>NW_027328742.1:8453134-9073208 GCF_048564905.1 Vicugna pacos
GCCAGGCCAGGCCTCATGCAGAGAAAAAGCCCAGAACCCCACACGCGTCCGGAGACCCAACAATCGGTGACAGACACCGAGGAAGACCGTGTCACCACCTACCTGCTGGCACAAAATGCCCGACACGACAGAAAAAATGACAGCGCCCGGAAACGGGTCGGGTCCACGATTTGCAGGGGGGGGCCCCGGATCTCGGTCCGGCCACCTGCCCCCAACCCTACCCCCATTAATGGCAGACCCGAAGCTCTCGGGGGCCATCTGATCGACCGTCGGGGGGGGGTGGTAGGGGGAGGGGCGAGGGGAGGGGTTTAGGGGGAGGGGCGAGGGAGGGTTTAGGGGGAGGGGCGAGGGGAGGGGTTGAGGAGGAGGAGGAGGAAGAGGAGGAGGAGGAGGAGGAGGAGGAGGAGGAGCAGTGGGAATGGGAAGGGACGAGAGGGAGACGGGATCGGGATCGGGCCGGGGACGCCCTGCCCGTTTCTCGCCCGCGTGGCCGGGGACTTGGGGAGATGCCACAGAGGCGCCTCCGACGAGAGGGCCCCCCCACGAGGGGCCGCTCCCGAGCACCGGGCCCCGGGCCCCGGGCCGGGGAAAGCCTGCCTCCCCCACATCCCTCGCAGGACGCCCCCGTGCCGGTCCCCGAGTCCGGATGAAGTCTCGGTCCCTCAAATGCCACCGGAACCCACGCGGGCAGGCTTACGGGCCGGGGGGCGCCCTCCCTGGCCTCCCGCGCCAACAGGGGCCGGCCCAGCCACGTCTCCGGATCCATTGGGACTCAGAAAACATTTCATCCAAGGAGGCGCCTCCGACGACCGGGAACCCCAGCGCGCCCGTCCCCGGCCTCACCGCACTGGGCCCGGGCCGCTCCTCGCCTCAGGAGCAGTCGTCCAAGGGACGCAGACGAGGGCCGGACCACCTAGCCGCCGGCGGCCCGGGCGCGGGACACCCTGTCCCTTTCCCCCGCGGCGGCATGGCGCAGGCCGCGTCCGATCGGCTCGGGTCGGTCCCCGCGGCTGGAGGGGCACAGGCGGATGCTGTTCGACCAGGCCAGGCCACACGGCTTCCCCCAACACACGAGATCCTGGGAGCGCGGAGACAGTCACCCCCTCATCGGCCTGCGAGTCCAATCTGTGCCGAGAGCAGGACGCGCCCGCGGCTCAGCGCCACGGGGACTGTCACCGCCGGTGTTTTGGAGGCCAGAAAAGACTGGGATAACATAAGCCAAAATATTGCAAGGTAAAGAAACACTGCCCACTAAGAATACTACACCTGTCCACAAAAGAAAAAAGAAAGAAAAAAGAAAAAGAGAGAAAAACTGCGAGACAAACAGAAAGTTCAAAAATGACAGCAGTAAGTCATTCTTGATCAAACATTATTTTAGCTGTAAATGGGCTAAACTCCCTAATAAAAAGATACATAGTGGCTGAACGGATTAAAAAGCCAAGATCCACCTATATGCTGTCTGCAAGAATTCATCTTAGATTTAAGGACACACATAGGCTGAAAGTAAAGTGAAGGTAAAAGATATTCCATGAAAATGGTGACCGAAACAAAGCAGGAGTGGCTATTATACTTGTCCCAGACAAATGTGACGTTTAGCCAAAAATGCGACAAAAAAAATGTGTTATGTAATTATAAACATGTCAGTTCACTAGGAAGTTATAACAATTGCAACTACTTATACACATCTAATAGCAGATCGTCTAAATATGTGACGCAAACATTGACAGACCTGAAAGGAGAAATTTAATGCAGTACAATAGTTAGCATCTCTCTATCTGATTATCAACAGCGGATAGCACATTGAGACAGAAATCAATAAACAACCACTGGACCTAAACAACACTTTAGACAAATGGACCTAACAGACATACACAGAACTTTTCATCCAGTTGCAGAATAATTCACACTCTTTTCAAGTGAAAACAAAACATTCTCCAGGATACATCACATGTTATGTCACAAATTGAAGAAGATTGACATCATACCAAGAATCTTTTGTTGCACCATGAAATGAAACTAGAAATCAATTACAGCACAAAATTTAAAAACTCCACAAATACGAGGAAACTAAATAACACAATCTCAAAAACCACTGGGTCAAAGGCAAAATCAAGAGAACTGCCGATTATAAAATTTGAATTTGAGAAGTCATAACTCACCTCTTCTCTCTAAGACTTTTAGATAAAACTAGACTCATCACAAGGCGGATGTCTGTTACTTAGGACTTATGAACTGTGACTAATGGCAAATGATACCTCTACATGGAACAGAACACCTCTCATGTGAAACATTTTACTAAGTGCTTAGGAGTATTGATTTTTAAACTGAGGTCATGTTTAAAGTGTTCTGTATAGAAATCAGTGAATTAATTGTCAATGTCTATTACTCACTTCAATCACAGAGAATTCAGATGCCCAGCCCTGCACATGACTGAACAGGATTCACGCAGATCTTGGGGCTAGCAGGTGCAGATTCTCTAATAACTACACACCTCAGATGTCCATTACCAGACGTGTGGACAAAGTCAGCATCACAAGAGACAAGCACCACTCGGAGGGTTGGAATACTCAGATTTGTTACACTGGCGGGCTCAGAGGGGCTTCTGCTCTGAAGCTCTGAGCACCTCCAAACCTTGTGCATTAGGTTTTGTAGAGTTAATTGCAAGCATGGGGCTATAGCCAGTAAGGTGTGAACAGCAAAAGCAGGGAATCAGTACACTGGAATTTATCTATTAGGAACAGATCATGCTACTTTTGGGAGCCCATGATTGGGTTAACAAATTGTAACAGACCCCAGCCATTCGTCTCCTTAAAGAAGAGCAAATGTGCTTAGTTGACTGCCTTGCAACCAGGCACCTGTGCATCCGCACGCCAGTCTCCTGGCCATAAAAAGCAGAGACAATGCCTTGCTTGCATAGTTGAGGTTTTAGATAGAACTCTGCTCATTGCAAAGCAACCACCCAGGCCCTCAGCTATAAACACTGGGTGTCTCTGCTGTTAGATAGTCTTCTTTGCCCAAAACAAGGAGCTGGCTGGGCTGGTGGTCTTTTCTAACATATCTATAGGGATATATCTTGTTCCCCTCTTCCCATGACTTCCCCAAAGATAAACAAAGCCTTTGTACTCACTGTGATTTCTACAATCTCAATCCCACCCTGTCTTTCCTTAAATTCCTGCATTCCATCACACAACTGTTAGTGATTTTTCCTTTGATTGTACACAATAAATGTGGGGGCATTTGAGAGGCTCGTGGAGTTGGCTCCCGACTCCCTCTCCCTCTCTTGACTTTTTCCACAGAGTCTTGAGTAATTCATTCCGTCTCAGTGGGACTTCCGCTGGCCAGAACCCAGTTACTGGCACTTGTTGGGCTAGGACTTATGAGTTAACTTGTTAGCCCAGTAAACCAACACTTACTAAACTTCAGACTTATGAGTTAGCCCAGCAGTACTTAGATCAGTAAACTGACACTTATTACACTTAGATTTAAGGGTTATCTTGTTAGTCCAGCCTGGCTTTTCCTTCTCATTATGAGAAAATGTCGCTCGTGGCAGTATTTTGACTTGAAAATGAGATAAGCTAAGAAGCACATTTTAAATATAAAATATTTTAAGTACAAAATAAGTAGTTGTATTCCTTTAAAGGCAGGAAATTAAAAGCATAATAAACTCTGACTTTGACACACTTAAAATAGAAAAGTCAACATAATGTGTTTTCATACACCTCTTTCCCCGTGTCAGTAATTTCTCAGCCCCCTTCACGTTACTCCCGAGTCCCCGCCAGTGACCTGTGGTGTTTACCTCCGACCACACGGGGAAGGGGGGCCCAGGCAGTGAGAACGAGGGGCGCGAACCCTCACCCCGTCCCAGCAGCTGAGGACAACGGCCGAAGCGGGTCCGCCGGCGCGCCCGTCCCCTCCCTCCTGGACTGGGAACCCAGCTCGGCCAGGTCCACACACACCCCGGTGTGAAGCTGGCTTAGCATGCGGGGAAACCGGCATCACCTCAGACAGCGAGCGAGGAGCGTCCTCCTCCTGCAGGAACGAGGGCCCCGCGGTCCCGAAGCCGCCGTGGCGCCGCCCGCTCCGCCCCGAGGAAAAGGAGCGTCGCCCTCAGGGAGGACGCCGACCACGGCTGTCGCGGAATGCGCATGCGCCCCACCACCTAAGACCTGTTGGCTTCGCGCGCCCCCTGCAGATCCTTGGGAGCAGTGCTGGATGTTCAGAACTCACCGGAGAACACATGACCCGTCCCAGCCATGACGCTAAATCACTGGAAATCTCAGTGCCCTGGTCTCTTTGTTAATGTCACTGGTGATGCTCTGATCCAGCCGTGTCTGCTCTCTTGCCTGGATCATGCCTCACTCCTTGGAACCACGCCTGGATCAGATGCAGAAGAGTCTCAAATCCCATATTTAGAGATGATCAGGGTTGGTCTGGAATCCAAACCCAAATCTCTCAACTCCCTGGGGTCCTCTGAGGAGCGTGGCTTTCTCAGAACCGTCTGTTCCATGTCAGGAGCAGACCAAGCCTCAGGTAGCTTAGAAGGAATGTCATGCAGCCCATGCTTTGGACAGTTCTCAGTCCTGACCTGCATCATCTTGAGACCCTTTTGTAATTCCTAACACCCTGTTTTCTCATACCTGTATTGATGGTTATTGATGGCTAACTGAAATGTTGTTCTTATAATGCAGAGGTGCTATTGTTCTTCAGATAACAGAATATTTTGAAGGGAGCAATTATTTATCACTCCCCCTAATTAAACATACTTTTACAGCTAGAAATTTTTCAGGCGGGCAATCAGGTCCTCTTCTTGTACCAGTTGCTGTGGTGCTGGGATTATCTGGTCTGAGCTCCAGATCCTGATCCTTCTGGTGGCTTATGGTGATCCCCGTGTGAACATGTTTCTCCTTGTGCATCTGTGTGGAAAGGGGACAGCCCTGTTCCCAGATGGGACAGTTTCATGCTGACGCTCAAAGCAAGCACAAAAAAGAATCACAGAGTCCCCAGTACCAGCTCTCCCAGGTAGAAACGCCACCTCCATCACAGTGTTCCTGTGCTCCCATCAGGCCTTCCCTGCTCCCAGCAGGTCCTGCATGAGCAGTGTGACAGGTGAGTGCCTGTCCCAGCACAGCATGGTGGTGACGATCCCACCTTAATCTGTTTACCTTTGGAAGTTCCCACACCTCTCTGAGCTTCACTTTGCTCTTCTCAAAGACAGGGTTGTATAGGCATGGACCCCACAGGGTTATGGGAGGAAGTCATGGTACATGCTCACCTGGCGGCTGGCTCTGCAGAAAGGGCTACTGGGCGTGCTGTGTGTCTTCACATTCATCCTTCTCTCTCCCCAGTGAAAATACTCTCAGCCTCATCCTTCCCCGGCCTGTGGCCTTTCTGCATTTGCAAAAGAACATGCCACAGCACTTTAACCATGATGCCCTCACAGCCTCTTCTAGACGTGGTGCACCTCCCATATTCACCCGCACAGATGAATCACAGGACAAACTAAAGCTGTAGGTGGTCTTTGGATCCACAACAGGGGCTGCTGTCTCCTCAGAACAAAGTAGGTTCGGGGGCCGTACTGGGGAAAGACGGACAGAACCTGGAGCTCACACATCTATTAATTCCCCTGAAGAAGAAAATGAGTCACAAAGAGCTGTGGGTGGGGTCCCAGCCTCCCTGGGAATCAGAGGACTGTTGGACTGAGCTGATCCCTGAGAGACCCATCCCCCCAACAGCCCCATCTCCCTCACCTGCTCTCTCTACATGCACCTCCATGACCTCCACAGCTGGGGGCCAGAGCAGGAGGAGTGGGGAGCAACCCACTCACAAAAGTGCCTTCAGCCCAGTCCTGAAGCTCCTGTGCGTGGAGGATGGGGTAGGCTGTGCCCATGGCCTTGGAGAGAAGGGTGTCGGTAGGACCACACTCACAGCGGGTCCCTGTCAGGCCTACTGCATGACCAGCCCTCCCGCTACAAGGACGGCTGTCACAGGGGTGGAAGTGGGCTGAGGCCACCACCTGGGTCCAAGAGCCAAAGAAGGGAGTGTGAGAGCTCAGCATGGATGAAAGGCCAGGCCTCTGACTCTAGTTCATGCAGAAACCTCCCATGCCCTTTCCAGTACCTTGGGACCCTAGCGGCATCAGTACCTGCAGCTCACCTGGCAGCCCTGCACAGTTGGCCTACACTCCACAAGCCACACGCTACAAGATACAGTTCCCTCCAACATGATGCACCTGCCCCACCTTTTCCGGGTCATCGTGAACCTTCTAGCACCCACTGAGGCAGGGCCAGAGGGTAGGAGGCCTGCAGGCAGGGGGAGCTGTCTGAGTTGGGGTTCAGAGGCTGTGTGTCCCTTTTGAAGGCAGCAGAGCTTTCTTTTGGGGGAAGACACAGGGAAAGTCAGTTCTGTGGGTGAACCTTTCTCTTTACCCTCCTCTTGTGCCAACCCCACACCTGAAAATTTGCTGGAGAGCCAGAGGAAGGGTCAACTTAGGGCCTGGAGACAACCCCTCTCTGTTTTTACCAGCACCCCTGGCGCCGCAGCCAGCGTCACCGCCACCAGCTGCTCCAGTAGTGGCACAAGCAGCATCTGCCCCAGTGGGGGCGCACTCTGAGGCGGAGCAACGGGGCCCGTCCACTCAGCATTCCATCTCCAGCCTCAAAACTGGAGACAGAGCCAGCTCCAGCCCCAGGGCCCCTCTGCCCCTGATACATGACCAGGAGGAAGGGGACAAGTAAGGAGCAGTCTGAACTCACAGCCTCCCCACAAGGCTGGCGGCAGAACTGCTGACTCTCCTGGATGTGCTGGTGGGTGGGCTCTCATGGGGGTGCTGGAGCAGGGCTTCCCTTTGAAATAAGCTGTCCCACCCCATCCTTTCCAGGATCCAGACTTCTGGGACCAGAATCCAAGACCGCAGCTCCACCGCTAATCAACCATGTGACCGGGGCAACTCTCTCAAACCCAAGCCTTCTCTGTCCACCTTCAGAGGTGGAGGATAACAGGATGTTCCGCACAGAGTGTATGTGTAGATTAAATAGGTAGAACAGAAAGAAGAGCGGGTGGGGCCTGGCCCATTGGTTGCGGGGGGGGGGGAGGAGGTCACCCTGTGCAACCAGGTCCAAGGGTCACCCAGAAATATGCCCAGAGGTTCAGCTGCCCTAGCACTTATCACATATCTGATGTGCACTTAAACACAGGGAGGGAAACAAACAGCCTGAGTGTAGCTGCCACTGGGGAGCATGCATCTGGGGAGTCAGACCAGAATGTGATCAGGATGGTGGAAGATGCCCCCTGGGGTTGAGCAGAGTGGAGCTGCCCTCTGGAGCCTGGAGTTACTGAGGTTGGGCTTGTGGAAATTCCCCTCTCCTTTACCCATCAATGCTGGGTCCTGTGGGTACTGAGTCCCACAATCGGTGTGGTGCTGGTGCCCTCAGCACAGAGAAAAACCCAGGCTTCAGCCATGTCCTCTACTTCCTGGACTCCCACTCTGGTGACCCCCACCTGGGATGCAGAGATGAGGTATCGCTGATCATGTGATGTTCCCTCTGCTCCGGGAGGTGTTGAAGAAAGTGGTTCCCTCTCAATGTCTGGGATTCACCCAGTCCCAGAAAAACAGCCCTGGCAATGAGCACATGGCACCACCATCCATGCCACTATCACTCAGCTGAACAGTGTGGCCAACTGCATCATCACCCCTACCACAAGGACTGAGTGTGGTGGCCCAGGAGCAAGCCTGGGTGGTGGAGCACTGGGTCAAGGCGGCCAGGGTATGGGATGGACCATCCAGTGGAGCCTGTCTCTGGAATCTCGGGAATGGCCTCTTCTCCTCTGCCTGCTTTCTGGATGGAAGTCTGCGATCCAGGCCCCTGCACAGTCCCAGGTCCATCCTGCCGGGGCCGTGCTGACCTTGACTCCCAGCTCTCAGTGGGTGGATGCTTCCTACCTGTCTCCTTCCTCGGGCTGAGCTAACTTCATTCCTGTGGATTTTCAACATCCTGCTGTCTGTCTTACGTATTGTGTGCCTTCTAGGTCCTCCCTGGGCTCTCTGGGGGTGTGTCTCATCCAGGGCAAATTGAGACAGTGAGGGGACTAAAGCAAGAGCAAGCAGGGCAGCAGCTTCCCACCTCCAAGCCTGCTATGTTCCCCTCCCCAAGGGTTCCAGTCCTCAGGAAATTTTGCTCCCTGAATGCAGTCCTCTCTGCTCTGCCTCAAATCACTCTCCGAAGGAGACATGGGGCAGTTTCTACGTGGGTGGGTGTCTCTCCACAGGAAGTTCAAAGTCAACGTGGGGTCACTTATTTGTCTGCCATCCCCAACCCCAGGCAGCTGGCACCTCCTGGGGGAAACAAATTTGACAGGCATGATCTGGGTTGGGGGCCAAGTCTCTAAGCCCCCTTGGGAAATAGGCCATCATTCCTACTGCTTTAGGAATTTATTTTCTTAAACGCCCCAGGGGCTGCAGTCAAATTGGAGAATTTCTAGTGTTCTCTTTATACCAACAGAGCCCTGCCCAGCTGAAACTCAAACTGGTGAAAACAGATCTTCTCAGTAGAAATGGAAATGGAGGCCCCAGGTGACCAACCCCAGGGCTCCATCCCCAGCCCCACAGCACCTTCCTGCCCAGAGAATCCCAGTGAGACCCTCATCCAGGCAGTCTGAACACTCCATGTTCTCAAGTAAAAGGGATTTGCCCTTTAACTCCTCATGCACGCATTTTCTCTGAACTTCTCCTTCCTTCTTCCCCTTCCCCTTAGGAAGAGCTTCTGGAAATGTAAAGATCCGTGTAGCAAAGCCGATTCCTGGAGCAGGGGTCTGCTCATCGAGGTAGCGTGGAGGCCTGAGGTCTGGAGGGGGGAGGGTCAAGGAGGGAAGGGGACGGGGTGGGATGTGGTTTTCAGTTGCTCACTAAAGCGTCTGAAAAATCCCCATCTTCTCTGGATCAGCAGGACGAGGGATGTGTTCTGCCCACAGAAAGGTGGAGGGGCAGGAGGCCCGGGGAATGTGGTGTGTCCGTGCTACTCCAGGAGGGGGCACTCGGATGGCAGCGCTAGCGGGTCTCTGGCTCCCATTCTAGTCCCTCCCGCTGGCACGTGGCTTCTTCCAGGCTCCTGGGTGGACGGGGTGGGTAGGGGGAACTTTCTTCTCTGACCAGCCCCATCTGTCCTCAGGAGCCCAGGTCCTTGCTGCCCATTCTGTCTTCACTGCACCTCCGAGGGGAGGGCGCCCTTCTCATCCCAAGGATGAGCACTGCAGGGGCCCTATGGTCTAGGTGTGCATATTGCCGCCCAGTCCTGGGTCCTAGAGGCTGGACCGGAGACAGGTATGTGTTCATTCTGTGACTCCACACTGCGCCCAACTCACCATCAGTGCTGGTCAGTCACGGTCAGGATTCTCACCCTGGTCCCCAGTCAGCAACGACCCAGGCCCCGGGTGGCCCATGAGAAATGTCTGGGAACTGATGGGAGCTTAGTTGATCCTTCCTGAATGACTTCAGAAGCTTCATGTGAAAGAGGAAGCAAAGTGTCCTGTCCCCTCCGACCTTGTGAGTCAGAGGTGGTGCCTCAGGGGTCACGTTCCTGAGTGCATGAAGAAAGCCTGCTGTGCAGGGGGTGTTCTGAGCTGTTCCCGGGGAGGGCAAGGCTTCAGCATGGCCTTGTTTCCAGCCTGGGTGGCTGAGACTGCAGGGATCCTGGGGCAGGCAGGGGCCGCAACCTGGCCTCCAAGGCCCATGTCCCCTCCATCCACAGCTCCACCCAGATGGGGGCCCGTCACCGCTTGGGAGCCCGAAGGGCACAACTCCCACCGATGGCGGAGCTGGGCTGGGGGAGGGACGCTGCCCCAGGGCCTCTGGCTGAGAAGGGGTTATGGCCTCTCCTCTGTGGGCCCCTGAAGCACCCCACTGCCCCTCGGCGGGCCTCTGCCTCCTCAGCCGGGAAATGGAGGGAGGATGACCCCGTGGGGCCAGCCTCACAGAGCGGCGATGAGGAGAAAGGTAGGAGGGGGCGGGGCTTTCTGTTCTGCTTCAGCAGGAGGTGAGGATAAAAGTGACATGGCCCTGAGGCCTCAGGAGAACCGGGCGGGTAAGTGGGCGTCCAATACTTGCCAGGTGAGGAAACAGGCTCCGGGGGGCTAGGCCGCAGCCCCAAGTCACACACCCAGTGCGTGCCAGCGCTGGGATTGTTCTGGAATCAGAGCATGCTGGAGGGCACGTAGCACTGCTACCAGTGCCCGGGTCAGGTGTCAGGGTCTGAGGTCGGGGGGCTTGGGGAACCGGGTGAGGGGGGCAGGCTCAATGGCTCTGTCCTCCACTCCGGCAAGAGCAGCCTCCAAGCCCAGCGCCCTGGGGCGGGGCCTCCAGAGCCCGGGAGAGGCTGCGGGAGGGGGTGAGCGCCCTGCAGGGGAGGGGCTGCAGGGTCACAGGAGGGCGCTACCCCCAGCTGGAGGCCCCCAAATCAAGGGAGGAGGGGCCTTCCTCCTCCAGCCCCGCCTCCCACTGCCACGTTAGCTAAGATCCTCCTTCCAAGTGACTGCCAGGAGGGCCTGGAAAAGCTGATGCAGGTAGACTTGGTGATGGGAGTAGCCAAGGTTCAAACACCCTGTGATTTGCTGACACAAGTCTTGGGGGTTGACTAGGAGCCAGGGTTCTTGTAGGGCGAGGGGTGTGGAGATCGAGGAGGCTAGTAAGGGTCCCAGACTGCTCCACCTGCAAACAGTGGGGTGGACCCAGAGCTGAGGGTGAGGGGTTTTCACGGAAGGGTCTGTGGGGCCCTGAGATCAGAACCCAGGTTCATCCCCTCCCTCAGCAAAAACATCACCGACCTGGTGATGCTGGACCCAGTGTGGAGGGTGATCTGGATGTGAGTCTGGGGGCTGAGCAGGGGGACCAGGGTCAAGGCCTGGGAAGAGAGAGGCCACACACCAAGGCCTGGGCTGTCAGCATTCAGCAGACCTTTTGTGAGACCCTCATGGCCGGTCCTGTGAGCTGGGGTGTCAGGCCCATTTTAGGGGTGAGGAAAAGGAGGCTCCACATACAACAGTGGTCCAAGTTCCCTGGGCTGGTGGAGCCACAGAACTGGCAAACCACAGAGCTGCAGGGTGTTTTGTTGGAGCTGGACTCAGCCTCTCCCACAGGGGCTTCCATAGGGTGAGAGTGAAATGGGGCCTCGCAAAGTCCAACATCACATAAGTGGCGGAACAGTCCCCTCCTGCCCCAGGCTTCAGCTTCCCTGTGTGTCAGCAGAGAGGGTTCTGCTACAAGCTCCCCAAGACTCAGCCCCAATGTCTTCCCTTCTTTGGTGCCAAGATTTGGTTTGGATCTAAGTCCTGATTTCTGTGCATGCCCGGCCCCCTCCTGGGGCCTGGTCACAGGGCAGCATGAGAAGGAATGGGCATGGGGGCTGGCAATGACAGCAGGGCTCTTCCTGCTGGGCTTCGGCTGCCTGCCTTCCAGGGGCGTGAGTCTCTCCCACGTGTACATGTTATTAAACTTTTGTTTGATTTTCCCCTGTTAATCTCTTTCATGTCAATGTAATTCTTAGACTGGCCAGAAGAACCAAGAAGAATAGAGCAAAACTTCTTCCTCCCCAACAGTCCACAGTGAGGATGAGCTGCAACTTCCCTGGCTAAGCACACCTCACTCACAGCTGCTGCAGGTGGAGAGCCTGGGGCGACTGACAAAAGCCAGCAGAAGGTGAGATTCTTACCAGGTCAATCCCCTGAGTCTCTGCCTGCAGAGTCTTTTGGAAATGAGAAAGGTAAGAATTTTCCTCTTCTAGAATTCTATTAGCAGGAGAAAATATTTGTAGGGTTAGCTCCTTGGACTCAACAGTTCTTGGTTTGAAATTCAGTGAATTACTCTTGGTTTGTGGATCTTTTCCCAACCAGACATTGTCACTAGTTTTCTTTATCTCTGTCTTTTGTGTCATTTGTCATAAGGAGAACAACCGCTGGTCAAATTAGACTTTCTTTTTGTCTGTCCAGTGTCTTGAGAGCTTGGCCTGTTGGCCAGTGAGGAAACTCCCTGATCTCTCCCACTCAGGAGGGGCATGCGCAGTGTGAATTTGGAGACCAGCTGAACAGACTGGAACTCCAAGCCTCCTCCTGGTCAGTCTGCACCAGTTCTCAAGGGAGCTTGCCATAAGGTGTCCCAGTCCACGAGGGGCCTCTGTTGTCTCAACCTTCGCTGCTTTATTACTGATATAACAAAGTTCTTTACTTTCTCAGACTTTCTAGGGAATGAACTTTTGGATCATGGGGGCTACATCATGTTTGCCGTCAACAAGGATACCTCCTGCACCCATGGTAGACTGGAAAGTCCCCGCTGGATCTTTCTACAAATAGGCTATTAAGATATTATTCTTCAATGGCCAATGATGGATCCTTTGAGTTGGAAAAACTTCTAAATTGCTAATTTTTTAGAAAGCTCTCATCACTGACAGCTAGTTTATTAGCACTAATGGAAAGACCAAATTAAAAAGTGGATACAACGAAATGGAACAGCTAACCTGTAGAACAGCCTTAGTTAAAAACAAAAAAAAAGGAAAAGAAAAAAGAATAGAAAAATAAAGTTTTGAAAGGCCTTACTGAATTTGCAGTCTCAGCTTCCCCAAGTGGGTTTTTCAGATGCTATTTAAAAACTTAGACTAATGTCAGGCACAATTTATTATTTTTTGTCATTGATATGTCTTGATTTATGCAATAAAGCACTAATTATTTCACTGCTCAGGTTAAGTTTTTCTGAACCTTGACTTTCCTTTGATAAAAATGACTTTCCCTCTTCCCTGAAAAATGAGAACATATCCTGTACCCCTCAGAACCAAGGGTCCTTCTGAGTTGATACGACCCCCACAGAGAGAAAGTGAAAAGCACGCTCAGAGCCTGAGGACCACGGCTCTTCAGTTGCGCCATCGCCCACGGGCGCTTTCAGGAGCTACAGTGACTGAAGGCCTCGGGACAACATCTAGCCTGGGAGGAGTTTCTCGAGACGCAGGAACAAGGAAAAGCCTCTTCTTCCTCAACGTGATGCTTAAATACTGTCACTGCCTGTCAATACAGGCAAGGGCTTCCAGTGCCAAAGTGCTTCTAAAAAGTGATGCCTGAACTTGGCCTCCTCACCCCAATGACTGAACTGAGGCTTGAGGGCAGAGTTTTGGATGAAGCAGAAAAGACTGCTTTATTTATTCTTTGCCAGGCAAAGGAGCTCACAGTGGGCTAATGCCTCCAAGACTGTGGGCCTGCCAGGGAGAGAAGGAAGGGTGCTTGAATTCAAGGAGTGGCACTGGTTTCCTTAGAGATCACATTCTGGGTGACAAATTGTTGCAAAATCGTCCTTGCTTTTGCTGAAGCAGCTCTTCCTTCCACTGGGCATGTCATTATGGGCACATGGTTGACCTCTGGCTTTGGGAATCTTCTAATATTCTTGTGCTTAGAACAAAGGGTGTGCAGGAAGGGAGGCTGCGGAAAAGCGCTAGGAAAAAAAAAGTGTGCAGTTTAAAGTCAGGCTGGTATATGTCTCTAATATCTATGCAGACTGAGACCCAGGGCCTCCTTCTGCAGCACCGGCACAGGCCAGGACCTGCATCTCAAGCAGCAAAACACAAAGAAACCACAAGAGACTACAAACGAGTGCCTGTGTGTGCAGTTGCAGTGAGTTATGAACAGTAAGAGACAGAAAACAGAAACCCAATTGCCACTTCTGAGGTGTCGGGGGCAAAAGCACACAGCCCCACCAGGGGGCTGGGCAGACCACCCAGCCACCCCTCCTCTCCAGCCTCACCCTGGTGGGCCAGAGCAGGAAAAACGCCATCTGAACCCTTGAACACCTAAGCAGTTACAAATACCAGATGGTCGCCAATGACAATACTCCCCACTGCGAATTCCTTCCATATCTATGGAAAGTGGGAAGTGGACGCCATTCTCCCCAAACTGCTTCCTAATGAACTGGGGTTTCATCTGGGTTTTTTTCTGATGGAAAAATGCACGTGTTCATGCCATTTAGAAAGGGGTCATGTTAGAGATTGTACCGTAGTTTGACAAAGGTAGGATACATAGCACATCAAAAGCTAAAAAACATCTAAAACCCTGGAATAACATTGATGAGCACAAGCAATAGCTGAAATATTCCTGAAATCATAGAGCACAGCTTTTAGGAATTGAAAACAAACTTGGAAACCAATGAGGGACGTCAGAGAGAACTCCAGGGGCATTTGTGTCAGCGCCGTCAACATCCTGAATCCAGGTTTTCACGTCATCAAGAAGGGAAGGGGCATTTCCAGATTCATCAGGGATGTGAACACAGTGCGTGGCAGGAGTAATCACACTGCTTTCTCCCTGAGAAGCCGGCAGTATGTCTAATGCCACCTGGCTCTGAAAAGCTGTCTTCCACACTAGGGGGAACTCCGTGCTCAACAGTGTAAAACTCTGCTGGCTATCATTCGGGGCTTTTGTGTGAAGTTAGCCAAGGCCTCTACGTGCAGGGTCACCTTCTCCAATCCTATATTAGGGACAAAGAAGTTGAGTAGACAATCAAACCACAGCAGCGTGAGGACAAGCCCCAGCAGCAGCCCCTCTGAGAAGAGGCTGCTGGGTCATCCTTCTCCTTGGAGTAACCAGGCGCAGCCCAGATCAGAGCTCAGGCCAGGTGAGCTTAAGCCACTGAGCAAGGAAGACTCGGGGCTGCACACCTACGGGTGTGAGGACTGCGGCAAGTGTAAATGTGAGGAGTGCACCCACCCAAGGCCTGCCATCAGCTTGGATCTGCAACAAGCAGTCCCTGCACTTGGCCCAGAATGTGACTGACTGGGACCTGTGTCTGCATGTGAAAGGTCTCATCTCTCACTTTTCCAATGATGATGAGGACGACTTGTGTCCCTGCTGCCAGTCTCACCACTGTACACACTGGTCGGCCACAGGCGTCATCTCCCTCTTCTTGTCCTGACCATGGTGTTACCTTTCCGCCTAGGGTTGCCCCAGATTGTGCCAGGGGTGTTACGATCTGGTGAACAATTCTTAATGACACTGTAAACATTCACATAGGTTGCTGCAAAACTCCCACTGTTTTTTCCAGACACAATGTGCTGTATCTCTGTTTACACAACACCACCTGTGTCTGAGAAAACCAACCTATGCCCCACTACATGACACAGTCACAAAACACCACACCACTATGTTGCACATTGGGAAGCGTGTGAACCGATCAGCACATTTTCAGACTGTGTCTTGCCCCACAGAAGCCTTCGCTGCAAGACCCTCACTTCCCTTGGACCCCATGCACACCACACAGTCACAGTAAAACTTAACTTTTACTTTCCAGGCTTCCTGACAAACCGTTCAGTGCAAAGAATATCTATGTGAAGATCCACCACTCTGTAAAAAAGAATATTTTAAGAGGCTATTTTAAATTTGATCTTGCTGGAACTTTTTATAAGGGACCTCAAGTTAAACTTTAAAAGGCCTCCCAAGGTCAGGAAAGCCACGCCACCAGCCCTCACCTGCAGTACCTGCAGGCCCAGGTGGATTTTTCTCTTCCTGAGTTCCAAAATACCTTGAGGTTCCTGCAGCTGCCATGAAGTGGCCTTCCTCATTCACTTGGAAAGGTTGCTAGGAACCTAAGAGTTTCCTGGAGGTCTCAGGTAGAAGGAAAAGATAAATGCTTCAATTCTGTTCACAAAGGTGTAATTTACCAAGTT
The DNA here is from genome assembly GCF_048564905.1 of Vicugna pacos. NCBI lineage: Eukaryota > Metazoa > Chordata > Mammalia > Artiodactyla > Camelidae > Vicugna > Vicugna pacos. Next base: position 8,468,818 of record NW_027328742.1, read on the forward strand.
CCTGTAAGCCATAACTAGCTTCAGGGGAAGATTACCTCATATCTGGAAAATAAAGATTAAAAGCCAGGAATAGTTCAGATAAAACCAAAAATTGGAACTATATTCATCAGTTTACTCCATTTCATGTAACTAATATTTTGTTAACAGTTTTATGAAATAAAAAATTCCATTAGATTTCTTTAATTTCTTACCCAGCTCAGTGGTGTGATCTGAAAATCAGAAACCTGTACTTATCAAAAAGTGCTTTCCATAAACCTTTCGGAAAGGAGGCATTTTGCAAGGGCATCAGAGTAAAAGCCTAACTGTCTATGAGTGACAGAAGGCTCAGGAAGGCATGGTTACAGACCTGATTACAATGCAGCTGATAAAGAAACTTGGTTAATGCTGTGACATACATTTTAAGACAATAACTGGAATTATGATTGATAATATTTTATCAGGACATACCAAATTTTAGGTATTCCATATAACTTCCAGAATCTTTATGCTAATAACATTCACATGTACCATATAATGTAAGATATTTTGTCATCACTCATTCAATAATGCTTCCTATGTAATTTAACCTATCAAATGAATGCAATCAGTTTGGGATCTCTTTTGGGGATGCTCCAGGGGCTCTTTGAAGCATTCCAAAGTTAGGTGGAGGTCAAAGAAAGTTAGTTAATATTTGATAATTGGGAAGTTTGTCAGAGTTTTAAAATACTTGGTCAGATAAGATCGTAGATCATTGCAAAACAATTCTTATTTGATTAACCAGAATGACAATAAAATATTTCAAGAGCAGCTAGGGAACAGATGGCCTAAAGACAAAGAAATTCGCATACTCTGTTATCAGAAGCCACTCAACAGTTTAAGAAATCTTTCTTTCACTAACAGAGAGTAAAAACAAATGCAACCTTGCCTCTGTCTACTCTTAACAAAATCCGTTTACCTAATTACATTTAGTCAAGCCTTAGATTTTCTTAGAAAATCCCGACCATGTACAAAATTCTTTTCTCAGTGTGTCTTTTCCACAAACCTCCTTCAACTTTCTGTATCCATATTGTTTTGTCCCTTATTTTTTTCTGTTCAGAAACAAGGAGCTCAAGGAGAAAATCATCTTTTTTCTTTTTCCTTTTAACAAAAATCATTTCCATTCCTCACACCTTTATTTACTGAAAACATACTTCCAATTTTTTCTTACACACTGAAGGGCATACATACGGCATGCGGTATTACAGTAAAATACCACCTTTCCCCTAGTCATGGGTCTGTACCTCGTGTTGAACCAAGCAATCAAAATTCTTCCCAAGGGACTGTGATGAAACAGAAATGATGTCACCCATTTTGATCTCTAAGCAAAAGACACGAAGCAGACCTCAGTCAGCAGATGGAAGCCTCAGAAACCAGAAAGAGCAGAAGCTGAAACTGAACTACAGAAATCCAGAATGGGTTCCAAGTCCCACTAAGCCCGTGATCACTACCCAGGTGGCACCTTCCAGATCAGGAATTCCAGGTAAGGGGTTCCACCAGATTGAGAATCCCTTTTCCAGAGTCTTACCCAGACATGGGCCCGGAGCCCTGCTGTGCACCCCTAGGGACTTTCGCTAATTCTGGCTGAGGGGTCGTGACTTCTCTGATGTTGCTTTTCTTTTTCTCCACATAACTTCAGTGCAGCAGGAAGTCTAAGCTGGTGCAGGTGAGGGAAAAGGGTGTTTCCCCAAATCAATAGTGGCTTCAGCAGATGCCTGGGTGGTCCCTCCTCCATTCTCCACTCCGTTCCCATAGTCCCTACCACCAGAGACAGAAAAGTATGACCCTGATGAAAGAAATTGGAGAATATGCAAATAAATTGAAAGACATCTCAGGTTCATTGGTTGGAAGAACTGTTATTGTTAAGAAATATTTCTACTACTCAGAGCGATATGTATATTCAATGTAATGCCTGTCAAAACTCCAAGGGCATAGTTCCCTTAAACAGAAACACAATTATGCAATTGAAACTTGGGTTTGAACAAATTAATAGAGCGTCAAAGTGTTCAAAAATGCAATAATTAAACTTTCAACTTTGTAAGTTAAAAGAAAATAAAGATAAACACAAGTGAATTAGGTTTGAATCATTTAAAATAAAGTAAATTTTAATAAACATTTAAACATAATTAGGAATTAAGAATGAAATGAAGAATGATTATTTTATTAATAACAATTTTAAAAAGCAAAACTTTCAGGGAAGTAAAATAAAAAAGGACAATTCAGACTTCATTCTCATTCAGGATGTAAAAATTTAGAAGTTTTAACTCTAGCTAACAACAAATGAAAAACTAAGTAAACAAGCAAAATCAATGACTCCTGTTGGAAGCCTCAGAGAACTGAGGTTACAGGTCCCATTGCCACCCCCAAACTGGAGAGACAGACAGATGGACACAAAGACATCCACTGACCAGAGTAGAAATGCACAAGCAGAAACCTCCATGGACCCCAGGCAGGAAACCCGAACCGTAGCTGACAAACTACTGGAGGCTCAGTGCTCCAGTCTGAGAGTTAAAAACGGCAGGGGCTGCAGTTCCAGGAGGCCCCCCAACTTTTGTTCAGGATTCCTACCAGGTTTTCACATTGACAGTTGGAGACAATGTGCCTCACTTCCAGCAGGGGAAACAGAAAGCAACTATTTTGAAATAGGCCCACAACATTTCATTCTTCTCAATGAGGGCTGCCCTCAAGAGACAATGAACAGACCATGAACAACTGGGGACTGAGCAGAGCATAACTGCCCTGAAATACGCAAGTCCAGCCCTCCCTGGAGAAACCATATAAATGTAACAGATGTAAGAAAAGCAGTAGCCAGAGAGCCAATCTTTATGCATACCAAAGAACTCACATGATAGAGAAACTTAATGTTCACAACCAATGTAAAAAAGCTCTCATTGATCATAAGAACATATTCTCATTGCTGAGCAGACAGGTCTATAACGACTCTGGGTGAGCCTGCATCCAAGCTCCAGCCCTGGGTGCACACAAGAAAATGATAAATAGGAATAATCTCTAAAACACAAAAGAAGGAAAAGCATTATTTTATTTGGAGAAGAAAGCTCTTAGCTTGCACAAAATAATTCTTAGTGGAGAATCAATTCAGTCAATTACACGTTGGGTTTCTATTCCTCACACAGTGACACTTGCAGGACATTGGAGGATTCTCGCTGCAGGAAACACTGTCAGTGTCATAAGTGGAAGAGGGTCTTCAGTGATCACTCATTCCTCAGTCAACTTTTGTGATCTCACACTGCAGAGATGGCAATGTTTCAGTCAATGTGACAAGGCCATCAGCTGGAATCCGTGTCAGAAAACATACTGAAAAGACAGGCTACGAAGACTCCTTTAGCATACCGCTGGGCGTTGGACTTTTGCTAATGATCTATTATTTTAACTTATAAGGTAAAGACGGGATTCCAAAATGTTCCTGGAAATGCTGAAGGAAATTTTGGAAACAAGTAATAATCAAGAAGATAAATCAACTGCAATCGATTCATACTTGCCTACATGCCTACAGTAAGAGTTGTTGCTGAATTTGTCTTGTCAAAACCATGGAACATTATGATGAATGAAAATGGAATATTTTTTTCCTTCAATAATTTATTACTAGTAATCCTTTAGTCAATTCCTATAGTTAATGAAATAATAAACACTATTACAAAGATATACATCAATCAGAAGATAACTTTGAATGGTTCTGGAAATTGTGATGCCAAAAATAATGTCTTTAATATTAATTATATATATGGATGTGTGTATGTATATACATATGTATTTAATATTTATGTGTATATACAAAAATAACAAGAATGAGAGATAATTCTGATAAAAGAAAATTGAAGTGTATTTTAAATTTTTGAGGGGGCTCCCACACCAGCCCTCACAGGCTCCCTCTTCCGCCAGCTCCCCCCTGCCCCCTCCACACCCACCCATATACGGGAGCTCAGCCACCGGCCTGGGCATCTGCCTCGGGTTGCCTTGCTGCTGAACAGCACACATGTGAAATTAAAAAAAAAAAAATCACCCCAAGAAAATGCCCTCTGTGCAAGCTAAAAATGAATGAATGAATTAATATGTCTGTCTGTCTGTCTGTCTGTCTGTCTGTCTGTCTGTCTATAAATATCTCTCTCTCCCATGTGCTCCTCACACCCCGGGACCCGCGAGTGGGCGCGGGCTCGGGCTCCGGCCGAGGGGCCTCTCCGGCCGGCGCGGCTCCCCCGGCCTCCCCGGGCGCGCTGAGCTCAGCGCCGCAGCCGCTCGCAGCAGCTCCTTCCCCGAAAGCCACGGCGCGGGGGCCGCTGACCGACCGTGTGAGTGGGGACGCGGGCCACCACCGAGGGGTGTGCGGGCTCAAGATCCAAGCCGCAGCGCCACCGCCGCCACCGCGCCCGGGGAGGCGGTTGTGGAGACCGAGCCCGAGACGGCGAAGCGCAGCGACAGCAGACGGCGCGGCCCCGGCCCCGGCCCCGGCCCCGGCCCCGCGCGCCGCCCCGTCCCCGCCGCCGCCTCCGCGCGGCGCCGCCCGCCCGCCCGCCCGGCGCGCGCCTTCAGAGCCCCGTCCGCACCGCCCTCCCCCGGGTCCCCGGGCCCCCGCCCGGACCCTACGCCTTCTCCTCCGGGGTTGCTCAGCCTGACCCCTTCCCTCCCACCGAGCAGGGCTGCACAAAAATAAAAGAAAAACAGAATGGGAGAAGGGCTTTGCTTTTCTTGTTCCCTTTGGCCGGGTGGCCGTGCTGAAACGGTCAGGTCTTTTTGTCCCCAGCCCAAGCTCACAGTCACCTGGGGAGCTCCCGAGGGGCTGGGGTCTGTGAGAGCGGGTTGAAAACTAGCAGAGCTCCACAGAGCCCGACCAGGGCGTCTGCACCGCCGCCCGATCCCGCGGAGGGATCGTCCTCCTCCAGCCGCCTCCCTCGCTCTGCGTTTCTCTTCCAACCCCCGACCTCCTCCGCTCTCCGGCCGAGCCCGCTGCCCAGCGCCAGCTCCATCCTCCACCTGCCCCCTGGCTCCTCGGTCCCCGGCCAGACCAGCGATGAGACGTGAGGCAGGCGGGGGATTTGCGAGGGGACCTGCCTGCTTCCCACTCCCGTGGCTCCCTGCCCGCTGCCTCCTCCTGCCTCCTGCTTCCCTCCTGCGCCTTTCTGACGCTCCCTAGTCGCCTCTGGTGTGCGTCTGAGTGTGCTTTTGAAAAATTGCTCCTTGCTTTTGCAACCCTGAAGCCAAAGTGGGGTGATGGGGGCACCTAAAAGAGAAGCGGGATGTTAAAAAGGCAAGAGACTGTAGATTTGCAACACTGGACAACCAGCGGAGCACCCTGGCTCATCTGATCTCTGCGCCAGGTGAGGACCTTCCCGGTTTTAGAGCAAGACTCTCATTGTTCTCAGTGCCCCCTATTTCCTCCGGGTTTAGGATCCAAGGAGTCCCAGGAAAATGTTCTCCCCCTGGGCAGTAGCAAGGGGGTATCAGGGTGGTAGTTGCGGGGAATCTCTCAAGAAGAAGCAACCATTGCTCCCATCTCAGTTTTGGTAGCTGGGTGGAGGTCCGGGTTGAAAGTAAAAGTTCCCCAAATCCCGGTGGGTTTAGGTGAAGGGGATTCCAGGGTAAAGTCAGAGCTGGGAGATCCTGCCAAGTGTGCATCCCCTTCAGTATCTGCCTCCCATCCCTTGCCAGCTCCACAAGTTTAATTTTGAAACAGTAACAAGGAGTCAGTCCTAGAGGGTGGAGACTGGCAGTAAAATTTCACAGAACTCTGAGACCGGCAATGAGTCATTCCCTGACTTAACTTGTCATCGTTGTTGCTGAGAGATGAGTGGGAAAGTGGGACATAGAAGAATGTTGCAGAAGTGGGAAGGGTTCCTTTTTCACGACCCCATAGTACAGCAAGGTGTACGTACATACACTTGATCTTGTAACCGCAAAGAATTTCCCCAAGGAGATGCATTTCATAGCTCTTCCCTGAACATGCTCACTCCTTGCTTTTGATGAAATAGTCCTAAGAACAAGCTGGGAGATAGGTGTGTTTGGCAGGGGATCAGAGGTCCCAGCACTACGGTTTCAGAGACGGAAAAGATGAGATTGTGACCCTCAGCAAGGCCTGCCTCCCCTACCTGGGGATCCCCAGAATTCCACATGCTGCTCACATCTGTACCCCTGTGGTGTCTACCACCCCAGGAGGGCAGGACCCTGTGCTGTCGGCATCACTGCTCTACCCTGGGAACCTGGCACACAGTAGGTATTCAGCAAATCATCATTGAATGAACAGTAATACTGGGTCCAGTTTCTGTGGGTGTCTGTCCCCCCAGTTCAGGGACCCCTCAGGGCCCACCTCACAACTGACATGAAAATAATGGCATCACCAGGAACAACGGCAGTTCCTCAGAATAAGTGGGCTTTTCCAAGCACTCTCCACCTGTTGCAAAGGCCTCCCAGCAGGGAGGTGGGCTGTGAGGGGCAGCACTGCACTCGCCACTGTGACAAGAAGAAAGCCAAGGGCCGCAGAGAGGAGTGCCTTTCCAGTGTCACTGCTCACATTCCCAACTTTTGGGAGACTGGAGGCTTTTCTGCTCTATTCTGGACCTGAAGCCCCAATCCTGAGTGGACATGCCTCCCTCTCTGGAGCAAGGAACCACTAAGTGACCTGTCACTTGTCACCAAGCAGAGGGATTCATCCCAGCTCATCATGCTAACTGCAGATTGGGCTAATAGCAGGATCCTCTGGGAGACAGCACACTCTTCCACTGTGGAAACGGGCGGGCGAACAGCCCGTTGTTTCCTGGAGAGGATGGTCACATGGCCTCGATCTGGCCAATCAGCATTTTCCATCCTCCCTGGCCACTGGGATTGGCTCAGGGCTGGGCACCAGCCCAATCAGGCTCCACAGAGGTCAGGCCTTGGTGCTGGAATCCTGGGGGAAGAGAAGTTCTATTTCACTTGGGAGTTGAGGGGTGGTGGTGTCAGCCTGTGGCAGTTGGTGGCTGTCTTGCTCTCATAAAGGCAGAGCCGTGTGAAGTTGGCACCAGTGGCAGAGCCCAGAGGTGGGGAAGGATGACTTCTGCTGATGTCACTGAGCACCAGATAAAGCCCTGCCTGAAGCTGTCTCCCTGTGGATGTCTCCGTTAAGTAAGTCATTCTCTCCTGCCCGGTTTGCTTCTTTAAGCCACTTTGGTTTTCTGTCACTGGTTTAAAAAAACAAAAACAAAAACAAAAACAAAAACAAAAACAAAAACAAAAACAAAACTATTCTTTCAAGTTGGCTAAATGGAGACCCTAGAACTGCAACAGTGTGGTGACAGGCAATGATGTGGCTAATAGACTCCAGAGACCTCTGTTCAAATAAAGGATTGTAACTGACAAGGGAGAGTAAACATGGCCTCAGGGAACAGATTTGCTAGTGGCAGCTCCCAGTTCCTGGATATTAGTGCGCACACACTCAGCCGGGTCTCAGCTCTGCTGTCACACCTGCTAACCCACACCTCTCTTCTCCCACCTGCCCGGCCTCGGGGCTGGACACTCCAGGGCACTTGGAACAGCCCAGGGCTTTGTGTTGTCATTTACACAGGGTGCCCCCACGTCTGAGGGTGAGGGTGATTGGTCCCAGTTTACAGAGGAGAAAACAGACTAGAGGGGCTCGCTGGTGAGCTGTGGGGGTGGGTCTCCAACCTACCAACTGACCTATGACTTCAGAGTGGACAGCCTCCCCACCCTTAGCCAGGATGCTTGCTAAGCCTAGGGGCTCAGGAGTCCTGCTCCGTCCAGCACTCCACCTGGAGGAGAGGGTGGGGAGCGGAGGGGTGGGCTCTTCTCTCTACAACACTCACCCCTGCAGGGACTCATGTGTGACACCACAGACTGTAGTTCCTTTCTTATGACCTGGGCCTCCTTGGCCAGGTGTGAGAGGCGCCTTGACATGTGGGCACTGCAGTCCATGGGCGCACATGTGAGCAGGTGCACCTATGACTGAGGGAACAGCCCCCCAGGTTAAAGCCCCCCATGCTCAGATGATTACATTCTGGAAGTGAGGGGTGCCCAGGGGTCAGGGGGCCAATTCTCACCTTGGGGGCAAATTGTTGTCATCCAGGGGGATGATATTTTAAATTAAATTACACATTTTCAATCCAATAGTCAAGCCCCTTTCTCAGCAGCTTTGTAGCCTCTCAGCTTTTACTCCTCTCTGGGACCACGTTCTTAGCTTCAAATTGAGTCCCATTATGGACATAAACATATCCCTTTCATGTGTCACCTTCAGAGTAAGAGACCACCGCCAACTCCCTTCCCTTCCCCTTGTCAACACCTCCACACAGGAAGTGAGGCTCTTTTGAAGCAGTTGTGCTGATGTGTGAGCTAAAGATTTAGAATGACCAGGCTAGGAGGGGCCTGCCCCACATGTCGGGGGGGGTGGGGGTGGGCGGGTAGCTGGTGATGATTTACCTATAAAACCTCAGCTGGTATCAGGCAGTGACAACAGAGTGGCAACCAAGGGCTGAGCAGGTGCAGAATAAGCGGATTCAATGTGTTTACGCAGCCACCTCTGGGATGGCGGCCCCGGAGCATGACTACAAGTGTGGAAGGTGGAGGGCCCCCAGAGCCTGTACCCCTACCTTCTGAAACTCAGGGTTGAGGTGTATCTTTGAAATCAGAAAACTGGGGTTCAAAGCTTCCACCATCACTTGCTCAATTATTCAAAGCAAATGAGCTTCAGTTTTCTCATGTGTGAAATCGGAACATTGAAGCCTCTCCCTCTGTCTATATATCACATTTTCTTCATCCATTCGTCTGTCGATGGACACAGGTTGTTTCCATATCTTGGTTATTGTAAAGAATGCTGCAGTGAACATGAGGGCACTATTCTCTCCTTAAAATAGTGATTACATCTCCTTTGGCTATATTCCCAGAAGTGGAATTGCTGGATCATACGGGAGTTCTATTTTTGAATTTTTGAGGGAACTCCATACTGGTTTCCACAGTGATGGCACCAGTTTACATTCCCACCAACAGCGCGTGAGTTTCCCTTTTCCCCACACCCCCGCCAGCACTCGTCATCTCTTGTGTTTTGATGACAGCCATCCTGACAGGTGGGAGGGGATATCGCACTGTGGTTTTGACTTGCATCTCCTTGATGATGAGTGATGTTGAGCGCCTTTTCACGTACCTGTTGGACATGTGTGTGTTTTCTTTAGAAAGATGTATTCAGTTCCTCTGCCCCCTTTTTAACTCAGATTGCTTGTTTCTGCTGTTGAACTGTGAGAGTTCCTTATATGTTTTGGGTGTCAACCCCTTATCAGATATATGGTCTGAAAGTACTTTCTCCTCGTCTGTCTGTTACCCTGACCTCTGCTTTCTGGATGACGGGGGTCCAGGCACTCGGGAATCATCACTTCTCACACGTGTTTCCAGTAGTGGGTGGGTGGGGGCTGTGTTCTGATAAAACTGCAGAGCTGTGGGTCACCATCCCCTCTTCCAGGAGTTGGGCTCTCAGGAGTACAGTGTGGGCAGGGATGTTTCCCTGAAGTCATGTGTCTGATAGTCACGTGGCCTGGAGCTTACATCTTCTGGCCCGGTTGTGATGGGGCAATTTGCAAAGGGAGGACCTTGCAGCTAAAACACTGAGCAGGTGCTTGTGTGCCTTGTTGGAAGGACCTGGAAACCATGTTGTGTGGAACAGGGACTTCCCCAGGTCACAAGGCTCAGTTCAGACTTCTGGGATGCCGAGGCCTGCTCCGAGCCACTGTCGCTGAGGAGGGAAGGGCCTCAGGCAGGAGGGAGGAGCTTCTGGACTGCACTTGCCCTGCTTGTCAAGGGTCAGCTCTGGTGACATGCAGCACATAGCTTAGCTTTGGGCCTGTAAGAGGAGAGATTCTTGGGGGAGGGCTGGCTTTTTCCTCTGACTGGGGGCCTACTGTGTGCCAAGCACAGCAGTCCTCTGAGTCAGTGCTGGAAAGCCAGGCACAGAGAGGTAGGGGAAAGCCTCCAGGCCACGCGGCGGTAGGGGCAGCACTGGGGTCTAATGCAGACCTGACGCCCAGCCCACACTCTCTCCTTTCCCAGGACCGTGGTGATCCCACATGTTGGGATCCCCTGAGAGGGTGTGGGCCCTGGGACCTTCCCTGCTAACATGCCAGGAGCCTTAAGAGGGGGGGTCGGGGTAATTCCTGAGTCCATGATGCCCAGAGGATGCTCTCAGCGAGGGGCCCAGCACACACTGGGCCGAATCCTAGCTCTGTCCTGAGTCACTATCCTCCCTGCCTCAATTCTGCCCACACAGGGCTGGAACAAGCAGCCACTTTACAAGCTTTTAAGGAACCTCCAGGATACTGGAAGCAGCACCCGCACACAGGGAGCGCCGTGGGGTCAGCTGCACTTGTCTCCTTGTCTTTTTCTCGCCTCTTTGCTGGATGAGGAGGAGTCCCAGCAGGGCCCTGGCTTGTCCCGATTCTCATGCCCTCTCATGGCCCAGCAGGGGGTGGTGTCCAGGCTGGACTCTGTCCTCTGCTCCTTCTGGGCACCCTCACGCCCTGCACCTTGGCTGCCTGGACACTGTCTTCCAGGGGCCTCTGTGTGCTTCACCACGCACCTGGCATTCCCCAATTCTGGGCTATTCCAGTGCCCTCTGGCCCTGGGCCTCACACCGACTCCGTGCTGAGTGGAAGTGCACTGATGGACATGCTGGGCCTCCTGGACTGTCTGGGGGAGCCCGATATCCCCGTCTTGCTCATGGTCCAGAGAGACCAAAGTGGTGAGAGGGTGTGTCTCCATTCACGTGGATTTGCTCAGAGATTCTTAGCAATATGAGGGACAAAAGGATGACATGAACACAGGAGAGCGGGGTGGAGGGGATGTCAGCAGAGCATGAGGAGGGGTCGATCCCGGGCTGGTCTCATAACCCCCTCAGCCTTGGCTTTCTCCTCTTTAAAGTGGGACAGACTATTGTGAGGTGAGCGGGATCCTGACCAATGGCCAGACACTGTCCTACACGCCTAAGAGAAGCTCACTGACTCCTCGTGGAAATCTGTGGGGCAGGGACAGGCGCTATCACCCATTCCTGCAGAAGAAGTAACTGAGGCACAGAGAGGACAGGTGAGGTGACCACCCCAGTTTACAGAGCCCAGGCCGTCTGATTCCAGTGTCCAGGCTCATGGTCAGTGCCCACTCTGGGTGTCCCACCTCCCTTCACCCTCCACTGGGACCCATGGCCGCAGCCTCATCTCAGTGTGATTGTTCATGGGGAGCAGGGTGGGGGCACTGAGGGCCCCTTTCTCTGAGCACTGCTTTCCCAGGAGGCTCAAGGGGTTGGTTGTATTCACTGCTGGACCCCCAGGCCTGGCCCCAGGCCAGCCACCCTGCAAGGCCTGAATCAATGATTATTGAGTAAATACCTGAACATCTGCATGTACCTGCGTGGTGCCCCATTTCCTCATCTCCACAGCACACCTGGCTGCACGGCTGATACTTCTTGTCATCAGGCCTCTTCCAGGGAGAGTCAAGGGGACCAGAGCTGTTCAGCTGGGGACAGCTAGCCTCAGGGGCCCTGTGGCTGCCCCAAGCCTCTCCTGGCCTGTCCCAGGACAATCCACAGGGAGGCCCAGCCAGCTTCCAGGAACAGCAATGAGGTCCTCACCCCAGGGGTGTGGAGTAGGTGCTGAGTGACTCTGCATCTGATGGGGCCCTGGGGGTCAGGCTGCTTTCAACATCCATTCCAGGACTACACCCCTGCTGGCAGCACGGAGCTGGTCATAAAGGACACAGGCCCTGGGGCCAAGGTTATAGCAGGTCCCTGCTCCCTCTCTGTGCCTCAGTGTCCTCATCTGTAACAGAGAACTAGTAACAGGGCCATGGAGGGGCTCACTGAGACCCTCCTCTGTGGCCTTGGGTGGACACTGCCCTCCCTGTGCCTCAGTGTCCTTGTCTGTAACACAGAATTAGTAGCATTTTTCTTAGCCCCTTTGGCACATTTTTCTAAGTCACTTTCCATATTGGGCCCAGGGCTCTCACAGAGCTCACAGATTGGAGAGGTAATCAGAGTGAGGTCCCAGCCCTGGGGGTGCCAGGGGAGGACAGAGGGGCTGCAGGAGGGACTTGGAATCCAGAAGAGCTTCATGGAGGAGGTGAGGTCTGAGCTGTGTCCCCAAGGATGAGCTGTCATCTAGCCAGAACCCACGTACATTATAAATGAGAGTGTGAATGAATGAATGAACATCCCTCTAACAGAGAATGAGGGGGGCGCCCCCTCAGACCAAGGCAGGAAACGCAGGGCACCCTGAGGGAACAGAGGGCCAGGCTGCAGTGTGATGCCAGCCTCATCATTTATGGACACCTTGCCGCCACTATAACCTGTGCACTGGCAAATTTGGAGTCCTCGTCTGTCCTCTGCTCCAGGGTCCTGCTGTTCATTCCCAGCACTGCCCATTTGTCAAAATCTGTGTCCTCAAGTGAACATGGACCCGCCTCATGGAGGATTGTGAACAGGGTGTATGTGTGCAGCCCGAGGCTGAAGAGGGGAGGAGAGGATGATGGGGGTTCCCCAGAGCGGGATCATGGGTTGGGAGGCATCAGAGGGATGAGGAAGGCCGAGCCTCAGGACTAAAGGATCCCACTGGTGGTGGCCTCTTTCATGAGGGGACTTCACATGGAGGAGGAAGTCATGGGGCAAGGGCAGAGCTCAGTTTGGGGTTCGCTGACCTGGACCAACTCAGCACAGAGATGTCCAGAGGAGCTGGAGGTAGGGGACAAACGAGCCACTGAGGTCAGGGTCAGAGCCTGAGACCCAGATGAGTGGGGCAGTGGTGCAGAAGAAGGGGCTTGAGGATGTCAAGATATTCACTCATTAGGACCTCAGGGCGGAGATCTTCGTGTTCACTTCACAGCTGCCTGGTGCCTAACAGAGCAGGGCTTAGGGAGGTCATTCAGTAGACACGTGCTGACAACCCAGGTTCTCCTGTTTCCACATTAAGTCCCTGGTGTGGAGCCAGATGGCACTCTCTAGAGGAATATGGTCCCACCCCTGGACTCTGTATGCCTGGAGCCTAGTGGCACTTTACCTCCCACTCCCCACTGCATGACCCTTTGCACACCTGCATTTCTACAAGATATAAAACATCTTCTCTTAGTGTGTGTTTACTCTATGAAAACTCATTGCCTCAGGAACACAGGCAATGCCCTTATCAAAGTGGTAAAGCCTGTTGTTCAGGGAAGCCTCTGACAGATCCCACAACCAACCAGGTACCTGTGCATGAACTGATCATGCAGCCCCCTCCTCCTTGTGTGCACAGAACCCCCAATAACAGACCCCACACACCTACCCTTGGTGCTCATGCAGGCACCTCTTGTCTGTGGGGCCCGATGTGGGCTATAGCAGTGTCCCTATTAAACTTTCCTAAACCCTTCTCAGATGCTGGTAATTCTTTACCAACCCAAGTAACTAGCTCGCCATTGTGCCCACAACACCTGAGACAGAATTGGCTAAATTTTACAGACTAGTGATGCAGGTTATTTAGCTAGAAAGGTGAGATTAATGCTTACAAATAAAAAACAACACACATACTCAAGGTGGGACAAAGAACCCACAAGGACACCTAAGACCCTCCACGTGCATCCCACTGTGGCCAGGGATTTTGCACTGGCTGCCCTTTCAGCCAGGAACTCTCTCCCTCTGCTTCTAAAACACCTCCAGGTATCTGCTCAAATGTCCTCCCTGACCTTATTTTTCTCCATGGAACTTATCACCGCCGGACATTGTGTATATTTTACTTATTTTTCTCTGTGTCCCCCACCAGGCTGTCTGCTGCATGAGAATGGAGACCTGCCTGTTTTACTCCCTGCTGTGCCTGGTGTCTTGAACCCGCCCAGCACACAGTAGGACCTCAGTGAATGTGTGCTGGGTGTATGATCACTGTAGGCCACAGACAAGAATCTCCCCAGCAGTGATGGTAAGAGTCGTTCATTCACTACTTACTGAGCCCTACTGTGTGCTAGGCACTGACCTGGGTGGGAGGCACACAGCGAGTGAGACACACAGTGAACACACACAGTGTGTGGGGGAGGGACACGTGCTCTGGAGAGCACACAGGGTTCAGATAAGTCAGGAGTGCAGGGTGGAGGAGGAGAGGGCCGGGTTGGGGGGCCAGTGGTGGCAGGGGAGACAGAAAGGTGGGGCCCAGGTCGTGCAGGGCTTGATGCCTCCTGTGAGGGCTTTCCCTCTGGGCAGCGGAACCATGGCTGGGTGCGGAGCATTGGCCGCGTCCTGAATGCGATGCAGGAAATGAAGTGGGTGTCTGCTGGGGAGATGTGCGTGGAGGAGGCTGTCCCTGTAGACTGTGCAGGCAGGGAAGGCTCCTCTGAGGAGGTGACATCTGAGGGGAGCCCTTGTATGGACCATGTTTCTACCTTCTGCAGACTGGATGCCTTCATCTGCCCTGCAGGCCTAGGCGGGACATGCCCTGTTCTCAGTCACCTGGACTTGGCCTCCTTACTCCCTTGTGGGCCCTCTCACCCCAGGAGGAGTCCTTCTTCAAGGTCTAACCCCCACCTTTTCCACTGGAATTGGACTCACACTAAGCCACTGTCCACCTGCCCAGCTCACCCAGAGTCAAGTCCAGACACTTGGGGTCGCCATTCCACCCTAGAACCCATGAAGTTACTCAACTGGCCAGTCCTCAGCCTGCTCACCTGCCTCACCTTTCCCTCCTGCAGTAACCCCGTGACAGCCCCTGTCCACAGCGCCCTGAGCCTCCGCTCCTGGCCCCGGGCTTCCCCCCGGGGTGTGGCCCCGCGTGGGGTGCCGGCCCGCCGCCAGTCCGGTGAGTAGACACTGCCTTTTCAATGGCAGTTGTCTCCTGATCTCTTGGCCTTCCTGAACCTTAGATTTTCTACTAAAATAATCTATTTCAAACCAGCCCGCGAGACTTTTTGCAGACACTTAGAGTAAACAAATGAAGAACAAAAGACTTGTATAACTTTTTATATCGTCAACAAGTTTAATATTTTAATATAAATTAGAATTCCTTTCCCCCATAAAATCATACGCTCCTTGAGGGTGGAGGAGATATAAACATTTTGTGGACAGGACCTGCGAAGTCCTAAATATCTGTCTTCCCAAACTGAGGACTCAGGCCCAGGCTTGACCAAGTCCTGCCTTCACACTGTGAGTGGAGTTTCATTGGTTTTGAAATTAAGCTTTTACACTTAGCTTAGTAGAGAAGTTGTCGGTTTCAAACTAATCTTTCCAGTAATAACCAAGTTACACCACTGGTGAGCCTCCCTGTTCCCTGAGTAAATCAGTTAGATCCACAGATGTCAGCAGGGAAGGAGTCAGTAGAGAGTATTTACACACACACTGCGTCTTTGGGAGACAGTGGGGCTGCACTCTGAAGGATGTCAGCTCCTGACTCATTTAGTTGGGAGCATCCATCTTCACATGTTGGATTTCCAGAGAAGTGTCCAGAGGGGAGAGTGGACTGGAGCCGGGCTTGGCTGTCACCCACGGAAGGGAGGACTGGAAACCTCAGGCAGCTGTGGTCCTGGGAGCAGCCTGATCCGGGGGCACCACTAGCAGTGTCCCCTCCTAGACTGCTGTCCTGCTTAGAGGCAGGCCCAGCTGCTGTAACAGAGAAACAGGGAGAGGTGGCCCTGGGTCAAAAGTGACAGTTCTGTAGGGTAGGTGCATCTGCGAACACAGGTGCAGCAGGACGACCATGGTTAATGACACTGCATCGTGTCGGGGACACTCACCAGGAGAGTAGCCTTGAGATGCCCCCACCACACAAAGTGAGAAATGGGTGAGGAGGTGGGTGTGTTAATTAGCTTGCAGGTAGTAATCTTTTCACCATGTATATACACACTGAAACTTCATCTTGTACTCCTTAAATTCACGGAATTCTTGTAAAAAAAAAAAAAAAGACGTGGTGTGGGATGTGAGTGGCCAGCATCTGGACCGTCTCTGACTTCCACAAGACAGAAATGACACACCTGCCAGGCTCAGACCCGACCTGCAAAGGGTGGCAGCTTTTGCTTCGTTGTTCTTGGAAAGCAGCCGGCAGGCTGGGGGGAAACCCGGCAGCCACACGGAGGCGGAGGCCCGGCCACCGGCCGCGCTGCGCCCGGGATGGCGGCCCCTGTGGGCAAGGCCTCCGCTGAGGTCCCGGCGGCGGAGAGGAGCCGCCCCCGGGCCTGCCCGCCCCGTGCAGCCCGGCGGGGTAAATGAGGGTTGCTTTAAACCGCTGAGCTTAGGGGCGGCTGGTTTCAGGACAGCAGGTTCATGAACGCCGCCCCGCCCTCGCCCCCGCCTGCTCCGGGTCCTCAGACTCCCCTCACCTTTTCAGATTGGGGTTTGTGCCCCGCAGAGCCACAGGCTGAGATCACCCCATGTGACAGGGTTTGGAGGTGCAGAGGTTGAGTGAGGTCCTGAGGGTGGCCCCACCCGGTTGGTCTGGTGTCCTTACAGGAGAGAGAGCCCCCAGAGCTGGCTCCCCGCCCCATGTGGACACAGCGAGGAGGCAGCCAGCTGGTGGCCAGGACGATTGTCATCACCAGAAAGCGACCTCGCTGGACTTTGCTGGGCCTCCCCCCACCAGAACTGTAGGAAGATGAACTTCTGCTGTCCAGGCCTCCTGGGTGGTGACCCTGGGTCGTGGCGGCTTTTCCAGCCTTGGCAGCTCTGCACACACTCCCTCCTGCCTGATGCTTTGTGCAGCTCCCGCTCAGCGACTGTGCTCCTAACTTGGGGAGGGATAGGTGGGGCATCGGCCAGGCCCCCCTCCTTATTCCCCGCCTCAAAGCACCTGCTCTTCCCCACAACACGGCTCAGGCAGCAGTGTGGCTTAAATGTCCCCGTACAATGCTTCTCCCATCCTCCCAGGTAGGTACGGGGCCTGGCACACACACCTGCTCAATTTTTAGGAAAGATGCTTTTCTTAGCCAGGAAGGTGAGGGCCCCCTCTGACCCAGAAGTCCTGCTTCCGGTGTAAATGCCAGTGGAACGTGGGAGCAGGCCTGGCAGTGTGTCCCTGGCCTTGAGCGAGAACAGGCCCAGCATGCCTCATCAGAAGCACAGACGAGCGTGGCCCATCCACACAGGGGACACTCACCAGCCATGGCCTCAGAGTGCGTCGCCCAGATGGCCAGTCCCCAAAGAGGGAAGTAGAACAGAAAAGCCCAGTGCTGGGGCTGAGAGGTGCCTGTCGGGGAGTCAGAAGAGGAGGCAGAACAGACACAGGACTGTCACTGAAGTCAGGGCACTGGACCCCTGGGAGAGGTTTGTTTTCTTTTACTGACTTGAGCAGTGAGGACAGTGGATCTTCAAACTATTAACAACACACACACACACACCCCTATGTAGGTGAGTTTTTTATGTCTCCTGTGGGTTCATCAATAATTTTTAATGAAAAAACCCCACAGTTTTTCAACAAAGTGCAAAGTTATTATTTTTAGAAGGGGGGACAGAGCCCCCGGTTTGCTCCTCAAAAACCCCGGCCTATTGCCACATTTAGATGAGCCTGGATGTCTGGCAGCACCCAGCCATCCCCTCGGGCTCACCAGCAGCAAATGAGTGAACAGCCAGTGGTTCCCAGTTCTCTTAGTGCAAACCCCTTGACCAGAAGGACCCGGACTCCCTCCCAGCACTTCTAGGTGGGCACCAGTGCTCACCGACACAGCCACACCACCCGGACACTGGCAGATGTCAGGGACCTGAGTGGCCAATAGAACCCTGTGCTCCTTCTGCCCCAGGGCAGTGACCAGGTCAGCCCAGTACCATCAGCCAGACTCTCCAAAACAAAAGCCAGCACAGGCCGGTGAGGAAGGGTGGCCTGGAGCAGTCAGAGAGCTCTTGCTCTTTGTTTTCCTTCTCCATTTTATCACAGATATGACAGAAAAAGTAGGCAGTGTGTGTGTGTGTATTTCTTAACTCCATCTTGACCTTGCACCCCGGAGGAAGCCAGTGACCCTGTTCTGTGAGCGGCCCTGTCCTGTGAGCTGCCCTGTCCTGTCCTGTGAGCTGCCCTGCCCTTTCCTGTGAGCTGCCCTGCCCTTTCCTGTGAGCTGCCCTGCCCTACCCTGTCCTGTGAGCTGTCCTGTCCTGCCCTGTCCTGTCCTGTGAGCTGTCCTGTCCTGCCCTGTCCTGTCCTGTGAGCTGTCCTGTCCTGCCGAGTGAGCTGCCCTGAGAGGGGCCCATGTGTGAGAAACGCTCACCTCCTCCACTGTCTGTGACTCCTCAGCCCCTTGGATGGTGCGGCCCCAGCTGATGTCTTGACTGCAACCTCATGAGGGACCCTAAGTCAGAACCACCCAGCCCTGTCTGCTTCTGTCCTCCAGGGACCAAGACAATAAATATTTGCTGCCAGGAGCTGTGATGCAGCGAGGGACCAGAAACACACGACGCCTCCTCCCCTCCTCTCCACCCCTCGGGGCTGTGGAGGTGAACTTATCTTCATCTGTTTACCACCTCTGCTTCCTCTGTGAGGACACGGGGTCTGTCACGGGCACTGCAGGTCCCTGGAGCTAAGGCTGACAGGGCCTCCGGGCTCAGAGACTGAAGCACAGTAAGGCAGCAATGCCAGAGGCCCCATCACTGTGAAAAGCCCCGTGTGTGAGCCCCGCAGGACACACCAGCGAACAAGAATGGACCCTGAGCAGACCTTCCTGGTCCCTGCCCAACCCCACCCCTGACTGCTTACCAAGCCACCTGAGAATGCCACTCCACCTCTAGGAGCCTCCATTTCCTCCTCAGTGGACTGGGGGTGACAGGAAGATTGAGCCCCAAGAATGTGGAAGGAGAGAAGGTGGACCCCTGGGCTGGAGAGGCTGATCAATAAAGCCGCTTCTCCCAGCACCTGCCTGAAGGTGCACTGTGAGGCTGTGAGCCCCCTCCCTGGGTGGCGCTTACAGGCAGACCTGGGTGCCCGGAGGAAAGGGCGCCTTCCCTAGTGGGTGAGGCAGCCCCAAGTGCAGGGTCTCAGCGCAGGGCCTGGCCCCGAGCAGGCTCCAGGAGTCGTGTGTTGTGTGAGTCCACCTCACATGCTGACAGCACGGTCACATATAAGCCAAGGACGGCATGTTAGGAGGACACCCGGGAAACCCATGGTGCATCCTTGCTGGTCCTAGGACAGAAGAAGCAATGCAGGACACAGAGATGGGGTAGACAGGACTCAGGCAGAAGATGCCTGTGTGTGCATGTGTCCGTGGCATCACCATGGACTGGGCAGCAGGCGGCGGGAGCAGTTCAGAGCCCTCTGGTTTCCTGCTAGGGAGGACAAGAACTAGGAACAGGATGACTTTCCAAACTGGCGTGAATGTGTGTGAGGTCATGGAAGCAGTCTCATACCTGTTAGCTCATGTCCAGGGGTCTGACCACATCAGGAGCCAGGATGAGGCTTCACATGTGCTCACGCTGAGGCCAGAGGTGTCTTAGTCTGAGCTGCCCGAGACCCACCCTGCTCCGCACCCAGCCGTGGTTCCGCTGCCCAGAGGAAATGCCCTCACGGGAGCCATCGAGCCCTGCAAGACCTGGGCCCCAACTCTGTCTCCCCTGCCACCACTGTCTCCACCGGCCCTCTTCTCCACCACTCCTGCACTCCTGACTTCCCCCAGCCCTGTGTGCTCTCCAGAGCACGTGTCCCTCCTAACATGTTGTGTGCTCACTATGTCTCACCCACTGTGGGCCTCCCACCCAGGTCAGTATCCAGCACACAGTAGGGCTCAGTAAGTAGAGAATGAATGACCCTTATCATCACTGCTGGGAAGAAATTTTCTGTGGCCTACAGTGATCACACACCCGGCATACATTCGCTGAGGACCTACTGTATGCTGGGCGGGTTCAAGACACCAGGCACAGCAGGGAGTAAAACAGGCAGGTCTCCATTCTCATGCAGCAGACAGCCTGGTGGGGGACACAGAGAAAAATAAGTAAAATATACACAATGTCCGGCGGTGATAAGTTCCATGGAGAAAAATAAGGTCAGGGAGGACATTTGAGCAGATACCTGGAGGTGTTTTAGAAGCAGAGGGAGAGAGTTCCTGGCTGAAAGGGCAGCCAGTGCAAAATCCCTGGCCACAGTGGGATGCACGTGGAGGGTCTTAGGTGTCCTTGTGGGTTCTTTGTCCCACCTTGAGTATGTGTGTTGTTTTTTATTTGTAAGCATTAATCTCACCTTTCTAGCTAAATAACCTGCATCACTAGTCTGTAAAATTTAGCCAATTCTGTCTCAGGTGTTGTGGGCACAATGGCGAGCTAGTTACTTGGGTTGGTAAAGAATTACCAGCATCTGAGAAGGGTTTAGGAAAGTTTAATAGGGACACTGCTATAGCCCACATCGGGCCCCACAGACAAGAGGTGCCTGCATGAGCACCAAGGGTAGGTGTGTGGGGTCTGTTATTGGGGGTTCTGTGCACACAAGGAGGAGGGGGCTGCATGATCAGTTCATGCACAGGTACCTGGTTGGTTGTGGGATCTGTCAGAGGCTTCCCTGAACAACAGGCTTTACCACTTTGATAAGGGCATTGCCTGTGTTCCTGAGGCAATGAGTTTTCATAGAGTAAACACACACTAAGAGAAGATGTTTTATATCTTGTAGAAATGCAGGTGTGCAAAGGGTCATGCAGTGGGGAGTGGGAGGTAAAGTGCCACTAGGCTCCAGGCATACAGAGTCCAGGGGTGGGACCATATTCCTCTAGAGAGTGCCATCTGGCTCCACACCAGGGACTTAATGTGGAAACAGGAGAACCTGGGTTGTCAGCACGTGTCTACTGAATGACCTCCCTAAGCCCTGCTCTGTTAGGCACCAGGCAGCTGTGAAGTGAACACGAAGATCTCCGCCCTGAGGTCCTAATGAGTGAATATCTTGACATCCTCAAGCCCCTTCTTCTGCACCACTGCCCCACTCATCTGGGTCTCAGGCTCTGACCCTGACCTCAGTGGCTCGTTTGTCCCCTACCTCCAGCTCCTCTGGACATCTCTGTGCTGAGTTGGTCCAGGTCAGCGAACCCCAAACTGAGCTCTGCCCTTGCCCCATGACTTCCTCCTCCATGTGAAGTCCCCTCATGAAAGAGGCCACCACCAGTGGGATCCTTTAGTCCTGAGGCTCGGCCTTCCTCATCCCTCTGATGCCTCCCAACCCATGATCCCGCTCTGGGGAACCCCCATCATCCTCTCCTCCCCTCTTCAGCCTCGGGCTGCACACATACACCCTGTTCACAATCCTCCATGAGGCGGGTCCATGTTCACTTGAGGACACAGATTTTGACAAATGGGCAGTGCTGGGAATGAACAGCAGGACCCTGGAGCAGAGGACAGACGAGGACTCCAAATTTGCCAGTGCACAGGTTATAGTGGCGGCAAGGTGTCCATAAATGATGAGGCTGGCATCACACTGCAGCCTGGCCCTCTGTTCCCTCAGGGTGCCCTGCGTTTCCTGCCTTGGTCTGAGGGGGCGCCCCCCTCATTCTCTGTTAGAGGGATGTTCATTCATTCATTCACACTCTCATTTATAATGTACGTGGGTTCTGGCTAGATGACAGCTCATCCTTGGGGACACAGCTCAGACCTCACCTCCTCCATGAAGCTCTTCTGGATTCCAAGTCCCTCCTGCAGCCCCTCTGTCCTCCCCTGGCACCCCCAGGGCTGGGACCTCACTCTGATTACCTCTCCAATCTGTGAGCTCTGTGAGAGCCCTGGGCCCAATATGGAAAGTGACTTAGAAAAATGTGCCAAAGGGGCTAAGAAAAATGCTACTAATTCTGTGTTACAGACAAGGACACTGAGGCACAGGGAGGGCAGTGTCCACCCAAGGCCACAGAGGAGGGTCTCAGTGAGCCCCTCCATGGCCCTGTTACTAGTTCTCTGTTACAGATGAGGACACTGAGGCACAGAGAGGGAGCAGGGACCTGCTATAACCTTGGCCCCAGGGCCTGTGTCCTTTATGACCAGCTCCGTGCTGCCAGCAGGGGTGTAGTCCTGGAATGGATGTTGAAAGCAGCCTGACCCCCAGGGCCCCATCAGATGCAGAGTCACTCAGCACCTACTCCACACCCCTGGGGTGAGGACCTCATTGCTGTTCCTGGAAGCTGGCTGGGCCTCCCTGTGGATTGTCCTGGGACAGGCCAGGAGAGGCTTGGGGCAGCCACAGGGCCCCTGAGGCTAGCTGTCCCCAGCTGAACAGCTCTGGTCCCCTTGACTCTCCCTGGAAGAGGCCTGATGACAAGAAGTATCAGCCGTGCAGCCAGGTGTGCTGTGGAGATGAGGAAATGGGGCACCACGCAGGTACATGCAGATGTTCAGGTATTTACTCAATAATCATTGATTCAGGCCTTGCAGGGTGGCTGGCCTGGGGCCAGGCCTGGGGGTCCAGCAGTGAATACAACCAACCCCTTGAGCCTCCTGGGAAAGCAGTGCTCAGAGAAAGGGGCCCTCAGTGCCCCCACCCTGCTCCCCATGAACAATCACACTGAGATGAGGCTGCGGCCATGGGTCCCAGTGGAGGGTGAAGGGAGGTGGGACACCCAGAGTGGGCACTGACCATGAGCCTGGACACTGGAATCAGACGGCCTGGGCTCTGTAAACTGGGGTGGTCACCTCACCTGTCCTCTCTGTGCCTCAGTTACTTCTTCTGCAGGAATGGGTGATAGCGCCTGTCCCTGCCCCACAGATTTCCACGAGGAGTCAGTGAGCTTCTCTTAGGCGTGTAGGACAGTGTCTGGCCATTGGTCAGGATCCCGCTCACCTCACAATAGTCTGTCCCACTTTAAAGAGGAGAAAGCCAAGGCTGAGGGGGTTATGAGACCAGCCCGGGATCGACCCCTCCTCATGCTCTGCTGACATCCCCTCCACCCCGCTCTCCTGTGTTCATGTCATCCTTTTGTCCCTCATATTGCTAAGAATCTCTGAGCAAATCCACGTGAATGGAGACACACCCTCTCACCACTTTGGTCTCTCTGGACCATGAGCAAGACGGGGATATCGGGCTCCCCCAGACAGTCCAGGAGGCCCAGCATGTCCATCAGTGCACTTCCACTCAGCACGGAGTCGGTGTGAGGCCCAGGGCCAGAGGGCACTGGAATAGCCCAGAATTGGGGAATGCCAGGTGCGTGGTGAAGCACACAGAGGCCCCTGGAAGACAGTGTCCAGGCAGCCAAGGTGCAGGGCGTGAGGGTGCCCAGAAGGAGCAGAGGACAGAGTCCAGCCTGGACACCACCCCCTGCTGGGCCATGAGAGGGCATGAGAATCGGGACAAGCCAGGGCCCTGCTGGGACTCCTCCTCATCCAGCAAAGAGGCGAGAAAAAGACAAGGAGACAAGTGCAGCTGACCCCACGGCGCTCCCTGTGTGCGGGTGCTGCTTCCAGTATCCTGGAGGTTCCTTAAAAGCTTGTAAAGTGGCTGCTTGTTCCAGCCCTGTGTGGGCAGAATTGAGGCAGGGAGGATAGTGACTCAGGACAGAGCTAGGATTCGGCCCAGTGTGTGCTGGGCCCCTCGCTGAGAGCATCCTCTGGGCATCATGGACTCAGGAATTACCCCGACCCCCCCTCTTAAGGCTCCTGGCATGTTAGCAGGGAAGGTCCCAGGGCCCACACCCTCTCAGGGGATCCCAACATGTGGGATCACCACGGTCCTGGGAAAGGAGAGAGTGTGGGCTGGGCGTCAGGTCTGCATTAGACCCCAGTGCTGCCCCTACCGCCGCGTGGCCTGGAGGCTTTCCCCTACCTCTCTGTGCCTGGCTTTCCAGCACTGACTCAGAGGACTGCTGTGCTTGGCACACAGTAGGCCCCCAGTCAGAGGAAAAAGCCAGCCCTCCCCCAAGAATCTCTCCTCTTACAGGCCCAAAGCTAAGCTATGTGCTGCATGTCACCAGAGCTGACCCTTGACAAGCAGGGCAAGTGCAGTCCAGAAGCTCCTCCCTCCTGCCTGAGGCCCTTCCCTCCTCAGCGACAGTGGCTCGGAGCAGGCCTCGGCATCCCAGAAGTCTGAACTGAGCCTTGTGACCTGGGGAAGTCCCTGTTCCACACAACATGGTTTCCAGGTCCTTCCAACAAGGCACACAAGCACCTGCTCAGTGTTTTAGCTGCAAGGTCCTCCCTTTGCAAATTGCCCCATCACAACCGGGCCAGAAGATGTAAGCTCCAGGCCACGTGACTATCAGACACATGACTTCAGGGAAACATCCCTGCCCACACTGTACTCCTGAGAGCCCAACTCCTGGAAGAGGGGATGGTGACCCACAGCTCTGCAGTTTTATCAGAACACAGCCCCCACCCACCCACTACTGGAAACACGTGTGAGAAGTGATGATTCCCGAGTGCCTGGACCCCCGTCATCCAGAAAGCAGAGGTCAGGGTAACAGACAGACGAGGAGAAAGTACTTTCAGACCATATATCTGATAAGGGGTTGACACCCAAAACATATAAGGAACTCTCACAGTTCAACAGCAGAAACAAGCAATCTGAGTTAAAAAGGGGGCAGAGGAACTGAATACATCTTTCTAAAGAAAACACACACATGTCCAACAGGTACGTGAAAAGGCGCTCAACATCACTCATCATCAAGGAGATGCAAGTCAAAACCACAGTGCGATATCCCCTCCCACCTGTCAGGATGGCTGTCATCAAAACACAAGAGATGACGAGTGCTGGCGGGGGTGTGGGGAAAAGGGAAACTCACGCGCTGTTGGTGGGAATGTAAACTGGTGCCATCACTGTGGAAACCAGTATGGAGTTCCCTCAAAAATTCAAAAATAGAACTCCCGTATGATCCAGCAATTCCACTTCTGGGAATATAGCCAAAGGAGATGTAATCACTATTTTAAGGAGAGAATAGTGCCCTCATGTTCACTGCAGCATTCTTTACAATAACCAAGATATGGAAACAACCTGTGTCCATCGACAGACGAATGGATGAAGAAAATGTGATATATAGACAGAGGGAGAGGCTTCAATGTTCCGATTTCACACATGAGAAAACTGAAGCTCATTTGCTTTGAATAATTGAGCAAGTGATGGTGGAAGCTTTGAACCCCAGTTTTCTGATTTCAAAGATACACCTCAACCCTGAGTTTCAGAAGGTAGGGGTACAGGCTCTGGGGGCCCTCCACCTTCCACACTTGTAGTCATGCTCCGGGGCCGCCATCCCAGAGGTGGCTGCGTAAACACATTGAATCCGCTTATTCTGCACCTGCTCAGCCCTTGGTTGCCACTCTGTTGTCACTGCCTGATACCAGCTGAGGTTTTATAGGTAAATCATCACCAGCTACCCGCCCACCCCCACCCCCCCCGACATGTGGGGCAGGCCCCTCCTAGCCTGGTCATTCTAAATCTTTAGCTCACACATCAGCACAACTGCTTCAAAAGAGCCTCACTTCCTGTGTGGAGGTGTTGACAAGGGGAAGGGAAGGGAGTTGGCGGTGGTCTCTTACTCTGAAGGTGACACATGAAAGGGATATGTTTATGTCCATAATGGGACTCAATTTGAAGCTAAGAACGTGGTCCCAGAGAGGAGTAAAAGCTGAGAGGCTACAAAGCTGCTGAGAAAGGGGCTTGACTATTGGATTGAAAATGTGTAATTTAATTTAAAATATCATCCCCCTGGATGACAACAATTTGCCCCCAAGGTGAGAATTGGCCCCCTGACCCCTGGGCACCCCTCACTTCCAGAATGTAATCATCTGAGCATGGGGGGCTTTAACCTGGGGGGCTGTTCCCTCAGTCATAGGTGCACCTGCTCACATGTGCGCCCATGGACTGCAGTGCCCACATGTCAAGGCGCCTCTCACACCTGGCCAAGGAGGCCCAGGTCATAAGAAAGGAACTACAGTCTGTGGTGTCACACATGAGTCCCTGCAGGGGTGAGTGTTGTAGAGAGAAGAGCCCACCCCTCCGCTCCCCACCCTCTCCTCCAGGTGGAGTGCTGGACGGAGCAGGACTCCTGAGCCCCTAGGCTTAGCAAGCATCCTGGCTAAGGGTGGGGAGGCTGTCCACTCTGAAGTCATAGGTCAGTTGGTAGGTTGGAGACCCACCCCCACAGCTCACCAGCGAGCCCCTCTAGTCTGTTTTCTCCTCTGTAAACTGGGACCAATCACCCTCACCCTCAGACGTGGGGGCACCCTGTGTAAATGACAACACAAAGCCCTGGGCTGTTCCAAGTGCCCTGGAGTGTCCAGCCCCGAGGCCGGGCAGGTGGGAGAAGAGAGGTGTGGGTTAGCAGGTGTGACAGCAGAGCTGAGACCCGGCTGAGTGTGTGCGCACTAATATCCAGGAACTGGGAGCTGCCACTAGCAAATCTGTTCCCTGAGGCCATGTTTACTCTCCCTTGTCAGTTACAATCCTTTATTTGAACAGAGGTCTCTGGAGTCTATTAGCCACATCATTGCCTGTCACCACACTGTTGCAGTTCTAGGGTCTCCATTTAGCCAACTTGAAAGAATAGTTTTGTTTTTGTTTTTGTTTTTGTTTTTGTTTTTGTTTTTGTTTTTGTTTTTTTAAACCAGTGACAGAAAACCAAAGTGGCTTAAAGAAGCAAACCGGGCAGGAGAGAATGACTTACTTAACGGAGACATCCACAGGGAGACAGCTTCAGGCAGGGCTTTATCTGGTGCTCAGTGACATCAGCAGAAGTCATCCTTCCCCACCTCTGGGCTCTGCCACTGGTGCCAACTTCACACGGCTCTGCCTTTATGAGAGCAAGACAGCCACCAACTGCCACAGGCTGACACCACCACCCCTCAACTCCCAAGTGAAATAGAACTTCTCTTCCCCCAGGATTCCAGCACCAAGGCCTGACCTCTGTGGAGCCTGATTGGGCTGGTGCCCAGCCCTGAGCCAATCCCAGTGGCCAGGGAGGATGGAAAATGCTGATTGGCCAGATCGAGGCCATGTGACCATCCTCTCCAGGAAACAACGGGCTGTTCGCCCGCCCGTTTCCACAGTGGAAGAGTGTGCTGTCTCCCAGAGGATCCTGCTATTAGCCCAATCTGCAGTTAGCATGATGAGCTGGGATGAATCCCTCTGCTTGGTGACAAGTGACAGGTCACTTAGTGGTTCCTTGCTCCAGAGAGGGAGGCATGTCCACTCAGGATTGGGGCTTCAGGTCCAGAATAGAGCAGAAAAGCCTCCAGTCTCCCAAAAGTTGGGAATGTGAGCAGTGACACTGGAAAGGCACTCCTCTCTGCGGCCCTTGGCTTTCTTCTTGTCACAGTGGCGAGTGCAGTGCTGCCCCTCACAGCCCACCTCCCTGCTGGGAGGCCTTTGCAACAGGTGGAGAGTGCTTGGAAAAGCCCACTTATTCTGAGGAACTGCCGTTGTTCCTGGTGATGCCATTATTTTCATGTCAGTTGTGAGGTGGGCCCTGAGGGGTCCCTGAACTGGGGGGACAGACACCCACAGAAACTGGACCCAGTATTACTGTTCATTCAATGATGATTTGCTGAATACCTACTGTGTGCCAGGTTCCCAGGGTAGAGCAGTGATGCCGACAGCACAGGGTCCTGCCCTCCTGGGGTGGTAGACACCACAGGGGTACAGATGTGAGCAGCATGTGGAATTCTGGGGATCCCCAGGTAGGGGAGGCAGGCCTTGCTGAGGGTCACAATCTCATCTTTTCCGTCTCTGAAACCGTAGTGCTGGGACCTCTGATCCCCTGCCAAACACACCTATCTCCCAGCTTGTTCTTAGGACTATTTCATCAAAAGCAAGGAGTGAGCATGTTCAGGGAAGAGCTATGAAATGCATCTCCTTGGGGAAATTCTTTGCGGTTACAAGATCAAGTGTATGTACGTACACCTTGCTGTACTATGGGGTCGTGAAAAAGGAACCCTTCCCACTTCTGCAACATTCTTCTATGTCCCACTTTCCCACTCATCTCTCAGCAACAACGATGACAAGTTAAGTCAGGGAATGACTCATTGCCGGTCTCAGAGTTCTGTGAAATTTTACTGCCAGTCTCCACCCTCTAGGACTGACTCCTTGTTACTGTTTCAAAATTAAACTTGTGGAGCTGGCAAGGGATGGGAGGCAGATACTGAAGGGGATGCACACTTGGCAGGATCTCCCAGCTCTGACTTTACCCTGGAATCCCCTTCACCTAAACCCACCGGGATTTGGGGAACTTTTACTTTCAACCCGGACCTCCACCCAGCTACCAAAACTGAGATGGGAGCAATGGTTGCTTCTTCTTGAGAGATTCCCCGCAACTACCACCCTGATACCCCCTTGCTACTGCCCAGGGGGAGAACATTTTCCTGGGACTCCTTGGATCCTAAACCCGGAGGAAATAGGGGGCACTGAGAACAATGAGAGTCTTGCTCTAAAACCGGGAAGGTCCTCACCTGGCGCAGAGATCAGATGAGCCAGGGTGCTCCGCTGGTTGTCCAGTGTTGCAAATCTACAGTCTCTTGCCTTTTTAACATCCCGCTTCTCTTTTAGGTGCCCCCATCACCCCACTTTGGCTTCAGGGTTGCAAAAGCAAGGAGCAATTTTTCAAAAGCACACTCAGACGCACACCAGAGGCGACTAGGGAGCGTCAGAAAGGCGCAGGAGGGAAGCAGGAGGCAGGAGGAGGCAGCGGGCAGGGAGCCACGGGAGTGGGAAGCAGGCAGGTCCCCTCGCAAATCCCCCGCCTGCCTCACGTCTCATCGCTGGTCTGGCCGGGGACCGAGGAGCCAGGGGGCAGGTGGAGGATGGAGCTGGCGCTGGGCAGCGGGCTCGGCCGGAGAGCGGAGGAGGTCGGGGGTTGGAAGAGAAACGCAGAGCGAGGGAGGCGGCTGGAGGAGGACGATCCCTCCGCGGGATCGGGCGGCGGTGCAGACGCCCTGGTCGGGCTCTGTGGAGCTCTGCTAGTTTTCAACCCGCTCTCACAGACCCCAGCCCCTCGGGAGCTCCCCAGGTGACTGTGAGCTTGGGCTGGGGACAAAAAGACCTGACCGTTTCAGCACGGCCACCCGGCCAAAGGGAACAAGAAAAGCAAAGCCCTTCTCCCATTCTGTTTTTCTTTTATTTTTGTGCAGCCCTGCTCGGTGGGAGGGAAGGGGTCAGGCTGAGCAACCCCGGAGGAGAAGGCGTAGGGTCCGGGCGGGGGCCCGGGGACCCGGGGGAGGGCGGTGCGGACGGGGCTCTGAAGGCGCGCGCCGGGCGGGCGGGCGGGCGGCGCCGCGCGGAGGCGGCGGCGGGGACGGGGCGGCGCGCGGGGCCGGGGCCGGGGCCGGGGCCGGGGCCGCGCCGTCTGCTGTCGCTGCGCTTCGCCGTCTCGGGCTCGGTCTCCACAACCGCCTCCCCGGGCGCGGTGGCGGCGGTGGCGCTGCGGCTTGGATCTTGAGCCCGCACACCCCTCGGTGGTGGCCCGCGTCCCCACTCACACGGTCGGTCAGCGGCCCCCGCGCCGTGGCTTTCGGGGAAGGAGCTGCTGCGAGCGGCTGCGGCGCTGAGCTCAGCGCGCCCGGGGAGGCCGGGGGAGCCGCGCCGGCCGGAGAGGCCCCTCGGCCGGAGCCCGAGCCCGCGCCCACTCGCGGGTCCCGGGGTGTGAGGAGCACATGGGAGAGAGAGATATTTATAGACAGACAGACAGACAGACAGACAGACAGACAGACAGACATATTAATTCATTCATTCATTTTTAGCTTGCACAGAGGGCATTTTCTTGGGGTGATTTTTTTTTTTTTAATTTCACATGTGTGCTGTTCAGCAGCAAGGCAACCCGAGGCAGATGCCCAGGCCGGTGGCTGAGCTCCCGTATATGGGTGGGTGTGGAGGGGGCAGGGGGGAGCTGGCGGAAGAGGGAGCCTGTGAGGGCTGGTGTGGGAGCCCCCTCAAAAATTTAAAATACACTTCAATTTTCTTTTATCAGAATTATCTCTCATTCTTGTTATTTTTGTATATACACATAAATATTAAATACATATGTATATACATACACACATCCATATATATAATTAATATTAAAGACATTATTTTTGGCATCACAATTTCCAGAACCATTCAAAGTTATCTTCTGATTGATGTATATCTTTGTAATAGTGTTTATTATTTCATTAACTATAGGAATTGACTAAAGGATTACTAGTAATAAATTATTGAAGGAAAAAAATATTCCATTTTCATTCATCATAATGTTCCATGGTTTTGACAAGACAAATTCAGCAACAACTCTTACTGTAGGCATGTAGGCAAGTATGAATCGATTGCAGTTGATTTATCTTCTTGATTATTACTTGTTTCCAAAATTTCCTTCAGCATTTCCAGGAACATTTTGGAATCCCGTCTTTACCTTATAAGTTAAAATAATAGATCATTAGCAAAAGTCCAACGCCCAGCGGTATGCTAAAGGAGTCTTCGTAGCCTGTCTTTTCAGTATGTTTTCTGACACGGATTCCAGCTGATGGCCTTGTCACATTGACTGAAACATTGCCATCTCTGCAGTGTGAGATCACAAAAGTTGACTGAGGAATGAGTGATCACTGAAGACCCTCTTCCACTTATGACACTGACAGTGTTTCCTGCAGCGAGAATCCTCCAATGTCCTGCAAGTGTCACTGTGTGAGGAATAGAAACCCAACGTGTAATTGACTGAATTGATTCTCCACTAAGAATTATTTTGTGCAAGCTAAGAGCTTTCTTCTCCAAATAAAATAATGCTTTTCCTTCTTTTGTGTTTTAGAGATTATTCCTATTTATCATTTTCTTGTGTGCACCCAGGGCTGGAGCTTGGATGCAGGCTCACCCAGAGTCGTTATAGACCTGTCTGCTCAGCAATGAGAATATGTTCTTATGATCAATGAGAGCTTTTTTACATTGGTTGTGAACATTAAGTTTCTCTATCATGTGAGTTCTTTGGTATGCATAAAGATTGGCTCTCTGGCTACTGCTTTTCTTACATCTGTTACATTTATATGGTTTCTCCAGGGAGGGCTGGACTTGCGTATTTCAGGGCAGTTATGCTCTGCTCAGTCCCCAGTTGTTCATGGTCTGTTCATTGTCTCTTGAGGGCAGCCCTCATTGAGAAGAATGAAATGTTGTGGGCCTATTTCAAAATAGTTGCTTTCTGTTTCCCCTGCTGGAAGTGAGGCACATTGTCTCCAACTGTCAATGTGAAAACCTGGTAGGAATCCTGAACAAAAGTTGGGGGGCCTCCTGGAACTGCAGCCCCTGCCGTTTTTAACTCTCAGACTGGAGCACTGAGCCTCCAGTAGTTTGTCAGCTACGGTTCGGGTTTCCTGCCTGGGGTCCATGGAGGTTTCTGCTTGTGCATTTCTACTCTGGTCAGTGGATGTCTTTGTGTCCATCTGTCTGTCTCTCCAGTTTGGGGGTGGCAATGGGACCTGTAACCTCAGTTCTCTGAGGCTTCCAACAGGAGTCATTGATTTTGCTTGTTTACTTAGTTTTTCATTTGTTGTTAGCTAGAGTTAAAACTTCTAAATTTTTACATCCTGAATGAGAATGAAGTCTGAATTGTCCTTTTTTATTTTACTTCCCTGAAAGTTTTGCTTTTTAAAATTGTTATTAATAAAATAATCATTCTTCATTTCATTCTTAATTCCTAATTATGTTTAAATGTTTATTAAAATTTACTTTATTTTAAATGATTCAAACCTAATTCACTTGTGTTTATCTTTATTTTCTTTTAACTTACAAAGTTGAAAGTTTAATTATTGCATTTTTGAACACTTTGACGCTCTATTAATTTGTTCAAACCCAAGTTTCAATTGCATAATTGTGTTTCTGTTTAAGGGAACTATGCCCTTGGAGTTTTGACAGGCATTACATTGAATATACATATCGCTCTGAGTAGTAGAAATATTTCTTAACAATAACAGTTCTTCCAACCAATGAACCTGAGATGTCTTTCAATTTATTTGCATATTCTCCAATTTCTTTCATCAGGGTCATACTTTTCTGTCTCTGGTGGTAGGGACTATGGGAACGGAGTGGAGAATGGAGGAGGGACCACCCAGGCATCTGCTGAAGCCACTATTGATTTGGGGAAACACCCTTTTCCCTCACCTGCACCAGCTTAGACTTCCTGCTGCACTGAAGTTATGTGGAGAAAAAGAAAAGCAACATCAGAGAAGTCACGACCCCTCAGCCAGAATTAGCGAAAGTCCCTAGGGGTGCACAGCAGGGCTCCGGGCCCATGTCTGGGTAAGACTCTGGAAAAGGGATTCTCAATCTGGTGGAACCCCTTACCTGGAATTCCTGATCTGGAAGGTGCCACCTGGGTAGTGATCACGGGCTTAGTGGGACTTGGAACCCATTCTGGATTTCTGTAGTTCAGTTTCAGCTTCTGCTCTTTCTGGTTTCTGAGGCTTCCATCTGCTGACTGAGGTCTGCTTCGTGTCTTTTGCTTAGAGATCAAAATGGGTGACATCATTTCTGTTTCATCACAGTCCCTTGGGAAGAATTTTGATTGCTTGGTTCAACACGAGGTACAGACCCATGACTAGGGGAAAGGTGGTATTTTACTGTAATACCGCATGCCGTATGTATGCCCTTCAGTGTGTAAGAAAAAATTGGAAGTATGTTTTCAGTAAATAAAGGTGTGAGGAATGGAAATGATTTTTGTTAAAAGGAAAAAGAAAAAAGATGATTTTCTCCTTGAGCTCCTTGTTTCTGAACAGAAAAAAATAAGGGACAAAACAATATGGATACAGAAAGTTGAAGGAGGTTTGTGGAAAAGACACACTGAGAAAAGAATTTTGTACATGGTCGGGATTTTCTAAGAAAATCTAAGGCTTGACTAAATGTAATTAGGTAAACGGATTTTGTTAAGAGTAGACAGAGGCAAGGTTGCATTTGTTTTTACTCTCTGTTAGTGAAAGAAAGATTTCTTAAACTGTTGAGTGGCTTCTGATAACAGAGTATGCGAATTTCTTTGTCTTTAGGCCATCTGTTCCCTAGCTGCTCTTGAAATATTTTATTGTCATTCTGGTTAATCAAATAAGAATTGTTTTGCAATGATCTACGATCTTATCTGACCAAGTATTTTAAAACTCTGACAAACTTCCCAATTATCAAATATTAACTAACTTTCTTTGACCTCCACCTAACTTTGGAATGCTTCAAAGAGCCCCTGGAGCATCCCCAAAAGAGATCCCAAACTGATTGCATTCATTTGATAGGTTAAATTACATAGGAAGCATTATTGAATGAGTGATGACAAAATATCTTACATTATATGGTACATGTGAATGTTATTAGCATAAAGATTCTGGAAGTTATATGGAATACCTAAAATTTGGTATGTCCTGATAAAATATTATCAATCATAATTCCAGTTATTGTCTTAAAATGTATGTCACAGCATTAACCAAGTTTCTTTATCAGCTGCATTGTAATCAGGTCTGTAACCATGCCTTCCTGAGCCTTCTGTCACTCATAGACAGTTAGGCTTTTACTCTGATGCCCTTGCAAAATGCCTCCTTTCCGAAAGGTTTATGGAAAGCACTTTTTGATAAGTACAGGTTTCTGATTTTCAGATCACACCACTGAGCTGGGTAAGAAATTAAAGAAATCTAATGGAATTTTTTATTTCATAAAACTGTTAACAAAATATTAGTTACATGAAATGGAGTAAACTGATGAATATAGTTCCAATTTTTGGTTTTATCTGAACTATTCCTGGCTTTTAATCTTTATTTTCCAGATATGAGGTAATCTTCCCCTGAAGCTAGTTATGGCTTACAGGAACTTGGTAAATTACACCTTTGTGAACAGAATTGAAGCATTTATCTTTTCCTTCTACCTGAGACCTCCAGGAAACTCTTAGGTTCCTAGCAACCTTTCCAAGTGAATGAGGAAGGCCACTTCATGGCAGCTGCAGGAACCTCAAGGTATTTTGGAACTCAGGAAGAGAAAAATCCACCTGGGCCTGCAGGTACTGCAGGTGAGGGCTGGTGGCGTGGCTTTCCTGACCTTGGGAGGCCTTTTAAAGTTTAACTTGAGGTCCCTTATAAAAAGTTCCAGCAAGATCAAATTTAAAATAGCCTCTTAAAATATTCTTTTTTACAGAGTGGTGGATCTTCACATAGATATTCTTTGCACTGAACGGTTTGTCAGGAAGCCTGGAAAGTAAAAGTTAAGTTTTACTGTGACTGTGTGGTGTGCATGGGGTCCAAGGGAAGTGAGGGTCTTGCAGCGAAGGCTTCTGTGGGGCAAGACACAGTCTGAAAATGTGCTGATCGGTTCACACGCTTCCCAATGTGCAACATAGTGGTGTGGTGTTTTGTGACTGTGTCATGTAGTGGGGCATAGGTTGGTTTTCTCAGACACAGGTGGTGTTGTGTAAACAGAGATACAGCACATTGTGTCTGGAAAAAACAGTGGGAGTTTTGCAGCAACCTATGTGAATGTTTACAGTGTCATTAAGAATTGTTCACCAGATCGTAACACCCCTGGCACAATCTGGGGCAACCCTAGGCGGAAAGGTAACACCATGGTCAGGACAAGAAGAGGGAGATGACGCCTGTGGCCGACCAGTGTGTACAGTGGTGAGACTGGCAGCAGGGACACAAGTCGTCCTCATCATCATTGGAAAAGTGAGAGATGAGACCTTTCACATGCAGACACAGGTCCCAGTCAGTCACATTCTGGGCCAAGTGCAGGGACTGCTTGTTGCAGATCCAAGCTGATGGCAGGCCTTGGGTGGGTGCACTCCTCACATTTACACTTGCCGCAGTCCTCACACCCGTAGGTGTGCAGCCCCGAGTCTTCCTTGCTCAGTGGCTTAAGCTCACCTGGCCTGAGCTCTGATCTGGGCTGCGCCTGGTTACTCCAAGGAGAAGGATGACCCAGCAGCCTCTTCTCAGAGGGGCTGCTGCTGGGGCTTGTCCTCACGCTGCTGTGGTTTGATTGTCTACTCAACTTCTTTGTCCCTAATATAGGATTGGAGAAGGTGACCCTGCACGTAGAGGCCTTGGCTAACTTCACACAAAAGCCCCGAATGATAGCCAGCAGAGTTTTACACTGTTGAGCACGGAGTTCCCCCTAGTGTGGAAGACAGCTTTTCAGAGCCAGGTGGCATTAGACATACTGCCGGCTTCTCAGGGAGAAAGCAGTGTGATTACTCCTGCCACGCACTGTGTTCACATCCCTGATGAATCTGGAAATGCCCCTTCCCTTCTTGATGACGTGAAAACCTGGATTCAGGATGTTGACGGCGCTGACACAAATGCCCCTGGAGTTCTCTCTGACGTCCCTCATTGGTTTCCAAGTTTGTTTTCAATTCCTAAAAGCTGTGCTCTATGATTTCAGGAATATTTCAGCTATTGCTTGTGCTCATCAATGTTATTCCAGGGTTTTAGATGTTTTTTAGCTTTTGATGTGCTATGTATCCTACCTTTGTCAAACTACGGTACAATCTCTAACATGACCCCTTTCTAAATGGCATGAACACGTGCATTTTTCCATCAGAAAAAAACCCAGATGAAACCCCAGTTCATTAGGAAGCAGTTTGGGGAGAATGGCGTCCACTTCCCACTTTCCATAGATATGGAAGGAATTCGCAGTGGGGAGTATTGTCATTGGCGACCATCTGGTATTTGTAACTGCTTAGGTGTTCAAGGGTTCAGATGGCGTTTTTCCTGCTCTGGCCCACCAGGGTGAGGCTGGAGAGGAGGGGTGGCTGGGTGGTCTGCCCAGCCCCCTGGTGGGGCTGTGTGCTTTTGCCCCCGACACCTCAGAAGTGGCAATTGGGTTTCTGTTTTCTGTCTCTTACTGTTCATAACTCACTGCAACTGCACACACAGGCACTCGTTTGTAGTCTCTTGTGGTTTCTTTGTGTTTTGCTGCTTGAGATGCAGGTCCTGGCCTGTGCCGGTGCTGCAGAAGGAGGCCCTGGGTCTCAGTCTGCATAGATATTAGAGACATATACCAGCCTGACTTTAAACTGCACACTTTTTTTTTCCTAGCGCTTTTCCGCAGCCTCCCTTCCTGCACACCCTTTGTTCTAAGCACAAGAATATTAGAAGATTCCCAAAGCCAGAGGTCAACCATGTGCCCATAATGACATGCCCAGTGGAAGGAAGAGCTGCTTCAGCAAAAGCAAGGACGATTTTGCAACAATTTGTCACCCAGAATGTGATCTCTAAGGAAACCAGTGCCACTCCTTGAATTCAAGCACCCTTCCTTCTCTCCCTGGCAGGCCCACAGTCTTGGAGGCATTAGCCCACTGTGAGCTCCTTTGCCTGGCAAAGAATAAATAAAGCAGTCTTTTCTGCTTCATCCAAAACTCTGCCCTCAAGCCTCAGTTCAGTCATTGGGGTGAGGAGGCCAAGTTCAGGCATCACTTTTTAGAAGCACTTTGGCACTGGAAGCCCTTGCCTGTATTGACAGGCAGTGACAGTATTTAAGCATCACGTTGAGGAAGAAGAGGCTTTTCCTTGTTCCTGCGTCTCGAGAAACTCCTCCCAGGCTAGATGTTGTCCCGAGGCCTTCAGTCACTGTAGCTCCTGAAAGCGCCCGTGGGCGATGGCGCAACTGAAGAGCCGTGGTCCTCAGGCTCTGAGCGTGCTTTTCACTTTCTCTCTGTGGGGGTCGTATCAACTCAGAAGGACCCTTGGTTCTGAGGGGTACAGGATATGTTCTCATTTTTCAGGGAAGAGGGAAAGTCATTTTTATCAAAGGAAAGTCAAGGTTCAGAAAAACTTAACCTGAGCAGTGAAATAATTAGTGCTTTATTGCATAAATCAAGACATATCAATGACAAAAAATAATAAATTGTGCCTGACATTAGTCTAAGTTTTTAAATAGCATCTGAAAAACCCACTTGGGGAAGCTGAGACTGCAAATTCAGTAAGGCCTTTCAAAACTTTATTTTTCTATTCTTTTTTCTTTTCCTTTTTTTTTGTTTTTAACTAAGGCTGTTCTACAGGTTAGCTGTTCCATTTCGTTGTATCCACTTTTTAATTTGGTCTTTCCATTAGTGCTAATAAACTAGCTGTCAGTGATGAGAGCTTTCTAAAAAATTAGCAATTTAGAAGTTTTTCCAACTCAAAGGATCCATCATTGGCCATTGAAGAATAATATCTTAATAGCCTATTTGTAGAAAGATCCAGCGGGGACTTTCCAGTCTACCATGGGTGCAGGAGGTATCCTTGTTGACGGCAAACATGATGTAGCCCCCATGATCCAAAAGTTCATTCCCTAGAAAGTCTGAGAAAGTAAAGAACTTTGTTATATCAGTAATAAAGCAGCGAAGGTTGAGACAACAGAGGCCCCTCGTGGACTGGGACACCTTATGGCAAGCTCCCTTGAGAACTGGTGCAGACTGACCAGGAGGAGGCTTGGAGTTCCAGTCTGTTCAGCTGGTCTCCAAATTCACACTGCGCATGCCCCTCCTGAGTGGGAGAGATCAGGGAGTTTCCTCACTGGCCAACAGGCCAAGCTCTCAAGACACTGGACAGACAAAAAGAAAGTCTAATTTGACCAGCGGTTGTTCTCCTTATGACAAATGACACAAAAGACAGAGATAAAGAAAACTAGTGACAATGTCTGGTTGGGAAAAGATCCACAAACCAAGAGTAATTCACTGAATTTCAAACCAAGAACTGTTGAGTCCAAGGAGCTAACCCTACAAATATTTTCTCCTGCTAATAGAATTCTAGAAGAGGAAAATTCTTACCTTTCTCATTTCCAAAAGACTCTGCAGGCAGAGACTCAGGGGATTGACCTGGTAAGAATCTCACCTTCTGCTGGCTTTTGTCAGTCGCCCCAGGCTCTCCACCTGCAGCAGCTGTGAGTGAGGTGTGCTTAGCCAGGGAAGTTGCAGCTCATCCTCACTGTGGACTGTTGGGGAGGAAGAAGTTTTGCTCTATTCTTCTTGGTTCTTCTGGCCAGTCTAAGAATTACATTGACATGAAAGAGATTAACAGGGGAAAATCAAACAAAAGTTTAATAACATGTACACGTGGGAGAGACTCACGCCCCTGGAAGGCAGGCAGCCGAAGCCCAGCAGGAAGAGCCCTGCTGTCATTG
This sequence comes from Vicugna pacos, assembly GCF_048564905.1. Taxonomy (NCBI): domain Eukaryota; kingdom Metazoa; phylum Chordata; class Mammalia; order Artiodactyla; family Camelidae; genus Vicugna; species Vicugna pacos. Next base: position 8,506,758 of record NW_027328742.1, read on the forward strand.
CCAGCCCCCATGCCCATTCCTTCTCATGCTGCCCTGTGACCAGGCCCCAGGAGGGGGCCGGGCATGCACAGAAATCAGGACTTAGATCCAAACCAAATCTTGGCACCAAAGAAGGGAAGACATTGGGGCTGAGTCTTGGGGAGCTTGTAGCAGAACCCTCTCTGCTGACACACAGGGAAGCTGAAGCCTGGGGCAGGAGGGGACTGTTCCGCCACTTATGTGATGTTGGACTTTGCGAGGCCCCATTTCACTCTCACCCTATGGAAGCCCCTGTGGGAGAGGCTGAGTCCAGCTCCAACAAAACACCCTGCAGCTCTGTGGTTTGCCAGTTCTGTGGCTCCACCAGCCCAGGGAACTTGGACCACTGTTGTATGTGGAGCCTCCTTTTCCTCACCCCTAAAATGGGCCTGACACCCCAGCTCACAGGACCGGCCATGAGGGTCTCACAAAAGGTCTGCTGAATGCTGACAGCCCAGGCCTTGGTGTGTGGCCTCTCTCTTCCCAGGCCTTGACCCTGGTCCCCCTGCTCAGCCCCCAGACTCACATCCAGATCACCCTCCACACTGGGTCCAGCATCACCAGGTCGGTGATGTTTTTGCTGAGGGAGGGGATGAACCTGGGTTCTGATCTCAGGGCCCCACAGACCCTTCCGTGAAAACCCCTCACCCTCAGCTCTGGGTCCACCCCACTGTTTGCAGGTGGAGCAGTCTGGGACCCTTACTAGCCTCCTCGATCTCCACACCCCTCGCCCTACAAGAACCCTGGCTCCTAGTCAACCCCCAAGACTTGTGTCAGCAAATCACAGGGTGTTTGAACCTTGGCTACTCCCATCACCAAGTCTACCTGCATCAGCTTTTCCAGGCCCTCCTGGCAGTCACTTGGAAGGAGGATCTTAGCTAACGTGGCAGTGGGAGGCGGGGCTGGAGGAGGAAGGCCCCTCCTCCCTTGATTTGGGGGCCTCCAGCTGGGGGTAGCGCCCTCCTGTGACCCTGCAGCCCCTCCCCTGCAGGGCGCTCACCCCCTCCCGCAGCCTCTCCCGGGCTCTGGAGGCCCCGCCCCAGGGCGCTGGGCTTGGAGGCTGCTCTTGCCGGAGTGGAGGACAGAGCCATTGAGCCTGCCCCCCTCACCCGGTTCCCCAAGCCCCCCGACCTCAGACCCTGACACCTGACCCGGGCACTGGTAGCAGTGCTACGTGCCCTCCAGCATGCTCTGATTCCAGAACAATCCCAGCGCTGGCACGCACTGGGTGTGTGACTTGGGGCTGCGGCCTAGCCCCCCGGAGCCTGTTTCCTCACCTGGCAAGTATTGGACGCCCACTTACCCGCCCGGTTCTCCTGAGGCCTCAGGGCCATGTCACTTTTATCCTCACCTCCTGCTGAAGCAGAACAGAAAGCCCCGCCCCCTCCTACCTTTCTCCTCATCGCCGCTCTGTGAGGCTGGCCCCACGGGGTCATCCTCCCTCCATTTCCCGGCTGAGGAGGCAGAGGCCCGCCGAGGGGCAGTGGGGTGCTTCAGGGGCCCACAGAGGAGAGGCCATAACCCCTTCTCAGCCAGAGGCCCTGGGGCAGCGTCCCTCCCCCAGCCCAGCTCCGCCATCGGTGGGAGTTGTGCCCTTCGGGCTCCCAAGCGGTGACGGGCCCCCATCTGGGTGGAGCTGTGGATGGAGGGGACATGGGCCTTGGAGGCCAGGTTGCGGCCCCTGCCTGCCCCAGGATCCCTGCAGTCTCAGCCACCCAGGCTGGAAACAAGGCCATGCTGAAGCCTTGCCCTCCCCGGGAACAGCTCAGAACACCCCCTGCACAGCAGGCTTTCTTCATGCACTCAGGAACGTGACCCCTGAGGCACCACCTCTGACTCACAAGGTCGGAGGGGACAGGACACTTTGCTTCCTCTTTCACATGAAGCTTCTGAAGTCATTCAGGAAGGATCAACTAAGCTCCCATCAGTTCCCAGACATTTCTCATGGGCCACCCGGGGCCTGGGTCGTTGCTGACTGGGGACCAGGGTGAGAATCCTGACCGTGACTGACCAGCACTGATGGTGAGTTGGGCGCAGTGTGGAGTCACAGAATGAACACATACCTGTCTCCGGTCCAGCCTCTAGGACCCAGGACTGGGCGGCAATATGCACACCTAGACCATAGGGCCCCTGCAGTGCTCATCCTTGGGATGAGAAGGGCGCCCTCCCCTCGGAGGTGCAGTGAAGACAGAATGGGCAGCAAGGACCTGGGCTCCTGAGGACAGATGGGGCTGGTCAGAGAAGAAAGTTCCCCCTACCCACCCCGTCCACCCAGGAGCCTGGAAGAAGCCACGTGCCAGCGGGAGGGACTAGAATGGGAGCCAGAGACCCGCTAGCGCTGCCATCCGAGTGCCCCCTCCTGGAGTAGCACGGACACACCACATTCCCCGGGCCTCCTGCCCCTCCACCTTTCTGTGGGCAGAACACATCCCTCGTCCTGCTGATCCAGAGAAGATGGGGATTTTTCAGACGCTTTAGTGAGCAACTGAAAACCACATCCCACCCCGTCCCCTTCCCTCCTTGACCCTCCCCCCTCCAGACCTCAGGCCTCCACGCTACCTCGATGAGCAGACCCCTGCTCCAGGAATCGGCTTTGCTACACGGATCTTTACATTTCCAGAAGCTCTTCCTAAGGGGAAGGGGAAGAAGGAAGGAGAAGTTCAGAGAAAATGCGTGCATGAGGAGTTAAAGGGCAAATCCCTTTTACTTGAGAACATGGAGTGTTCAGACTGCCTGGATGAGGGTCTCACTGGGATTCTCTGGGCAGGAAGGTGCTGTGGGGCTGGGGATGGAGCCCTGGGGTTGGTCACCTGGGGCCTCCATTTCCATTTCTACTGAGAAGATCTGTTTTCACCAGTTTGAGTTTCAGCTGGGCAGGGCTCTGTTGGTATAAAGAGAACACTAGAAATTCTCCAATTTGACTGCAGCCCCTGGGGCGTTTAAGAAAATAAATTCCTAAAGCAGTAGGAATGATGGCCTATTTCCCAAGGGGGCTTAGAGACTTGGCCCCCAACCCAGATCATGCCTGTCAAATTTGTTTCCCCCAGGAGGTGCCAGCTGCCTGGGGTTGGGGATGGCAGACAAATAAGTGACCCCACGTTGACTTTGAACTTCCTGTGGAGAGACACCCACCCACGTAGAAACTGCCCCATGTCTCCTTCGGAGAGTGATTTGAGGCAGAGCAGAGAGGACTGCATTCAGGGAGCAAAATTTCCTGAGGACTGGAACCCTTGGGGAGGGGAACATAGCAGGCTTGGAGGTGGGAAGCTGCTGCCCTGCTTGCTCTTGCTTTAGTCCCCTCACTGTCTCAATTTGCCCTGGATGAGACACACCCCCAGAGAGCCCAGGGAGGACCTAGAAGGCACACAATACGTAAGACAGACAGCAGGATGTTGAAAATCCACAGGAATGAAGTTAGCTCAGCCCGAGGAAGGAGACAGGTAGGAAGCATCCACCCACTGAGAGCTGGGAGTCAAGGTCAGCACGGCCCCGGCAGGATGGACCTGGGACTGTGCAGGGGCCTGGATCGCAGACTTCCATCCAGAAAGCAGGCAGAGGAGAAGAGGCCATTCCCGAGATTCCAGAGACAGGCTCCACTGGATGGTCCATCCCATACCCTGGCCGCCTTGACCCAGTGCTCCACCACCCAGGCTTGCTCCTGGGCCACCACACTCAGTCCTTGTGGTAGGGGTGATGATGCAGTTGGCCACACTGTTCAGCTGAGTGATAGTGGCATGGATGGTGGTGCCATGTGCTCATTGCCAGGGCTGTTTTTCTGGGACTGGGTGAATCCCAGACATTGAGAGGGAACCACTTTCTTCAACACCTCCCGGAGCAGAGGGAACATCACATGATCAGCGATACCTCATCTCTGCATCCCAGGTGGGGGTCACCAGAGTGGGAGTCCAGGAAGTAGAGGACATGGCTGAAGCCTGGGTTTTTCTCTGTGCTGAGGGCACCAGCACCACACCGATTGTGGGACTCAGTACCCACAGGACCCAGCATTGATGGGTAAAGGAGAGGGGAATTTCCACAAGCCCAACCTCAGTAACTCCAGGCTCCAGAGGGCAGCTCCACTCTGCTCAACCCCAGGGGGCATCTTCCACCATCCTGATCACATTCTGGTCTGACTCCCCAGATGCATGCTCCCCAGTGGCAGCTACACTCAGGCTGTTTGTTTCCCTCCCTGTGTTTAAGTGCACATCAGATATGTGATAAGTGCTAGGGCAGCTGAACCTCTGGGCATATTTCTGGGTGACCCTTGGACCTGGTTGCACAGGGTGACCTCCTCCCCCCCCCCCGCAACCAATGGGCCAGGCCCCACCCGCTCTTCTTTCTGTTCTACCTATTTAATCTACACATACACTCTGTGCGGAACATCCTGTTATCCTCCACCTCTGAAGGTGGACAGAGAAGGCTTGGGTTTGAGAGAGTTGCCCCGGTCACATGGTTGATTAGCGGTGGAGCTGCGGTCTTGGATTCTGGTCCCAGAAGTCTGGATCCTGGAAAGGATGGGGTGGGACAGCTTATTTCAAAGGGAAGCCCTGCTCCAGCACCCCCATGAGAGCCCACCCACCAGCACATCCAGGAGAGTCAGCAGTTCTGCCGCCAGCCTTGTGGGGAGGCTGTGAGTTCAGACTGCTCCTTACTTGTCCCCTTCCTCCTGGTCATGTATCAGGGGCAGAGGGGCCCTGGGGCTGGAGCTGGCTCTGTCTCCAGTTTTGAGGCTGGAGATGGAATGCTGAGTGGACGGGCCCCGTTGCTCCGCCTCAGAGTGCGCCCCCACTGGGGCAGATGCTGCTTGTGCCACTACTGGAGCAGCTGGTGGCGGTGACGCTGGCTGCGGCGCCAGGGGTGCTGGTAAAAACAGAGAGGGGTTGTCTCCAGGCCCTAAGTTGACCCTTCCTCTGGCTCTCCAGCAAATTTTCAGGTGTGGGGTTGGCACAAGAGGAGGGTAAAGAGAAAGGTTCACCCACAGAACTGACTTTCCCTGTGTCTTCCCCCAAAAGAAAGCTCTGCTGCCTTCAAAAGGGACACACAGCCTCTGAACCCCAACTCAGACAGCTCCCCCTGCCTGCAGGCCTCCTACCCTCTGGCCCTGCCTCAGTGGGTGCTAGAAGGTTCACGATGACCCGGAAAAGGTGGGGCAGGTGCATCATGTTGGAGGGAACTGTATCTTGTAGCGTGTGGCTTGTGGAGTGTAGGCCAACTGTGCAGGGCTGCCAGGTGAGCTGCAGGTACTGATGCCGCTAGGGTCCCAAGGTACTGGAAAGGGCATGGGAGGTTTCTGCATGAACTAGAGTCAGAGGCCTGGCCTTTCATCCATGCTGAGCTCTCACACTCCCTTCTTTGGCTCTTGGACCCAGGTGGTGGCCTCAGCCCACTTCCACCCCTGTGACAGCCGTCCTTGTAGCGGGAGGGCTGGTCATGCAGTAGGCCTGACAGGGACCCGCTGTGAGTGTGGTCCTACCGACACCCTTCTCTCCAAGGCCATGGGCACAGCCTACCCCATCCTCCACGCACAGGAGCTTCAGGACTGGGCTGAAGGCACTTTTGTGAGTGGGTTGCTCCCCACTCCTCCTGCTCTGGCCCCCAGCTGTGGAGGTCATGGAGGTGCATGTAGAGAGAGCAGGTGAGGGAGATGGGGCTGTTGGGGGGATGGGTCTCTCAGGGATCAGCTCAGTCCAACAGTCCTCTGATTCCCAGGGAGGCTGGGACCCCACCCACAGCTCTTTGTGACTCATTTTCTTCTTCAGGGGAATTAATAGATGTGTGAGCTCCAGGTTCTGTCCGTCTTTCCCCAGTACGGCCCCCGAACCTACTTTGTTCTGAGGAGACAGCAGCCCCTGTTGTGGATCCAAAGACCACCTACAGCTTTAGTTTGTCCTGTGATTCATCTGTGCGGGTGAATATGGGAGGTGCACCACGTCTAGAAGAGGCTGTGAGGGCATCATGGTTAAAGTGCTGTGGCATGTTCTTTTGCAAATGCAGAAAGGCCACAGGCCGGGGAAGGATGAGGCTGAGAGTATTTTCACTGGGGAGAGAGAAGGATGAATGTGAAGACACACAGCACGCCCAGTAGCCCTTTCTGCAGAGCCAGCCGCCAGGTGAGCATGTACCATGACTTCCTCCCATAACCCTGTGGGGTCCATGCCTATACAACCCTGTCTTTGAGAAGAGCAAAGTGAAGCTCAGAGAGGTGTGGGAACTTCCAAAGGTAAACAGATTAAGGTGGGATCGTCACCACCATGCTGTGCTGGGACAGGCACTCACCTGTCACACTGCTCATGCAGGACCTGCTGGGAGCAGGGAAGGCCTGATGGGAGCACAGGAACACTGTGATGGAGGTGGCGTTTCTACCTGGGAGAGCTGGTACTGGGGACTCTGTGATTCTTTTTTGTGCTTGCTTTGAGCGTCAGCATGAAACTGTCCCATCTGGGAACAGGGCTGTCCCCTTTCCACACAGATGCACAAGGAGAAACATGTTCACACGGGGATCACCATAAGCCACCAGAAGGATCAGGATCTGGAGCTCAGACCAGATAATCCCAGCACCACAGCAACTGGTACAAGAAGAGGACCTGATTGCCCGCCTGAAAAATTTCTAGCTGTAAAAGTATGTTTAATTAGGGGGAGTGATAAATAATTGCTCCCTTCAAAATATTCTGTTATCTGAAGAACAATAGCACCTCTGCATTATAAGAACAACATTTCAGTTAGCCATCAATAACCATCAATACAGGTATGAGAAAACAGGGTGTTAGGAATTACAAAAGGGTCTCAAGATGATGCAGGTCAGGACTGAGAACTGTCCAAAGCATGGGCTGCATGACATTCCTTCTAAGCTACCTGAGGCTTGGTCTGCTCCTGACATGGAACAGACGGTTCTGAGAAAGCCACGCTCCTCAGAGGACCCCAGGGAGTTGAGAGATTTGGGTTTGGATTCCAGACCAACCCTGATCATCTCTAAATATGGGATTTGAGACTCTTCTGCATCTGATCCAGGCGTGGTTCCAAGGAGTGAGGCATGATCCAGGCAAGAGAGCAGACACGGCTGGATCAGAGCATCACCAGTGACATTAACAAAGAGACCAGGGCACTGAGATTTCCAGTGATTTAGCGTCATGGCTGGGACGGGTCATGTGTTCTCCGGTGAGTTCTGAACATCCAGCACTGCTCCCAAGGATCTGCAGGGGGCGCGCGAAGCCAACAGGTCTTAGGTGGTGGGGCGCATGCGCATTCCGCGACAGCCGTGGTCGGCGTCCTCCCTGAGGGCGACGCTCCTTTTCCTCGGGGCGGAGCGGGCGGCGCCACGGCGGCTTCGGGACCGCGGGGCCCTCGTTCCTGCAGGAGGAGGACGCTCCTCGCTCGCTGTCTGAGGTGATGCCGGTTTCCCCGCATGCTAAGCCAGCTTCACACCGGGGTGTGTGTGGACCTGGCCGAGCTGGGTTCCCAGTCCAGGAGGGAGGGGACGGGCGCGCCGGCGGACCCGCTTCGGCCGTTGTCCTCAGCTGCTGGGACGGGGTGAGGGTTCGCGCCCCTCGTTCTCACTGCCTGGGCCCCCCTTCCCCGTGTGGTCGGAGGTAAACACCACAGGTCACTGGCGGGGACTCGGGAGTAACGTGAAGGGGGCTGAGAAATTACTGACACGGGGAAAGAGGTGTATGAAAACACATTATGTTGACTTTTCTATTTTAAGTGTGTCAAAGTCAGAGTTTATTATGCTTTTAATTTCCTGCCTTTAAAGGAATACAACTACTTATTTTGTACTTAAAATATTTTATATTTAAAATGTGCTTCTTAGCTTATCTCATTTTCAAGTCAAAATACTGCCACGAGCGACATTTTCTCATAATGAGAAGGAAAAGCCAGGCTGGACTAACAAGATAACCCTTAAATCTAAGTGTAATAAGTGTCAGTTTACTGATCTAAGTACTGCTGGGCTAACTCATAAGTCTGAAGTTTAGTAAGTGTTGGTTTACTGGGCTAACAAGTTAACTCATAAGTCCTAGCCCAACAAGTGCCAGTAACTGGGTTCTGGCCAGCGGAAGTCCCACTGAGACGGAATGAATTACTCAAGACTCTGTGGAAAAAGTCAAGAGAGGGAGAGGGAGTCGGGAGCCAACTCCACGAGCCTCTCAAATGCCCCCACATTTATTGTGTACAATCAAAGGAAAAATCACTAACAGTTGTGTGATGGAATGCAGGAATTTAAGGAAAGACAGGGTGGGATTGAGATTGTAGAAATCACAGTGAGTACAAAGGCTTTGTTTATCTTTGGGGAAGTCATGGGAAGAGGGGAACAAGATATATCCCTATAGATATGTTAGAAAAGACCACCAGCCCAGCCAGCTCCTTGTTTTGGGCAAAGAAGACTATCTAACAGCAGAGACACCCAGTGTTTATAGCTGAGGGCCTGGGTGGTTGCTTTGCAATGAGCAGAGTTCTATCTAAAACCTCAACTATGCAAGCAAGGCATTGTCTCTGCTTTTTATGGCCAGGAGACTGGCGTGCGGATGCACAGGTGCCTGGTTGCAAGGCAGTCAACTAAGCACATTTGCTCTTCTTTAAGGAGACGAATGGCTGGGGTCTGTTACAATTTGTTAACCCAATCATGGGCTCCCAAAAGTAGCATGATCTGTTCCTAATAGATAAATTCCAGTGTACTGATTCCCTGCTTTTGCTGTTCACACCTTACTGGCTATAGCCCCATGCTTGCAATTAACTCTACAAAACCTAATGCACAAGGTTTGGAGGTGCTCAGAGCTTCAGAGCAGAAGCCCCTCTGAGCCCGCCAGTGTAACAAATCTGAGTATTCCAACCCTCCGAGTGGTGCTTGTCTCTTGTGATGCTGACTTTGTCCACACGTCTGGTAATGGACATCTGAGGTGTGTAGTTATTAGAGAATCTGCACCTGCTAGCCCCAAGATCTGCGTGAATCCTGTTCAGTCATGTGCAGGGCTGGGCATCTGAATTCTCTGTGATTGAAGTGAGTAATAGACATTGACAATTAATTCACTGATTTCTATACAGAACACTTTAAACATGACCTCAGTTTAAAAATCAATACTCCTAAGCACTTAGTAAAATGTTTCACATGAGAGGTGTTCTGTTCCATGTAGAGGTATCATTTGCCATTAGTCACAGTTCATAAGTCCTAAGTAACAGACATCCGCCTTGTGATGAGTCTAGTTTTATCTAAAAGTCTTAGAGAGAAGAGGTGAGTTATGACTTCTCAAATTCAAATTTTATAATCGGCAGTTCTCTTGATTTTGCCTTTGACCCAGTGGTTTTTGAGATTGTGTTATTTAGTTTCCTCGTATTTGTGGAGTTTTTAAATTTTGTGCTGTAATTGATTTCTAGTTTCATTTCATGGTGCAACAAAAGATTCTTGGTATGATGTCAATCTTCTTCAATTTGTGACATAACATGTGATGTATCCTGGAGAATGTTTTGTTTTCACTTGAAAAGAGTGTGAATTATTCTGCAACTGGATGAAAAGTTCTGTGTATGTCTGTTAGGTCCATTTGTCTAAAGTGTTGTTTAGGTCCAGTGGTTGTTTATTGATTTCTGTCTCAATGTGCTATCCGCTGTTGATAATCAGATAGAGAGATGCTAACTATTGTACTGCATTAAATTTCTCCTTTCAGGTCTGTCAATGTTTGCGTCACATATTTAGACGATCTGCTATTAGATGTGTATAAGTAGTTGCAATTGTTATAACTTCCTAGTGAACTGACATGTTTATAATTACATAACACATTTTTTTTGTCGCATTTTTGGCTAAACGTCACATTTGTCTGGGACAAGTATAATAGCCACTCCTGCTTTGTTTCGGTCACCATTTTCATGGAATATCTTTTACCTTCACTTTACTTTCAGCCTATGTGTGTCCTTAAATCTAAGATGAATTCTTGCAGACAGCATATAGGTGGATCTTGGCTTTTTAATCCGTTCAGCCACTATGTATCTTTTTATTAGGGAGTTTAGCCCATTTACAGCTAAAATAATGTTTGATCAAGAATGACTTACTGCTGTCATTTTTGAACTTTCTGTTTGTCTCGCAGTTTTTCTCTCTTTTTCTTTTTTCTTTCTTTTTTCTTTTGTGGACAGGTGTAGTATTCTTAGTGGGCAGTGTTTCTTTACCTTGCAATATTTTGGCTTATGTTATCCCAGTCTTTTCTGGCCTCCAAAACACCGGCGGTGACAGTCCCCGTGGCGCTGAGCCGCGGGCGCGTCCTGCTCTCGGCACAGATTGGACTCGCAGGCCGATGAGGGGGTGACTGTCTCCGCGCTCCCAGGATCTCGTGTGTTGGGGGAAGCCGTGTGGCCTGGCCTGGTCGAACAGCATCCGCCTGTGCCCCTCCAGCCGCGGGGACCGACCCGAGCCGATCGGACGCGGCCTGCGCCATGCCGCCGCGGGGGAAAGGGACAGGGTGTCCCGCGCCCGGGCCGCCGGCGGCTAGGTGGTCCGGCCCTCGTCTGCGTCCCTTGGACGACTGCTCCTGAGGCGAGGAGCGGCCCGGGCCCAGTGCGGTGAGGCCGGGGACGGGCGCGCTGGGGTTCCCGGTCGTCGGAGGCGCCTCCTTGGATGAAATGTTTTCTGAGTCCCAATGGATCCGGAGACGTGGCTGGGCCGGCCCCTGTTGGCGCGGGAGGCCAGGGAGGGCGCCCCCCGGCCCGTAAGCCTGCCCGCGTGGGTTCCGGTGGCATTTGAGGGACCGAGACTTCATCCGGACTCGGGGACCGGCACGGGGGCGTCCTGCGAGGGATGTGGGGGAGGCAGGCTTTCCCCGGCCCGGGGCCCGGGGCCCGGTGCTCGGGAGCGGCCCCTCGTGGGGGGGCCCTCTCGTCGGAGGCGCCTCTGTGGCATCTCCCCAAGTCCCCGGCCACGCGGGCGAGAAACGGGCAGGGCGTCCCCGGCCCGATCCCGATCCCGTCTCCCTCTCGTCCCTTCCCATTCCCACTGCTCCTCCTCCTCCTCCTCCTCCTCCTCCTCCTCTTCCTCCTCCTCCTCCTCAACCCCTCCCCTCGCCCCTCCCCCTAAACCCTCCCTCGCCCCTCCCCCTAAACCCCTCCCCTCGCCCCTCCCCCTACCACCCCCCCCCGACGGTCGATCAGATGGCCCCCGAGAGCTTCGGGTCTGCCATTAATGGGGGTAGGGTTGGGGGCAGGTGGCCGGACCGAGATCCGGGGCCCCCCCCTGCAAATCGTGGACCCGACCCGTTTCCGGGCGCTGTCATTTTTTCTGTCGTGTCGGGCATTTTGTGCCAGCAGGTAGGTGGTGACACGGTCTTCCTCGGTGTCTGTCACCGATTGTTGGGTCTCCGGACGCGTGTGGGGTTCTGGGCTTTTTCTCTGCATGAGGCCTGGCCTGGCAGCATCCGATTCTGCTTCTGACACTGGAGCCGCCCGCCCGGGCCTGCGCGCCGGCTCTCGTGTGTGCGTCCGGCTGACGTGGCCCGTGGTGCGGCCTCCCGACTCCGGTGGCCCGAGAGCGGTGGGGTGAGGTGGCGACGTGGGTCTTTTATACCCCGTGTGCTCCCCGTCGCAGGCACCCGGTGGTGGCTGGCACGAGCCCACCCTCATACGCTCCGTGCCGCGTGTCAGGCATTCTCCGCCTGGGGTCGTTGGCCGCTCTCCTTGGAGAGGACCGAGGAGTGGGTGGCGCCTGGTGAAGCTGAAGCAGGCCCCCTCTGGTGGTTGTCCTCGCCGCGCCCTCCCCTCTGGGGCTTCCATGGCTCGCTCGCTCGCTCACCTGACTGATGCGGTGGTGTCATGCTCTCCCGGGCCGGGCCTAAGCCGCGCCAGACGAGGGACGGGACGTTCATGGTAAACGTGGCCTTTCTTCTCGCTCTGCCTGCGGGCCCCTCGCCTCTCCTCCGCCGCCCGTGGGTGGCGGGGCAAGGAAGGGGTGCGGACTCCGGCACGACCTCGGTCTCCCGTGCCTTGTGGTGTTGGCGGGGCCGGGGTCTTGTGACGCGGCAGACTCTCTCGCCTCCTGGCCTGCTAGGCGTCTTGTCTCGCGAGTGGCCCTCCCCCGCAGTGGGGGAGGGCTGCCCCGCCGCCACGCCACGTTATCCCCTGGTCGGGGTGTGAGCGTGTGTCTCGCCTTGGCCTTTTGTGGTGCCCCTGGAGCGCTCCAGGTTGTCCCTCAGGTGCCCGAGGCCGAGCGGTGGCATCGCTCCCGGTCCCCAGCGAGTCCTCTCGGGTAACCCCTGTGGTGGTCGTGTGTCCCGAGCGACTCTTGAGGAGCGCGGAGGGGTCGAGATGGTAAGCGAGGCGTGGCCGCTCCCCACCCGCGGTGGGGCCCGGGCCGCCTCCTGATCGTCGCCCTCACCCTGTACCGTGGGGGACTGATGTGGCCGGGCGCACGCCGGGTGGGTCCCCCTCTGCGGGGTTCGCGCCCGGGCGTGGGAGCGAACGTGGTGGGGCCGGGTGATGGGCCGTTGTGGGCGCGCGTGTGTCTCGTCTCCACGCGGTCTTGGGTGCGCCTCCTCGCGAGGCGGCACGGGCTTTCCCCGGTCCCGACCGCGAACGCTCGCTTTTCGGCCCACCGCTTACCCCTCCCGCAGACCCCTCCCGCCCAGCCGAGCGCTGGCGTCCACCTTGGCGGACTGCCGTAGGCCTGAAGGGGGCACGCTGGGTAGGGGGCGATGTGCCCTCGGTGAGAGGAAGCCTTCTCTAGCGATCTGAGAGGGGAGCCTTGGGGTACCGGACAACCCCCAGCCGCCGCTCCTCCATCCAGAGCGTGCAGTCACCACGGGGGTGACTGCCACAGCGTGTGGGCAGGGCCCCGTCGCTTTGGCGTGTGGGTTGCGCGGGCCCCGCGGTGGGGCCGTGTGCTGCTCTTTGCCTGCTGTGGCGCGCGCCTCCCCCCTCCGAGTCGGGGGAGGGTTCTGCCGGGACGGGCCCGGCGTCTGGCGCGGGGCCGTGTGTGCGCGCGGCCTTTGCCTCACCGGCGCGTGCCGTGGGGGAGGGGGAAGGCGGTCCACCCCGACTCTGTGCCCCCCCGTCTCCCCGCCGCGAGGAGCCACCCCACCTGTTCTGGTCCCGAGGCGCAGCCACCGGTGGCGATGCGTGGGCTACGGGTCGGGCCGCCTCGCTTGGGAGCGTTTCCCCGGGCCGCGAGGCCTGGGGGCGAGCCAGACGAAGCTGGATGATGTGGCGTGGTGGACGGACAGACGAGACAGACGGACGAGTGAGCGAGCGGAAGGGGCTATCCTCTCGAGTTGGGGGTTAGCCTGCTGCGCGCGAGTCCCGGCGGCGGGGCCGGGGTGTGGGACGAACCGCCGAGGGTTGGCGGAGGCCGGCCGGCGTCCTGGGCGTCGTGGGGCCGCCCCCACGTGTGGGGGCGGTGGGATCCTGCGGTTGTTTCCCCGGCGGCCCGGTCGTGTCTCGGGATTTCCTCTTCCCTGGGCTGGTGCCCGCCCACACCCCCTACCCCTGCTGCGTCCGTCGCTCTTGCGCGCGAGCGGCCCCTCCCCGTCGTCGGCGGCCCTCCCCTGCCCGGACCGATGGCCACCCGCGCCGAGCCTTCCCCCGCCGACCCCGCGCCCTGGACCAGAACGTGGCCTCACCGCGTGTGGGTGCTGTCCCTCCACTGGAGGTGGCCCCGGGTGAAGCGTCGTCGGACCCGCCGGGGTAGGCGGGGTGCTTCAGCACGGCACGGCACGAACGTTTGGGTGTGCGTCGGGGCAGGGCAGCGCCGGCCCGTGCGGCGGGAGAGCCTTGCGGTGGGCCGCTCTGAGGCTCTGCGGTGTCGGGCGAGGGTGGCCCTGAGCCCCCGTGAGGGTGCCGTGGGGTGCCGAGGAGAGAGCCAGTCGGCGCCTTGGGTGCCGCGGGGCCGCCCCCGTGCCGGAGGGCCTGTGGCGCTGAGATCCCGTGTCGCACCCCGGCGGCCGACTCGTGTCTGCGTTGCTGGCGCGGGCCCCTGGCGGTGGCTCCACGGCCCTCCTCTCCTGCTTGCCGGCTTCCAGGCGGCGTCGCCTGTCCGCGGGCGCGCCGGCCGTGGGCCGCTGCTTCCTTGCTCGTCCTGTCCTCTCTCCGTCCGTCCGTCCTCTCCCCCGTCCGCCCGTCCCTTGGGGCCGCGCCACGGCGCGTTACGCTTCCCTCCGCGCCGGCGGCGTTGCGCTGTCTGCGTCCCCGGGCCCGTGGCGGTCGGCCCCCTCGCCGCGGTGGCGGCTCGGGGGGCCTTCGGGGCCGGCTCCGTCCTCCGCCACCTCCCCTCGCGCCGCGCCCCGCGCCCCCGCTGGCGTCTCGCGCACCCCGCGTCCGGCACGGACGGTCCCGTTTCCGCCCCGCTGCGCCGCGCGCTCCCCCACCCCGGGGCGTGCGCGCGCGTGTGTGCGCGCGCGGTCTCGCCTACCTCGCCTACCTGGTTGATCCTGCCAGTAAGGAGCATATGCTTGTCTCAAAGATGAAGCCGTGCATGTCTTAAGCACGCACGGCCGGTACAGTGAAACTGCGAATGGCTCATTCAATCAGTTATGGTTCCTTTGGTCGCTCGCTCCTCTCCTACTTGGCTAACTGTGGTAATTCTAGAGCTAATACATGCCGACGGGCGCTGACCCCCTTCGCGGTGGGGATGCGTGCATTTATCAGATCAAAACCAACCCGGTCAGCCTCCCCCCGGCCCCGGACCGGGGGTGGGGGGCGGGCGCCGGCGGCTTTGGTGACTCTAGAGAACCTCGGGCCGATCGATCGATCGCACGCCCCCCGTGGCGGCGACGACCCATTGGAACGTCTGCCCTATCAACTTTGGATGGTAGTCGCCGTGCCTACCATGGTGACCACGGGTGACGGGGAATCAGGGTTCGATTCCGGAGAGGGAGCCTGAGAAACGGCTACCACATCCAAGGAAGGCAGCAGGCGCGCCAATTACCCACTCCCGACCCGGGGAGGTAGTGACGGCAAACCCTACAGGACTCTTTCGAGGCCCTGTAATTGGAATGAGTCCACTGGAAATCCTTTGGCGAGCATCCGTTGGAGGGCAAGTCTGGTGCCAGCAGCCGCGGTAATTCCAGCTCCAAGAGCGTATACTAAAGTTGCTGCGGCTGGAAAGCTCGGAGTTGGCTCTTGGGAGCGAGCGGGCGGGCGGGCGTTCCGCCGCGAGGCGAGCCGCCGGCCGTCCCCGCCCCTTGCCTCCAGGCGCCCCCTCGATGCTCTTAGGCGAGTGTCCCGCGGGGCCCGTAGCGTTTACTTGGAAACAATGAGCGTGTTCAAAGCAGGCCCGAGCCGCCTGGATACCGCAGCTAGGAAGAATGGAATAGGACCGCGGTTCTATTCTGTTGGTTTCTGGAACTGAGGCCGTGATTAAGAGGGACGGCCGGGGGCATTCGTATTGCGCCGCTAGAGGTGAAATTCTTGGACCGGCGCAAGACGGACCAGAGCGAAAGCATTTGCCAAGAATGTTTTCGTTAATCAAGAACGAAAGTCCGGAGGTTCGAAGACGGTCGGATACCGTCGTGGTTCCGACCATAAACGATGCCGGCTGGCGAGGCGGCGGCGTTAGTCCCATGACCCGCCGGGCAGCTTCCGGGAAACCAAAGCCTTTGGGTTGCGGGGGGCGTATGGTCGCAAAGCTGACACTTGAAGGAATTGACGGAAGGGCACCGGCAGGAGTGGAGCCTGCGGCTTAATGGGACTCAACACGGGAACCCTCGCCCGGCCCGGACACGGACAGGATTGACAGACTGCTGGCTCTTTCTCGAGTCCGTGGGTGGCGGTGCATGGCCCTTCTTAGTCGGTGGAGCGATTTGTCCGGTTAATTCCGACAACGAGCGAGACTCTGGCATGCTAACTCGTTACGCGACCCCCGAGCGGTCGGCGTCCCCCAACCTCTCAGAGGGACAAGTGGCGTTCAGCCAGGCGAGATCGAGCAACAACGGGTCTGTGATGCCCTTAGGTGTCCGGGGCTGCACGCGCGCTACACTGACTGGCTCAGCGTGCGCCTACCCTACGCCGGCAGGCGCGGGTAGCCCGTTGAACCCCATTCGTGATGGGGATCGGGGATTGCAACTCTTCCCCAGGAACGAGGAATTCCCAGGAAGTGCGGGTCATAAGCTTGCGTTGATGAAGTCCCTGCCCTTGGGAGGCCCTCGGATCGGCCCCGCCGGGGTGGGCCCACGGCCCTGGCGGAGCGCCGAGAAGACGGTCGAACTTGACTATCGGGAGGAAGTCAAAGTCGTAACAAGGTTTCCGTTAGGTGAGCCTGCGGAAGGATCATTAACGCGCGTGCGCAGCAGAGCGGCGCGAAGCGAAGCGAGGGCGCCTGGCCAGCGCCTTCGCCCGCCCCGCCCGCCCGCTCGCTCGCTCGCTCGCTTTTCCCACCCGTGCGGCGCGGGACGGTCGGACGGACGGACGGGAGAGGGAGGAGAGGGCGGCCGGAGGTGTGCCGCGGGCGGGCCTGCCCCGCCTGCCCGGGCGGGCGGGTGGCCTGGCCGGTCCGGACCGGGCCGGGCCGGCGGTCGTCCCGGAGGGGAGGGAGAGGGAAACAGTGGCGGGTTGGCGTGCAAGGGACGGCTTGTGGGGCGGCTCTCGTTCGCCTCCCTTCCCCGCCCGTCTCCCCCCGCCCGCCCCCTCCTCCTCCTGCGCACCGCGTGCCCCCCACGCGTGGTCTCGGCCGGACGGCCTCCTGTCCCGAGGCGACGCCGCGTCTGCCCGCGGCGCCTCCGGCGACCGTGTCTCTCTCTCTCTCTCCCCGCCCGGCCTCCCCGCCATTTGCCGAGAGGAGGGTCCGAGGGCTCTGTGGGCTGTGCCAGCCCCCCTCCGCACGCCGCGCCCTCGTCTTTCCGGCGCCGGCCGCTCCTCGCGGCCGCGGCCGCGGCCGCCTCCGGCTGCTCGCCCTGGGCCGGTCCCCACGGGTCGTCGTCGGCCCTCTGCTCCTCCGATCCCGCCGCCCCGCCTTGCCACGTGCCTCTCGGCTTCCCCCCCACCCGAGCGAGCTTCGGGCCTCTTTTCCCCGGCCGGGCCTGCCGGCCGGCTCACGCCTCTCGCCTCTCGCTTCCCGCCCCACACGCCCAAGGCGCCCCGCCCGTTGTGCTCCGCGTCGCATCGTGGGCCCCCCTCGTCCCCCGTGGCGAGAAGGGGAACCCCGGAACGCGGGTGCGGGTTGGTGGCCCTGCAGGGCCTTTGGGTTTGGAGGTGGAGGTGGGAAGGAGGGCGGGCGGTCTGTCTGGACGCGGGGGGAACGGGGTAAGGTTGCCGCCGGCACGCGTTGGCGGTGTGGGACCCGGTGGTGGGGCGGGGGCCGGCCGGTGCCCGGTGTGGCCCCGTGTCGTTGGCCGGAGTGTGGCGGTCGGCGTCGGGGCGGTGGCCGACGGTTGGGGCTGGGGGGTCCTGCCGTCCACGACTCGCCCGCCTCGCCCTCTCCAGGTACCTAGCGCGTCCCGGCGCGGAGGTTTAAAGACCCTTAGGGGGGAGTCGCCCGTCCGCCTTGGGGTCGGGGCGGTCGGGCCCGTGGGGACTCGGGGGGTCCGTCCCTCGTCGTCCCCCAGACTCCGCCTCCCCGGGGCCGGGGCACCGCGCCACGTCGCTCGCCGCCGCCGCGGGCGTCGGGTGGGGCCTCGCCCGGCGGCCCGGCGGACGGTCGGTGGCCGCGTGTTCGGCGCGCCCCCAACGCGTCCCTGCGGGAGGCGGGAACCCCCGGGCGCCTGTGGGGTGTCCGAGCCGGCACGCGCCGTGTCGGTGCCGGCTGCGCCCCGTTGTGAAACCTCGCCGGCCCGAGGCGACCCACCGGCGCACGGGCCTCTGTGGGTGGTCGCGGCCCCTAGGCAGGCCGGCTTCCCCTTCTTTTTCTGGGTCGACGTGCGGTCGACCAGAAGCAGAGGCTCCACACGGCTCCAGCGGGCCCTGAGGGGGATCCCTGAGTGTCCCATGTGGTTCGTGTCCCAGTCGCTCCCGCGGCCACGTTGGATCCCATTGTGTCCTGCGGGCTACGCGGCCCCCTCCGCCCTTGTGGATCTCCGAGTGCATCCCCCTACCGAGGACGACCAGCCGTCGCAGCCCTGTCGTCTCCACCTGTGCATCGCCGAGCGTATCCCCCCCCCCCCCCCCGGCTCCCCGAGGTCGACCAGCCGTCGCGGGCCTCTCGGTTCCCCGCGGCTCATGGGGATTCCCTAGTGGCCCCTGGGGTTCGCGGCCCACTCGCTCCCCTCGGGCCTTGGGATTGTGCTCCGTGTGCCTATGCGGCTTACCTGTCCTCCTGTGGCCCCAAGGATCTCTAGTCGACCGGGCGTCCTTGGGTTATTGAAGGGTCTGGTTTGCTTCACGTCATGTAGGGATTTTTATTTGGCATGCTTGGCTTAAGTCTGTCTGTCTGTAGGGATGTGTGGTGTGTGTAATGCATGCGTGTACGTCTCTATGGACTTTATATATAGTACAGTAGTCCATGAGGTCCTTTACGAACACACAAACAGAAAGTAAGTCATTTCACTCCTGCTCTTAAAACAACCCTACAAATCTATCAACTTACTCTAAGTTAAATTCCATACAGTGGCCTCAAGTTCCTCTATGAGTAAACCCTCTATTACCTACAAGTTCTTATCTCCTAAGACTCCCCCATCCTTCACTCTCTTCCAGCCTTGCTTTCTATTTCTCAAAAGCAGCAGCCCTGCCCCAGCATCAAAATACTTGAACTGTCTTCCCTTGAGACACTCTTCCCCAGATATTTGCCAGGCTCACACTCTCGTCTCTCGTAAGTCCCAATCAAATGTCATTTTCTGACATTTCTGCCCATTCTTATCACTCTCTTTTAAAGTCCATATCCTCTTCTGACCAACCATCCCCATCTTTATTATTCTGCTCAGACCCGGCTCTGTTTTCCCCAAGACTTACAGTCATCTTCTAACTCTAGTTTATTAAGTTGTATATTTTTCCCCACTAGAATGCATTAACCACGGACCAAAAAGATTTCTTTGCTTTTTGTTGACTGCTGAATCCCAAAGTAGAAAACTGTTCCTAACATCCAGTTGGCACTTAATTAATATTTCTTAAGTTAATTAATGGGTAATTACTTTTATCATTTGAGGCAGGTTTTCCCCGAAGTATCATCTACTTCTATCCGAGCTCCAACTGCTCAGGACAAACCTTCCTTCAAGTGGACGCCCCGGGTCATGTCTGAGGTCACAACTCAGATCACAGAGAAGCCAAACCACTTAGTTGCCCCTGAGGCCAGCTGCTTACCTTGGTCAGGAAGGACACTCCGGGAAGCGATACCCTCTACCCCCTCCTCTGATGCCTTGGCCTGTTCTGTTGGACCCAATAGATGTATTTCCTCAGCAGCCCTTGGGGACCCCTCCCACAGAATAGCCCAGAACCAGACACCTCAGTCTCCAGAGACACAATTAAAGTTCATTTGGATTATGGGAGTAATCTAGTCATTAGGATATGATGAAATGAGGAGCATTTCTTTAGAAGTGGACTCGCAACATGGACGTAAGTCACAGTGTAATCGTATATGTGGTCACATGTATCTGATAATAGGAACCCCAAATTGTGCCAATTAGGCTTTTCCAGGAATTATCTGGGGAGCTATAAGGTTTTCCCTTCATATGCGCCTCTGTCTGTCCAGGCCATGCTGCCCTGTCTTGCTTTTCAGGAAACCCCCTATCAATCCTTGGTGCTACAGCCTCCGTTGTAACCCTCCAAAATCCTCATGTCAAAGCCCTACCCTCCAGTGGCCTGGGAGGTGGCTGCATCTGGGGACAGAGCCGTCACAAAGGTAACTGGCTTAAAATGAGGTGGTTAGGAGGAGCCCTAGTCCCATCTCAGTGGTGTCTTTACAAAAACAAAGATCGGAAACTTGGACACACGGAGAAATACCAGGGATGCTTGTGTACAGAAAACAGACCCCGTGAGGATGAAGCCAGAAGCTGACCGTGTGTGTGCAGCGGGGAGAGGCGTCAAAACAGATCGGCCCTGACGGCCCCTCATCCTGGCCTTTTAGCCACCAGAACCGTGAGGAGTACAGTTCCTCTGTTTACGACACCAGCCTGCGGCGTTTTGTTACAGCAGCCTTAGCAAAATGATGTACCGCTTATCAGCACCAGGGCTTGTTTATTTTGGTAAACTCCATGTTCTGTAAGTATAAAGACTACTTGAATTAGGAAATGTGATCCATCAAAATAAAGCATCCTTTCATTTTTCATTAAGTCATACATAAACCGAACAAAGAAATCCGAACATTCATATGACCTTGTGTCAATGATTGGTTTAGCTCAGAGTTTCACTCTGAATTCTCTCTTCGATGTAAAGCTTTTTGAAGTCTGTCTCTCTGCTCATCTATCTCTATCTATATGTCCATTTCTGTCTGCTTCATGCAGCAGTTCTTTTGTCCTTGGTTCTTTTAATTCTTGGTGAAAATATTCTTTTATTGGAATCCTTCAGTGACTGTAAACTTCCTGACCAAGGTAAGCAGCTGGCCTCAGGGGCAACTAAGTGGTTTGGTTTCTCTGTGATCTGAGTTGTGACCTCAGACGGAATCTGACCTGGCTCCCAAAGGATTGTTATTATGCCAAACACACACACACACACACACACACACACACACACACACACACACACACACACAGAGTCTTCTAAAGAGAATTCCATTAATGATATATATAACCCTCACCTAGAATTCAAATTCAGTCCAGTAGTTAACCCTAGGACATCGTATACTTCCTTACACAGTGGAGAAAACAAGAGGACAAAAATGGTGACATGCTTTTTGACTAGTGGTTCTGGTCCTGTGAGCTGTCCAAGCTGCTAGTGTGTCATATATTTACTTCTTGGTGCTGATTTTCTGGTACTAGAAGGACACACTCTCCCCTAGGATTTTAAGTGCTCCAGTGGAAGGAGCAAGGAACAGCGTTCCTGCAGGGGACACACGACTTGAGACGTCATTCTATATGGCATGCTTTAGCATGACTGGCTCTGACATCTTCTTTGTCATTTATTTTATTCCCTTTTTAATTCCAATTCATTTCAAATTCAGGAATTATTTTAGCCCATCTTCCTGTCTTAGTGGTTATGAGTCTCCTCTGTTATTTACTCTCCCTTCTTATTTAGTGTGTTGGCAATGTCATACACTGACCCGGGGCATCCACTTGAAGGAAGGTTTGTCCTGAGCAGTTGGAGCTAGGATAGAAGTAGATGATACTTCGAGGAAAACCTGCCTCAAATGATAAAAGTAATTAACCATTAATTAACTTTAGAAATATTAATTAAGTGCCAATTCGATGTTAGGAACAGTTTTATACTTTGGGATTCAGCAGTCAACAAAGCAAAGAAATCTTTTTGGTCTGTGGTTAATGCATTCTAGTGGGGAAAAATATACAACTTAATAAACAAGAGTTAGAAGATGACTGTAAGTCTTGGGGAAAACAGAGCAGGGTTTGAGCAGAATAATAAAGATGGGGATGGTTGTTCGGAAGAGGATATGGAATTTAAAAGAGAGTGATAAGAATGGGCAGAAATGTCAGAAAATGACATGTGATTGGGACTTACGAGAGCTGAGAGTGTGAGCCTGGCAAATATCTGGGGAAGAGTGTCTCAAGGGAAAAGACAGTTCAGGTATCTTTGATGCTGGGGCAGGGCTGCTGTTTATGAGAAACAGGAAGTCAGCAAGGCTGGAAGAGAATGAAGGATGGGGGAGACTTAGGAGATAAGAACTTGTAGGTAATAGAGGGTTTACTCATAGAGGATCTTGAGGCCACTGTATGGAATTTGACTTTAACTTAGAATAAGTTGATAGATTTGTAGGGTTGTTTTAAGAGCAGGAGTGAAATGACTTACTTTTTGTTTGTGTGTTTGTAAAGGACTTCATGGACTACTATACTGAAAATAGACTACAGAAGAATGAGTGTACAGACCAGCTAGAAGGATTTTGCAATGTTCTTGGCAAAAATGGTGGTAGTTTGGACCATGGTTGTATCAGTGGAGATGATGAAAAGTGCTAAGGTTCAGGATATGTTCTGAAGGTAAGGGCACTGGGGTTTTTGGGGAGTTTGAAGAGAAGGTGGGAGAAAAAGAGAGTTGATTGATTCCCAGTTAGTGTCTTGAGAAAGAAGAAGAGTAAAATTTCTTACTTAATATGAGGAATGAGCAGATAGATCAGTTTGGGGGACTGAAGATTAGCAGTTCAGATGTAAATGTGTCAAGTTAGAAGTATTTATTACTTATCTCTTATAGTTATAGAATGTAACTTGGGCATATTATAGTGGTAGAAATTTTAATTGCAAAGCATAACCACAGAAATTATGGATAGATTTTTGGGGATTTGTTGAACCATCTAAAATTTTGTGTGCTTAAGCCTATGTGCAGTTTTGGATGTTGGGGAGAAGATGTATTGCTTTTGTGAGGTTTTCAAAGAGATCCAGCAGTAGAAGAGTTTCAGGGCAATTAATGATTTTCCTGGTAAAGAGGTTAAGGTATGTACACAGCTCACATGATTGATTTTTATGGAAACAAGGATGACAATGCAAATCATGATGTTAAAATAAGATACACTCCCTCTCTCACTTCAACCAAGATGTCTGATGTCTCCAAAGAAACGTGCATGTATGAGGGTCATTAATCTCTTCTGCACACTGTATTGTTGTAGGTGAGGTTATCTATTCTTATATTTATGATAGATTCTCTAAGAGGCTTTAACAAACTGAAATCATAGAAGGTGGGTGCTGGAAAGGGATCAATCGCTTTGGCATGTGGGTGAGACTGTGTTACAGGGAAGACAGGTGGCACTCTTAAAAGCATACAGGTTTGTAGCTGCTAATCCATACTTCTAATAGATAAGCAATAAGGATTTACTGTATAGCACAGGAAATTATCTTGTAACAACCTACAATGGAATCTAATCAGAAAAAATAACTGAATCTCTATGCTGTACACCTGAAACTAACCAATACTGTAAAGCAACTACACTTCAATAAAAAAAAAAAAAAGGAAAGAAAACACACAGGTGATTAGCTCTGTCCCTATCATAGGACTCATCAGTCCAAGGCAGATCGAATTCTCACTTCCAAACCTGTCAATTCCTTGTGAAATGCATGCGAGTAGGTGGTCAAAAAAAAAAAAAACTTTCAGGATTGCAGAAAGATTATGAAGGACACTGTTATTCTGGCTTACACTGTCTCTTGGTGGATACTTGGCCTTTTTTTTGTTTCGTTTTTTTCTTGAGCTCAGATTTTAAAAGTAAATCAGATGTAATTCATTTTTCTCAGGATAAAAATAGCTACCATAAGTTAGGTATACTTTCTGGTGACACACAAGGCCAAGCATGTTACATCCATAGCTCTGATAGTTCTCTTACCTTTTTTAAAGTGAAGAAATGTGGGTTGGGGGCTGTTAAGGACTTTCTCAAGGTGACAGAGCTACCAAGGAACAGAATCAGGATTTGAACTCGGGTGCCCTTTCAATTGTGCAGCCATGCGAGGCTGCGTATCCCAGCCCTGTCAGCCCTGCAAGGCTGCCTAGAGCAGCCCCATCTGCTCTCAGCTGGGCTTCCTGCTATGTCTGTGTTTAGCCATAAGGTCAGTGAGGGCTGGATTATGAAGAATGGAATGACCCCACTCCCGCATCACAGGTCCAGCTTGCTGTCTGCTGGGTCCCAAAAAGGATGCAGCCACAAGTGTCATTCAGCAAGTGAACCGAGGCTTACTTACATTGTGGTAGCAGAATTCCAAAAGTGAGAAGAGAAGCTTGCAGTGTCTCTTGAGATTGAGGCCTGGCATCTGCATGGTGCTGCCTATGTTGTAAACTGGTGGCCAAAACAAGTCACAAGGCCATCCCAGATCGAAAGGTAGCATAACAGAATCTACCCCTGATATCATGAAATCAGTGAAGAATTGCGGTCACTTAAGAAGTATGTATCATGTAGATCATTGGTTTGTGGTTAATTTATTGCCTCTTCTTTTCCATATTAGAGGTTTGGTACCAAATATAATATGATTAGTTTGTGATACAGTTATGTTTCACAAAGAAGTCAGAATGGTGACTACGATTCAGGCTTTTAATAGAATGTTCTAAGGCATATCAATTTTTATTTACCCACTCTTTTCAAGATTTTGTAGTTTCTTGTAGTTTTTTTACCAAAATACACAGGGGATGCTTTCATTACCAACCAATCCTTTGAAGGGATTTTGTCTTTAATATATTTCTAGTATAAGGTTAAATTACTGTATAAATACACATTCCTGGTTAGAAGAGAAATTGAGATTGAGAATCTTTGAGTCTTGTTTATCAGGATAAGTTCCCAGTTTACATAATCCCTAGTAATTCAATGAGTTTGAGTACATCTGTCCTACCTTTATCAGAAACTGGCCTCAACAGGTCATGGAGATGAAGGATTTCAGAGAAGTTCTATATGTAAGAAGGGATTTTTCTTCTCTTTTATTTTTTTCTTAATTTAGCTATTTTTTTAATTTTAAAAAATTTAGTGGAAGTATAGTCAATTTACAATGTTGTGTCAATCTCTGGTGTACAGCATAATGTTTCAATCATACATATACATACATATATTCATTTTCATATTCTTTTTCATTATAAGTTACTACAAGATACTGAATATATTGCCCAGTGCTATACAGTAGGAAGTTGTTGTTTATCTATTTTATATATAGTAGTCATATATAGTAGTTAGTATCTACAAATCCCAAATTCCCAATTTATCCCTCCCCACCCCATCCCCCTAGTAACCATAAATTTGTTTATTATGTCTGTGAGTCTGTTTCTGTTTAGTAAATAAATTCATTTGTGTCTTTTTTTTAAGGTTCCACATATAAGTGATATCATGTGGTATTTTTCTTTCTCTTTCTGGCTTACTTCACTTAGAATGATGATCTCCAGGTCCATCCATGTTGCTGCAAGTGGCATGATTTCATTTTTATGGCTGAGTAGTATTCCATTATGTAAATATACCACAAATTCTTTATCCAGTCATCAGCTGATGGACACTTAGGCTGCTTCCATGTTTTGGCTATTGTGACTAGTGCTGCTGTGGACTTTGGGGTGCATGTGTCTTTTCTAATTAGAGTTCACTCTGGATATACACACAGGAGTGGGATTGCTGGATCATATGGTAAATCTATTTTTAGTTTTTGGAGAAATCTCCATGTTGTTTTCCATAATGGCTGCACCGAACTATATTCCCACCAATTTTCCTCTCTTTTAATCCATTCTATGATCTGAGGCAAGAGTAAACCTTGAAAATGTTAACCAGCTTGTGTCCCTTTCTCATAATGGTGATGACTACCATTTGTGCTGGTTTTAAGGCCAAAATCCCTAATCTGGCTTCCAGTGAGTTTTGTGCACTGATAACTCTATGGCTCATTCTGGTTCCTCTTTCCTTGCCATCTTTATTTAGCCCCTGTCGGCATCTTCAACTCTCCAGACTCTCTCATGTGAGGGACCTGATACATGTTTTTCCTTCTCATGAAAGTGCTCTCCCTTCTCATTCCCCCCAACAATGGGCTGTATTGCGCTCATTTTTCGGATCAAATTTATACATCTTTTCTTCTGAGAAGACTTTAAGCTTAGATATATATGCACAAAAACCGAGAACATTAATTTTTTTGTTATTTGTCTCTTTAAGTCAGTAGTTTACTACTACTACTACTACTACTACAGTAGTAATCGGCTCTGTCCAGATATTTTAGGTTCCCACCCCAAATAATATTGTATTAAAAATGAGCTTCAGAAGTTCCAGACTTTTAAAAAAATTCCTTAGACAAGTGATAACATAGCAGAAATAGTTTATAGTAACCATTGAGGTGGTGTCCATGACCCACCATTTTATCTGCTACAAATTTAATAACCAAAAATTCCTGCCAAGATAATTCTACTCAAGCTTGAGCATATTCAGAAGGAAGTTGTACAAATAAATAACAACCCAGTACTGTAACTGGGGAGCTCCCGGGATGTGTGGGAACCAATCATGTGAGTGATGTAGTTTGGTAGAAGTTCTAGTAGGTGAAAACAAGTGGTGAGGAAAAGATTTGTAGAGGTTTAAGTTAAAGCCACTTTCCAGAACCTTGGATGTATGACTAGAGCATCTGTGCTTTGTGTGTTCATGAGACGTGATCCATTAGATACTGTAAAGAAATGGAATGGTCCTCTTTAACCACAGTGTCATCAATCAAGTCACACCCTCTCTGAACCTATTAGCTACATTTGAAAGGTTAGGATACCCAATCTCTGAGAGATATCTCACAAAGTAACAAGTGAAAACAATAGAACTTGAAGTAGGAAACTTGGATTTGCATTCTAGTCATAACATTGTTCCTGGCTTAGCTCAAAGATAAGTGTTTTAACATTTAAGTAAAACACAATCTTCTTAATTTTAGTTTGCTCTCATTGTGTCTCTGCCTGGGGGGAAGTAAGCTGGTCACTGGGGCATTAGCACTAATTCTATAGTGTTTGACATTAAATATCTTCTTTTACCTTCTCTCTGAGAGCTGTGCAAGTTCAAGATACAAACTCTGAAGGATTCATGGTTTCTCAATATATCTTTAACACCAAAAATTTGGTTCTTCCTACTATTCACCACCTACTGTATCAAAAAATGTTTAAACCATATATACACATATGTATATGTATATCTCATGTTAACTAGAGAAAAACATGGAATAAAAACACTTTTTAAAAAAAATCTATTTTCATAGGTGAAGAAATTCAGGTTGTCAGAGGATTATAGGATTGCCTTAATTGGGGAACAAGAGAAACAATATATTTACTAATAAGAGAGGCAAGTGGCTTAACAGCTAAAAGCACATACTTTTCATAAAGAAAATTTGAGGTTCAAATACCAGCTGCTGTTGACTAGTTCTGGGGCCTTGGAAATGTTTCTTAAATTACATGAGGATTATAATAATACTTACCATATACATTGTGGAAAGAATTAAGTAGTTAAGTATAGAACTGAGGATACTCTGAGCACAGTGAGTCATGTTTGTACTAGTCTGTATTAACAGTGGCAGGAGTAGCACAGTGAACTGGCATTTGTAAAGCGACCAGCATGTGCCTGACATGTAAACACTCACTGACCCCCCCGAGACACTCACATGTTGGGTGCTCACTGTGGGCCCGGCATTTGGCTGGATGCTTTCCTTTACATCTCCTTAAATCCATCAGACCACCTGTCGTAGCTCATCATTTTTCTCACCTGCTGGGTGAGACAAAGGGACTTGCCCTGCGTGAAACAATTAGTAAGTAAAAGCCCTAATTCCAAAATCAGACCCCGACTCCCATTCCGATGGTCTTTCCAAGTCACAGACTGAATTTTTTATCATTTTATCTAGACAGTAAGGGGTTCATGAATTGTTGACTTGATCCATATACCTTTAATTCTTTCAAAACAAAAATCACTATTTTATTTTTTCTCATGACTGTTATCAGACTTTCCCCTCTGTGGACATGGAAATAGGAAATCGCACTGTCCTGACTGAATTTACCTTACTGGTCTCTCTTCAGACCCCCAGTGGCAGTTGATTCTATCTGGAATATTCCTGGTGCTCTACATGACCACCTTGTCAGGGAACATGACTCTAGTTATCTTGATCCATGTTGACTCCCACCTGCACACACCTATGTATTTTTTCATTGACAGTCTGTCTTTTTTTGATTTCTGATACACTTCTGTGCATACTCCCAAATCCTGGCAAATTGTGTCTCAGAAGATAAGTGCACTTCCCTGGCTGGGTGTGGAGCCCAGCTGTTCTTTTCCTGTGTTGTGACTTACAGTGAGTGTCATCTCCTAGCGGCCATGGCCTATGACTGCCACGCGGCCATCTGTAACCTGTTACTCTACTCAAGCACTATGTCCAGGTCTCTCTGTACCGGACTCGTTGCTGGCTCCTACACAGGAGGCTTCTTGAATGCCATCGCCCATGCCACCAACACCTTTCACCTGAGGTTCTGTGGCAAAAATATCATCGACCACTTCTTCTGTGATGCACTGCCATTGGTGAAAATGTCTTGTAGAGACACCCAGGTCTACGAAAAGGTCCTCATGGGAGTGATGGGCTTCACTGTCCTCTCCAACATTCTTGCCATCCTGATTTCCTATTTCAACATCCTCCTGGCTATTCTGAGGATCCACATAGCCTCAGGAAGGCACAAAGCCTTTTCCATCTGTGCATCACACCTCATCTCGGTCATGCTCTTCTATGGATCCTTGCTCTTCATGTATTCAAGGTGAAGTTCCACCTACTCCCTGGGGAAAGACAAAGTGGCTGCCCTGTTCTACACTGTGGTCAACCCACTGCTTAACCCTCTCATCTATAGCCTGAGAAACAAAGATGTCAAAGAGGCCTTCTGGAAAGCAACACAGACCAGAAGTTGCCAGAGATGAAGGTTATCTTTTGGCAGCAAGCTCTCATTGCACTTTCCACATATTGGCTTATAAACATGTTTGTAAATGTTGCAACATTTCAAGTAAATACAACAGGTTATACTTAAAAGATGAAACATTGTGATCAAATCATTTTTAATTATTTATTATTATTTTGTTGTGATTAAACTATTTTAAATCCAAAATACTGAGCTGTTTGATGTTCTACAGTGTTGTATTTTGCTTCTTGGCAGTACTCGATTTTCATACAAATTATCAGCTGGATTATCTGTGAGAGGTTTTAGAAAGAGAAAAGAGGAATTGGTAGGGTTTTGTGCATATAGTTTGACTTTGAATCTTAGCAGACTTTTAAATAACATGCCACTGCCCTCTCTTTTTCCATCACAATATTCTTCACATTCCTTTCTTTTCCATTACCACAGATACTCTGTGGGTACTGAACAAGAAGGATTTGTGGTATATTCCACAAATCTCAAGAATCAATTTAATATTTTCTTCACATTTCCTTAATACCTCATTAAGTAGGTGGAAAAAATTGGATCTATCTCAGGGGAGATAATAAATTAACATTCAACCATTTAGGATTCCAGAAGCAATACATAATATTCTATATCACATTAAACCTTGATGTTGTTCTTTGAAAAATACACTAATATTACATTGAATCCATCTTTTGTAGAATAGATTATAGCATGATCATTAAAGCAAAACAAAGCAATGCAACAAAAGAAAATATTTTTCACTGGATTTCTTTGACTAGATAAACAAATGTTTTATTAATGCCTCTCCATATGCCTCTCCTGAAGCATTTTATTTGCACTGAGCACTGATTTGAGAAATGTATGTAATTTAGGCTTCACATTATGTTACCTTGAAGAGTTTCTTCAGAGCTTCTTTCGTGTCTTTATTCCTCAGACTGTAGAGCATGGGGTTCAGCATGGGGAACAGCACAGTGTAAAATGTGGGCACCAATTTGTCCCTATTGAGGGAATAGCTGGCTGAGAGTAGATGTAGAGAATGGAGCCATAGTACAAGGTGACAGAGACCAGTGGGAGGAGCAGGTGGAGAAGGCTTTAAAGCGGCCCTGGGGAAAGTGGATCCTCTGGATGGCAGCTATGATGAAGAGGCAGGAGGCCAGGATAAGCAGAGCTGGGATGATGATGTTGGAGGCCAGGAGAAAGTACAGCACATCCTGGTAGGTCTCTTTCACATCACATGCCAACTTCACTAGGGGTGGGACATCACAGAAAAAGCCATCAACAACATTGTCACCACAAAAACTCAAAGTGAGTGTGATGCTGGTGTGTATTATTGCATTGACAAAACCTCCAGTGTAGGAGTAGATAACCAAGTAGATGCACCATCTCCTTGGCATGGCCTGAGCATACAGCAGGGGTTGGAGATGGCCACATAGCGGTCATAAGCCATGGCAGCCAATAGGTAAAACTCACTCTACCCGAACCCAGCAGAGAAGAAGAACTGAGCTGCACAGCCAGGAAAGGAGATGCTTTTGTCTTCAGAGATGCAGGTCACGAGGATCTTTGGGGTGTAGAGAGAGGAATACCAGAGATCCAGTAAAGACAGATTCCCAGTGAAAAAGTACATGGGTGTGTACAGCCTTGAGTCATTACAGATCAACACCATGAGAGTGGTATTTCCTACCAGGGTCACAGAGTAGACACCAAGGAACATCACAAAGAGGACCAGCTGCATCACAGGGTCTGTTGTGAAGCCCACCAGGATGAACTCAGTGACCGTGTGATTTCTTCTCTCCATGATTTAAGGAGACCTCACCTACAAATGAAAGAGTGAGATGTTTATGGCAACCAGTACCAAAGGAGGTCATTCTCTGTTATAAACCTGTGAGATATGGTCAAGGCCATTGTTATTGGAATAAGGAAGATCTGAGCAGGAATCTTGGCTGGGTTGGCAAGTGATGGAAGCTTGCTGAGCCACAACATATTTGTCTTTAAAATGCATTTAGTATTAGGAAGCCTTAATGCTGCTTGGCCATTTATTCTTGTATTAATAAAATATTTCTTGAGCCCTTGGTGCTGTCTAGGCATTGGAATACAGCAGTGAGGTTGATAAGGTTGACTCTTACGGAGTCTTCATTTAGAAGGGAGAGATACACAGTAAATAAACAAAAAGTATAGAAATAATTTTAGTTAATGCTAGATGATATTAAGAAAATTAAACTGGCTCATGAATTGAAGAGGAACTGGGAGTGAAGCTAATTAAATTCAAACACTGAGGAAAAAAAATCTATTTCCCATTTCCCAGCTACAAATGGACAAGTAATTCGAAGCCTGTGAGGTGTGGGAAAGGACCTGTGGTTTAGAAGGCAGTGACAGATGAAGGGTGGTAGAATATACCATCCCAATATGCCACTTTGGCTTAAGAATTATTTTAAACTAATGGCATTAAAAAAATAAAACAGTAGATACCCAAGTACAGTTTGAGCTCCCCTTTACTTCCTTAAAACAAGAGTTAAAACTCTCATGTGAGAGCCGCCCTCCCAATACCAGGAGAAAAGAAACATTCTTATTATCAAAGACAGGAAGTTGAGACCAAAAGAATTCTGCACAAAGAGACCTTGTTAAAATAATTCTTTTTTTCTTTTTCTTCCATGTTGTAGCATGTTTCATTATTTTATTCTTTTTTATTGCTTAGCAATATTCCTTTATATAGACACACTATATTTTGTTTACCTATTCATCAGTTGATAGATACTTAATTTTTTCCTTTTGGCAATTATGAACAATGCTGCTATGAACAAATTTTGAGTAGAAGTCTAGGAGCAGAATTGCATAGTCACATGGTAAATCTATATATAACATTTTTAAGAACTGCCAGACTGTCTCTCACATTAGCTACACCATTTTTCAATCCCACCAGCATGGTGTGAGGGTTCTAATTTTTTTCTTATTTTCACCAAAACAAGTTGTCTGCCTTTGTAATATTAGCAATGCTAGTGTTTCTGAAGTGTTATAATACTCTGATTTTGATACATTTTCCTAATGACTAGTAATGTTGATCAGTTTTTCATGTGCTTATTGGCCATTTGTTTTTCTTCTTTGGAATAATATCTATTCAAATCTTTGGCCCATTTTTAATTAGATTTTTTGTCTTTTTATTGTTGAATTGTAAGAGTTCTTATATATGGATACAAGTCTCTTATCAGCAATATGACTTGCAAATATTATCTCCCATTCTTTGGATTATCTTTGCACTTTCTTGATGATGCACTTTCATGAACAAAGGGTTTTAAATTTGATAAAGTCCAATTTATGTATTTTTTTCTTGCTTGCTTTTGGTGTCTTATCTAAGAAATAATCTAGCCTAATAGCCTAAAACCATGGTCACAAAGATTTGCTCTTTTTCTTTTAAGATTTTTATAGTTTTAGTTCTTAAATGTAGACCTATGACCCATTTTGAGTTGTTTTCTGTATATGATGTGAGATTGGGAATCAACTTCACTGTTTTGAATGTAAATATCTAGTTTTTCCAACACCATTTGTTGAAAAGATTATTCTTTCCCAACTGAATTATCTTGGCACCCTTGTCAAAAATCAGTTGATTATTGTTTTGGTTTCCTGTTGTCCCTGTAACAAGTTACTTCATACTTAGTGGTTTAGAACAATACAAATATATTATCTTATAGTTCTGTAGGATTAGAAGGTGGACTCAACATGGGTCTGACAGGGCTGAAATCAAGATGTCGGCAGGGCTGTGTTCTTTTCTGGAGACTCTCAGGGAAAACCCTTTCCTTGACTCTTTCAGCTTCTAGACACTGCCGACATTCCATGATTCATGTTCCCTCTCCTCCATCTTTAAAGTTAGCACCATTGCATCTCTATGACCATTCTTTAACAATCACATCTCCCTCTGACTCCTTCTGCCTCTGTTTTCAATGTTTAAGGATCCTTGTGATTATGTTAGGTCCAGCCTATAATCCAGTATAATCTATTTTAAAGTCACTAGATTAGCAACCTTACTTTCCACTTCCCTTGTAACCAAATATATTCACATGTTCCAGGGATTAGAATATGAGTGTTTTGGAAGGCATTATCCTACCTACAAAAACCACAAATGTAGCAGTTTTTTTTTCCCTGGACTCTCTATTCTATTCCTCTGATCTCTGTGTCTGCATTTATGCTGGTGCTTCACTGTTTTAATTCATGTAGCTTGTAGAAAGTTTTTAAATTGAGATGTGTGAGCCCTCCAGCTCTGTCCTTCCTTTTGCCTACACATATATTCTTAGTCACTGTTTCACAATTGCTTCTCTTTGTTCAGCCTGTAGAAATCATTTAGATTTTGCCACTTCTTTGGGTCTTTATTTCTTCATGAGGGCTTCCCTGTGATATAAAACTTATACTAAATAAATGTGTATGCTTTTCTCCTGTTAATTTGTTTTATGTCAGTCTAATTTTCAGGCCCAGACCCTAAAGTAAAATTTTGCCTCCCCTGCACAATTTTCCTCCACAATCATAGAGGAAATTCTCCCCTCAGTTATTCTGCAGGATCCTTTGGCACATCTATAAATCCCAGAGAGAGAGAATCAAACTGAGAATTAGAGTGAACTGTCACAGTGGAGACCTGCAAAGTATCCATCTGGTTATGGCAAGTAAAAAAAAAAGTAATTGTAAGCTCTTTTGGGGTCTAAAAGCCTAGGATTTAGCACTATTTTCCAGTTTTTGTAACTAGCCATGTACAATTCTACAAAGGACACATCCCAGTTTGATCCCATCTGTAGTGGTAGTTCTCAGTTCTATCACATTCAAAAATTTCCACTTTACAACATTTTTTAATGCTTTTTTTATGGTCTAAAATGAAATTTATAGTTAATATAACATTTTGGTCCTCTGAGACCCAAAATCCCATTTGGTAGTTGTTCTCCCACACATAAAACAAACAATACTCTTGGACACCAGCAGGGTGTCCAAGAATTCAACACAATTCTGACATTATCTACCCTGAGATAGCATTGGATTTTACAGGAAAAGGGCTCAGTCCCACAAGACTGCTCCTTCTCCCAACTTCAGATACCAGTTGCAAGCCCAGGTTTTTACCTGTACTTCTGAACAACCTGCTATAAATCAGAGGTTTCCAGGAGCCCCCAACTTGAGTTTAATTAAATTCCCAGAGCAACTCACAGAACTCAGAGAAACATTTTATCTAGGAGTTTTGTGAAGGAATAAAAAGACAGCTGGAGAATATCCCTGAAGGGTAAGATTACTTGCGATGATATTGTGCCCAGTTCACCTTTTCATGAGTCTACTGGGTCTCTGGGGTCATGCAGAGATGTGAGCCCACTAGGAAACAAACTACAAGACAGTAGAAATTTTTGTCTGTTTTGTTCATTGCTGTACACATGGTACCTAGAATATTACCAGGCATATAGTAGACACACATATATATTTAATGAATGAATGAATGAACAAATGAATGAATGAGTTGCAAGAGAAACAAGTTGATAGTATCAATTTTCTGGGTGGCTTCTAATGATGTCATTTTATCCTTTGACTATCAGCAGAATTGTTTGAGATCTCATATGTGTTTTCTGGCACAAGTAACCCTTGGCCAGTTGTGTTGCCTGCAGAAGGAGTAGAAAGAAACAGACAAATCTGCCTACAAAATATCCTTACCAAATATTTATTTGTCCAAATGGACTGAGTCTGTGTTGTCACTCACTGTCTGGCCCTACGGGGGTTGAGTCATTAGCCACTGAATTTGCCGACCTTCAACACACCCTGAAAACAGTTCAGGGTGGAGATGAGGAATGAGACACTGTGCTCTGGGAAAACTGTCAGGACAGGTCTTCAAATAGATATTTTCAGGAGAAAATTCTATGAATGCAATTTCCTGCATCTTCCCTTAGGAAGAGAAGCACTAAGATCACTAAGATGTCTGTGTCTTGTGACCAGCAGCAACCTTCTACCAAGCTGTGTGCTTGATTGCATGACACCTCTAAAATCATGTATATGCTGACCTCCCCTCTTGTGTCTTCAGAGCAGTTCCTTAGAGGCATCTAAGAGGGTGACCCTCGTGTCTCTCAGGCAATAGTCCTAAGTCCCCAAATAAAACTGAAACTGACAGCTCTCACATTGTGCTTTTGCATTTCAATCAACAGTGTAAAAGAAGCTTTTCAGGTCAGCAACAGACTTACTGTTATAATATGCCACGATGGATATAGGAAGCCTGCTCTAGAAATCAGAGCTGACTGTTTAAACCAGAGACAGCTTGGATACTATGAAAAAAATTGACTTTCAGGCAATTAACAAGGATTCCACTTCTCCATCACTAGTCAACTTTGTAAAGGCTCAATTTCTTTATATATGAAGCAAGGATAACTTATCCCTCCTATGGTGTGTTGTTACTGAGATAACTCAAGGGAGGACTAAGCACAGTGCCTGGCACATCGTAGACACTCAAGTAACCAGTGGTTCTCAGATGTCATGCCCATGGCATTCACCTGGCCCAGCCCAGAGCTCCTAACTCAGCAGGCTGGTGGTGGGGCCCAGGAACCAGCTTCCACTGAAGCAGCCTGAGGGCTTGTATGCGGATGAAGTCTGAGAGATGCTGGAATAAATATCAGTTGTTTCCTTGTTTTTCTTCATATCAGGAGTCCTGTCTCCATTTTAATGTTGTGAAGACTCAAAGAGTTAACAAATGCAAAGATGTGTTTCATGTTCATATTTTAAAAGGGAAGCTACAGACAGAGCTACTTTGAATCCTGACACCAACACAGGAAAAGATGGGGCACACATTTCCCTGGGCAGGGACTGACTCGAAGAACTGAGTTCTGTGTTTGTTAACCAGAGCCAGAACACTGTGGCAATCCAGCTGTGTTTGCTAAGTAGCTGACATGTTGTCCTTCCTAAGGATATATTTCTGTGTCAAATTAAACAATGCACTTTTCTTTCAAAACTATTAAAATATAACCTTTTATATTTAGAGAGAAGCTTCTCTTGGCTGGAATTCTTCTCAAAAATGCCATATGCCTTTGTGCTGTCTTAAAGAATATTAAACTGAAAGAAATTTGAACTTTTTGGGATGTCTTTTGGCCTTAAGAAAAATAACCTCAAGTAATCACTGCTGCTTCATCCTGTTACCTCAGTTGCCCTTGCGATATTAACAATGCTGCTTATTTTGTAAGTGGTTCCTGATAGTAGCTTGCTTGTTTGTTTTTTTGGTGTATTTAGGTAATTATTATTTCTTTCTGTCATCCCTTGTCTTCTTCTGCAATATTAATGGATATTTTTGTCTCTAATAATGAAAAGTGCTACTTCTTCATGTGAACTCTCAGAAGTTTCAGAAACTTCAGTAGGAAGATGGTGAAGATATTTCAAAAGATTCCCTTTCATTGGCACATATTGTATCTTAGTATGTGAAAGATCTTAAAACAGGTTGTGAGGAACAGGTAACATTTTCCATCTAACTGTAGCATCTGAATTGGTCAACTTACCTAAAATTCTCAGCAACATCATCACCTCAACAGGGTTCAAATCTGCCTGTCCCAGAATCTTTTATGCCAGTTTCTGAATCCCCAGGGTTGTGCTTCCTGCAGCCCCTTAGGATTTCCTGGGCTTTGTTAATAACTAACAGGACAATTAAATAACATTGCATGTTGACAAATTGGGTATTATTCAATGATGGGAAATATATATTTTTTGAGACTACAATTCCCTGTTGAAATGTAATGTCACAATATCCATTGCCATTCTCTCTAGTTATGTAGAAGACATAATAAACATATGTGCACACGCTTGTGTATACTATACATTTATATGCATATATTTGCATATTAAAGCATACACGTTCAGTAATGCTGATATCTTTATTAGCTGTTGAATACAATTCTTTTGTTCTTCCAAATCCATTCTCTACACTTTTAACCTGCTCTTTGCTTCAGGATGATCAGCTGTCTTAACTGTATCAGTAGGTTCCTTTGTGCTCTGTCTGCTTAATGGGTGTAACCAGTGGTTGTCACTGGTGAGGAAGTAAGTGAGGTCAGAGTGATTTTTCTCTGTCCTGTTTTTTTGCAAAGAAATCACAGATGTCTGCATCCCTGGACCTAGACCATAGCTCCTGCCAAGTGACCCATTTGCAAGCTCTCTCTCCAGAGCGTATAACCTCACTCTGTTCTTACACCATCAAGAATAGAGAAGTAACACTCTCCAAAGTTATTAGTTCTAGGGTTAGTACACTATTTCTTGGGATACAAATAGAAATTATACATATCTTTTGGTAAGTTGGCTTTTGTTGAAATTTAAATCTGGACTATCCAATGGAAGAAAAGAAACAGGCAGGCAGAAAGCCGTATTGCAATATTTAACTTCCAGAGACAAGAAGGGAGCAATTTTCCAATGTGCCACAAACCCTAAATCATAAACAAATATTTTGTTGTTCAGATACTCATGGCAGTGTCTCATGGATTAGGTGATTCTTATGGAATGAAGTAGCTAAGAAAACAACAAAGGTGATATTTTTCTTGTAAGGAAAAAATATCTGTCTTTACTTGGATAAACTCTAGCTCAAGATGGTCCAGGAGGGAAATGCCACTCCTTGATAATTCTCCAGGCTGAGCTAGTTTACAGCCACTGAAAACTTGAACTGATGGGGAAACATGGATCCTTTGAGGAAGAATCTTGAAACTTAGCCAATGTGTACACTGTACATCTTCTTCCAAGGCTTCTTGTGAATGGCTAGCAACCATTTATGACAGTAATCTTATCTGGGGAAAAGGTAAATATCTAGATCTTCTGTGGGTTATTGAATACTGACTCTGAATTAACACTAATCTCCAGTGATGGAAAAACATCAGGGGTACACACTTGACAGTGGGTCTCGTAAAATAATTTAAAGATAGTTTTGGCTTGCATGCATCTCTCATTGAGCCCAGTCAGAACAGATATGTAGATGATTATTTTTACCCAGACCCAGACATCATATTGGGTATAGCTACATACAATACAACAAAACTCTCATTTTAGCTCCCTGTCCCTGACCCATGGAATGAGGATTACTGTTGTTGGGAGTTCAGGTAGAAATTCCTGTAGTTGCTTCCCCTAGACCTCCTCAGCTAAGACAGTATACAAAATGCAGTGTTGCCTCCCTGGGGGCAAGTGCTGAGATTAGTGCTTTTATCAAAACTTGAAGAAGCCTGGTTAGGGATCTTAGTCCCTCACATTGAACTCCTCTCTTTGTCTGAGGGGAAAGGATTGAGGGTCTTCAAAGGGGAGGTCATGAGTGAACAAGGATGGAATACTTCCCTAGCAAAACACCCTCAGGTGCTCTGACACTTTGGAATCCAGGAAGTACCCTGGTCATGCTGGGCTCCTCCTGCATTGAACTGATAGGGGTCACTCTGCTGGGCAGGGTGTTTGATGCCAATCACCAGAGAAAAATTACTGGAGGCTGTAAAATGAGATCAAGAATTATCATGGATGGAACCCAGGGGATTTAGCAGTGCATTTCCTAGCATCTCCTTAGCCTTCTCTGTCAAAGGAAAAGTACCACAGACAAATAAAAACAAGACAATCAAAGACCCAGTTCTAACAGTAAGATAATTTGGACAACTTACCTGGTAATTCTCATTCAACTGAGGTGCCGAGAAAGTGTGAAGGGACCAAGCCATGCAAGAAGGGAGGTAAAGAGAGAGGTTTGTTTTGTAATTATTACAATCGGAATTTATAGTAAATTTTAGCCATATGGATCCTATTGCCCACATCCTTTTTTTTTTTTTACCAGATACAACTCTGAATGTGAATTAAAAAAACTCCATATAGTGTAATTTTGGGGATACCAAAAGTCCTGCTCTGCAGAAATGTCCAATGGCCATCACATGCTGTGAAAGGCCGTAAGTATTTTTTTTTTAAATTGCACGTGTAAATCCAAGGAAATTTTTGCATGCTGAAGTACACTCACAAACATTTGTACTTACAAAAATGTTTATTAAAACTCATATATCTAAAAGACACAGTTTAGAAACTGCTTTCATTTAAGACTTTGAAATTCATTTGTAATTTGAGTAATAAAAATCTCTTAGAAATATATGCTGCAATTTCAAATTAATGTTCAAGATTCTTCTGAATGCTTTACAACCATAAGCTGCACATGGAACATTCCCAACAGTGAGTAAAAAAAACTGACTGCCAAATTTACACTTAAACATATTATAAAACATTCTCTAAAACACTAATGCCATATATTTAATTAAAGTTTTATTACTTTCTCATTTTTTTAATGTCTTCCTAGGATCATCATTGTGTGTATCTTATCATTTTACTGGGATATGGTAATGTTATTTAGACTTGGTTTTGGTGTTGAGATTACTTTTTCATATACAAAATACTATGGCTATACATTTAGGTCAATGAAATTTACCATATCTGGGTATATTGAAAATTATTTGGAGAATGGGACTTGGTTTGTTCGTTTAGAAAGATTTAAGTAGGAGATCTTGACAAGTAGTTTGAGTATCTTATTGTAGTTAAATATCAAGATTTACAATGCTAGGATGTTTCAAGAATAGGTTTTTTACACCAACATAAATTTTTGTTACTGACATTTCCCCATAGAATGATGTAGTTAGAATATATTTTATAGAAAGTTTTTTATTATTAGTGGGTAATAGATATCTTTTAGAAAATGAGAGTCTGCATAAATAAATAGCTTTTGGTTTTAGAACATTGTCTAAATCAAGCATCTTAGGGTTATACTGTTGGGCCTAGCTTTTGTTGGATTACTTTGTGTTACAACAAGTAGTGATGATATATGTTGGATTTAAATTTCAGGTTAATATATATCCCTGCCTGTGCTGATCAGTCTTCCCTGCTCTGAGTGGAGTTGCTACATTTTGGGGAACTACTTGCTGACATTTTACTTTCTTGCATTTTTTAAACTGCTTATACCTATAGAAATAAGGACATATTCAGGATTATTGAAATGCATTACATTAACATTGTTTCAGTTTTAAAAATCAAAATTTTATGCATCTCATCATATTTCCTCACTTGCCTAATCACTCCCTTTACATATTCCCTATAAATTTTTTCTCTTTAGAATAATGTGTACCCATAGACTTTTATTTCTCAAGTTCTTTCATCTCACTGTAATTATTAATATTATTTATTAAAATGATTGTGTTTTGATGCTCAAAAAGTCACAGTTTGGAAGCAGAATTCCATGTAAGTTCACTACTATAAAATAAAAGAATAGCCCAGTGGGTTACACAGTGATTCACAAAAATCATATCTATGGGAACTTGACTGATTTTTTCCTTAATTGAGCAACATGGGCAAGAGATGTAGATTGAAGAGGTCATGCTTGCTAAGTCTAGTTGTACTGATTATTTCATGGATGACTCTGGATCTTTGTCTTAATGATTCTGGGGGAAAAGTATATATAAAATGCTTAAGAAATTTAGTTATGGGTATGGAAATTCCACTACTTAATATTCATAGAAAAAAACTGAAAATTAATTCAGCATTCTTTTTCTATTCCTAGGAAAAACTATTTAAATATTATCAGCCAGTCAAAAACCTTCATATGCTAAAGCAGTGTGCTGTTTTCTCACTGTAATAAGATAGAAAGGAGGTTTTGGTTTCAAGTTCTTTGTGTCTAATCTAGAGTAACATGAAATTTAATTAAAATCCTTATATTTTTTTATTTAAATTTTTTCCTCCAAATTGCCTTAATTTTCTCATTTAGGTGTCTTGAATGGCCAGGTATCAAGAGTGTAAATTCTTTAACAGTCATGGTGAGGATTCTTGATCATGATGGAACATCATGGCTGCACTTCGTGAAATATAATTACCTGATGAAAAATTGTCTTTGCATCTCATTAAAAGGAGTGAATCTTCATTTATTTGAAGAGTTTATTCAGAGCCTCTTTCACATCCTTATTCCTCAGGCTATAGATCATGGGATTCAACATGGGAAACACCACAGTGTGAAATGTAGAAATTATTTTGTCCCTGTCCAAAGAATAGCTCAATCATGGAAGAGCATAGATGTAGGGAATGGAGCCATAGTACAAGGTGACTGAGATCAGGTGGGAGCAGAAGGTGGAGAAGGCTTTAAGGTGACCCTGGGTGGAGTGGATCTTCAAGATGGAGGTGATGATGAAGAGGTAGGAAGTGAGTATGATTGCAGTGAGTGTGATGACATTGGAGGCCAGGACAAAGTACATCAGAGCCTGGTAGCCATCCTTCCTGCCACAAGCCAGCTTCACAAGTGGTGGGATATCACAGAAAAAGTCATCAGTGATACTGTTACTACAAAAGTTCAAGGCAAAAGTTCCTTTAGTAATGATGGAAGAGTTAATAAAGCCACCAAGGTATGAGGCTGCTACCAAAAATGCACACAGCCTAATGGGCATGGCCTGAGAGTAAAGCAGTGGCTTTGAGATGGCCACATAGCAGTCATAAGCCATGGCAGCCAACAGGTAACACTCACTGTACACCAGCCCAGTGGAGAAGAACTGAACTGCACAGCCAACAAAGGAGATGCTCTTGTCTTCAGAGATGCAGGTCACTAGGATCTTTGGAGTATAGACAGAAGAATGCCAGAGATCTAGAAAAGACAGATTCCCAGTGGAAAAATACATGGATGTGTGCAGCCTTGAGTCATTACAGATCAACACCATGAGGGTGGTGTTTCCTAACACAGTCACAGACTAGACACCAACGAACATGACGAAGAGGACCAGCTGCATCACAGGGTCTGTTGTGAAGCCCAGCAGGATGAATTCAGTCACTGTGTGATTGCTTCTCTCCATGGCCATAGGGAATCTCACCTAGAAGAGAAAATGAGCCTGAATCACTGTGTCTTCCAAATAGAAAGTATACCAGAATATACAGCATTGTATTACTTCCAATTATTGAAGTCTAGGATCCAGCAATGTAAGTGCTCATTTTAGAAAGAGTCTTCATTTTGCCACAAAACCACTCAGACTTTACAACTATATGTTGTTAAAAGATAAACTTAGGCACATTATAATTTTCAAGTGTTTCTTTGAACAAGCATCAATTTAAATCAGGCAGCTCTAAACCAAATGCCATTAGAAGTTTTTCTAAAGACAGGAGCTAGGGCAGAGGTATTTATGGAGTAGATGTGGAGGCAAAACAAGGAAAATGTTTGATTGGCCATAGTTTAAGTGTCTGCAATATTAGGAAAACCTAGTTGGCTGTTTGTGATTGGCTGTTCTTAAGTTTCATTTTCTCAGATTCAAGTGAATTGGGCCTGCCGTTGGTTTTGGTTTGCTTACACAGGCTGCCAAGGTAAAAAAGATATCTAAGTCTTATGATTTCCTTGTTTAATGACTTTAAAAATATCCAATTCCATATTTCTGAAGTTGGTTAATTATTTTTTCCAGTGAAGAACAATTGTTCAACTAAAGGAAAGATGGACTTACCTATGTTCTTATACTTTGTTCCCCTTCATAATGACAGTTTGCTTTTTTGCTAAATGTGTGACTTCTTAGCTTAAATTGTTACTTGTTTGTATCTGAAGTACTGAACTTTACCTACTTTTAATATATTTTTTTAAATAATCAAATATTTTTCTTTTAGTGTGTCCATATAGTGGAATACCATACAGCCATTATAAATTTATATCTCATAGCAGTATCTAAGTAGAGGAAAATACTTATGAGATTATAATTAAAAAAGAGAATATATACACAATTTTGGGAAAAAGTATGTATAGGATAAACTTTTTAATACATGTCTTACAATAAAAAATGATAAAGGGTCAATTTTAAATGTAAGTGATTCATATATACTATATAAATAATACTGTACTGGAAACATTTACATTATTTTAAATTTTATTGCTTTTATAATTTTTTAGTATTAAGGAGTTTTTTCTTTAATAATAGCAGTTAAGCAAAAATAGATGTCTTAGAATAAGACACTAGATGTAGTGACGTGTTTAACAACAAGGAACTCTCACTTTCTTCAGGATTTTCTGCACATATAACTATAACCATTCTATTTTAATGGATAGACAGGAATATATCAAACAACTGTACATCTATTTAACACTCAAAGGACAACCCCATCCACACTAACTCCCATCAACCTATATTTGTAGCTAAATAAAAAACAGAGAATATGATTATTTGTATCCCCATCACCTTGGAATATAAAAAAACACTTAGTTCATAAAACACTATCAATATTATTGTTAATAAATGCCATTCTAAAAAATTAATTTTTTCCTGAGTAAAATATTGATCAATATATGATTATTCCACTTAGACTTTTGGTACTACTGCTCTACTAAAGACATCCTTATCAAAGGTCAATGACCGTACATAGCTAAATCCATAATCTCCTTTGGCTTCTCATCTGATTTGATGTATCAGAAGCATTTGATATAGTTTATCAAGAGAATGTTTCCAACAGAAAGACCTGATAAACTACTCTACAGTGAGTCATACGCATTATTTTATTTATTCCCACAACATATCAGCAATTTGACAGATGTCCATATCAAGTTTTACTGAGTAGCTAGTAATTACACAAGTAGTAAGTGATGCCGTCTTACTCCAGAAACCTGGTACTTAACCACTAAGTTATCTTCTTTAATATCTGATATTGGGGTGATAGTTGTGGACTCCATAGGTCCTTTTCCTTCTGGTTTTGATACCTTAACTCAAAACAAATAGGATAATGCTGAGTGAATCAGATGCTGTCCTAAGTGAGTGGTTCTTAAATGTGGCATCAGATACATGTTTCCGAGTGGCTTTCAAATCATCTTCTGGCAGAGTCACTTGGATTTTACGTTTACGGCCAATCCTGATTATGAATATCGAAACATTCTGCTCACCACCCCCAAAACCTGGACATTTATCTGCAACTCACAGTCACAGCCAACAGGGGACCACATCATGGATCCAGGTAATTTATAACTGCTTTAGCTGCCAGTGTATTTGATACTTTAAACACCACAAAGTTTCAGAGCTTTGAAAGACTCTGAAAAAGCAAGTCACCAAAAAGTGCATTGACATTATTTAGGAGATTCTTGCTCAATGTAAAAGAAGAGAATGAGTGAAAAAGTAATGATGTTAATTACTATATTTTGAGAAACTGTTCTTTGCAGAACACTTTCCTTGGAACTTTTTTAAAATTGTCAAACAACCCTATGGAGTATATATTGGAATTTTCTATGATAGACAAGAAGAAAAGATTAAGAGTAATTAATTAACTTGCCCAGGTAAACTTAGTGAGTGCAGTGAGAATTTAAACACATGGCAATCTGATTAGAAAATTCAGTTTTTCCCCTACACCAAGCGTACTTCTGGGAG
The DNA here is from genome assembly GCF_048564905.1 of Vicugna pacos. Lineage (NCBI taxonomy): Eukaryota > Metazoa > Chordata > Mammalia > Artiodactyla > Camelidae > Vicugna > Vicugna pacos. Next base: position 8,550,425 of record NW_027328742.1, read on the forward strand.
ACGCGTACTTCCGGGAGACGTATCTTTGAGTATCTATTCAACTATGACTCCAATGTTTTAAAAATGGCCTTCGGTTATCCTTAGTGTCTATACAGATAACTCTGGCAACAAATATATTCAGTATCACTTTTCCTCAGCTCATTATCCAATTTTTAAATGATAAGAAAGGTGTCATATATCATAATAAAATTTACTGAGACCTTAGTCTGTATCAGACATTCCACTAAGGGCTTTAAAAGACTCAACTCATTTTAACATTTACAATAATCTTTTGACATAAATATGATGATTATTCTCATTTTACAGTTGAGCTGTATGAGACATAGAAATGATTGTATGCAAGGTCACAAAATTTGACTTGTAGAGCCAAGATTCAGGAGCAGTTCTCTCAGTGCTCATCATTTGTCCAAACGCCTACATATCTCTCTAGCATTTGCTATATCCCAGGCGCTCTGTCAGATAATATGGAAAGTGATAGAACAAAGGTCTGGGGCTTGACTTCAAAAATATGTAGTTTATTGGAAGAAACCAAGCTTTTATAAACAAATAAGTACAGTAGGTTGTGATAGAACTATTGTTAGTGACAGTGGGAGGCGGGCCAGAATGGAGAGCATCCTAGGGGCAAAGAAGGAAATGTTGTGTGTGTGTGATGAGAGGTTTCACACAGGAGGGAGAGTCATGGATGTGAGCTTGAAGACATGTGGACTATCGTCACATGGGAGGAAGGCGTTTCTGGCAAAGGAAAAGAAACTGCAACTATTTAGATACAGAAGCAGGAAACGAAATGGATGGTTTGTCAGAAAGGCTGTCAGATCCATCTGGAGTATAGAGAGTGTATCTGTTAGAAAGAGGTTAGATGGACTGCAGAGGATTTTTTATGCTACACTCAAAAAACTCTCGAAGACAGTGCCTTCACCTGAACCAGTATTAAAATGCTTGAAATGTCAGGGTTTGTGGAAAAAGCTTGGTGGTGTTAAGGAGGCAACTACCACTGCTCAAATTGTTATGTGCACAGCAAGCCTGATTAATGAATGTATGCATATTTAGGATCAAAAATTAGGAAAGAGACCCTCCTAAAGACTGACCACTATGTGTTATGAAGCAAATCAGTGGGCATGGATAATCTAAAACTCGGTCCTTCTGAATCCACACTCTGTCCTCGTTCCACCTGACATACCACTAAAATTCCAGCTCTCTGAGCCTTATTCTTTAGACAATCAACTTTAGTAGGTCAGAGTCCCAAGAATCTTCCTCTATCCTAAGTAGCCCAGTGGTCTTGATGCAAGTTCATATATAACATTTTGAGACCGATTGCAGTATCAGCCACATAAATAGGCACAAGTGATTAAATCACTGTCATCCATGATTAGTTCAAACTTCAGCCCTTTTCCCATGGAGTCCATGGTTGGAATGAAAGTTTTAATTCTGTAATTACATGGTGCCATTGGCGATCACTCCTAATGTTAGGTGATTTCCACAAGTCACCTCACGCACATGACAAAAGACATCTTTATCACTGTGAAAGCTTAGAAAATTTCAAAGTTTGGGGAGCCCTGTGCCAGGAACCCTGGTGAAAGACCAAATATATATGAGAAATGCATTTTGGTCATTTGAATGACTCAAATTTATTCCTCTTGTAAATCACAATATCACAATTATATCCCTCAAACATATGTATGCATATGTATGTAAAATATTCTAAGTCTAATGTAAAGGTGATAAAAAAGAATGATAGTTCATAATACAAGTATTATATGGTAATAATCATAAGACTTATAGTAAAATAATGTACATTTAAACATGTAAATGCTAGAATACTTAGTGAAATGGATACACACAAATGTAGAATCTTTGTGACTCTATTAGTGACTCAAATATCAAGAGTTGCATTTACATTGGTAATCTTTCTGACAAGGTGAATTATTCTTGATAAAGCTCCAAACAAAACAAATGACAACTTTCCCTCAATTTTGAATTCCTAGGAAAGTCTGGCAAAATATACTTTGCATTTATCTGTAAAGTGGAGTAGATTTCAAACTCACTTAATTGTAATGATCTTTTTTGCAATGCATACATATCCATCAAGACACTGGATGTTTTGGGTGGGACATTTTTCTTTGGGTGGGACTGTCCTATCAATGCAAAACATTTTCATCCTTGTCTGCTACGTGTTAAGTCATCAGTAGAATCCCTGACCTTTATGAAAGATCACACAATTAAAAATGTTTCTCTAAGGACGTTATCATCCTGATAAAACTTCACCCCAAAGCTTTGTATTTTGCTTTGTAAGTCTTCATAATATTCTTCTAGGAATTTTATGAAGGAATAAAAAGGTAACTGGACAATATCCCTCCATAGTAAGATTACCCCTGAGGATGTATTGCCTCATTTACATTTTTTAAGGGTTTACTGTGTCATTGGGGTGATGCAGAGATTGGAGCCAACTAGGAAGCAAACTTCATGAAAGTAGGAATTTTTGTTTGCTTTGTTCATTACTATATGCCCAGTGCCTAGATATTACCTGGCACATAATAGACACACAAACATATTTAATGAACAAATGAATAAAAAAATGAATGAATGAGTTGAAAGAGAAACAAATCAATAGTATCAATTTTCTGGGTGATTTCTAATGATGCCATTTTGTCCTTAAACCACCAGTGGAATTGTTTGATATCTCACATGCATTTTCTGGCATGAGTAATCCCTGGGGGTTGTGTTCCTTGGAGAAAGGAATAGGAAGAAACAAAGAAATCTGCCTACAAAATAGCCTTACCAAATATTTGTTTGCCAAACTGTAGGAGGTCTGTGTAGAAGGTGTTTTTAATGTCAGAACAGATTTTCCTCATATGTCACAATAAATAGGTATTATGCCTTAAAAATGAGAGCTGACTACTCAAACTAGAGAACTGGGGTATGATGGAAAAAGCGTTGATTTTCAGGCAATTAACAAGGATTCAACTCTCTATCACTAGTCAACATTGTAAAGGCTCAATTTCTTTACATGTAAGAAGAGGAGAAAATCTCTCACCTTAAGGTTTTTGTGAAGGAGATAACTCAAAGAAGGACTAAGCACAGTGCTTGGACATCATTGACTCTCAAGGAACCAGATTCTCTCAAATTCAGTGCATAAAACTCTCACCTGGCCCAGCCCAGAGTTCCTAACTCAACAGGCTAAGGGTGGGGCCTGGGAACCAGCTTTCATTAAAGCAGCCCAAGGGCTTATACTGCAGGTTGTCTGTAGATTAAGTATGTGAAATGCTGAAATAAACATCTGTTGTATCCTTATTCTTCTTCATCACAAGAGTCCTGCCTGCAATGTCGTAAAGACTCAAGGAGTAAAAAATATGTAAGCAAGTGTTCGGTAATGTTTGCAATGAAAAATAAGAGCTATATAAAGATCTACTTTGAATTTTAAGGCCAACACAAACAAGGTGGGACATACGTTTTCTTGGGTAGAAACTGGCTTGAAGGTGGGTTTTGTGTTAATCAGAACCAGAACACTGTGGTAATTTGGCTGTGTTTGCAAACTAGCTAACACGTTATTCTTCCTAAGACTGTGTTTTTGTGTTTCAAGCTAAATAATGCAGTTTCCTTCCAAAATTAATAAAACCAATTTTTTTTTTGTATTTAGAGATAAGTTTCTCTTGTCTGGAAATCTTAAAGGCACTATATGTCTTTGTGCTTTCGTAAAAACCATCAAACTGAAAGAAATTTAACCTTTTTTTGATATCTTTTGGACTTTAGAGGAATAATTTCTAGTAATCTCTGCTACTTCTTCCTGCTGCTTGGGTTGCTTTTGGGATGAGGACAATGCTGTATCTTTTGTAAGTGGTCCAGATAGTTGCTTCCTTGTTTTCTTGCTTGTGCATTTATATTTTCTCCTTTGTCTTTCTCTGTAATAGTAATTGCTCTTTTTGTTTGTCTCTAGTAGAGAGAAATGCTACTTCTTGTGACTCTCAGCAGTTTCAGAAACTGCAAGGAAGTTAATGAAGATATTTGAAAAGGGCCCCTTTCTTTAGCCCTTATTGTATCTCAATATGTAAATTACCTTAGGGCTGATTGTGAGAAATAAGTAAAAATTTTCATCTACCTATAACATCTGTATTAGACAACTCACCTAAAATTCTCAGCAACACCATCACCATTTGAATTCAACAGAGATCAAGTCTGCCTGTCCAGAATCTTTTATATCAGTTTCTAGATCTTCAACAATGTAGTCCTGCAACCCCTTAGGATTTCATAACTTTGGGAAATAATGAAAAAAACAATTAAATAAAATTGTATGTCAACAAACTGGTATCATTTAGTATTGGAGATATTTTTTAGACTGCAATTCCCTGGTGAAATGTAATCAGTCAGAATTTCCATTGTCATTGTATCTTGAATTGTATGGAAGTTAGACTAAGCATAAATGTGCATATATGTCATGTATGTGATATATATTCATATGCATTATCTACATATTAAAGCACAAATATTCAGTGATACTGATATTTTTGGTACATGCTGAATACCTTTCATCTGTTTCCAAATCCATTCTCCACCCTTTTAATGTCCTCTCTGCTCCAGGATGCTCAGCTGTATTAACTGCCTCTCAGGCATCTTTGCTCTCTGTCTACTTAGTGTGTTTAGCCTGTGTTTGTCAAAGGCAGGGAAGACAGTGAGGTCAGAGTGGTTTTCCCTAGTCTCCTGTCTTGCAGAGATGCCACACCTCTGGACCTCAACCACATGTCCTGCCAGGTGACCCATTCCAAGGTTCTCCCTCCAGTGCACATAAACTCTCCCTCTTCATGCACCTTCAGGAACTGAGGAGGTAACTGCTGTTGGAAGTTATTTGTTCTAGAGTTATCATACTATACCAGGAATTCCCCAAAACACCCACATTCCTTTGTAATTAGCCCTTAATTTAACCCTCCCCAAATTAACCAGTATAAGTGGCCATTTGCTATCTGCCAGGTTTATAACTGATACTGATCTTAGAAGTAGTCCCAAGAGATAGAATTCAAATGGTATTAAATTATTCATGTTTGAAGATTCAGAATATAAACCCATCATTTGGTACATGGGATGATGGTAACCTGTGGTATCCAATGGCATTAACTTTACTAAAATGATCACCAAGGGCATCATGACATGAAGGACAGGTGGAGGGAGGGCACTGAGAAGTCAGTTTTCTTTGGTGAAGATATATGAAATAGAGATTTTAAGGAACACATGGGGAGTTGTTTTCTACTGAAATTTAAACCTGGACTGTTCAACTGAGAAAACAAACAGGCAGCCAGAGAGCCATGTTGCAGTATATAACTCTCAGAGCCTGGATGGGAGCAATCACCCAACACACCACAAACTCTAGATAGTAACCAAGTATTTTATTGTTCAGACATTTGTGGAAATGTCTCTTGGACTTGGTGCTTCCTGAAGAATGCAGTAGATGCGAAACAAACTAAGGTGATATTTTTATGTAAAGAAAAAAAAACACATTTCATTTTTACTTGTGCAGAAACTAGCTTAAGATGTTCTAGTAGGGAAATACAGCCTCTTCTGTAATTCTCTGGCCTAAGCTAGTTTATAGTCATGGAAACCATAGACTGATGGTGAGTCCACGTTCCTTTTAGGAGGGACCCTGATACTCAGCCTTCAATACAGTGTGTTCCTTCAAGCATTCTTGTGAATGGCTTGCAGCCATACATAAAGGTAATCCTATTTTGGGAAAATGGAAGTACCCAGACCTTCTTCTGTAGCTTAGCTGATACTGACTCTGAACTGATAGTAATCTCCAGAGATGGAAAAACACCAGAGTTGCACACTTGCCGGTGGGACTAGTGGAAGTAACTTGAAAGGTACTTTTGGCTGGTGTTCATCTCTCAGTAGGTGCAATGGGACCAGACTTACAGGTGATCATTATTTACCCAGACCCAGACATCATATTGGGTATGGATGTCACAGAATAAAACAGCATCCTCATTTTAGTTCCCTGTCCCTGGCACTTGGAATTAGGGTTATTGTTGTTGGAATGTTCTAGAAGAAGCCCTTGTAATTGCTCCCCTTAGGCATCCTCTGCCACAACGGTAAGCAAAATGCAGTATTGCATCCTTGGGGAGAAGTGCAAAAATCAGTGCCTTCATTAAATTTGAAGATGCAAGTTTGGTTGTCCCAATTCATCAACTTTAACTCATCTCTTTGTCTAAGGGAAAGGATTGAGGGTCTTCAAAGTGGAGATCATGAGTGAACAAGGTTTACTGGTAGGCAAGTTAAAGAAAGACTATAGGAATAATAACTTTTGTCTTGGGAAATAAAATGGAGGGATTCACCTTGGAGTTAAAACAAGTTTATGTCCCTCAAAACTGTACAATGGAACTAACTCACATTAGGATTAAGCAGTTGCAGCCTTTGAGGTATAAAGAATGCATTTTGAGATCACTAAGTTTGTAAAGGAGGTTGAGAGACTGCCATATTTTATTGAAACTTCAAAGTCATAGACTGGAAGATGTCTTAAATCCCTTATGTCCACAATGTATTCGATTCTAGTCACAAATGCATGCATAGGAGGCTCTCACTAATCAGGTGGCTGAAGTGACATGCTCTGTGAATGTCAGTCAGCCTCTTTCCCCACACACTCCAGTTCATGTCCAATGGGCTGTTGTACAGAGTGGCCATAGCAGCTGGAATGGGCTCAACAACACTGTCTTCTCACTAAGGCAAACTTGTCTAGCACTGCTGTTAGGTGTCCAAAATGCAAATGGCAGAGGCCACCGCTATGCACTTGAGATGCCTTCACATTCTGGGAGAATGCTGAACCATTTGGGTAGCACAGTGATTGGGTTAGACAACTTCCTGCTATTCAGAACTGCAGAAGTAATGAATTTCCTCCTTGCAATAATCACTATTGGGGGACTTATCTTCTTTACATATTCATTTTCTTACCAGTTATTTTTCCTGCCAGCACCAACAGATGTAGACTTACATAATGGCTTTTTCATGACCATGGTATCCACCAAACATTACCTGTACCAAGAAATATATTGGATGGCAGAGGAATGGTAACAATCCCCCCCCAATTTGCAGGAATAATTGGTTTTACTATTTACATCATTATTTAGAAGTAACTGCCCTGATGCAATAATGGAGTGGCCACATGAAAGTTCAGTCATGGTTACGGAGGTGTCTGCTAAGTATGCTACAAGTTTAAAAAGAGCAGCAAATGTATCATTCATTTTCCCTTATTGAGAATGTTTATCCTTATAAACCCAAGAGATGAGATGGGAATGGCCCCTGTAGTGACCAGGAAAATAAGCCTTCCAAAGATCCAGGTACAGACAGTGTAATTGCCCAAAGGACCTAGCTGCTGACCTCTGATATACATCCCCCCAATTCGTATCAAGGTCATGCCTCCCACATGGTCCTCCCAGCTAATGACTGAGTACAGAAGGCATACAAGTGCAGGAACATCGTGTTAGACAGTGGACCTGATTGATCACTGATTTTACCTCAAGGACCTTCCAGTGATGCTGCTGAACTGACTATAGTCTGAGCAATGACCCAGGATGTTTTTGCCCATCCTTCTTTCCATCTCTTCTTCACTTGCAGCCAGACTTCTGTCATGTTGGTGGCATTCATTCTTTTCTTCTGGCTCCCTCTCCATTTTCTCTTACACATTCAGTTATTTTCCCAAATAATATTCATGCATATGTAATTCCACTTTGGTGTCTGCTCCAAAGGAACCCATCTAACACAGTCTCTTTTACTGTTATATGAAATATCCCAATAGGAATATAATTTCCCTGTCCATAACCACACACTCAGTATATTTGGAAGTTTATGTGCACAAGGACGGAATGCTGCCCCAGCAAAACACCTGGTCAGGTGCTCTGACCAGTTGGAATCCAAGAAGTACCCTGGTCATGCTGGGCTCCTCCTGCATTGAACTGAGGGGTCACTCTCCTGGGCAGGGCTATTGATGTCAATCACCAGAGAAAAATTATTGGAGGCTATAAAATGAGATCAAGAAGTATCATGGCTGGAACCCAGGGGATTTAGCAGCACATTTCCTAGCATCCCCTTAGCCTTCTCTGTCAAAGGAAAAGTACCACAGACAAATACAAACAAGATATTCAAAGACCCAGTTCTAACAATAAGATAATTTGGACAACTTACCCAGTAATTCTCATTTAACTGAGGTGCTGAGAAAGTGTGAAGGGACTAGAGCCATGCAAGAAGGGAGGTAGAGAGATTTGTTTTGTTATGATGGCAGTAGAATTTATGATAGTAGTCAGTTTTGTACATTTCAGCCATATAGACCCTGTTACTGCACTTCTTTTTCCTTATTTTTTCCTAGAAACAAGACTGAATGTGAATAGAAAAACCCTATAGTATAATTTCGGAGATACCATAAGTCCCACGAGTAGGAAGTACCCACCGGCATCATCTATGCTGTGAAGGATCACCATGTGTTTGTTTTTAAAAATAAAACATGTAAATCTGAGGCATTTATTTACATGGAGAACACTCATAAACATAGGTACTTAAAAATATTTGTTAATACTCATATACTGAAAGACATAGTTAGAAGCTACTCTAGCACTTTAAGCTTCATTTGTGATTTGATAAAATTCCTTTAAGAATTTCTACTATAATTTTAAATTAATATGGAAGAGTCTTCAGAATGTTTCATAACTATAAACTACATATGAAACGTAGCCAACAACACTTTAAAAACTTACTACTGATCCCACATTTAAACATATTCTAAAGCATTTTCTAAAACTTCAGTGCCATGTGAAATATAGTTTTATTAATACTATGTATTTTCATGTCTTCCTAAGATTATCATCAGCTGTACTTTACCTTCTAACTAGGGTCTTAGTAACGTTAGACTTGATTTTGGAGTTAAGATCACTTGTCAATACACAAAATATTATGATTATATGCTTAAACCAGTGAAACTTATGGTATCTGGGTATATTGATAATTTTTGAGAATAGAACTTTGTTATTTGTCTTAAAGGAATGCAATTATTTTAGAAAAGAAAATTTTCATCAGTAGTTGAATATCCTTTTTTGTAGTTAAATATCAGAATTTGTAATACTAGGATGTTCAAGAATAGGTCTATTACATCAGTTTTACCTTTTGTAACTAATGTTTCCCTCCAGAATGGTGAATTTTCTACTTTCAGTTAACCAGCATCACATAACTGATTTTCTGTCACTCTACTGTTAACCACTTAAAAAGAATATAATTTATAGGAATTTCATTATTATTAGTGGGAAATAGAGAAAGGGATTTTAGAAAATGAGAATCTAAGTTGGCATTAATAGCTTTTCTTTTTAAAACATTGTCTAAACCAAGCATCTTCCAATTACACCATTGGGCCATGTCCCTATTGGGTTACTATGTGTTACAGCTACTAGGGATTATACACCGTGGGTTTAATTTCAGATTAATATGTATCATGGCCAGTGCTGATTGGTTTTTCCTGCTCTGAGAGGATCTCCTACAATTTGGGGGAATACTTGCTTAAATTTCACTTTCATGAATGTTTTTGTTGCTACTGTTACTGTTTATACAAATAGAAAAAGGGCATTCTTCACTTTTTGTTGATATAAATTACATTAACATTGTATTGCTTTTAAAAATCAAAATTATATGCATTCTCATCATATTTCCTCTTCTGTTTGACCACTACATGTATAAAATCCATCTATAAATTTTTCTTCTGAGTAATGTGTACTTGTAGACTTATTTCTTAAGTTGTTCAACCTCACTATACTTATTTTTTATTATTGTAATTTTATTCTTGTAATCTTGATGCTATGAATGTCACAATTTGAAAGTAGAAGTCCTTGTAGGTTCACTCCTATAAAATAAAAGAGAAGCACAGGGAGTTATACAGTGATTCACAAATATCGTGTCCATGGCAACTTGACCAATTTTTCCTTATTGAGGAACATATTTAAGAGACATGTAGATTGGAGATATCAAGCTTGCTGATTATAGTTTTATGGATATTTGATGGATGCCTCTGGGCTTTTGTGCTAAAGCCTCTGGGGAAAAAACTTGCATGTAAAAATGCTTTAGAAGTTCTGTTGTGGGAATGGAAAGTGATGATTTTAAGTAGTTAATAGTCATATAAAAATATTAAAACTTAATTCAGCATTCTCTTATTTCTATTGGATACTATTCTATATGTACCAGTCAGTCAGAAATGCTGACTATTGGATACTATTCTATGTGTACCAGTCAGTCAGAAATGCTCTCATGCTAAAGAGAAAGCTATTCTGTCACTTTATGAAGGTAGAGAGGAGGGTTTGATTTTAAGTTTTTTTGGTTGTTTTTATTTAGAGTATTATGAAATTCAAAACAAATTCTTATATTTTATACCTAAATTTTATCTCTTAAATTGCCCTGATTTTCTCATTTTAATTCTTTTGAATTGTCATGCACTAAGGGTGCAAATTCTTTAACTGGCATTATAAGAATTCTTGATCCTAATGGAACAAAATGGCAGCTCTTCTTAAAATATAATAACCTGATCAAATATTGTCTCTGGATCTCCTAAAAGGAAAGAATCTTGATTTATTTGAGGAGTTTATTCAGAGCCTCTTTCACATCCTTATTCCTCAGGCTATAGATCATGGGATTCAACATGGGAAACATCACAGTGTAAAATGTAGAAAATATTTTGTCCCTGTCCAAAGAATAGCTCGATTGTGGAAGAGCTATAGATGTAGAAAATGGAGCCATAGTACAAGGTGACAGAGGTCAGGTGGGAGGAGCAGGTGGAGAAGGCTTTGAGGTGACCCTGGGTGGAGTGGATCTTCAAGATGGTGGTGATGATGAAGAAGTAGGAAGCCAGTATGAGCACAGAAGGTGTGATGACATTGGAGGTCAGGAGGAAGTACATCAGAGCCTGATAGCCATCCTTTCTGCCACAAGCCAGCTTCACCAGGGGAAGCAGATGACAAAAAAAATCATCAATGACGTTGTCATTACAGAAGTTCATGATAAAAGTTCTTTTGGTAATGACGAAAGAGTTAATAAAGCCACCAAGGTATGAGGCTGCTACCAAGATTGCACACAGCCTAATGGGCATGGCCTGAGAGTAAAGCAGTGGCTTTGACATGGCCACATAATGGTCATAAGCCATGGCAGCCAACAGGTAACACTCACTGTACACCAGCCCAGCAGAGAAGAAGAACTGAGCTGCACAGCCAGCAAAGGAGATGCTCTTGTCTTCAGAGATGCAGGTCACTAGGATCTTTGGAGTGTAGGCAGATGAATATCAGAGATCCAGGAAAGATAGATTCCCAATGAAAAAGTACATGGGTGTGTGCAGCCTCGAGTCATTACAGATCAACACCATGAGGATCATGTTTCCCACCAGGGTCACAAAGTAGACACCAATGAACACCACAAAGAGAACCAGCTGCATCACAGGGTCTGTTGTGAAGCCCAGCAGGATGAACTCAGTCAGTGTATCATTGCTTCTCTCCATGGTTATTGGAATCTCACCTAAGAAGAGAAAAAATGAGAATTCAGTTTAAATCACTGTCTTGTATACATAGAAAATATGTGAAATAATCTATGATCCAACAGTGTAATTTTTCATTTTAGAAAGCATTTTCATTTTGTAATAAACCACTTAGACTTTACAATTATATATATTGTTAAATGATAAATTTAGGTACATTAATCTTTCAATAGTTTATTTGAACAAACACCTATTTGAATCAGGCAGCTATCAGATTAATTCTGAGTACCCCAGGAGAAAACATAGGAGAGATATTTTTATAGAAAAGACACAGATCAAAGCAAAACAATCATTTGATTGGCTATAGATTAAGTGGTTGACAAATTTGGGAGACCCTAGCTGGCTCTTTGAGATTGGTGCTTCTTAAATTTCATTTTCTGGGATTCAAGGTCCTTAACTCTGGCTTAATGTTTTATTTTGCTTGCAGTCGTTATCAAGATATAAATAAGAGCCACCTCAGTCTGATGGCTCACTTGTTTAATGACTTTAGATATGCAATTCCAAAAGTCTGGAGTTGGTTAATGTCCCCCCCTCCACCTTAGGAATGATTGTTCAAATGAAGGATGTCCTTATAATTTCTATTTTCTTGTATTTTAGCCTTCTTCATCATGCCAGACTACTTTACTGCTAAATGTGTGATCTCTAAGCTTAACGTGTTACTTGTTTGTATCTGGAACTCTGAACATCACCTATTTTTAATGTATTTTGTTTTGTAAAAAATCAAGCAGTTTTCTTTTAACATTTCCGCATATTGTGACACCCTGAATCCCTATAAATTCTTGTCATATTAATACTTATAGGCATAAGAAAATACTCAGATTATAAGAATAAAAATTGAATATATACAATTTGGGGGAGGAAATGTATGCAGAAAAATAATATATAAAGATGGGATTATAAAAGGCAAAGGATTAACTATTTTTTCCTTATTCTATCAATAAAAATATATTTGACAATAATCTAAATAGCCAGTTTTATTTTATTTTATTAAAAAAATGTATTGAAGCAGTCAATTACAATGTGTCAATTTCCGATGTACAGCATAATGCCCCAGTCATGCATAGACATACATATATTCATTTTCATAGTTTTTATTAAAGGTGATTACAAGATACTGAATATAGTTACCTGTGCTATACAGAATAAACTTTTTTAAAATCTATTTTTATTTGTATGTAAATAGTCAATTTTAGATGTAAGCAATTCATATGTAGTATGTAAGAATTATAGGAGAATAAACTTACAAGTTATTTAAAACTTTTAATGCACTATAATGTTTTTATCAAGAATTTTTATCTTAATAACAATTAGTCAAAAAATTACGTATCTTAGGATACGACCACGAGACTCAGCCTTCCATCCAATGACACAGAAATGTGCTCACTTTCTTCAGGATTCCCTGCACATAGACTCCAGCTGTGTTCTTGAACTGGATAGACAGGAATATATCTAGTGTCTGTGCATCCATGCATTGAAGGAACAGTTCCAGTCACACTAAGTTCCCACCAACCAAAGTTGTTTTGTAGCTAAATAAACAAAATTTTCAGTGAATATGACAGTGATGTGTATGCTTGCCATCTTGAACTTATAAAAATACTGTTTGTCCAAGACTCAGTATTAGTGTTACTAAAACCTACTTCTGAGTAAAATGTAGGACTCTATCAGACTGTCCTTCTCAGGCCTTTGCTACCACTTCTCTTCTAAAGGTCCCTATGTGGGTTCAAAACCACACACAGCTGAATTCAATGCTGGTGCTTTGGTTCTCATCTGACTTGATCTACCAGCAGTTTTTGACGTACTTTATTCATTCTTCCTGCTAGAAACACTCTCTTCACTTGGTTTCCAGGTCATCAGACCTGCCCAGGTTTTATTCTACTTCTAAAGCTACTTGTTTTCCAGTAGCTTTGGTGTTATGGCCTCTAGCTTTGAATTTTGGAATGCCCCGGAATCAACCCTTGAATCTCTCCTCTTTTCCATCCACAGTCACTCTGGTGGACCATCTAGTCTAATGACTATAAGTGCTGTTCACATGTGAGGTCCTCCCCCTGCTTTGTGTGTGTCTGTGTGTGTGTGTGTGTGTGTGTGTGTGTGTGTCTTTCTGTTTCTTCCTGACCATGCCTCTTCTCTGAAATCCAGATTCATGGATCCAAATTCTTGCTTAACATCTCTTACACGATGTCCACTGGGAAGGTCAGGAAAAAATGAGTTTCCAGTAGTCCATCCTAGACTGCTTTGCTCTCAGACTTCTCCACTGTAGTAAGTGGCATCATGTCAGTTTAAGGATAATCAGTGGATATTTTTCACCCTTGTTTGTCTTTTGTTCTGTAGTTGACTAATCAGTGACTTCTTGATTCTACCTTCAAAATATACCCAGAAACTGGCCCAGTTTCCCAGCTCCGGTGGTTCAGCCCTGCACTGAACTACTGTTATCTCACATCTGCATCACTGCAGAGCTTCCTGATGGTCTTCCCATTTCCTCCCCACTTCCGTCCTTACCCTGCTTAGTCTCTCAACAAGACCGCCAGAGTGATCCTGTGAGAACACCTGTTTAGATCACGTTACTCTTCTTCTTCAAACACTCCAATGACTTCACAGTTTATTCAGAGTAAAAGTCTAAATCCTTACAGAGATGTACAAGCTCCTTAGATTTCTGCTCCCAGCCCCTCCTGTTCTCTTCTTCACGGTTCACTCTGCTCCAGCCTAGTAGCAATGCTGCCCTCCTTTCGATTCCTAGAATAAACTGGTTTCACTCAGAGCCCTTGACAGTTACTCTTCCCTGTGGATAGAATGCCCTTCCTTTGTATCTTTATAGAGAATCCCCTCCCTTTTCTCAGGGGTCAGTTGCCACTCACATTACCCCTTTCCAGGTGTTCCCTGATCACCATGGTGCACTCCACTTCCCTGATGTTCTTATACCCCCTTCTACTTTATTACTCTCCCTAGTGCTGCTCACTCTCTAGTATTACATATTTCTCATTAATTCAATGTATTCTCTTTCCCCTTCAGTAGAATATCATCTTTCCCACCTGCTTTTGATGCAAAATGTGTATCAGTTCAGTATTTATCTCATTTAAATTTGTACGTTTATTTTGACGTTTTGTGGGCTGTTTATTCTAAGTTGAGTAACGTCAATACAAACTGAGAATAGTTTGGTGATGGAGCAAAGTCTTTGAAAACACGGATCCAGGAGAACTAAAAGGGGTTTCCTGTGAGAAAAAGTTGAAAACTCTTGTACCGAACCTTAAACTTAATAACTTCTGTTTCCATTTGTTTTATGATTCTCGTATTTGTACTAGAACATTATCACACATAAAAATAATATCTGAGCATTTTGAATACTGTACTCTGAGTCAAGTACTGAGCTCAATGTTTCATAGACATTAGTTTATTTATTCCCATTATTTTATTTATCCATCATGGGTATGTTTAAGGATTAACAGAAATAATTTTACAGAGGACCAAACTGAGTTTTCATGAGTAGTTAGTCATTACACAATTAGTAAGTGGTGTTGTCTTACTCCAGGGACCTGGCACTTAACCACTAAGTCACCTCCCTTGATATCTGACATTAGAGTAACAGTTGTTTGTGGGCTCCGTGGGTCCTTCTCTTTTTGGTTACAACACCCTAACTCAAAACTGATACGATAATTCTGAGAGACACGTGCTGTCACAGGTAAGCACCTCACACATGTCGCATCAGATAAACACTTACTCACGGCTTCCAAATGGTCTTCCATCAGAGTCCTGTGTCTCTTCCATTTACAGCCAGTCCTGTCTATAAGTACAGAAGCATTCTGTTCGCCTCTCCCAGGACAGGGACGTTTACCGGCAGTTGTCGTAGTCACAGCCAACAAAGGAGGACATCATGGGTCCAGATGACTTATCTTTATTCAAGTTCCCCAGTGTATTTGATCTTTAAGCACCTCAGGAGTTCATAGCTTGGAAAGTCTCTGAAAGGCAAACTAACCAAAAAGTGTGTTAACATCAGTGCCAAAGAAGAGATTGAGTTAAAAAATTGATGATGCTAATTACTACATTTGAGAAACTACTTTTTGTAAAACATCTTCCTGGGGTCTTTATTTAGTTGTCAAACACCTATGGAGAATGAATTGCCATTTCTCCTACAGACAAGGAAATAGATCAGGTCAGTTAATTAATTTGCCCAGGGAAGGGCAGTCAGGGTTTGAACCCAAGGCAATCTGATCAGAAAATTCATAGTCTTCCCCTTACATCAAATGTGCTTCAAAGACTTAATACTTGAGTCTCTATTCAGCTGAGATAATAGTGCTTCAAAAGCGGACTGCACTTACCCCGAGTGTTTATAAACACAGGCTCTGTACCAAGCATATTCAGCCTCACTTTTCATCAACTCATTACCCAACTTTTAAATGGCAAAAAGCCTTTCATATTGGCTAATGTCCTTAAAAGCAACTTGTCAGGTTTCTCCATTATTTATCTTAGTAATACTTATTGAGTACTCAGTATGCATCAGAAACCACACTGAGTGCTTTAAAGTCATTGCATTTTAACTTTCACAGTAATCTTGTGAAATAAATATCATCATTATGCCCATTTAGATGTGGGCTATATGGGACATAGAAATGATTCTACATCCATTGTTCAAAGTCACAAAATGTAAGACTCGAACAGGGAAGATTAAATCTATTTCTCTCTGTGCTAATCACCTGTCCCCAGATCTCCCTAATTATCCAGCATTACCTCTGTTCCAGATACTCTGCCAGGTACTGTGGAAAGTGATAGAACTGAAGTATGGGGCGTGGCATGAAGAAGGTGGAATTTATTGGGAGGCACCGAATCTTTGTAAACAAACACAACAAGTTATGGTGGAATTACCTGTTGTATCTGATAATGAGAGGCAGGCCAGGATGAAGAGCTTGCTAGGAAGCACTGTGTGTGTGATGAGACATTTTTCACAGGAGGGAGAAACATGCTTGTGAGTTTGAAGATGCGTGGACGGCTACCACATTGGAGGAAGACATTTCTGGCAAAAGGCACAGCCGCCAAGACACTGAAACTGGAAATGGAATGGAGGCTGGAGGAACTGTCAAAGTCCATCAGATCCATTGGGAGCATGCAGCGTATTTGTTGGCATGACGTTAGATGAGACTTCAGAGGTATTTTCATGCCACATTCACAAAATCCTCAAAGGCAATGTCTTCACTTGGACCAATGTTAAGATGCTTGAAGTGTCAGGGGCTGTGGCTAAAAGCTGGGTGGTGTTAGGGAGGCAGCTACCACTGTGGGCATCAGCATGTGCAGAGCAAGGCTGATTAATGAGTGCTTAAACTCCCTACTCCATCCCTACCAATGTCAGGATTAGGGGGATGAGGAAAGACACTCTTCTAGAGACTCAAAGTGACCACCAGCAATTATAAACCAAATCAGTGGCATGGCTGAGTCTGAGATTGGTGCCTCTGACTCCACGTTCTATGCTCTTTCTCCCACAGTAAATTCCTCCTAAGCCTTCTCCTGCCATGACTTAAATTCTCCTTTCTTTTAGATATTTTTGCTGTTAGTCACATCTTGAAGAGAAAGGGAAAAATAACTCTTGATTTCTTAAGCATCAGGCCCTAAGCCTGAATTCTGTGGATCTCCTCAGCTGAAAATGTTCAAATCCACAACACAAACACACACAAATGAAACAGTGCACATATTTTCTCCATGTTTTCCTTTAGGCTTAAACATGGATGCAAAGTCACAGGTTAAAAATTTTACCTTAAGAAAGGAATTCTCTTCCAGTCAATCTCAACTGGAAGGCTATGACCACTTGGCAGTAATGCTAAGCTATTGTCCAACATTCATTTTAAATGCATCATTTGTCTTCCTATCCCCCTGGGATAAATTTTTTTTTAATTGGACATTTCATTATTTTGAGCCTGAGTATAGATGGCTTTTTTTTAGTTTGCTGTCCCCTAGGGCTCTTGTGTTAGTCACAAAAGCTTATTCCTGTGGTAAATAGTTCTCAATGGCAATTTTTTTGCACTTTTTGTGTCAATTATAGTTTTATTTTTCATTTCTCCCCTTAATGTAAGTTGTCATTTCTCACCACAAATAGTTGGGAAAGCCCAGTCTCCCTTTTTACTCAGTTTCAGAAACTGCCATAGAATGATTGTGCAGTATGAAAATGAAGCTTTGAGGCTCCTGTCATAACAGAATGGAAATGACTGTTGAGTTTTTGTGGGAGTAAAACAAAGATTTCTGTGCCAATAGTAAATCTGAATCACACAATTTACCAGGCTTTGTAACAAGATCTCATCCCGACATTCTAATATTTAAATCGGTGAGTTCCAGAATATTTGATAACAGTCGATCCCAAGGGTTTTACATTCTTGGAATTCCTCATGGTTTTGTAGCTTGAGGGAATGGCAAAAAGTCAATTAAAGCAAAACTATGCATTGACAAAGTCAGGTCAATCTTACTTAATAAGACTTAGATAGGCTTTGTTTGGAGATTGAGATTTCCCCAGTGATAGATATATTCAACCATAATTTTCCTTCACATTTTGTACTGAGTTTTGCTGAATCCAAATATGTATATAGAAGGCATGTATTCAGTATGTACAACTGAATATTAATAACCACATAGGTATCAATATATCTGTGAGGTGCTTAGATATCTTCCATTTGTCCTTCTAAATAAGCTGCCACCCTTTGCCATACTGTTCTCTGGTCTCCAGGAAACCAACCCAAATGAACTGTATTACTTAAGATGAACAATGGAGAGAGAACTAAAATGAGAGAAAACGCTGGGTTCGGAACACTTATTTCCAGACTATGTCGCTGCACAGGTGGTGACGGCCCCATTAATCCCTAGACCACCGTCCTGGCTTTTATCTGGTTTCTCTTACTGCAGACTCTCCTTCTCTTTCTAGGCCCTGGTAACTGATCTTTCCCCTTCTCCCTTCAGGCCTAGATGTAGTATGATGTTGTGTCAAAGAATGAGTCTATTCTTTGTCATTTTCCCATATTCTGTTCACATATTTATAGATATTCTCTTTATTAAATTCTCAGATTGCCCGATTTGAGTGGGCCATTTGGTCTCTGACTGGTGACAAAATTAGCATTAGCTGTAGCCCTGGAATCAAACCTTTAAGCTGGGTCTCTGGGATTAGTTTGCTCGCACATTTAAAGTATGAGCAAATATATCACTTGCCAGAGAAATGGGACACTGGGGAGCCCTGGCAAGTGGTAGTGTCGTGATAATTTAAATGATCATTAGTAATGTCATAGCATGAAGTGCAACCGGAGAGCAAAGCACTGAAAGATGATTTCGTTGTAGCACTGATGGTGACCATAATACTGGTTGTAGAAATCACAGGGTCTTCTAAATTGAAAACTGTGACTATCCTTCTGCAAACATGAAAGAGTACTTGGAAAGCCTCAGCAGTAGGTTTGAAGGAGCTTCTCATCTCCTTTAGTCCCTTAGGAAAGATATGGTTGAGGTCCAAGCCAGGGCTTAATTATAAGGATTGCAGACACGCAATACCAATCAAATTCCAAACATCACCAGATGGTTTATGGTAAGGGAAAGGAACTGATTGAGGAAAGAATTGAGGTCATAAAATAATGGGATAGGGACATTGGGCAGACAAGAATGGAGCTAAAAACAAAAATCTTTGCCTGAAGAGGCAGTTCCTAGCTTCTCCCACCTTAGAGAGTCAGTTATTCCCTGTACAAAACTCTTCCAATGACTGTACTCAGGGAGTTGCCTTCTGAGCTCATGTGATTCTCCTCAACACCCACCCTCAACCCTCCACATTGCCTTTGTAGTGAAAGTTGAGTATTGCTTAGCCCAGATGGTGAATCAAATACTTGCTCTTAGAGGAAATGCACACTAAAAAATGTTATGAGATTTCATTAATCTCTATTAGTAAGAATCTAGAAAGCATGCAATTGGCTTCTAAAAGCGGTAAACCAAGCAGTATGAAATATAAGGGTTATTGAAACCAAGGTTATCAACACAAGTGCACCCATGGAAGATTCAGGAATTCACTGTGTGTCCTTAAGAACTACAATTAAGCATTCAGTCTGACTGATTCTTTTGAACTGTTTAATACTGACTGAAGAGAAAAATATCCCGAATGCAATGATGGCAAAACATGTGGATAACGCCAGTACTGTAGGCTTAATTAATTTCTTCATTATGCCTCTATTTAGTGTTGTGGCTTACTAAGATTATTTATAAGCATATTTGTAATCTTTTTGTGTTTTAGTAATATTATTTGGACTTTCCCTGTAGTTGAGGTGAACTTACAAGATAAAAATGAGTAAAAATCTTCACAGGCTAGCAGTGATTTCTTATTTGGAAAATCAACCAGTTTTCCTAAAGTAAATAAAACAGGAGCAATGTATCAAATGGTTAATTTTTTTAAAATAAAATTTTAAAGTCAATCTAACTTTTATATCCACCATTTTAAACAAAATTTTGCTTTTTTGTACAATGATTTCTCCCACTGAAATTGTTTTTTAATTCTCAGCCAACATTAAGAAACCTGTTTTATGTTACTATTTTGTATTAATTTAATACATGAAAATTACTCATGAATAATTTAATCTTGTAATAACTTTATTATAATTGTAGAGCTTTATTCTAATAATTTATTAATTATTCTAATTAATTAATAAGTGTATTCCATCTTCATCTATTATATCAGAAATTGAGTCCACATAATTAGCTTTTATTTAGGAACTATTATCTAATAACTTTGTCTCAACTTGGCTCTTCTGTGTGACAACTGTTACTGATTACTATTAGTAGTATTAGTAGTAGCATTCATCAGTGCTGACTGTTCTTGTTTTTTGTAGAGCTTCCAGTTTTACTGGAACTGCTTGGAAAATGGGTCTTTATATTTATGATTTGCTGCTTATGCCAAAAAATTAACGTATCTGTATTTATTTGAATTTCTGTTTCTATGTACTATATATTTAGTCCAAACACACTTTTAAAATGCAATCAACAGGGAAATACATACAAGATCTTGTGGTAGCTCACAGCGAAAAGAAAATGTGACAATGTTTATGTATAACTGAAAAATTGTGCTCTACACAGGAATTTGACACAACATTGTAAAATGATTATAACTCAATAAAAAATGTTTAAAAATGCAATCAAAATGAAATAATCTACCATATTTACCTTTCTTATATTGTCTGTGTACATTTTTCATTTTTTGAGAATCCTAGACATCCTTGGCTTTTTTTTTGGTTAATATATTACAACTGAAAATATTATTTTGGTTATTATCATGATTTTATGTATATATATATATATATACATATATATCTCCAGGACGTCACAACGTCACCAGCACGAGACTCTTGAAGTTAGTTTCTTTTGTTCCTGACTCTATCATTTGTAGAAGCATCCATGTTTTGTAGACACAACAGAATATTTAGGCACATACTACTTGTCCTCTCACACTAAAACACGGACTGAGCTGTCTTACAAGAATCTTTTATTCTTTTAGGTGAGTGGTATTAGGGATACAGATTAAGGACCCAAGTTTGCACTTGCATCACTTCATGGAGTGCAATGGGTCATCTCTGTTTAACACAGAAGAAGGGTAGTCTGAGATGTGCAGATGTTTTCTTAGTTTAAGGCAATCTCACCCATGTTTATGTGTTTTTCACATCATTTATGAATGACACAGAACAGGCCAATTGATCTGCCCCTTTGAGGATTCATCCTAGCGGAGCCCTCTCTGTTTCCCGGAGTCATGAGACTCACATGAGAAAGCATCTGCTAAAGGACGCCACATCTGCCACGTGCTGTTTCCCCTTTGCCCACTGAGCAGCTCCTACCACAGTACAGCCTCAGGGGGATGACACCCAGTGGGGATCCAGTCCTGGAGTCTCAAGCCTCGTGAAGAAGGCAAAGTGGAACTGGACGTTCCAAAAAGGCTTCAGCAGATGTTGTAAATTTTAGATTGTTTTCACACAACAGTTCTTAAAAGTTGGAATAATGTAGGGAAAAAATGGAAGTAACAACACGGAACTCCTTAAAAGAACACAGATTTGGGTCTTAGGTTTGTCTAAATCCACAATTGTGTCCTTTTCCAGTAGAAATATTGGGAAAATAAGGTTTCAAGGGCTCCCCTGGGGAGCTTTGGGAAAATACATATATCAGAGTTCTGTCTGCAGAGGTTCTAATTCAGGATAAGTCCTGGGTATTGATATTAAATAAATAAGGGACAGCAACCAACTCCATTGCATCCAGGATTTTAGAATATTGAGATTAAGTTACACTGTCATTTGGAGGCATTATTTGACTCAGCTGCCTCTTTGTACATTGAAAAGGCTTAATTAATATTAACCTTTTGCTTTTTATTCCCTTCCGTTCTTTCTCCTTTTCTTCCCTTGAGCTCCATGACAGGGGCACAATGCAGTGGTCTAGATACTTTAACACCCATTTGAAAAATGAATAAACCGAGGCTTATGAAAGTGACATGATATGTTTGAGCTCACCAAACTGGTAGTGCCCCTTCTGGCCTTACTGTTTCCTTATAAAAAGTTTGTGTTTGCTAGCTATGCAGTTGAAGATGGTTCCAGAGTTTGCTGTGATCTGGGAGAAGAGACCCTAGGGTTTGAATTTGCTATGTGGACAATTGAATGTATACAATGATCATAACCATCTCTACATTCCAGGATGAGAACACTGAGGTCACCTGGAAGGCATGGTTTAATCATGGCGAAGGTTCACACTCAGGGGAGGGAGAAAAGAGGGAGCAAGTAACACCCACATCAGCCAGGAATCCCTCAGAACAACTCATTACATTTTAATTACTGGTCTGGGACATTGTCTCTCAACAATCTAAAACTCAGCCTAGCGTCCTAAAATGAAACCCAAGTGACTTAGGGATTTTACTGGGTATGCATTCATTAACTCTCTTTTTAATCTAGAAAAGGGCTGAGTTGTATTATAGCAGTATCTCATTTGTGGTTATTTTAGGAGATTTATTTGTATCTCTATGAAATTATATGTTTTTTGCATGTGGATATCATGTTTATTCTGTCTTTCATGGGCTTTTTTTTTTGCATGACTATGTGGTAAATACAGGTATGAAACAGATTATTTCTACACATCATTTATGACGTTAGGGTATTTTTTATCTCTTGTGCCTATGATTACAATTGCTTACTAAAATATTACAAAAATAACAGTAATAGTAAAATAAAACTACCAGTTATTTAACTAAAGGACATTTTGAAAATATTTCAACTCAAGTAGAAATTATGGCTTTGCCATGTGTCCTGACTTTGGGACAGGTGTATAATCTCTAGGATCTTCAATTTTCTCATATTTAAAATGGATATACATACATTGGAGTCATTGTAAAGATGTGATTTACTACCAGCAAAGTATTTACACACCTTTGTCATGTAATAGAGAAATATAATAGGTAGCATTTAATTTCTTTTGGTGACTTTTTTTTTTCCTTTCCACAGAGAAAGGTTTTTTCTTGGGACAAGAGGGTGGAAAGGTGATTTTATTGTCTCTACTAAGCATCAGAATTGATTAACTTTTATCATGTTTTGCCACATGGCATTGTTGGCCTCTCTTAGAGCAGGGCCTTCCAGGAGCCCCTGCTGTCATAGTTTCCTTTTTCTCTCCCATGTGCTGTTAAAACCAGATCCCAATCTTTTATTCAAGAGGATTTGTGAAACTAATTCACAGTAAGTGGTACATTATCATCTACGGTGCAATTTAATTTTTTTTATTTAAGTACAGTCAGTTTATAATATTGTGTCAATTTCTGGTGTACAGAACAATGCTTCAGTCATACATGAACGTACATATATTCATTTTCATATTCTTTTTCACCATAAGTTTTTACAAGATATTGATTATAGTTCCTTGTTTTATACAATATAAAATTGTTGTTTATCTTTTATATATATATTAGTTAACATCTGCAAATCTTGAACTCCTAATTTATCCTTTCCCACCCTCTTCCAGTCTGGTAAACATAAACATAAGTTTGTTTTCTATGTCTGTGAATCTGTTTCTGTTTTGTAAATAAGTTTGGCTTTTTTTTTTTTTTAGATTCCACATATAAGTGATATTATATGATATTTTTTCTTTCTCTTTCTGGCTTAATTCACTTAGAATGACAATTTCCAGATCCGTCTATGTTGCTGCAAATGACATTATTTTATTTTATTTTTTTTTATGGCTGAGTTTATTCCATTATATAACTATACTACAGCTTCTTTATCCAATCATCTGTTGATGGATATTCAGGTTGTTTCCATGTCTTGGCTATTATAAACAGTGCTTCTATGAACATTGGCAATTTATAAACACTGTAAGTGGTATTTTTATTCAAATGATCATCCCTTTTCTAGAATATTTTCATAACTCAGAGGTGGATTCATTAGAAAAATATTTAGGGTCTTCCTGATAGTCCTACCAATTATTATTCCTTAGTAAGGGAGGGAGCAGAATCGTCCCTATGCTCTCTTTACTCTTAGTCCTTAAACTTCTTAGTCCTTATGTTGATTTTTTTTAACAATAAGTTTCATTGATTGATGAGCTGATAACCAATGAAATCACAAACTTTGGCAATACTAAACACATGTATGGAGTGTGTGAGTTTGTGCAGGCTCTGAACACCTCTGCAGTGATAAATCAAGTACTGCTGATGTATTGTGTCTAATATTCCTCTGCTCTTAGAGCACAAGTATATTTCTAGCAAACCGTGTAATGTGACATTTATGTAATATTGTTACTATAATATTTTCACTGTGTCAGATACTGTGGTGAATTACTAAATGTACTTTCTAGTGTAATCTTCAAGACAATTCTGTGGATTAAGTATTAGTATAGTTCCCATTTCACATGGGAGAAAATGAGGTTTAGAGAAGTTTGGAAACTTACAAACTGACCCAGCAAAGAAATGGTGAAGCCAGAATCATATTCTGATTGTCCTTGTCCAGAGTGTTTACTATGTACTAGGGAATGG
The DNA here is from genome assembly GCF_048564905.1 of Vicugna pacos. Taxonomy (NCBI): domain Eukaryota; kingdom Metazoa; phylum Chordata; class Mammalia; order Artiodactyla; family Camelidae; genus Vicugna; species Vicugna pacos. The sequence continues at coordinate 8,574,937 of NW_027328742.1, forward strand.
AAAAAATATAAATAAGACTTACAGGATCCCTAGAAACCCAAAGTCAATTGGCAAGATCGACTAATACATTTTTACTCACACACACCCCCACCTGTACAACAATGGAGTATGTTAAAGGGTGGAAGTGGTTCAGCAGAGGGGACTCTGATTAACTCTGGGTGAGTTAAATGAGGCAGAGTTTCAAAGAGGATGTCATGCATGCCTAGTATGTAAAATATTCAATAGGAGTTTTCCAGACAGACAAGAAGGCATGTGGCAACAGTGGCTTTCATCTTGTGAAGTGAAATGGAGGGTGTACAGTTTACTCAGTGATTCCTGTTTGATTGAGATGATTATATAGAATCTACTGGTAATTATAAATCATCCAGGGCTTCTGCAAGCCCATATTTAATTTGGTGGGCTTGCTTTGTACTATGGGCATTATATTTACTTACAAAAGTGTCTTTATTCCTCTTGTCTTTATGAGGGAGATGCAGTTCTGTGTGTTCTTATAGAAACAAAAACAGATTTATATCCTGAAAAACTGACAATTGAATAGAGTCAAGCTGACTTTGAGGAGTTTTAGCTGTAAAGTGACTAAAAATGTTCTTTGAGGAAACTGTGCATTTAGAGGAACCATGAGACTATCTTTTTGATTGAGTCATCAAACTACAGAGTGTTTAAATGTTGAATCAATATATTTATGTTCCTTCATGGGAACGTATTCTACATAAGCATGCATGCCTCTGGAACCAAGACTTTATTTTTGTCCTGGTTTTACTACTATTGAAATAAATATAGATATATTATATACATGTTTATTGTGGGTGCTTGCATATATATTCAGAAATTTTTTAAGTGATTTTGGACAAGTTGTTTACTGTCTTAAAGACTTAGTGTCTCCATCATTGGCCTGGGGAGGGGATGAGGAGTGCCAATAATTCCTGTTCTGCACACATAACAAAGATCCGCTAATGAAGGGGATCTTTATTTTTAGGTTATTGGACTTTACGTGTGTTACCTCATTTACCACATCCATCAGCTCTGTGTATGAGGATGTCACTCTTGCTCCCTTCCTGCAGGTAAATAAAGTTAAGCACAGACTGGCCATGTGACTTGTGCAAGAAAAGTCTCCCAGCTGGCACGTGATGGAACTAGGCATGTGATTTCGGCTCTTCAGATTCTGCGTGCTTCCCCACTAGTCCCATGATCTGATGGGACCTGATGGCGTGCCGCCTTGTTGTCAACTCAGAAATTCACTGTGGATATCCTTTGCTGTCATCATAATCACCCCTAAACATTACTGAAACAGCTTTTATTTTCAGCAGGACTTTCTAACCATTGTTTGGAGGTCCTGGAAGGGAGTTCCCTAACCACCCTTCCTTCCTACTCTTGATGTAAACAAGACTGTGACTTAACTCCTCTCTCCTCTCTCCAGGCCCATCCCTCCTTTACTCCTGGACTTCGTATTTTAGATTACTTAGTTCACCAGTTCATGATTTATTTGATTCAAAAATCCCTGTTTAAGTCAAAAGATAAGGAAGCGCTCTAAAATATATTGTATGCATATTAATAGTATTTGAAAAATGATGCTTTGCATGAAGTAGTCTTTTTCATGACCTGCACCTACTTGGTTCTTCAAATGTCTTCTTCCTAAGAGTCCCTGTTCCTTCAGGAATCAGAATGCTTCCTTCATCACAACTTTCCATGGACTGTGAGGTTTATGAGAGTATCAAAATGTCTGTTGTGTTTATCAGAAGAGCCCAGCATCTGGTACATACTAGATTACCAAAAATATAGTTTTTGAAAGGAAGAAAGAAAGAAAAAAGAAAGAAAGAAAGAAAAAGAATGGACAAATGAATGGATGAAAGATTGGCAGCTTCTTTTTGCTCTTACAGCTCTGACTGCCTCCAGGGCTCTTCCTCACCCCATGTCTTTCTAATTTCCTGCTTTCATCTGCTGAAAGCCAGTTAACCAAACACGTTAACTCTGCCCCTAAACTAAATAAGCAGGCACAGGGTGGGGTCTAAGACGTGCTCAATGACTAGACCTGGTAACTTGTCTGGATCTTTTTTAATGATCTTTTTTCTCTGAAATGGTTTTTATCAGAGAAGTGAATTCTGGCTAAGTGTAGCAATACTGTGTGTTACTAGGGCTATAATAATAGTTGTTATTTGTGGGTTGTTCCCTACGTGTAAGCATTGCTTTAAATTCTTTATACACACTATTCAATTTCACCCTCAAAAAATTGGTTCTATCATTATCCTTATTGTAAATATAATAAAATCATCAACGACCCCTATTGCATGGAAGTTGTGAAGCTGGGAGAATCGGCACTTAGTGTGACCCATCACGGGTTTTGCTGTTGGTGTGCACAGTCTTTGTTCTTAGGGTTTCAGCATGTCTAAATACTAGAAAGCAGAAAATTGCATCAGGGTGATACAGGAGCGCAAGCCTCTTCTGGCCTTTATTTTTAAGTTCATGAACAGCACATCAAACAGTGTCTTTTTTGGCTTTTACTTGAGTTGTTCTGTGTTGGGTGTCGAACAAAAACATAATCAGATCTTTCTGAATAGGTGAGCGTGAGCAAGGCTTTGAAGACTGCATATGATTTGAAAAGATTATGAGCAGCCAAGAGGGCCTCCCCTCAGAGTAAAGGCTAGAATATCTGTTTAACTTAATCAGTGTTTGAGTTTGAATATTCTTTTGGAATATCCCCTTCAATAGCAGAGAGAAAGCTTTCTGCTTGTAGTACAACTCAGATACTCAAGATATAATCTCCTTGCTATCTTATTTTTATCTTGAATTTTCAACACTGTGATGTATAGGGCATTTGATTTTTTTTTCTTTAGGTGAGTGAATGGTTCTATGAGAGGGAGGTGACCAAGAAATGAATCTGATAAAAACAAACTTCACTGTGACTGAATTTGTGTTACTGGGGCTCTCATTTCAGCCAACGATAAAGCTCATTCTTTTTATTATGTTATTGTTCTACTATTTGTTAACAGTGGTGGGGAATGTTATTATTATCATTATTATCCAGATAGAACCATTTCTCCAAACCCCCATGTACTTCTTCCTCACTAACTTATCCTTTCTGGACATCTGCTATACATCCACCAATGTCTTACAAATTCTGTCCAACATGGTGGGGAAAAGGACAATCCTCTTCTCCAGCTGTGATACTCAGATGTTCTTCTCCCTCTCCTTTGGAATGATTGAATGTGTTCTTCTTGGTGTCATGGCTTATGACAGATATGTAGCTATTTGTCATCCCCTTCATTATACTCTCATTATGGACCAGAGCACCTGCATCCAGTTGGCAGCCATTTCTTGGTCCAGTAGTTTCCTGAGTTCCATGGTCATCAACATCCTCACCTTGAGTTTGCCCTACTGTGGGCCCAATGTCCTGAATCAATTTTTTTGTGAAGTTCTTTCCATCCTGAGGTTGGCTTGCACTGACACCTCAGTTACTGAGATGGTTGTCTTTATCTTCAGTGTCATCATTGTCTTCATTCCTTTTCTCTTCATTGCTGTTTCCTATACCAGAATCCTTCAATCAGTCCTCAGGATTTGATCAGCCTCTGGGAGGCACAAGGACTATCCACCTGTGCTTCTCATCTGACAGTGGTGGCCTTATTCTATGGAACTGCCATCTTCATGTACATGAGACCCCAGTCGAAGTCCTCCAGGACTGGGGGCAAGATCACCAAGGTGTTCTATACTGTGGTCACACCCATGCTCAACCCCTTGATCTACAGTCTAAAGAACCAAGATGTAAAAGGAGCTTTAAGGAGAGCTGTTGTAAAACAGAGGACATGAGACCTCTTAGTGTGATGCTGAGGTTAACTGTTAACCTAAGATAATGGACTTTCCAATATGAAATGATAGAATAAAAAGTGGCTGGGACAGTCAACATCTGCCCTATCATTCATAAAAGACACTTGGTTCCAGCTGCAGACTCAACAAGAAACATGTCTCCCCCAAGGGCAAACCATAAATTTCAGAAAAAGCATCCTTTATTGAGTGACTACTAATTTCTCACTCCTTGAGAAATCTTGGTTCTCTAAAATCACAGACTCTTTGAAATTAATTGCTCCAAATTATATCAGTAAGAAGAAACATCTTACTCCTGCTTGAAAGATGTAAAACACTTTGGTGGGGAGAAGCATTCTCAACTTTCAACTCAGGTGCAGAACTTCAGATAGGGGTCTTTGGTTGCAACATACTGCATCAATCTTAGTTTTGTAGTTTCCGAGGAGACAGGACCCTGCATCTACTTTGTGGTTTAAACCTAATTTTGACCCCTTTATACATAGCCCTGCTTTGCAATGAATCTCTCAAAATGTTGCTTCATTTAAATTTTATCTTAACTCCACCCTCCCCCCAAATCCTAGTGTGTGGTATTTTTCTTTGCAATGGATTAATAAATCTGATTTTATGTGACTTATAGGCTTATTCCTGGTGGTCTTAGGCTGATTGTATGGACGGGGGATAGCAATGATTAGAAATGGAAGATTTGGTCAAGGATTAATAGATTAACTAATTCATTCACTACATATTGTTGAAGGGCTATAGAATAGAACTTTAAATAAAATAGAAATAATTTCTTTATATATAGATATTTGTAATATACATATACTATACACACTTCCATTGACAAATTGTGATAATGGATTAAGGGACATGATTATCAAGGGGTGGTGACAGACAATAATAGGAAAGATGACCTTCTCTGAAGAGGCTGCACACAAAGGAAGGAGAGGTAGGAGTCAGATCGAGAAGAGCTTCTGTTTGGAGCATGGTTGTGGACAAAGACTGGAAATGTGAGATGGTTTGTTCATTTGAGGGAATAAAGGAAACTATTGAGAAACAGGAGATGTGGCTGGAGAGGCAGACATGAGACGGACTATGCAGGGCAAAGCTGCTTATGGTCAGGAGCAGGGATGTACTCTCCGCAAAGTGTAAGCGTTATAAAGAAGGGTGGTATGACACCACTTATGTTTTTGAGAGGTTTTCCTGGATGCTGTGTGGGAGACAGATATACATATATGTGTCACAAATGTGTGGAAAGAAATATGTCCTCTGTTTTGAAGCTTTTCAACCAGTGGTACCTTTAGTAAAGAGTTATTCTTCAAATTAAGAGAATAGCAAAATATAACTTCAGATTAGTCTACCTAATAAACTTAAATATGGCCTTTGACTAAATTATTACATAAGACATAAGCAATTCCTAAAATTTTCTCACTTGTTTATTTCATGATTTAGATAAAATAAAAATCATATTTCCCCTTTTGCAGATATCCAACAGTTAAATGCCACCATTTCTTCTAACTGCATACAAAGGTTGTATACAATCAGCAAATACATATGTGAAGTCTCCTTAATGAGATAAGTAATGTAGACATCACTGGTTTAGAATTGACTTAAAATGTAAAAAGCAAGCAATCAATCATCTATCTTTATCTAGACATCTCTATCCTCTCTAGAATAGAGTTATTATGAATTGATGATAAAGTTTATATATTATAAACCTGTCAGAATTTCTTCAGAAGTTGCTTTCACTTTTTGGACATGGCTGATTAATTTTAAGGACAATAATGCAATATTGAAACGTTGTAATGTCATCATTGTAGGTATAGAGGATATAAAAAACACTACAACCATACATTATGTTACCAGCTTTCCTAATGGGTGTCTTTCCCTTTAAAGTGAAAAACATTAATTCAGCATTCCAGTTAATAAGTATGAGGATTGTAAAATATTGAAAAGGAAGAAAGTCCTGGTGAAGCTAATTATTCCTCATTAGTACCATTCTTGCAGCATAATTGGAAAGCTGAACTGCTTCTTTGCTATCATCTGTTTTACCTCTTGCCTTCATTTATTCCTATAATAGTGCCTTTTTTAGGCTATTTGAACTTGCTGTGAATCAGCTCACCACAGTCACAGGCAATGTGAGTCTTCCATCAAGTGCTTCACAGCACAACACCGTCTAAATTGACTAATCAAAACATCATGCTGAACACAGCCATGGGCCAGACACTTACAGAGCTTCCCTAATCACTTCCCCAGTTCTAGTTGTGCCTGCCACTTTCTACCATGTTGCACACTTCCCTGTTTTACAGAACACTGGACTAGGACTCAGCAGAAGTGAGCTATCATACTCATAAGGGGTGTATGTTTTAATGTTATAGTGGATTTACATGTGAATCTAGCCCAAAGGACAGCTGCCATTAATTAAGCCCCAAAGTGCTTAAATACACGCCTTAGGATTTTCTCATATTTTAATATCTGGATTAGAGCACTTTTGAGAGTGAAATGTAGCACTGCTGATACTTATCCCAGGACAATGGGCAAAAACTCCTGAGCAAGGGGGGCCATTGGCCATGGTAACACTCTTGCTTAGTTCTCACAGAAATCCCACACTGTAGGCATTACTGGTACCATTCTGCAGATGGGAAAACCCAGAAAGTGAGTTCAGGAATGATTTCTAGAAGTGATGGTTGATTTGTGACATAAAGCAGAAGCAAGTGTTTTCTAGGTGGGTTAGTGGTGTTTGAAGCATAGACTCGTGTAAGCAAAAGTATGCAAAGGGAGGAAGTTTAAGGTGTACTTGAGCTCGACGTAACTTGAACTTCTGGGAGGTGGGATGTGGGAGGAAATGACTAAGATGAAGCTGAAAATGTAGAATTTCACATGTCATCTATGGGTGGCATTCATGGTGTTGATTTCATCATGGGCTCCCATTCCAGTCTCCAGAATAAGGCTCATTATTCTCACTAACTAACTTTGCTCTAACAGAGCTAAACACACAGATACCAACACACCTGCTTCCAAAGCCCCTCACTGGCTGCACATTTTTGGTGTCTGACTGTTTGAAGCAATCTGGACACCAAACATTTCATCTCACTCCTTTCTTTTCACAAACTTCTTTAAGTGTTCATTATGAGTTTGCTGTTGTGAGAGGGACACCAGGTACATCTCACACAGTGTCTGCACTTTAGGCATTTACACGTGTATGTGCATAACTATAACATCCACACACAATCAAAAGAAAGTTACAAATGAAATGATTTTGCTGTTCAGAAGAGTAAGTTTTTTTACCAGCCCAGTAGGTCAGAGAAAGAGGGTGTCTGGAGGAGTAGTATTTAGCTGGTCCTTGAAGGAAGAGCCAAGTTTGGATGTTCTGAGACATGGAGTTGGGATAATCAGGGAAGCAGGGAGTAGAAAGAGGAGAGAACTGGTAAAAATACAGAGGTAGAAAAATGTCAGGGCCATTCAAAAAATAGCTTTATAGGAGAATTTGTTGCACAAAGAGATCAGGGAGAAATAATACCACGTGGTGTTTAAGGAAGAGGACTTGGAATGCCAAGCAAAGGACTTTGGCAATTTTATAGCTTCTGTGTTAGGGAATAGGGGTAACTGTGGAATAGGACAAGGAATCTTAGACCCTAATTATTCCAGGTAGCCTCTCTATGGCAGATACTGAAGGGAGAGACTTCAGCTTACATTCCTCCCCTGGGAGAAGACCACACATAATTATGGCTAAAGGTAAGAGTTTTATTCAAGTTTTATTAAGAAAAGCATACCATCTTATGCCACTAAACCTATCTGAAGTAGCCAATGTCTACTTGGATTTACCCACCTAAAGGCTGTGTTGCTACACTGGTTTCTCCAAAGGTCTTTCTGTGGCTGGATATGTGACAGGACTTCAGGGAGCAAAGAGGTATCTTCTCCAGAATTCATGAGTGATAAACTCCCTACACTCCAAGTTACAAATTCCCTTGTCCTTAAATTGGTGCCAGATCTTGAGCTACATTCCAGCTTCGCCATCAAACCTTCCCACTGGACAGCTGGCCAAAATGGCCCATGGAACAGTCCCATGGTTTCCAGCCTCTGTACCTTTCTTCACTATGTTTCTTCCTTCTGTCATTCCCTATTGGTTTGCTTTCCTGTTTAATTTCTGGAGCTTTCTTCAAAAACAACTCACATGCCCCCTCCTCCATAAAATTTCCTGATCTCCCAAAAGGAGGTGTTGCCTTTAAGGTGTGACTTCCCACAGCACTTTGTCTGCAGTCCTCTTCTCGTATTTATTGTTTTGTTTTCCTGTAATACATGATATATGCATTTAATTTATCTCCCTATGCATGTCAACTCAGTAAAGACAGAACATCTATATCTGCATTGATATGTACATCTACATCTACAAATCTACCCACCACGTCTTAAGTCTTAAACACAGATTGTTTAAAAAAAGTCACCTGAGATTTTTCTTGTGTGTGGAAGAAGCAGAATTTAATTTCAGGTTTTTCTCATTCTGATCCCTTCCATCTTAACCACATCTGCACTGATTTTTGCCTATTATAACTCCTAGTGCAGTAGTTACCAACTCATTTCTGATTAGAGAAAACAGCAGTTCATAAGATTTTTGCAGTCTATTATAGAGAGTATGATTGAAATGTCTGCTTTTGCTATGTTTTTAGTACTTGCTAAAGTTTTTAATGTATAAAGGAGAATTCAGGCCTTTTCAAACATCAGACATTTATTTACCACTTATTTGAGCAAATCCAAAGGATAGATGAGGTGTAAATAATAGCCCTTATTTCATTGATGAATAGATTAAAGTACAGAGACATTATGGGACTTATCCGACATGATTACTGGCAGGAATGGGACAAAGACTAACATGATCCAACTTCCATCCATTTTTTCTCTTGTCATTTCAAGTTGATATTTGTGCTTCTAAAACCAATTACATGGGGAAAAAATGGCTTCCTCATTTTATGACAACACATTGACCCAAGATGACAGATAGTTAAGATGTAAATGAAAGAAAAATAGAAGGAGCTACTGTTTATTAAATATCTCTTATGTGACAGATTCTTTACAAGGATTACAGCATATCATTTGAAAAATGTTAAAAAGTAAGTTATTCCCATTTGTAAGATGAAATTAAGGCTTATAGAGATTAAGTAACTTGCCCAAGGTCCTACAGAAAGAGAGACCAGAATCTGAGTGAGGGCTTCTTTCTAAATAGTCCAAAGCCTGAATTTTGTCATAAGTCAGAGTGGAGAGTGCAGCCCCTGGGTCAGTTTTTGGTTTTACTACTTAACTTTGACAAGTTTGTTGTTGACTTTTCTATATGTCAGTTTTATTATCTTTAAAATGAGAATAATACATACATCTAATGATTGTGGTAAGAACCTAAACAGATTTAAAGTGTTTTGTTTATTGACTGGATACAACAATAAATTAGGAAAAAAAAAGTAGTCCTTTAGCAACAAGGTCAGTGAGTAGAGATACAGAAGTGGGATTCAAAGATCTTCCTTATTCTGAGGCAACTGCTCTTTCAATTAAGACATAGACTACTTGGTTCATAGTTAATGAAAATGGAAAGTCCTACCCTAATTTCTTGTTTTTCACACAGCATATAGATTTACACATTAGATTATATTTTTAAAAAACCTGAAGGCTAAATCTCTGGACTGTTTCAGGACTGACCACTCCACACCTGTCTATTAAGCCCTTTACTTTCTCCATAATGTGACATCAGGGGTGTTTTTAGGAATTCATAATATGACTGAGTGATTTTGAACCTGGTCAATTTCTACTCATATATGACACCCATTAGAAAGTGTGGTGAATCCTGAGTCTTTTATCTCTAAAACTCTTTAGTACCTTTCATGATGAATGAGGTCATGCTGTCTCTTCTCTAATTGGTTTACTGCTTGAGAAAGACAAGAAAGCAGAGTAGTATAATGCATCTTTCATGGGGGTGTGGCTATCTTAAATCCTGGGATGATTGATAGTAGTGCCCCCATCCTTAAGTTTCTGCACAGAACACAAGCAGCTGCAACAGAGAAGCTGCTCTAAAAATGAGTAATCAAAACCATACATTTGTCTGAAAGTTTATAATTTGTAAAGTACTTATATTTATCCCTATTCAATTCTTTTTTAATATGTTGTGAATGTGTGCATCATTCCATCATACCTTAGGTCAATTAGGAAACAGAGAATGAAAAAACAAACCATGGAAAAATTATTTGAAAAAATACAGTTCTCATAAAGAACTTGTACCCACAATATAGAAAAAATTTAAAATTTAATAATAAGAAAATAACCCCAAAAGAATGGGCCAAATGTTTAAACAGACACTTCACCAAAGAAGATGTTTGAATGACTAATAAATGTATGAAAATGCTCTAGTCATTTGTATTAGGAGCACACAAATTAAATTTATTGTTACAATTTTATTAGAATGGTTATTGCTAACTGAGCTTTTCCTACACATTTATTAGAATGGTTAAAATTAAAAACATGTGGGTCATACTGATCGTTGACAAGAAAATGGAAGGACTGAAAATTTCATCCCTGTTAGTGGGAATGTAAAATAGTGCAAACACTTTGGAAACCTCTTGACAGTTGATACTTGCAACACAATGGATGAAACTCAAAACAGGAGTACCTTATGTGATTTCATTTCTAAAAATCTAGAAACTGCATGCTATTCATTAGTGATAAATAGTAGATCAATGATTGCCTGGGTACAGGTGTGTGGAAAGAGAAGGAGGAAGGGATTACCAAGGGGCATAAGGAAACTTTGAGGGAAGGTGGATTAGTTTACTATGTTGATTGTGATGATGGTTTCATGGGCATATATATGTATTAAAATATATTAAATTTTATTCTTTAAATATAAACGATGTATTGTACATCAGTTATACCTCAATAAAGCTGTTAGAAAAGAACAAACTACTTATCTCCACTTCATTTCAGCTCATTCTTACCACATGTGATTGCATACATTATTTCATAGGTCATATTAATGAGGAAACAAAAACAGGCTGAGATAACTCACAAAGTCACACAATGAGTTAGTTGCAGAACAAGCAATGGAATCAGAAGCTGCCAGTTTCATCTATAGCAAAGTGTTCTTCCCCACCATCCAACTGCTTCACATAGGAATATAAAAATAACTCACTATGAAAAAATATAAAAAGTATCTACCATGGTCCTTCCCCTATCAACTTGTACTTTAGCAAGAAGGAAAATAATCCTGTTGTTGACACTGGAAATACTCCTTTAGTCCAGATTCATAGTTTTATAAATGAGGAAACAGATCTAGACATCAAGATTCAAAACACAAGGGTGATACCCGGCTATAGCAGTTACAGGAGGGTGAGATGCCTGGTAAGAACACAGCCCGGGGAGTTAGGACTGATCCAGGGCTGAGAATGTGCTGATCTATTCATTCCATTCAATTGGAAAATGTGATTAGAAAACCATTCTTTCCTCCCTTGTAGATTCAATGTTCCAGTTAAGTGAGGAAGTATGTGAGAAGGTGTTTCACCAATTGTAAAGCACCCAGCTCGTTTTCTCTTATAGTGAACAAACAAATCCAGGTCTTGCTACTTTCTGCTATTAATTTCTAGCACACTACTTGCCTTCTTGGGGTCTTGGTTTTTTTCATTTGTTAATTAAGATTAATAACTTTATGAAAAATGGTTAGATTATACATACATATTTATTCTGTCTCTTTCTCTCTCTCTCTCTCTCTCCACACACACACACACACACACACACACATATATACACACATATATGGTGTGAAGTTAATGAGTTGTGTTAAGTGCTAATGCATTTGGCAGTTGTGTGTAAGTGAAAGTGATTTAATTCAGTAGATGAGTGTGTACTCATGACTCCCTGAAATAAAAAGATTCAATGCTTATTTCATAAAGGTGATGTTTCATGGACTGACTTAACCTTTAGGAAAGGTATGACCTTAATTCTGTAGCATTTCCATTGAATAATAAAACAAGTAGAGATGAGGCTAGAAAAATTCAAAATCAAAGCAGTTAAGACAAAAGAAGAGAAAATAAAACTTCTGTATTTTTCTTTATAGTTTCATGTAACTAAAGTTCAACTGATACAACTCTTGAGGAAATGGTCAAACAGTGATTAAATAAGCATTCATGGTTAATAATAAACTCTAATATTTAAAAAAGACCAGCAAAAGCATTGTCTTACAGAAGCAAATATAGGCAAATATATTTTAGATTTCTATGTATTATCTGCTTTTGCATGTTTATATGAAAAGAATACTGGGATTATAAGAGTGTGGAATCCTGATTATAGTACCATTTTTCCTACAAATTAATTGTTCCAACTTGATGAACTGCTATGTGAGATGAAGCTTCCTTGTCTATGAAATGAATGGGACAATGAACACTCTATAATAATTTCCAATTCTAGCATTTTTTTGAATTTTGACTTATAATGAGACACCCAAAAGCCAAGCCCATGGTCAATGACTCTTTTTGAAATTTTAAGATGGTATGAGCCTGGTGCCAAGGAAATCCATGCCCAAAGGAGCACTGGGTAGTATAATGCTCCACTGCCAGTAGGTCATGTCTCTTTCTCTTTCTGGCCCAAATACTGACCTGTTTTTCACCTTTAGGGAGAGGTCAAATGTCTCCTCTTCTCTTAATGTGCTGTGCTGAACAAATATTCTGAGAAGAATCCAAAGACAGTCAATCACTCTAGTAGTTGTCTCTGAGCCACTTGCTCATCCCACCTTTGCTTCTGTTTGTGGGAGGCATTTAAGCTGCAGAGTCACAAATCATCCCCTGAGAAAATGTAATGAAATGACTTCTACACTCACAGGAGACTCAAGGATTTAATGAACTGTCATCCCCTAAGGAATTTCACTCTCACTTTCTTCAACATTAATGATAAAAGAAGGAAACACAAGGGAATTCTTTTCTCCCTCTCTAGTTGTGATGGTGGAGTCAGTAATGAGTGTTGCATGCATTATTTTCACAAGCCCAAATCTGCCTTCATGGTGTGATTTTAATGGCAGTTTAGAAAGGTCTGGTTGCTGATGCCTGAAGTCTTTTCAAAGAGGATGATGATACTTCCCATGTTATATGGAATGGCCACTCTATTTTTTTATTTGAAATACAGTCAATTATGATGTGTCAATTTCTGGTGTACAGCACATTGTCCCAGTCATGCATATACATACATATATCCATTTTGATATTTTTATTAAAGTTTATTACAAGATATTGAACATAGTTCCCTGTGTTATACAGAAGAAACTTTTTAAAAATCTATTTTTATATATAATGGCTAACATATGTAAATCTCAAACTCCCAAATTTATCCCTTCCCACCCCTTTTCTCCAGTAACCATAAGATAGTTTATTATGTCTGCAAGTCTGTTTCTGTTTTGTAGATGAGTTCATAGTATATATACATATATATATATTTTTTTATATTCCACATATGAGTGATATCATATGGTATTTTTCTTTCTCTTTCTGGCTTACTTCATTTAGAATGACAATCTCCAGGTCCATCCATGTTGCTGCAAATGGCATTGTTTTATCATTTTTTATGCTGAGCAGTATTCCATTTTATAAATATACCACAACTTCTTCATCCAGTCATCTGTTGATGGACATTTAAGTTAAATTCTGTTTTAACCGGAGAGAATCTGGCATAAGGGACTGAAACTTAACATAAAAAACTAGTGAGACTGATCTTTTTTGAGAGGCTGATTTGGTGGGCAGGAAAAGGAACAACTGGGGCTCCATGAAAATAACTTATTATTTTTTTAAAGGACATTTATTCACCAAAGGCTTTGTGGGGTACTTTCCACATGTGATCAACTGAATCTTCTGATGATAACATTATTGCCTCTGGTTTCAGATGAAGTGAATGACTCATTGATTTATAGGTTAAGTGAATAAGTAATAATTGTTTAACTTTTCCAGGGCACACAACTTACATTAATAGTTTCAGAATGTAAACACTCATCTGTCTGAGTACAGTGCTCATGCTGCATTTCCTTTGATAAGAAGGGCGAGAAGACTGCCACTCATAAGGCAAAGATTCCTACCCAGGAATAGATCTAGGGCAGCTCTCCAGACACTTCCATTTTTTTACCCCTGGTATATATTCACAAACAAAACAAAGAAAGCAGGATGAAAGAAAGATAAGATTCAAATGCCAAAAACATGATTACATTCTTTAATTCTTTTTTAATTTCAAGAGATGGCATATAAATTTATTTCAGCTCTCCATTGTATAAAGAAAAAGGAAAATTAGTGGTTTTAAGAGTCTTATTGCCTACACAATTTTTTTAAAAGCCACTTAATTTGGAAATTCTATTTGACCTGAGATAAATTTTTATCCAAGGAGAAAACATTAAAAATAAAATCAAAATGCTAATAAAAAATCTTTGTAATACTTTTCCATTTCTTCACATTTAGCCTGTGTGTGTCCTTAAGGAACTCTTGTAGACAGTATATAGTTGAATCTTGTTTTCTAATATAGCTTCTTTAATTTTATTCTCAAATCTCATTTTATGATGAGAAATTAATTTCTAGTAATATTTACATATTTTCTTACTAATAAAATTTGTTTTAAGTCAAACTTTGATTTAAAATAAATATTATTGTCTCATATCTTCAGCTTCGTAGTAATCAATTGTGTGGCTGTACCATTGCCTATTTATCAAGCATCCTGTTGACAGACATTTGAGTTGGTTCTGATCTTTTGCTATTGGAAGAAAATAATGCAACAATAAATAGCCTAATGCATATGTTTTTTCCTACTTTTACCAGCACATTAAGTGAGTGGGCTCTTAGAAGTGGGGTTGTTAGGTGAAAGGGAAATTTAATGTGCAATTTTAGTAATATTATAGTTTTCCCCTGGCAATGTATGGGAGTGCCCATTTCCCCACACTCTTCCATAAAGTTTGTTGCCAAATGTTTGTAATTCTTTCTCATCTAAATTTATCTATCTATTCTCTCTCTAGTTCACTATCTATCTATATTTGCCAATCTAAGAGTTGGCAAAATAAATAAACTCAACATGACTTAAAGACATCAACATAAGACAAGACATCATAAACCTCCTAGAAGAGAATATAGGCAAAACATTCTCTTATATAAATCATAGCAGTGTTCTCCTCAGCCTACCAAGGCAATAGAGATAAAAGCAAAACTAAAGAAATGGTACTTAATCAAGCTTATAAATGTTTGCACAGCAAAGGAGACTATAAACAAAAGGAAAAGACAGTCTATGGAATGGGAGAAAATATTTGCAAGTGATGCAACTGACAAGGGCTTAATTTCCAGAATATACAAACAGCTCACACAACTTAATATCAACAAGAGCAAGAAAAAAAAAAACATTCCAAAAATGGCCAGAAGACCTAAATAAACATTTCACCAGTTAAGACATACAAATGGCCAATAGGCACATGAAAAAATGCTCCATATTGCTAATTATCATGGAAATGCAAATCAAAACTACAATGAAGTATCACCTCACATCAGTCAGAATGGCCATCATTAAAAAGTCCACAAATGATAAATGCTTGGGGGGCTGTGGAAGCAAGGGAACCCTCCTACATCGTTGGTGGGAATGTCATTTGGTGTGGCCATTATGGAAAATAGTACAGAGATTCCTTAAAAACTAAAAAATAGACTTACCATATGATCTAGCAATCCTAGGCATATATCTGGAGAAAACTCAAATTTTTATAAAGGTACATGCACCCTAATTTTCATAGCAACACTATTTACAATAGCCAAGACATGGAAACAACCTAAATGTCCATTAACAAATGACTGGATAAAGAAGATATGAAATATTGGAATATTACTTGGCCATAAAATGGAATGTTTTTCCACAGTGGAAAATTATTCAGCCATAAAAAATGAAATAATGCCATTTTGCAGCAACATGGATGAGCCTAGAGATTATCATACTAGGTGAAGTAAGTCAGACAAAGACAAATACCAAATGATATCATTTATATGTGGAATTTAAAAAGTGAGACAAATGAACTTATTTACAAAACAGAAGCAGACTCACAGACATAGAAAACAAGCTTATGGTTATTGGGAGGAAGTGGGTGGGGAAGGATAAATTGGGAGTTTGGGATTTGCAGATATTAACTGCTATACGTAAAATAGAAAAACAACAACAACAAGGCCCTACTCTATAGTACAGGAAAGTATACTCAATACATTGTAATAGCATATAATGAAAAAGAATATGAAAAGGATTACATATGTATAATTGAATCACTATGCTATACACCAGAAATTAACACAATATTGAAATCAACTATACTTCAATTTAAAAAATCTTAGAAAGTATCCTCTCAGGGTAGTCATATTAATATTTTTTTCTTATTAGGAATAATATCATGCCAGCATAAATTTTTGGTCTCTCAGCTCCAAAACCATCCATCTCTGCTTTGCTTTGTTGATATTGGACCTCATACTATGAACATTTCCCCTTCTCCAGCTGGACAGTACTATGCTAGTCAGCAGAGAATGCTGGAGGAACTCTGCTGGATAAAAAGCCTCTCTTTTTGATACTGTTATGTTCTTTCCTGTGGCTGGATGATGTGTGGTAGCCAGCAGCATATGGGATACTCAGTGATGTGCACCATTCATCAAGGTTGACCAGCACTCCCGCAAGTAGTTTCCCATCAAGTTTCATTAGCACCACAGGGGTGGATTTCCAGTAAGAGTTGGCGGGAAACCATTCACTGATAGTTTCAGTGTAAGCCTACTGAGATATTTCTTGATCAGTAGACCCAGCCAGAGAGTGTCTTGGCCACATAGTGAGCCATAGGCATACCCAGCACAACCATGTCCAAAGAAGCCTTGGAGATGGGGGCCTCTTCCAAGTCTGTTCCTATCTTCATGTGCTGCCTCAGCTCCAGAGGTAGTGGCTGCCCTTTGTATCCATTCTTCCTGTATACTTTAGACTTTTCTTGATCACTCAATAGTAGTTAATCCCATTACCAGGTAATAAATGTTTATGTTAAATTTTACCTGATATAATTACTGTGTGGTTTTTCTGTTTCCTGATTGGATCCTGGCTGATAGAAAGGGTGAACATATTTTCATATATTTAAGAGCCATTTGCATTTCTACTTTTGTGAAATGTTTATTCATGTCTTGTATCCATTTTTTCCCAGGGCATATCCCTTCTGTATTTTGATTTATTCACAGATTCTTTTATTTATTAGTTTTTAGATATTCTTTATATATTGGAGACATGTTCTGTTTGTCTAGTATATAAGGCGTGAGTTTTCCACAGTTTATCATTTGTCTTTTGATTTTGCTAAGAAATTTCTTACCATGAAATAATTTTCTTTTTTTCTTTCTTCCTTCCTCCCTCCCTTCCTTTCTCATTCTTCCTCTCCTTTCCTCCTTCCTTCCCTCTCTTCTTCCCTCACTCCTTTCTTTACCTTCCTTCCCTTTATTTTTGTCAAATTTATCATTTTCAATTTTACTATTTCTAGATTTTGAGTCCTATTTATACTGTATTCAGATGCAATTAAATTTAAAAATCGGTGTATTTGACAAGATAAAATGAAAAATAACTGTTATGTATTGTTAAATTTTGCTTCTGTTTACAAAGGACTGCACCATGTTTTCTCCTAGTTCTTGTGCTATTTAATGTTTTTAAATTTTTAAAATCATAACTCATTGAAATTTTATAGGGTCTAATAAGTAGAAAATATCAAGTTTTCTCTTTTTCTATAAGGCTATCAGCAATTGTTGTTAAAAAGTTTCCTTTCCCCACAGTTTTGAGATGCTATTATCATATATTGGGTTTTCATTTCATTTTATTGGGTCTATATCTGTATTTTTCTATTCTGTTCCTTGTCCTTTCACCAATTCTGTAAAATTGATTTATCAGTAATACACTGCTTTAATTATAAGCATCCTTACATACTTTGCACCAGTAAATCAGGGCCCACCTCAATTTGTTTCCTTTTTTACAGGGGTCTCATGGCTATAATAAGAATAATATCAGTTTGTTCCTATGTAACAACTAATTCACTCTTAATTGAGGAAGGATATTTATTTGCTTATTAAATAAAATTCACTATTTGCCAATCATGTTTCATACTCTGTGTTCAGAAGAGCCTAATGTATTTTCCCTCCAAAATACAAAAAAAAATTTTTTTAAATTTTAAAAAGCAAGTGGTTAAGCATTAAAATAATGTGAATTTTGTCTGAATTGCTAGAGACAAATCAAGCTTTTGTGTCCCCCAGAATTTAGTGCAAACTTATTACACTGTACTGAGAGACAAATCAGAGTGTCTTCTCAAAGTGGCACAGATAATACAAATGCTCATCAGATGATGATCAATTTGTCTCAGACCCTGTACCTCTTGAATGGAAGATGTATTTAGGCAACAGGAAAGCTTGTAAGTCTCCATCTAGACTTCATTGGCTGATGACTCTTCCTTACTCTGGACAGTATGGAGGAGACTCAGGGTGGAGGGAAGTCTTAATTAATCATCTATCTATACTCATTTGATGCAATGATGCATGTTCTTTGATTTACCTACGGAGTCACCCTGTGAAGCAGGTGTCAGTACTCTCACACAGAAATGAAGAACCTAAGGCACAAAGAGATTTAGTGTGCTATCTAAAGACACACAACCAGAGAGGCACGGAGCCAGGACTGAAGACCAAGTCTGTCCTTGTCCTTGCTACATCCCTGCATCCCCTCCAGTTTGCCCCTCACTGTGATTCAGGCAGTATAACTTCTCATCTGTACTCGAAGTCCTTAGAGAAGGCAAGACCAAAGGCTGAGCAAACCTGCTCTGCTTTTGATTCTTTCAATGCATCTAAGGGGACCAGGCCACCAACTATTATAAGAGACAGAAAATGAACATTAAATAATTGTTTGGAATATGGGACTGAAAATTCATTTTTCCACTGGGCCCAGGTGTCCTGAGGGTAAAGGAGAGAAATATGGAAAGACATGTGTTTTCCTTAGATTCAGAGGGAAACAAAAACAAGTAGATCAAAATGAGGTGACGTGAGGGATGAAGTCCACAGAGACCAAACAACAAGAAGTGCCTCCTACTTAAAATAAGTCAGGATGCCCACTCCAGACACTGGTCCAGAGCCTCTGCAACTGGAAATAACCACAAACAATATCACAGCTGTACCGCAGCAATGTTTTCTGTGTTTTGAATTGTGTTTACCATGACATAACAGATTGGGAAAGTTTAAGGAAAAATGAAGGAGAAAAAACTCAATCTCTGCTGAATGCAGGTGCAACTCTCTTATGACAGGGAAGGTATAAAGCATTTCAGTTTTCTTACCTCTGTAACAAATGATGTCTAAAGTCCATTCCAACTCTGCCTGTTGCTTAACCTGGGAGAATTAGAGTGACTGCCTCCTCTAAGAAAAACATTTGTTTTTCTTTTTCTGCTTTTTTTTTTTGATGAATTTAAGCCTTAGACAAGAACAAGCAAAAGGATCAAAGGTAAGAAGATGATATAAAAAGTTCTGTCCATGTAATTTACTGACCTGAGGAAAAATTTAATATCCTGTTAATTTCTGCAATCTACCCATAGACCCAAAGTTCCAAGAATACCGAATGGCTAAGAAAGTATGTTAAATATTCTGTCCATTTTTATTAATTAAATTTTATTTGTCATTAGGTAGATTATAAGGATCAATAAATAATATGATTTCAAGACCTTTTCAACACCAGCAATTCTCAGGAAATCTCACTAATATTTTCACAAACTCCTAGAAATTGACAACCCAGTTGAAGGATCTCTGGAGTAGAGGCTTGACTGCAAAGTCTCAGGCTGGGGAAGGGGAATGTTTCAGAGAAAACAGGAAATGCATTTGCTAGCATAGAGGAAAGATGAAAGCATGTAATCCACAGCACTAGATGTAAAACAAGTGGTGTTTTGCTAAAAATACTATCTAATGAATGTGAGTTCTGAGAAAGACAGTTTTCAACCACTGTAAATGTATTTTCTCTTCAGGAGGTGTATGGATTTCTCCCAGTGTAACTAAGTGTGTTCTAGTGCATCAATAAGGTTCTGAGAATTACAATATCCATTGCTCTGTGCATTAGTGCTCACATCCATCACTGATGGGGTCCTTATAAATCACCTCAAGTGTTGCATTGGCTGGCTATACATCTGTAGGTGATCTCTGGGACTTTGGGCAAAGGTCACCAATCTTTTGTGCCTCCCATCTCCCATGTGCACAAAGAGGACTACAACACTTCTTATCTCATAGGATTTAAATAAAACAGTGCAGGAAGAATACTTAACATGGTGATTATGGAACATGGGAAATGCTCAGCACAGTTCAGTACTTGTTATTGTTACCCATCTTCGCCTTTCTTTGTGTGTCTAGCACACACGCAATGTCTGGGGCATTTTATTCTTTTTACTATTTCTGAGAGAAAGGTACTCAGAGGGAAATTTTCTGGTTGAAGATGAGAGGAAAAGATCTATTTCTTTTTTCTAATTCTTTCTGCTCTTCTTTGAAATTCAAACAGCAAGCGTTTTCCAAGGAAGAGGACTAGGCTGCACCTCTGTCCAGGGAAATCTGAAGGGAGACAAGGTAGTGTTGGGGAACAAATAATGTGGCATCAAGACACCCAGGGTTCAAAATGTTATGGTAGCTCACAGAGAAAAAAATGTGACAATGAGTGTGTATATGTCCATGTATGACTGAGAAATTGTGCTGAACACTGGAATTTGACACAACATTGTAAAATGATTATAAATCAATAAAAAATGTTAAAAATAATAGACACCCAGGGTTCACCGCTGATTCGCTCCTCTACTTCATTGACCTCCCCTAACAGAAGGTCATCTTATTAACACTCCTGGACCCATGTGTATCCCCCTCACTGGTCTGTGGTGAGGCCTAGATTAGATAATGAGTGCAATGACACTTTGAAAAGTACTGTAACACTGTACAAACATGCCAGGTTCTGTTGCTGGTGAGGGCACTTAGCCCCTACCCAAGGGGGAAGCAGGTGGAGCAGAGTGCGGATAGGCACTTCTGTGTGTGGCAGTGTCTGTGAGCCTTCGCCCCAACTGTGCTCAGTAGATCCTTTAGCTCCGATGTTAGCCCACATAGTGGGTTACTTTGATCCCACATTTAAATTTGAGACAGTATCAAATAAATTCCTGCTGTAAATGATAAATGATTTAATACTTTAAGCTATAATTTGGCAGCTAGATTAGCACCATTTTATCTACTGTTTAATAATTTGAGGTCATTGAGGTAGGGAGTTAGGCTGGAAATGGAGAAGAACTCCCCTGGAGCTGTTGCCTAAATTTTACTTGAGAGATCTAAGCTGGACATCTATTTTGATTTTCCTTCCTTCCTTCCTTCCTTCCTTCCTTCCTTCCTTCCTTCCTTCCTTCCTTCCTTCCTTCCTTCCTTCCTTCCTTCTTTTCTCCCTCCTCCCTCCTTTCCTCCCTCCATCCTTTCTTTCTTTCATTCTTTCATCTTTTTCCTTGTATCTTTCTTTTTTCTTTAGTCCATGATTTCACTTCATTACACTCTGCAAGGGGTGAATTTTAGTTCCAGTTAGACAACCTAGTGTAAAATTATTCCCCAGAATGAATACAGTGGAATATTCCACATGCTGGTGGTGATGTGTTCTGGTTCTGTGGTGATTCTGTGAATCTGGGTGTTACGTAGGAGTTTTCATTGCTGTATCTGATCTATTACTTTCATGTGGGATGTCTACTCATTCTTACAACTTGATTCTCTAGATATTGAAGGCAACTATCCAAAATGCTCAATATTTATTTAACTTTTTTTTTTCTGTAAATGCTGATACTGGGAAATTAGGGTAGGGTCAGAGCCATGCTAGCTGTATGGGAACTGTCTTCTGGCTTGGACTTCAGTTTTTAAAATTTCTCCCAGGCCCAGGAAGTTCAAACTTCTTTATTATTATTATTATTATTATTATTATTATTATTATTATTATTATTATTATTATTATTATTTAGTTTAGTGACTTATTATTGTTTAGTGATGTTTATTAATTTTACTAACTTTCAATATTTTGTATACATTCCATTAGTAGTGTGGAGGAATAATCAGTGGCCTGAATACATTTTGATCTTTTTTTTTCTAGAAGTTGTGTCTAAATGGTATATTAATATATCACTTAATTTATTTATCATAAATAATGATGCATCTAAAGGATAAGTTCCTGCAATTACCCAATAAATAGTTAATGCCAGAAGTGACCTTGGTTAATGGATATTAAGTCACTCATGTCAAGGTCATTTCTTAGTGTGCAACAAACCTAGAACTCAACTGTCTTTTCATGTCTTTTGACTTGGCATCAAGTCCAACACACTTCATAGTAAGTTTTTCACTTTGCTCTCTTCTGTTAGAATTTGCATGTGTACATACCAGTAAAATGATGTTTATAGCTCTGTCATGTATCCATCTGACCAAATGCCATGTTCCATCTTCTCTCTTACTGCAGCTCAGATGATCAGGCATATGAAAGAGATCCAAGGTGAGAATCAAACAGAAGTGACAGAATTTATCCTCTTAGGACTCTCAGACAATCCAGATCTACAAGTTGTCCTCTTTGGATTGTTTCTGTTCATCTATACGGCAACCATGGTGGGTAATTTGGGGATGATTGTGCTAATTAAGATTGATCCCTGTCTCCACACCCCCATGTACTTCTTTCTCAGCAGCCTCTCCTTTGTTGATGCCTCTTACTCTTCTTCTGTTACTCCTAAGATGCTTGTGAACCTCATGTCTGAAAATAAGACCATTTCTTTTAATGGATGTGCTGCCCAGTTTTACTTCTTTGGCTCCTTCTTGGGGACTGAATGCTTCCTGTTAGCCATGATGGCATATGACCGCTATGCAGCCATTTGGAACCCTCTGCTGTATCCAGTTCTCATGTCTGGGAGAATCTGCTCCTTGCTAGTGACTACCTCATTCCTAGCAGGCTTTGGGAATGCAGCCATACACACGGGAATAACTTTTAGATTATCCTTTTGTGGCTCCAGTAAGATCAACCACTTCTACTGTGACTCTCCACCCCTGCTCAAACTCTCTTGCTCTGACACCCACATCAATGGCATCGTGACCATGGCTTTCTCCAGTTTTAATGTCATCAGTTGTGTTGTGATTGTCCTTGTTTCCTACCTGTGTATCCTCATTGCCATCTTGAGGATGCCCTCATTAGAGGGTAGGCAGAAAGCCTTCTCCACCTGTGCCTCTCACCTCATGGCTGTCACCATATTCTTTGGGACAATTCTCTTCATGTACTTGCGCCCTACATCTAGCTACTCAATGGAGCAGGACAAGATTGTCTCTGTCTTTTATACAGTAGTGATCCCTATGCTAAATCCTCTAATCTACAGTTTGAAAAATAAGGATGTGAAAGGGGCCCTTCAGAAGATCTTACAGAAACAGATACTGTAAAGCCATATTACACATCACCTTGTTACGTAGAAGAAAATATGTTTTCATATTAATTGTATCGTCAGATTGCTTAAGCTGTTTTTCTGTGTTAAGGTAGATTGTTTAAAGTGAGGTATGCTTCTTAATCTCTTGGTGTCTTAAATGTGTATTCATGGGCTTATAGGATGAATCAACATAGTGGGGGGCACGGTGTCTGGTAAAGTATCAATACTTGGAATTGGCTGACCTGGGCCTAAGTCTCAATGCCAATATTTGGCTTTTTTCACTCTCAGTTTTGTTATTTACAAATATTGGTGTCTTTGATTGGGACCTGGGCAAACAGACTATGAGACAGATACTTGCATGCAGGGAGTTGATTGGAAAGTGTTCCCAGGAATAGTATGTGTAAGGGAGTAGGAAAATCAGGGTTGGGTAGAAGTTGAATTGTGATGAAGTCACAACAGAGTACCTAGCCAATTCCACATAGAACTCTGGGGTTGAGATGATCCTTTAGATATATTCCAAATTGTCAAAAAGGGGCCAGGTATTTGTAATGCCACAATGACCAGTTTTGGATACGGGTCCCCCACTGGAAGGGGGTACAGTCTTGGGCATGACAATTCCATGCAGCAAAGATTACTCCGAGTGGAACTCAGCTGTGAGATATCAGTTGCCAATACACTTAGAAGCTGGGGGAATAAATACTTCAACCCTGAAAGGCAAATCTGGACACTGTATCTCAGCATCCATTATAAATAGTGACACTATTCCCCTCACATGAATGTCAGGAGTACCAAACAATACACAAGAAAGAGTGTTACTGGGTCTTATAGTAACATGAATACCATACCAATAGCAGGGGAATATTTTACTGACTTTGTGAATTGGAATATTTTGAGGGTAGTGATCTCAAAGTTAAAGTACTTTAAAATTTTATGTCTAGCCTTGTCAAAGTTTAGATAGTTTTCAATAAACATTTATCAAATTAACTTATCTATCTATAGCTTATTATTATAAAGCTGGGGGCTGTCAATCTTACAGCAATGGGAAAAAAAAGACTTCTTTGATAGTATGGCATACTGAAGAAGGACTAAATAATGATTTGGAATCAGGTAAATGTCTATTTCCTATTTCTGTTCACCCCACTATCTACAGAAGACAAGAGCAGAGAACACTAGTGCGCCACATGCTCCAGGTAAGACCACCTCATCCCTGAAAAACTTCTGAGAGAATACAAAGGAAGAGATAACTCATCCTATCCACCCAGAACAGTTTTCTGGTCTCCCTACAGCTTCCTCTGTCAACTACTAACCATGGTTTCTCTCAAAGATATTCAAAACTATCATGGCTGGCACCTTCCTCCCTGCTCCCTTTTATTCTAACTCTTCCAGTATAATATCTATCCTTTAAATGTTTCTTATTCACCAATCTAAAAAAGAAAAAGGTGATATTTTGTCATTATTCCTATATCCACATTTCATTGATTGCCCAACTGAGATTCCATGGTCCATTATATAATGACTCATTCTCAATCTCTTTCCATTCCATGGTTCTACATTTTCTTCATGTATGTATCTGATTGAATCCCAACCAGTTAAACTTAATCGTTAACTTCTCCATGTCCTCCGCTTAAGCTACTTAGTGCAGTTAGAGAAAACCCTTAGTATTCCAATTTCTATTGCTGATCTTTGGGTGGGAGCCAGTGCTGGGTGGGGTTACCTGTGGGTGAGACAGGATGGGAGCCAAGAAGGGTGCTAGTACTGGATGGGGCTGCCTGCAAGCTGGGGTGGAACAGAAGCTGGATTAGAGAACCTGTCCATGGTAGGGGGCTTGAGTGAGCTGGTCCTCAGGAGAATGCTGGGGAAGGGTGTGTGTTGTTGGTTAGGTTGATGGAGAGTGACAGAAACAGTCCTGCCAGCACTGAGCCAGGTAGGTGAAGGGAGAGAAAAAAAATAGGTGCCAACTAGCACTTTCATTACTAGGGAAAGTTTCACTAGATCCCTGCCCCTCTGGCACATATTGTAAAATTAATCAATGGATCTTCTTCTCATGTGTCTCCGACACTTTTCAAGCTGCTGCCTCTGTACTGGGACTTAGTAGTGAGTTTGTTGCAAGCCCTTCAAGAATGAAATTTCAGTTTCCCACAGCTCTCTGGCTCTCCCAGACCTCAGCCCTGCTGGTTTTCAAAGACAGATGTTATGGTGGCTCATCTTCCTAGTGTAGGGCCCCCATGCTGGGGAGCCAGATGTAAGTCCCAGACCCCTCACCCCTCAGACTGGACCTTTGAGGTTGTGATGTCACTCCTGCTTCTGGGTCTCCACACCAGAGTGTGGGTTCTGACCAGACCATGACTCTGCCATTTCCACCCATCTCCATGTAGCCTTTTCTCCATATCCTTAGTTGTAGGCAGTCTGCTCTGTTGGTCTTCGGGTCGTTCTCAGAGACAGGTGTTTTGCTGTGGTTGTAGTTTTGGTGTGTCTGTGGAAGGGTGTGAGCTCAGCATCTTCCTACTCTGCCACCTTGATCCAGACACCTCCCCACTCCACTCAACAACAACAACAACAACAAACTATTAGTGAAAAAATCAGCATGTAATACAAACTGAAGATATACAGGTGAGAAAACAAAGTTTCTCATTTCATGAAACCTGTATTCAAATGAGGAAGACATCATTGTACTTAATTTGTGTTTATGTGTGCATAGGCATTTATGTGTGTGTGTGTGTGTGACATGGATGTGAGTGGTGCTTTAAAGAAGTTAAAGCAGGCAAGAGAATAGGGACTGGTTGTGTCAGAGATGAGCTCACTGTGGAAATGATACTTGAGCAAGGCCTGAGTAGGGTGAGCATCACATGAATGTCTGTGGAAGAGCCTTACATGTATAATTACAGTGAATACAAAGGCCCTGAGGCAAGACCCTGTTTGGTTTACAAAAGGAATAATAAAGAAAGCTGATAAATAGGCCTTGGACTTTATTTTTTTCATATCACTTTGTAATAGCTGTTTTCCCCCACCCCAGACTGAAAACTGCATGAAGAAATAAACAAGATTGACTTTGTTGACTACTCTATCAATACCAAGGATGCTTCTGCTACATAAAACACATTCACTAAATATTTGTTGAATGAATTAATGAGTGCGATGTGAATTATATTCTAATAGAAAGGAGTAGACATTTTATTTTAAGTGCAATTCTGAAATTTAGAGGCAGGATCTAATCAATCCTGTACCATTTAATTCAATGTTGTGCACAATGGAGGTTCAAGACTATAAAAGTGATTTTGTATTTCTCTCAATGCCTAAGTTACTCCCCAGAGTATAGATGGTTCATTGAGGAGAATGTAGTTCAATTATCTGAGTGAAAAATAAATGAATGTCTTAATTTTGGATTAGCACATTTCAAGCTTCAGACTTTTTCCTGTTTTGCAGAGATGATTAAATCTCAAGAGCATTGTCACAAACTTAATAGGCTGACCTTCTGCCTCAGATTCAGAAGCAGCATTGTTTCTACTCCTTTTACTCATGCTTAATTTCATAACTATGCCTTAATTCTACCACAGCTGAATATGTGATGCCACTTCCATTTTCATCAAAGCTATGAATTTCACATTGTAAGGAAGAAAACTTGTATTCCTCCAATACCCAAAAAATAAAACTAAACTAAATAGACACCACTACTTTGGGAATATTGTTTTAAGGACAAAAGGTAAGATGATTTAATTTATTTCAAAGTGTTGAGGTATAGAATTTTCCAGGAGGACTCAAAAAACATTCAAGTAATTAAGATTAAATATCTTAATTGCAATATGTTTGAAACACTGAATTTAATAGTATCAACTGAACTAACCTGGATTTTTTTAGAAGAGAGAAATTTAGGATGACTAATAACAGATGATTTTTTTTCAAATATTCAACATGTGCATACACATACATATATGAATACATGCATATGTGTGCGAATATATGTATATGTGGTATGAATTTGTGTGTGTGTATAAAGCAGGAAAATTTAATTAATTTTGTGCAGAAGGAGTGCCAAAATACCTGGCATGTGTGCGTGTAAGAGCAAATTATTTTATGCTTTTTATGCACCCGTTGAGAAAATGACTGCAATTTTCAGCCTTTATCTACATATACACAAACACATATGTATACACATACACATACATATAGGATCATATATATCATATAGGCTAATATTCCATTTATGTCAATTTATATGTTTGTTACATATAAAAATTGTATTTGTATATTATGCATAAAGTAGAGCTTTATAAAATGGCTGTAAATTTTTAAAAGTGGTATTTTACAGGATAATATTTTAGCCAAGTTTAGGGATAGAAAGATCAGTCAAAAGACTATTGTAGTTATGTAGGTGGAAGATGATGTTGGCTTGAGCCTTCACGATAGGAATGGAGGTGGTAGGAGGTTGTTGGATTCTTGATATAGATATCTTGAAGGTAGGGACAATATAATTATCTTAGAGACTGGTTATAGAGTGTGTGGGAAAGAAGAAAGAATGATTTCTCTAGTATTTAGTTATTTATATTTAATTTTATTTGGACAAATATGAGTGGAGAGCTGTCACTGGCTTGAGACAGGGAATGCTATACTTGGAATACATTTAAGGAGGTCATGAGCAAATCAGATTTGGGTCATGTTGAGCCACTATTCAATATTAATGTGGAGACATGAGTAAGCAACTAAATTGTAAGTTGAGTTTGGAAAAGAGGTCAGGGTTAAATACGTACATTCAGGAGTTGTAAGTACGTAGGCAGAATTTAAAGTCATGAGACTGAGTAAGATCAACAAGGTAGAGTGTAAGCAGGACAGAGAAGAGGGTCAAGATGTGAGTTCTGAGTGACTCCAACCTTAAGAGTCAGAGAAAAGAAGAGGAATAAATGAAGACTGAGAAGGAACAACCACATGGTAAGAGGGACACTCAGAGTCTGGTGTCCTGGAAAAGAAGGAACTTTTTCAAGGTGTAGTTAGCCATCACCTCTGCCCAATGTTATGGATAGATCAAAATGATGGCTGAGAATTGACCACTGGGTTTGGCAACATAAAGACTCCTGATGACTTTGAAGAGATCAGTTTCTGTGGAGTGATGGGATGAAAGCCTGATTAGAGTGGGTTTAGGAGAAAACAGGAAAAATAGAACTGGATACAGCAGGTGTATTCAACTGTATCATACATTTAATTGCAAGAGGAATGCAGAGGAATTGGATGACAGGTAGTGAAGGTAGTATGATCAAGAGGGGAGGAGATAAAATTTGAGGAGTAGGTTAGGATATAGAAAGACAGACTATCAAAGCCTTCACACAAACATGAGCATAAATATTCACTTTTAAATAAAGTAAGTTACTTTAGTGTTTAGTTACCTTGTTTTGTTGTTGTTTTTTGATAGTAAAAAAGAAAAGAGGTTTTTTCATGTTCTTAGGACATCTTGGAAATAACCTTACCTTCAGCAAAAAACAAGCTGTTTGATTCCCCTGATATTTTTGTGTAATTTATTTCCTTGGTTTCTTATCTCAGCAAATGAATCATCTATTCAGAGACAAAAGTATGAGCAACCATTCAACAGTGACTAAATTTATTCTCTGGGGATTCAGTAATCATTCAGACCTACAGTTTCTTCTTTTTATGGTATTTCTAGTCATCTATATGATCACTGTGCTTGGAAATCTTGGCATGATCCTGTTAATCAAGATTGACTCAAATCTCCACACGTCCATGTACTTTTTCCTCAGCAATCTGCCCCTTGTTGACTTCTGTTATTCTTCTGTCATTGCCCCTAATAGGCTAGTAAATTTCTGGGTGGACATCCCAGTCATTTCATTCAATGAATGTGCCACTCAGTTCTTCTTTTTTGGTTCTTTTGCTGGCATTGAGGGCTTCCTGTTGACCGTGATGGCCTATGACTGTTATGTGGCCATCTGCTAGCCTCTTTTTTACACAGTCACTATGTCCCCCCATCTTAATATCATGCTGGTATTGGCCACATATTTTTCAGGCTTTATAAATGCCACCATTCACACTGGCCTTACCTTCCAACTGTCTTTCTGCCACTCAAATGTCATCAACCACTTTTTCTGTGACATTCCACCTGTCCTGAAACTCTCTTGTTCTGACACACATGTCCATGAAGTTCTCATTTTTGCTTTTTCCAGTTTTAATGAACTGAGAGCTGCCTCCTGACTATTCTCACTTCTTATCTCTACATCCTCATGGCCATCTTGAGGATCCATCCAGTGAACAGGAGGTACGAAGCCTTCTCCACCTGTGCTTCCCACTTGATGGTGGTCACCATCTTTTTTGGCACAATCCTGTTCATGTATCTGCAACCCAGCTCCAGCTATGTGATGGACAAAGACAAAGTGGTGTCTGTGTTTTATGCAGGGGTCATCCCCATGTTAAAACCTCTCATCTATAGTCTGAGAAACAAGGAAGTCAAAATTTCCTTAGGTAAAAATTTTAAAACAACCTCTTTTTGCCTCTGTACTTAGAATCATCAAAGCATGGGATTTTAGGACTTGGAGGTAACTTAGAAATGACCAGTCCACTTCCATTCACCCTGGGTCCATTTCATTCTGTAGTGAGGCTTTTTAAATTTTTCTTTTCCTTTTTATGTTTTGGGGGAGGTAATTAGGTTTATTTATTAATTTTTTAACCTCTGGAGGTAGTGGGGATTGAACCCAAGACCTCGTGCATGCTGGGTAGGTGCTTTATCCCTGAGCTGTGACATCCCCCAGTGAGGCTTTTTATCTGATAGCAGAGTTGGACCAAATGTCTCAGGCATCCTGGGGAATACGGTCACTCTGCATAAATCCCACTTATTCCACAGAGCTTACATGCTTGAAAATAACCAAATATCCCATTTCAACTCCCTGTTCAGAGGTATAAAACCCAGTACTGGCATACCTCAGAGATATTGTGGGTTTAGTTCAAGACTACTCTAATAAAGTGAATATCACAATAAAACAAATCACATTTTTTGTGGTTTCCCAATGCATGTAAGAGTTACATTTATACTATAGTCTATTAGGTGTGCAATAGCATTATGTCTTTAAGAAACAATGTACATACCTTAGTTAAAAATATTTTATTTGGAAAAACTGTGAAGCATCATCTGAGCCTTCAGTGAGTCATATTTTATTGCTGGAGGAAAGTATTGCCTCCATGTTGATGATTGCTGACTGATAAGGATGGCAGCTGCTGAATATTAGGTGGCAATTTCTTAAAATGAGACAACAATGGAGTTTGTCACATCATTTGATCCTTCCTTATACAAACAATTTCTCTGTAGCATGCAATCCTGTTCCATAACATTTTATCCACAGTAGAGCTTCCTTCAAAATTGTAGTCAGTCCTCAAAAACTCTGCCACTGCTGTTTCAACTAAGTTCACGTAATATTCTAAATTCTTAGCTCTCATTTCAACAGTCTTCACAGCATCTTTACCAAGAGTAGATTTTATCTCAAGAAACCACTTGCTTTGCTCATCCATGAGAAGCAGCTCCTCATCCATTAAATTCTGATCATAAAGTTGTAACAACTCAGTCCCACCTTCAGGCCCTACTTCTAATTCCAGTTCTCTTGCTGTTTCCACCACATCTGCAGTTATTCCTCCACTGTAATCTTGAACCCCTCAGACTTGTGGATCCCTTGAAGGTTGGGATCCATGTTTTCCAAACTCCTGCTAGTGTTGATATTTTGACATCTTCCCAAGAATCACAAATGTTATTAATGGCCTCCAGAATGGAGAATCCTTTCCAGAAGATTTTCAGTTTCCTTTGCCCAGATCCATCAGAGGAATCACTATTGATGGCAGCCATAACCTTACAAAATGTGTTTCTTAAACAATAAGACATGAAAGTCAAAATGACTCCTTGATCCTTGGACTGCAGAAAGGATGTTGTGTTAGCAGGCATTAAAAACAAATTAATCTTGTTTTACATCTCCATCAGAGTTCTTGAGTGAACAGGTGCAACATTGCTGAGTAATCATATTTTGAAAAGAAAGTTTTTTCTCTGAACAGTAGATCACAGCAATGGGCTTAAAATAGTCAGAAACCACACTGTAAAGCGATGTGCTGCCCTCCAGGCTTTATTGTTTCATTTATAGAGCACAGGTAGAGTAGATTTTGTGTACTTCTTAAGGGCCCTATGACTTTTGGAATGGTGAATAAGCATTGGCTTCAATTTTAAGTCACAAGCTATATTAATCTCTAACAAGGAAGTCAGCCTGTCACTTGACACTTTCTGTTTTTTTAAAATTTTTTATTGATTTATAATCATTTTACAATGTTGTGTCAAATTCCAGTGTAGAGCACAATTTTTCAGTTATACATGAACACATATATATTCATTGTCACATTTTTTTCTCTGTGAGCTACCATAAGATCTTGTGTATACTGTCATTTGACACTTTTAAGCCAGAGACTTCTCTCTAACCAGGAAAGTTCTAGCTGATATCTTCCAATATAAGGATGTTTCATCTACACTGAAAATCTGTTGTTTAGTATAGTCGTCCTCATTAATTACTTTAGCTAGATCTTCTGGGTCTGGTGTTATTGTAGGGTTATTAGCTAACTTAATTCCAATATTGTTTCTCAAGGAATGGGAAGCCCTAGTAGAGGGAAGGAGATGGGGAATACTGGTTAGTGGAGAAGTCGGAGCACACACAATATTGATTAATTTTACTTATATGGGAACAGTTTGTGGTGCCCTGAAGCAATTATAGTAGTAATTTTTTGTGTCACAATATTTTTTGTGTCAAAATTAATGCTTTTTCTGTCCTTCCTAAGAAATTTTTGAAAACCTCATGATTATAAAGACTTTCTTCTATTTTTCCTTTCCCAAGAGAACTTGTAGACATAGCATTTACATTTAGTCTTATGATTCACATCAAATTAATATAGAAATATTTGATTATGGTGATATAGGGATTGAAGTTAATTTTTTTCTATATAGATATCAATTATTCCAATAACATTCTCCATTGAAATACATTTATACTTTTGTTCTAAAATCCATTCACTATATATGAGTGGACATATTACTGGATTTTCTATTCTGTATCATTAATCTGTTTGCTATCTTTGGATCTGCACATTGTTTTGAGTACTGTAGTTTCTTGTTAACTCTTAAAATTAGATAGTGTGAATTATTTAATAATTTTTCTTCTCTTTCAAAATTGTTTTGATGAATATAAATCTTTTTTATACCTCTATATATTTTACAATCAGTTTATCCATTAAAAATAAGCCAATTGAAATGTAGACTGGACTGGCATTAAAACTATCAATCGATTTTGGAAAAAATGGCAACTTAAAAATATTAAATATTCCGAACAATTAAATATATTTCTCCATCCTTTAGGTCTTCTTTAATTTCTCTCTGCAGTGTTTTATAGTTAAGTTTCTAACTCTTCCAGTTTAATATTCACTTTAAGTGGTTATGCTTTTGTTGTTATTATAAGAAATATTACTTTTTTTTCCAGTTGTGGTTGGTTTCTACATAATAATGTAAATAATCTATGTATATTGATCTTGTAGTCATGTGACCTTCCAAAACATACCCTTAATTTTACTTTTGCATATTAAAAAATATTCAGATGTATAACATGATTTAATGTTAGTATATATTGCAAAATGTTTAGCACAATAATTCTAGTTAATATTTCTTTTGCTTATTTTAAAAGGAGACTCTATGTAAACTCTCATGTGACCTGTGAATAACATAATTTTGTTTTCTCCTTTCCAATCAGCATAACTTTATTATATAGATTAGAGCTTCCAGTACAATGTTTAATCTGCTACAACTCAAAAAATAAGCCAATTAAATAATCACAAAAACACAAGTAACAAATTTACAATGGCAGTGGGATGTTTCCAACTATAAGGCTGCTGCTGTGACATTCATGTAGCTAAAGTCATTAAGTGTTCTTTTAACAGACACACATCAGTTAGTCATTGGAATTGAAGCAGAGTGATATTAAGGAAGGAATTCATGTCTTCAAGTATAATTTAAGCACAATCATCTGGAGACTTTCTAGAAAATAAAATGAGAATGAATAAAACCCTTTTTTTTGAGTTAGCATCATACATTTGGGTAAAGTCTGTGCCCTCTAATCTTATTCATCATGATATATAAAAAAATAAGCATCAAATTCTTGTTGTGGATTTCTGATCAAGGGATCCCATACTGAAAAATATTGATACTTTGCCCTTCCAGATCTGAAAGAGCAAATACACTACCTTTCAGCTACCCATTCAATTACTATCGAGTAGTCCTATCTCTTGTAAAAAGCTTTTGTAAATGTTATGATTATTGTAATGCTATTGTATTTTAAAGCATATCAGAAAACACATACATAAGTACTTTAGGAAAAATTTTCCTTCAAACTAAAAGCTGACATTCTGCTTAAAGATGGACCAAATCTTCAACTTTTTTTTGTAAAACAAGGACTCTCCATGTTAAGGGAACAGGAAATGTGCACTTTACAATCCTATAATGAGCTCTAAAATCAAACAAAAAACTGTTATTTCATGGGAATCTTTAAGCAATAGATTTTATTCTTTAAATTGTATTATTTTATATTTACAAAGAATCAGGAAAAAGCACATCAAATTTGAGATACAGAAGTCTTTCCACCTCAATTTGAAAAATACATGGTACTGCTCAAATTTTCTCTGATGTGATACATTGGTAAAAATCTACATTTTTGTATTGCTATACAGCTTTATCTCACTGGCTGCTTTCTTACAGTGTAACCCATCATTTGAAGATCTAACATAATTAAAGATTTCTCTCTTGTCTTGGTGAGAGCACACTTTTAATTCCTATGACTGTGTTGACTGGAATTAACAGTGCCTTGGAAGATACAGACTAGCCCGGTCATCTCTCGATTCCTTATTCTCTAACAAACACGGTGCCAAGGAATTGATACTGTCCAAATAATCTTCATTCCACTTTGAAACCTCCTCCTAAATCACCAGCTTTATGAATCATCAATTTTATGAATGATCTTGATACTCAAACCCATCTTTGTTCCCTAGAGTACTGATGAAATCAGCTCATTAGGGCAGATTGGTTTCAGGATAAGTCCATGATGCCACTCTCCAAATGAGCCTTCCCCCTGACTTCCTTCCTCCCATGGCTCACTTTTCTGTTCCTCACACTCTGCTCCTCAAATCTTGCATCTCTTTTATATTCTTAATTTTCAGTCTTATTAGATGACTTTACCTCAGTGTTTATGGAGAAACACTGAAGCCTTCTGATGAGGATACTCTCATTTTTATATACTAAAAATATAAAACTTATCTACCCACATTCTCCTCCTCCCATATTCCATAAAACTGATGGCTGATTTCTCAATCTGTGTTAAAGATCTCAGGTGCTAATAGTGAACAGAATACACAGATGTTTGGCAGAGATTTTGGCTTCAAAGAAGAATCTGAGGCCTCAACACATCAAAGGTTATATCCTTGAGAAATATAAACTACTTTAATTGGCTTTTTAAATTTATTGTAAAAATACTCTAGCGAATGTTCCTAAGAAATGTATTATAAATCTTCCCACCTTGTTTTTAGAAAATATAGTAAGTCAGCTTTGGCAGGCTTTTCTGATGTATATGTGAAAACTAAATAAAATAGCATTAGGGTGAAATTATTAATGCACATTTTTTTCCAGTTATATCTTATTTTCTTCAAAAAAAAAAAACTAACAAACCGGAGACAGTGGATACAGCTGGGAACTAAGTCCACGTTTAAACATTATCCTAATGTGCATCCCTTAACAAATTTCTTTTATGTTAGTTGCAAAAAAAGGGGACAAAGAAAACTTCCACATTTTTCTCCAGATACTTGAATTCTTTATTTACTGTTCCATTTCTGCCTTCTCAGAGAGACCTTTGCTGAATGGCCATCTGAAAGCACCCCACATTTATTTTTCTTCATAATATTTTCTTCTAACTGAAATTCTGTGGTGAATCCTTGGCTGTGTGTTTAGTATCTATTCCTTCCCCTACAATATATGCTTATGAGGCTGGGGAATTTCTTCACTGCTGTAACCTCGGAACTTAGAACAGAAAAAAATCAATATTTGCAGTGTACATAAATAATGAGTGGGTGAATTTACCAAGCAGAGAGAACAATTCTTCATTCTGTACCTTCTTGGCCATATAGCAAGAGATAAATTTACTAATTCAACATCCTCTGAATGCAATTAAGCCAGACAAATATGAGTTTCAAGTGAAAATGCTGTACTTAGTGTGTCTTCTATTTTGTATCTGAAACACTAGTCTATCAAAGCTGGAGGGAACCTAGAAATTCAGCTCCCTTCATTTGTCCACTTGAATGATGCAAATGATCTGCTGCTTTTCATATCTCATTTTTATTCCTTTGGCTTTCTTTTTCACAAAATTTGAAAAAATACCAAATATGAAGCTCTCCAAGAATACAGGTAAAAATTGTACACACACACACACAATTAAGACAGAAAGAGTTTGGAAGTGTGTGTTTGAGATATATAGAGAGAGTTAACACAGAGACGTAAAGTGAAAATAATTATGGAAACATTCTGATGCATTAATTGAGAAGAGTAATTTCCCCAGAGATAAATAGATCAAAAGTAAATGATACAAGAATGGAATAAATGCAGAGTCTGGGTTAGACAGAATTCTTCATCTTTTTTGTCTATTCAGTTTTTCAAGGGACAAGAAAATGTCTTCCCCAAACCACACTCTGGTGACAGAATTCATTCTCCTGGGACTCACAGACAACTCAGTGTTACAGAAGACCCTGTTGGGGTGTTTCTGGTGATCTGCCTAGTCACACTGGCAGGGAACCTGGGCATTATCGTGCTGATCAGGACCAATGCTCACCTCCAAACCCCCATGTACTTCTTCCTCAGCCACCTGTCCTTTGTAGACATTTGCTATTCATCCAACATCACTCCAATATGCTATACAATTTCCTCTCAGATCAGAAGACCATCTCCTATGCTGGATGTTTCACACAGTGTCTGCTCTTCATTGCCCTGGTGATCACAGAGCTTTATATCCTTGCTTCAATGGCGTTGGATCTCTATGTTGCCATTTGCAGCCCTTTACATTACAGCAGCAAGATGTCCAAGAGCATCTGCCTCTCTCTAGTCACTGTCACTTACTCTTGTAGCTTCCTTCATGGGCTCTCTCAGGCACTGCTGACTTTCCACCTGTCCTTCTGTGGCTCCCATGAAATCAACCATTTCTACTGTGCTGACCCTTCTCTCATGATGCTGGCTTGCTCTGACACCCGAGTCAAGAAGATGGCAATGTTTGCAGTTGCTGGTTTTACCCTCTGCAGCTCTCTCCTCATCATTCTCCTGTCCTACGTTTTCATCATGGCCGGCATCTTGAGGATCAGCTCTACAGAAGGCAGGCACAAAGCCTTTTCTACTTGTGGTTCCCACCTGACAACAGTCACTATATTTTATGGAACCCTCTTTTGCATATACTTAAGGTCCCCATCTGAGAATTCTGTCAAGCAGTCCAAAATAATCGCAGTCTTTTATAGTTTTTTGAGCCCAATACTGAACCCGTTGGTCTACAGTATGAGGAACAGGGATGTCATCCAAGCCTTACAGCAGATGATTAAGAGAAATCTTTCATAAAATAGCAGTTTAAGGATCTGCTCATTTAAAATGACTAAGTGTCTGTGACAACTTAGTGTTTAGAACCTAGAAATGAGTAACATTGGATTCTGTCTGTGATAGAGTTCCCAGTTTCAATTTTTGAGGATCAACATCGTTTAGTGTGGGACATTCCTTTAACTTATAACAAACTTCCTTTTGGCTAAGCAAAGAGTTGTGTCTTATTCTTAGCAAACAGAATGTTCTCATATCAAGATTTATAATCCTCTTTCAAAATGTGTTTTAAAATCACTGTAAAGTACTTACACATTTTGCTAATTACTTACATTTTGTGTAAATAATTATGTGCTTTCTTTTATTTTATAGTTCTGAGAACCACTGTGACTTTCAGGACTCAGATTTAAACTCAGTTTTGGCCACTGTCTTAATCAAAATGCTTGATCTGTTTGTGGTCTCTCCTTTTTATATATAGATATCTTTGCATTTTTTTAAATTGAAGTATAGTCAGTTCACAATGTTGTGTCTGTTTCTGGTGTAAGGCATAATATTTTAGTCACATATGAACATGCATATATTCATTTTAATATTCTTTTTCACCATAAGTTACTATAAGATATTGAATAGAGTTCCCTGTGCTATACAGTATGGACTTGTTGTTTATCAGATTTTGTGAGAATCTTCCTGTATTTTAAAGTGAGAGACACTGCCAGAGTTCAGCAGGTGTTCTGTGTGATTCAGTGGATTTGTAGATGTAATTCTTGGAGTATTTGTGGGAGAGGCTGAGCTGTGAGTCTCTCTACTCTGCCATCATGACAGCTCCCCTCTGTCTTTTTTAAAATATTCTATTTATTTATATCTATTTGTGATTTAATTTTTTTTTTTATTTTTAGGTCTTTGGGTGGAACCAGCCTCATAAATTCTTCAGAGATAGGATAGAATATAAATCAATAGATTTAAAAATAATCATAAGTAACACTCAATTATAGTTTAGTGCTCACTTTTACATCACTGCATGTTTAATCCTCAAAGAAATTAGTGAGAAGATTATTGTCTCCATTTATAGCATTTGGAATCCTAGGCACAGAGAGATTAAATGACTTACCCAAAGTCACTCAGCCACTTAGTAGTACAGAGTCAAATCCCTTGATTCCAAATTTTCTCTCTTTCTAATTCACACTGCAGTGATTAAACCCCTTAACACTCTGCAAATGCTGGGATGATAAACTGATGAGGTTGTTGCTATACATGTTCATGGTGATCATGATGAGAGGATATGACTAGTAACCCCTAATGTGGGTTTCCTCTGACATTTCAGGTAAACATGATCATTTGTCATCATTATAGTAGAGTTGTCTCACTGTTTCATGTAAAGCAGGCAATTTTGATATTTGGAAAATCTATCTAGACTGCATTTTATGAATATGTTTTCCAGATTATAAAAGCACACGTTTATTATAAATAACTAGACAATACAAAGAGATGTGAAAAAATAACTTGTATGAGTCTTATGTCTTAAACCAAAAGATTATTTATGTTTGTGTTTTTTTATATTTCTTCTCAATATTTTATACACATATATTATTATAATTGATAAAATAAAATTGTAATCATGTGCTGTATACAAATTTGAACATTGATTTTTACTTGATAGTACAAGGTTTATGTTTCAAACAGACTATTTTTGTGAACACCATTTTAATGCCATTAATATTAATAGTTAAATCATACTTAATTACAAAAATAATACATATTGATTATAAAAAACAAATACTGAAAATATATAAAAATATGTAACTTTTCCCCTGACATTTTAACCTATTTCTTCCTGCTCTCTTTTAAGCAGCCCTTTATTTTCTCACCAATTTGTGATGTTACCTTTCATTGTACCCTAAATGAATCCATTTCTGTTAATTTTTTTCTTATTTTTTACCAGTTTGTTTATGTATTTTAAGCCAAATTCTTATCACTAATGTAGATTTAAAATAAGTTTTAATTTCTGATAGAGAAATTCCATCTTTATTATTTTTGCTTCCAAATTCATCTTAGGAGAACACAAATCAGATATTTATAGCTATTCAGTACATTTACCTAAGATATTATGCATATGAGAGTTCAATCTAGAAAGTATATACACATACAAGCATGAAACTCCAATCTAGCATTCCATACATTACATATCTATTATAGATTATTTGAAAAACATGGAAAAATATCTTAGTAATGTTGTTCTAGTTTGGTCCCCAAGTCTGATGGGAGATGTATGCAGTGGAGCCCACAGAGATGGGATGGAAGGTGTAGGAGAGTTAAGTATTTTTGGCTGGTAAAGTGACCCACAGTCAAGGAGAAAAGCATTTAACCTGTGTACATTAATACTGTGTATTTATTAACTTTTTACACAATCAGTTATTTTTGCACTTTACCTTTTATTACACTTCCATTATGCAACATTATTTTCCCACAAAAGTGTATAAATGTAGACTCTTACCCCTATGTTGTCCTTTGCCAGGACTTGTCCTCCAAATATACATATTCCTCCACTGTGAGTAATTTCAAAAAACTGAGAAAAAATTCTATATTGATCCAAGTTAAAATATGTCTTAAGTTTTTAAATAATCAGAAGGAAATATTTCTGAGCGTCACTGCAGTGGAGAAATGCACAGTGGAAAAATCAGTCAAATTTGATGGTAAAAGAGACAGCTAATACCTTGGTGAAGTATTTGCCCCAGATAAAGTAAAGTAGTAAACTTAATGTATGATAAGCTCATAGAAATCATATGAAGTACAAAAAATGTTATCATATAAATTAATGTTGAAGGCTAAATATAAAAAATTAATAAAACCCCAAATGCTGAAATCAATGAGTAAAATTATTAATAATCACAAATATGAAATTACATACTGTTTTGTGTATCTATATTTAAGGGAGTTCAAAATGACTGGCACTATATACTTTGTGTCAGGAAAAATAATAATATACAGTTTTTCTGGAGATCAATTTAATGTTGTTTTCAGAAGTCTTAAAATCATTCTATACTTTTACTTTGTAAGTCCTATTTTAAAAATTTTACTTTGTAAGCTCTATTTTTTAAAAAATGTGTTGCAGGCATACAAAGAAATGTAGATAAAATTTTCATAGTAATATTTGTTTTATAGCTGAGAAGAAGGAAAGAAGTGATGTATTCATTCAGGCAGACCTCACTTGGCACGATCTCCTGCAACTGAAGTTGGTGGAACTTGGAAATGTCTTTGCTTTGTGTGGATCTGCATGGCCACAATACTGTGCAAAGTGGGGTCTTCCTGCATTCAGTACAGTTAGGCATAGACATATGCAAATAGAACTGAGGTTGGCTGTATGTAACTAGAAACCCTGGAAAGCTGTGTTGCTTGTGATCATAGAGGAAAGTTTGAATATTATGTGACAGATTTTGCATTAGAATATATATAGACAGTAAAATTAAGAAGATCCCAGTTAAGGGAAGGGAAAATCACTTTGCATAGCTCTTTTTGGAAAAAGAAGTGTTCGACAGCTTTGTAATATATGAGAATTAAGGAAACATAAAACTTGTTTTTTATATCCATGTACCGATTTTCCATGATAAACAATTCTTTCTTATATAGGCAAGAAAACAAGCAAACAAAAACTTACGTATTTTCAATTCATCCAGATCCCAAGATGCAAAGTTAAAGGGTCTTTATTTATTATTAGAATTTAAATGTGAAAGTAGGAAAAAGCAGAGTTTCAAAACCTGTTCTATGAAAGTGTTGAACCAAATGGTCATCCAGGTGTCTTCTAATTCAAGCTTCTATTATTTTCCCCCTTAAAACTGTTGTGCTCCTGAATAGGCTGAATTTCTTCGGTTGTAAACAAAGCTATAAGTTTATATTTGTTATGTA
Source organism: Vicugna pacos (assembly GCF_048564905.1). Lineage (NCBI taxonomy): Eukaryota > Metazoa > Chordata > Mammalia > Artiodactyla > Camelidae > Vicugna > Vicugna pacos. The sequence goes on from NW_027328742.1 coordinate 8,615,703, forward strand.
GGCGATGGGGCAAGTAAATCATTCTCTATCCATAGTGTTTTAATCTGGAAAACAAAATTTTTCTTTCATTCAGAAGTTTACTTCTCAAGAGAAAATTCATCCATAAAGGTTTTTTTCCCATCTCCTCAAGCTTAAACATCATTGTCAGTTTCCTAGCATACGATGACATCGAGATGAAGTGGCACACATTAAAGCTGATTTCCAATAAATAATGTCGATGGATCAATTTTTTCTGTGTTGAATTTATATCTGCTTATATATTCACACATGTACACAATGAAATGAAGACTCTCAACAGAATGAGTTTCACTGAGGATGTAGGAAAATTTGAGTACTCTTAACTGTTGGTAATTTCACACATCACTACATCCAAAAACAAATAAATATAAGGAGAAGTAAAAATAAAACTTTAGAAATCTGCCTTAACAAAGTTTATGATCAGAAATAATAACTTATATGCTAAAGATTTTCTTAAGGAAGGAAAAAATTAAAAACTCCCTAAATTTTAAAAGGAGGTAATGTCATAAAATGTCACATATCAATGTGAAGCCATATTATGCTCTTCAATAAAGACCAGTTTCAAAGAATATCTGGCAATCTGGAACATGCGTATGCTGCTATTTATTTGTAAAACACTAAAACCTAATCTTCACGTGTACTTGAGCAGCAGCTACGTCAAAACTCTTTGTGGGAAGATAAGAAATGAAAGGTAATATGTAAAATATAAGAACAGTTACTAATGCTGTAGGGACAGATGATATAAAACTCTTCTCTAAAAAAGGAAAATTCTAAATCAGAATTGGGTATCCTTTATTGAGAAAGGAATCTGTTTTGGTTGAAAGAAACCAATGAAATAAATTGTGGAATCATTAAAAAATATACACTATCAAGTTCTTTGTTGAAATAATGAAACATATATAGTTTTATATTCCAAAGAAACAGACCAAGAAATGTACCAAAAGTGCAGTAAAAAAAATGATCAAAATTTGAGATTTGAGTTTCTTTTGAGAAAATCAGTTTCTAGGAAAGGGACTATGTATATATCCAGTGAAAGTAAATCATTTTCATATTCATAAAATACATTGCAGTACACTTGACTTTGCTGGTAAGGGTGGCTCAGCCAGGCTTAATTATTGCTGACCTAGGAAGTGAAAGGAAGAAACTTTATGCTAATTAATCTACCAGAATAAGTTCTTGAGTGAGACTAAAACAATGACTTTGCTTAAGCATAAACAGCTCATTTCTGATGCTATGCTTCCATCAACTGTCATTTCCAAACAATTTTCTCTTTCATTGTTTCAATTAGACTCACCTGATCCCAAACTCTGCAAACATATATATTGTATGACTGTTATCCCAGAGAATTACATTCAGGCAGATCTAAAAGGTGTTGCAGAAAAATGTGTTACAGCTCGGTGTTACAGCTCAGTTGTGACAGCATCCTGGATCCGGGTGAGACCAAGCAGCAGAGTTGGAGAACTCAGACTTACTATGCCATCGGGCCCAAAGGAGTTAACACTTCAAGCTCTAGACCCCATCTGTAGGTTTACACAGGCTTTTTATAGGCTGCCAGTTTTACACTTTGCAACATCATATGCAAATAAAGTACAACAGAAATTGACCAACCAGGAACAAGCTTTGTAGAAATAGACCAATCAGGAGTGAGCTCCATGCAAATGAAGTACTACAAATGGACCAATCAGAAGTTAGGGAAGTGGACCAATCAGAAGTGAGAGTAATAACCAATCAGAAGTGAGAGTAATGACCAATCAGAAGTGAGAATACTAACCAATCAAGAGTGAAGGAAAGTGAGCTCAGGGAACCAATAGAATTCTAGGTGTAAGTTAGTCACTTTAGAGTCAAAAAGTGATACAGAACCTCTGGGCCAGGGAACCGGATGGTGCTAAGAGGAGAGCAGCGGCCCTGCCCAGGGGTCCTGCTAGTCTTTTTATGGGGCTTCCCACCTCAAAGGGATAGTTTTTTTTTTATTGTTTTAGACTTTTTTTTTCAATTGGGAGCCTGTTGAAATAGAGTTTTTCCCCATTATAACAAGGTTTCTCATAAACATTCTTCTTAAAGCCTGTTTCACATCCTTGTTCCTAAGGCTATGGAGAAATGGATTCAGCCTGGGACCCACAAAAATACAAATGCTACCACAGTTTTCACTTGTTCAACAAATCACTCATTTAGCGGTCTTGGATACATGTTTCTATAAAACACACTGACAGCTGTCAGGTGGGAGCCACAGGTGGAGAAGACTTTGCTCTGCCTTTCATTGGAATAAACCTTCATAATGGTGATAAAAATGAAATGTAACAGATGAGTATGATGAGGAGGGAACCTGTGAGGTTAATCCCTGTGGGCAGAAACAGGGCAGTTTGCTTCATTCAGTGTCAGAACACGTTAACATTAAGAGGGCTGGTCAGCACAGTAGAAATGGTTGATGGCGTTGGGCCCACAAAAAGACAAGCAAGAGGTCAGTATCACCTTCACTGTGGCCACCATGGACCCCTAGAGGTAGGGGAGAGTGACCAGGCAAATGCAAAATGGCCTGGACATTCTGCTGTTGTAATGCAGATGATCATGGGCTGACCATATCCATGGCACTGAGCAGTTAAGACTTGGTGAGGAGCAGAGTCATGAATGTTCAGAAAGAAGTCTCCTAAGTATTCCTTTTGCCCACTCCAATTTGCTACTTACAACTTCTCATCTAAGCCCTTTTCTCCCCCTCCCTCTCACTTCCCCTTCCCCTTCTTCTTCTCCTTCTTCGTCTCCTCCTCCTCCTCTGTCTTCCCCTCATCCTCCACTCCCCTCCTCCTCCCCCTCCCCTTTTTATCCCTCCTCCTCCTCAATCTTCTTCCAGGCTTTCCTGATACTGGAAACAAGTAAATGAGTGGAGATCAGAGATAAGCCAGTTAGCTTTTTGAATTCCATTCTTGATGTAATTTAAAAAAAAAAAACTGTTCAGGTGAAGAATCAGCTTGAAGAAAACCTGAGATTTCAATGCTTAGCTTCTAACTTGTTTTAATATAGCTAGGAAGATTCCTGATAACATTGTGCCTCTATTGTATATTAAGAGTACTTCAGTATTAAACATCTAGTGAATAATTTGATCTGCTTGACTTCGATGAAAGTAAAACTTACCTTTAAGTCAATTTTGGTGAGGTAAATTTACTTAGAATAAAATGTAGAAATGTTTAATGCAGTTGGACAAATGTGCACAGACATGCAATCATAAATCAAGTTTTCAAGGCTGCTACACGGGTAGGGAGAGGGCGTGGGAATAGGGTGCAAAAAAAAAAACCCCACAAAACTCACTCAGTGAGATTCTGATATTTTTAGTTGAATAAATACTCCTAGGATTTTTTCAAGCCTTCAGTTACTATTCAGAATTCTGAAAAGTTAATTCTGACAAGTTTTGCCAGTGTGTTCGTGGAAGAGCAAATTTTGGGAGGCCATCACACTTCATTCAGAAGTTAACTCCTTCTAATACAATGGTTTTGAGATTCATTTAAGTTATATTATTGCTTTGTTCATTTTTTATTTCTGTGTAGCGTTCCATTATATGGATGTATCAGAATTTGTTTATCTATATATCTTCCAACATGTGAGTTTCTTTGTGGATATATATATTCTTTGTTCTTGGATAAAAACCTAATACATTCTGGGTCATAGTTGTATAAGGGACTAAAACACTTTAAGTAATTTTAGAAGAAGGAACTTGTTTTCCAAAGAAGTTGAATTATTTTACACTTCATCAAGTGATGTATTATGACAGTTATTTAAATTGTCATTGTCAATAGTTGGGCAATTTTTTAATTCTTTAATTGATGAGGTTGTGAAGTGGTATGTCTAGGTAGTTATAATTTATATTTTCTTGACAATTATAAATATTGATATTCTTTTCATATGGTTATTGGATATTCATGTTTTCTTTTATGAAGTATCTCTTCACATCTTAGACTTGTTAAAAATTAGTCTGTTTGTATTTTGATCAGTGAACAGTGGAGGGACTTTATGTATTCTGAATAGAAATCCTTGTTAAAATTACTGAATATGAGTATTTTTCCCTAATCTGTGGCTTTCCTAGACTTTCTGCTCCTCAAATCTCTTTCATACTTCACGTTTCTACTTCTCAATTTCATCAGGTGACCTCATCTTAGTGTTAATAAACAAAGCTTATGGTTGGAATTCCCTCTTCCTTACTATAATCTAAAAACTAAACTTCTCTACTCATATTTTCTTCATCCCATGGTACTAAAATTAATGGCTACTCTGTCTGTGCTAAATATTTCACACCTAGTATGAAGCACTGTAAATATATGTTATGCAGTGATTTTGGCCTCAAAGGAGAGTCTAGCTCCCAAAGAATCAAATTATCATTATGCTTTTGAGAATCAAAGACAATTTTAATTGTTTTCTAGGATGATTTTTAGAATAGCCTAGGGAATATACTTAGGAAATACATTATAAATCTTCCCACATTGTTTTTTCCAAAATATAGTAGGTCCACTTTTACAGGTAAGTCATTTGTTCATTAAATATATGTTTTGTTCTTATGTGTGGAATTTAATATTTCACCATGTGGAAAACTTGCATCTAAAAGCATCTCACTTGTATTTTTCTTCATTGTACTTACTTCTAACTGATGTCGTGTGATATATCTGTATCTGTGAGTTTAACATCTATTCCTTCTCCTACAATATATGCTCCATGAGGTTGAGGGATTCGTTCATTGCTGTAACACCAGACACTAAAACAGGAAAAAACAATTCAATCTCTGCAGTGTAAAAGAATAAATGAGTATGTGAATTCACAAAAAGCAGAGAGAAAAATTCTTCATTCTGAAACTTTTTAGCCATATGTTGAGATAAATTTCACCAATTCAACATCCTTTGATTGAGATCAAGACAGACAGCAATGCGGTTCAGGTGAAAATGCTGTACTGAACATGAATCTTCTGTATGTATCTGAACAATAGGCTATCAGAGCTGCTGGGATCCTAGAAACCCAAACTCCTTCATTTGTCCATTTGAGTGATGCTAATGACCTGATGCTTTTCATAACTGATTTTCATTCCTTTGGCTTTTTTTCCCACAAAGTTTGAAAAAATATCTAATGTGAAGTTCTCCAAGAAGACAGGTATAAATGTATGAATGTATGTATTAAAATATGCAATATTCTTAGAGTATATTCATATATAGTATAATTGCATATTAATAATGAATTAATCCTATATATATATACACATAAGGGAGAGAAAGAGAGCCTGAGCTATAGAGAACACAGCGATAAGCCAGATATACAGGAAAAATGTTTGTGTAGAAATTTTGATGTATTTGTTGAAAGAAAAGCATGATTTGTCATAGATTAATAGGCCAATGAGTAAATATAAAAGGGATGGAATAAATGCAGAAGCTGGATCAGACAACACTCCTCACTTTCTTTGTCACTTCCAGTTTTTAAGGCATAAAAAATGTCTTCCCCAAACCACACTCTGGTGACAGAATTCATTCTCCTGGGACTCACAGACAACTCAGTGTTACAGAAGACCCTGTTGGGGTGTTTCTGATGATCTACCTAGTCACGCTGGCAGGGAACCTGGGCATGATGTTGCTGATCAGGACCAATGCCCACCTCCAAACCCCCATGTACTTCTTCCTCAGCCACCTGTCCTTTGTAGACATATACTATTCATCCAACATCACTCCAAATATGCTGTACAATTTCCTCTCACACCAGAAGACCATCTCCTATGCTGGATGCTTCATACAGTGTCTGCTCTCCATTGCCCTGGTGATCACAGAGCTTTATATCCTTGCTTCAATGGCGTTGGATCACTATGTTGCCATTTGCAGCCCTTTACATTACAGCAGCAGGATGTCCAAGAGCATCTGCCTCTTTCTAGTCACTGTCCATTACTCTTGTAGCTTCCTTCATGGGCTCTCTCAGGCACTGCTGACTTTCCACCTGTCCTTCTGTGGCTCCCATGAAATCAACCATTTCTACTGTGCTGACCCTCCTCTCATGATGCTGGCTTGCTCTACACCTGAGTCAAGAAGATGGCAATGTTTGCAGTTGCTGGTTTTACCCTCTGCAGCTCTCTCCTCATCATTCTCCTGTCCTACGTTTTCATCATGGCCGGCATCTTGAGGATCAGCTCTACAGAAGGCAGGCACAAAGCCTTTTCTACTTGTGGTTCCCACCTGACAACAGTCACTATATTTTATGGAACCCTCTTTTGCATGTACTTAAGGCTCCCATCTGAGAATTCTGTCAAGCAGTCCAAAATAATTGCAGTCTTTTATAGTTTTTTGAGTCCAATGCTAAACCCATTGATCTACAGTTTACAGAATAAGCATGTGATCTCTGCCATGAAGCAAATGATTAAAGGAAATCCCTTTCATAGAATTGCACTTTAGCCATCTGTTTGTAATTACTAAGTATTTGTAATAACATAGTGATTCCCTCCAAAAGAAAACCTAGACTTTTATAGTCATAATTTGTCTTCATAAAATCTCCTCAAAATTAATATCTTCAAGACAAATTATTTTAATACAAACTTTAATGCTGAAATGAAATTATAGTTTCTTTAATGGAGAACCTCTGAAAATAAATTGAGTAATAGTCAGTAATTCCATATAACAATTTAACATCTTTACATATTTGAGTGTAAATATTATAATTAACTCATTCTGTTGGTAACATTAGAAATTCATTTCATTTGAATTTAATGGTCTGCAGAACTACCATGATGTTCTAAACTGAGTGATTAAGTTTTACACTTCATTTTTTAGAAATGTTATGATCTAATTTCTTATTCAATCTCTGATATAGAACAATGACTCCAGTGCCCATTTAATCTCTGGATTCATCTTGGGGAAATTTTAAATATATGGATCACCCAATGCTTTAAACTTTAATTTAATTTTTTCCCCAACTCACATCATAGGTATCCTGAGAAACTGTTTGTCTGTTTGTAAATACTGGATTATGCTCCTCAACATTGAAAATAAATTGTCAATGTCTCCATGAGTTTCCAGGGATATGGATCCAATTCAGTCATCGAAAAGTACAATGGTATTCTAGTTGTACTTTTCATGTAGTAGCTCTGACTCAGGTCTACTTTATCAAGAGTTAATAGAGTCTATCAATTGACCTGTAGATAGAAAAATTTCCTTGAAACAATATACAGATGAATAAATGTCTACCCATCTCTCTGGAAGAGAAAACCCAATGTTTATTTTGGTTTATAAATCTATCTGTGAAACATTATTTTCTAGATAACACTATTCTAGTCGTTCTCAAATTTTCAATTGAGAAAATCAATAGTATAGAAGTGTATATAAATAGATATGTGAATCATTCACATTGTATGTGCATTAGTGGTCAACCAGATGATTGCACATTGAAAAACTGATTTAATTTTCTTTAAACTGCTTTAAATGTTTGTATTCTAATATTGTGCACTCTGTTTTTAACTAAGATCATAGTGCTTATATGAACCAATGTCTAAATTTACTGTAATGTGTTCAAATTAATTTCCAAAAAATCATCCTGATAACCTGAGTTTTAGAAAATTGAACTTCATTCTTAAGTCTCAGTTAATTGAATAAGGCTGATTCTATTGAATATTTTCACTATAGATAAATAAATTTGGGGACAGATGTGAGAAAGTAGCATTTACCAATGATATGTCCTAAACCAAAGGAAAATTCCTGCATGTATTTGTTATATTTTTTCAATAAATTGATATGCTTATATACTCTTATAGTTAATAAGACACAGTTGGAATATTATGCCATATACAAGTTTGAATATTGATTTTTTAATTGATAGTATAATGTTTGTTTTTTCATACAGACTAAATTTTTAGTGAACATAATTTTTAATGTAGTGTAATACACAATATCAAATCATACTTAAACTTAATTATAAAAATATTACATATCAGTTGTAGAAAATAAAATTGAAAATACTGAAAGCTATTTCAATTTTGGAACAAAATGTAATTTCAATTTTGAATAAAAGTACAATTTATTTGTAATTTCTTTCTAAAAGAGAACTTCTCTCTGCATTTGATATATTTTTATTTGTTTATCTCAGAAACCATTATTCTATCATATTTATCCTGTTTGTTTTTATGATTGTCTAATATATCTATGTATATATCTTTCTGATTTTTCCTTTAGGATAGATTCCTAAATGTGGAAATGCTGACTAAAGTGCTAAATTTTTCTGTGGGTAAATTTTTCTCCAGAAGTCATCAACCATGTACACTTATGACTAGTAATGTTTGAGAGTAAACATTTCACTGTACCTTTCTTTTTCCTTTTTTTTTTTAATTGAAGTACAATTGATTTACAGTATTATATTAGTTTCAGGTGTACAACTTAGTGATTCAATGTTTTTATGGATTATACTCCATTTAAAGTTATTGTATATGAGTTCATTAGTGTCTCCTTTTTTCTTTTCTTAATTACAGATACGAGTGATATAATACGATAATTTCTTCCTCTTTCTGGCTTACTTTACTTAGAATGATGATCCCCAGCTCCACACATGTTGCTTCAAATGGCGTTATTTTATTCTTTTTTTATGGCTGAGTAGTATACAAAATGGAAACAGACATAGTAAACAATCATGTTTCCTGGGGGAAATGAGGATGGGAGAGGATAAATTTGGGAGTTTGAGATTTGTAACTAATAACTACTATATGTAAAAATAGATAAAAACCAAGTTTCTTCTTTACAGCACAGGAAACTATAGTCAATAACTTGTAATAACTTTTAGTGAAAAAGAATATGAAAATGAATATATGTATGTATATGTATGACTGGGACATTATGCTGTACACCAGAGATTGACACATTGTAATCTGAATATACTTTAATTTGAAAAAAAGAAAGTGATAGTAAAATCTCCACTATATTCCTTGTGCTGTACAATATTTTCCTGCAACTTATTTATTTTATGCATAGTAGTTTGTACCTCTGATCTCATAGCCCTGTCTTACTCCTTCCCCTGTCCTTTCCCCATTTGTAGCCACTAATTTGCCTTCAGAATCTCCCTGCTTTGTTACATTCATTCATTGTAACTTTATTAATGTTAGAAAATAGTATTTAAGATTATTAGATTCTTTGTTGTCTCAACTGAAATTCTTAGGAAAGGAATTTTTAAAATGGAACAGAAGAATTCAAATATATGTATATTTAACCAGTGAGGGACATACATTAGTTAAATATTTTCACAGCCATATTTTACAGAAGTATCTTGAATATTTGAGATACAATGTTGTTGTATGTTGTAATATTACATATAACCTTTTTCTCACATTTTAACCCATTTTCCACTGCTGTTTATTAAGCAATGCTTTATTTTCCCACTAACTTGTGATGTTATCGTCTCTGTACAATGAATGAATCTTTTAATTTCTTCTTTGACCAATCTATAAGTATTTTAAGTTAAATTCTTGTAATTTATGTAGATTTAAAACACACTTTAATTCCTAGTAGAGAAATTCTATATTCATTATTTTTCCCTTTCAAATTTATCTCAGGAGAATACAAACCAGATATTTCTAGCTATCCAATATTTTCAACCCAGAAATTATGTATATACTGGTTCAATTTATGAGCTATATGCATACATATACATAAAAACAAACAATTGAATATGGCCATACACATGATAAATATTTACTGTAAATTACTGGAAAATATTCAAACATATTTTATTATTTGTAATACTGCTATAGACCTACTGCATAGCACAGGGAACTGTATTCAATTTCTTATAATAACATATAATGGAAGAACATCTGAAAAGAAAATGCATATGCATAACTGAATCACTTTGCTGTAGACCTGAAACTAACATTGTAAATTAACTACATGTCAATAAAAATTTTTCAAAAATTAAAATAGTAGTATCACTATAGTTCAGTCCCCAGATACTAAGAGAAGATGTATGGAATGGAGGCTTTAGGGAGGGCAGATTAGGGATGAAATGTACAGGTGACTTAATTTTTTTTTGCCAGAAAGGTGGTGGCCTATAAATGAGGAGGAAATCATGTAACCTAGGGGCATTAATGCTGTTTAATTATCAACACTTCTAAAAACATTTATTTTTGCATCATCCCAGTGTCCATAATGTAACATAGTTTTCCAACAAAGATATCTAAATACAGACTCCTATTCCTACTGGAATTTCCTTTTGCCAACCACTGCCCCTCTAAAGAACTGACATGCCCTGCATACTCTCAACTGTGAGTCAGTCACTGAAAAAAATTCCGTGTTGATCAGAACTGAAATAACTGAAATACTTCAGCAATGCGAAAGGATGTCTCTCAGCTTAATAGCAGTGAAAGAAATTCACAATAGAAGTCACTTGAATTTGATCATAAAATAATTTAAAATTAAGCAGCACCCAACAAGTTGACAAAAGGTTTTGCTACAAATAAGACAAAGTGGAGACAGTACCAAAATATAAGTTCATAGAAATCATTCAAATAACAACATGTTAAGGCTATGAATAGAAAATTGATAAAAATTTTAAAATGTTAAAATGAGTGAGTAAAACTCTTGGTAATAAAAATATGAATTAAATACTGTTTTGGGTATTATATTTAAGAGAGTTCAAAGACTGGCACTTTTTTGTACATTGATGATGTCAGGAAAAATACTAATACATTTTTTTCTAGAAATTAACTTAGCATTATGTTTTTAGGAGCCTTAGAAATGGACACTTCTACTCAGTCCACTTTTCAGCATATGCTGAAAATAGAAACTTGGGTGAAGATTTTCATCATAATGTCAGCTTTATAGTTGAGAAAAAGGAAACCACTGATACATTCATGCAGGCAGCCCTCACTCCCTGTGATCTCCTATAAATGAAACTGGCGGAACCTGGAAATGTGTCTTTGCTTTGCATGGAACTCTGTGACCACAGCATATTCAAAGTGAGGCCTGCCTACATTTAATACACAATTAAGCACAGACATATGCAAATAGAACTGAGTCCTGCTGTGTGTAACTAGAATCCCTGGAAGGTTGTGCTGGCTGTGATCTTAGAGGAGAGTTTAAATATTATGTGACATATTTTGCCCTAGAATGTATACAGACATTAAAACAAAGAGGTTCCCAATTTAAAAAAGGACAAATCATGTTATATAGTATTTTTATGAAAAAGAAGGGTACTCCAATATATACATTATTATAATTTTATAAAATACTAGGGTTAAGCAAAAATTAAAACTTGTTCTTTATGTCTTATGCACCCATTTTCCATGATAAGCAATTATTGCTTTATAAGTACAAAAACAAAAAGTACATATTTTCAAACTCATCAAGGGGGAGAGGGTACAGCTCAGTGGTAGAGTGCATGCTTAGCATGTACTAGGTCTGGGTTCAATCTCCAATATCTCCATTAAAATAAATGAATAAATAACCTACTTACATCCACCACTAATAAAAGGGGATAAAGAGAAATTAAAAAAAAAAACAACCAACAAACTATCCATATCCCAAGATATGAAATTAAAGAATATTTATTTACTAATGTTAGAATTGGAATATGAATATAGGGAAAAAAAGCAGGGACTCAAATACGTTCTGTAAAATTGTTGGAACTGGATGATCACTCAGGGTCCTTCTAAATCAAGGTTCTATTATTTTTACCTTTAAAAATATTGTACTTCTGGGTAGGCTGAGATCTTCAGAGGTAATCAGAGCTATCCTTATGTGTCTGTTAGGAGTGAGTGATGAGGGCCACTGACTGTCAATTTCTCTACCTACAAATGTTTTAATCTGGAACCCCAATTTTTCTTTCATTCAGAAGTTTACTTCTTAAGAGAAAGTTCCTCTGAATAAAGGCTCTTTTCTTCTTGAGATTAAATATCACTATCATGGTAGCTAGCACACTATGAAATTGAGAAAAAGTGAAATAAGTAAAAGTTGAGTTCCAACAAATTGTATTTGATGCATGAACGTTTTCTGCATTGCATTTATATCTACAATATTCACACATGCACACAATCAAATGAGACTCCCAAGGCCATTAAGGATGTGGGGAAACTAGAGTGTTCATTGGCTGGTGTTGCTTTCTTATATCACTGCATTCAAAATGAGAGAAATATAAAGCAACGATGAATAAAATGGTGGAAACCTATCTTAATATAATAACTGATCAGAAGCAATAAATTACAGGTGTAAAGATTTTCCTAAAGAGGGAAAAGTAAAGACTCCCTAATTATTAAAAGGAGGTGGTGAACTATATATGTCATGTCAGTGTTGTTACATTATTCTTTTAAATAAAGGTCAGTTTCAAAGAGTATCAAACAGTCTGAAATATGCTTATGCTACAATTTAGTTGCAAAACACTAAAACCAAATTTCATGCATATTAAACTAGATGTTATTTTAAAATTGTTTGTGGTGAGATGTGACCTGAAAAGAGATGTGTAAAACTGTGGCACAAACAATTGTTAATATTGTAGGGACAAGATGATATAAATATCTCATTTAAGAAATGAAAATTCTAAATCAGGAATGGATATCTCCTATTAATAAGGGTGCCTGTTTTGTTTAAAGGAAATGAAATGAATCATTGGGTCATTAAAATGTAAATATCAGGTTTTTGGTTGAAAGAATAAACATATATGGGTTTCCATTCAAGCAAAGTAGACATAAAAATCCATCAAAGATTTATTCAGACCAAACACAGAAAATTAGAGAAATGAGATTTTTCTGAGAAGATAATCAGATTTCTTTAAGGAATATACATAAGATGTACCAGGGAAGAAAACCAGTTTCTTGAGGAAATTTACTACAATGCACATCACTTTGCTGGTGACAGCAGCTCAGGGATGCTCCATGTTGGTGACCTAGGAAGTGAAAGGGAGAACTTCTCAGCTAACTAACCAAGTGGAAATGCGTTCCTGAGTGACTCTAAAACGGTGAACCAGCTGAATCATAGACAACTGACTTCTGCTGTCTTGATTCCTGCCCACCGTCATTTCCACACATTTTGCCATTCTGTTTCCATAGACTGTCACTCGATCCCAAGCTCTGCGTGCATATAAACTATGATTGCTATTCCAGAGAGTTGCATCCCAATGTTGGCAGAACCAACAAGGGATACTTTTCGATTGTTTTGGGGGATTCTTTCTTCTTTTATTGGGAAACTGGTAAAATAGAGCTTTTCCCCATCGTACCAAGGTTTCTCATAAATACCCTTCTCAAAGTCTGTTTCACATCCTTGTTTCTCAGGCTGTAGATAAATGGATTCAGCATGGGACTCACAAAAATACAAAACACTGAGACAATTTTCTCTTGTTCAAAAGATTGCTTGTTTGCTGGTCTCAGATACATGCAGAACAGGGACTCGTAGAACATAGAGACAGTTGTCATGTGGGACCCACAGGTGGAGAAGGCTTTGCACTGCCCTTCACTGGAACAGATCCTCATGATGGTAATGAAAATGAAAACATAGGGGATGAGGATTATGAGAAGGGAACCTGTGAGGTTAATCCTGGTGGACACAAACAGGGTGGTTTGCTTTAAGTAAGTGTTAGAACACGTCAACATTAAGAGGGCTGGGTCTGCACAGTAGAAATGGTTGACGACGTTGGATCCACAAAAGGACAAGTGAGAGGTCAGTATCACATGCATTGTGGCCACCATGGACCCCCAGAGGTAGGGGAGGGTGACCAGGTGGATGCAGAGTGGCCTGGACACTCTGCTGTTGTAATACAGGGGACTGCAGATGGCCACATACCTGTCATAGGCCATGGCACCAGGCATGTAATACCTAGTAAGGAGCAGGGTCACAAAAACAAAACATTGGGCCAGACATCCCGTGTAGGAAATGGTCTTCTCAGGTAAGAAGTGTGCAAGCATCTGAGGAGAGACATTCATAGAATAAAACATATCTATGCGCGCTAAGTGGGTGAGGAAAAAGCACATGGGGGTTTGCAGCTGGGAGTGAATCTGATTAAATAAAATCATCCCAGGGCTCCCGGCCAGGGTGACGGGGTAATTCAGGAGGAAGACCACACAGAAGACGGGCTGCAGGTCTCGGTGTGTGGTCAGTCACAGCAGAACAATCTCGGTGGCCTCGGGGCCATTGTGCCAGGGAAATAGCTTCATTGTCATATTCTCTATTAAAAGAATGATTTTTCAGATTTAAAAAAGAGAAATGAATTGTGTGCAATTCAAGAATAGATAAAAATGAATCAGTACCCCAAAAAACTGGTTTTGAAAAGAGAGGTTTCAATAAATTGTTACCTCCTTCAGAGATGGAGGAGATTAAGCAGGTGCCTCCCACGGTCAGTGGTGCTGCTTAAATGGGAAAATGTATTTGATAAACATACCTTGAAGTCCATGTACCACCTGTGCTGGTTGTTTTGCTACACCCACCAACACATCTGAATCTGAGTTGGCTCTTTCATGCCCCTTTTTGGAAGCAGAACCTTGGATGCTCAAACATAACTGCTACCTGTGTCTGACCATGACATCAGTGCTCAATCAGGGAGGGAGTGGAGGGGGTGACTGGCTTTCTGGAGATTGGTTCTATCATTGCCAGTGCAGGCACACCTGCTGTAACTGGAGTGGCATATACTCCTTGAGAGCCTCATTGTATATTTATTCAGATTCAGTTTCTTCCTGATTTCTTACTTATTCTCCAACAGCAATCAACCTCTTGGGTCCTTTGAATTTCTCTTCATCCCGTCACCTTTGTTTCAAACCAACAATTGATGGTCTGCATTGTTTCTTCCCCCAGTATTCCCTATGATCTCACTAATCTCTTTGTGTCCCACAAAATCCCAATTTATTTTGTATTATATGTTTAATATTCATTGTATTTTATATTTAATATTCCTATTTCAGTTAACCTCATAACTTCCCACCTTCTATCTAAACTAGCAAGAAATCTCTGCTCTACTTCCACACATTGCCTATTGAATCTTAGAACAGCTTGTCAGCATCTCCTCCACTACCAGTCAGGTCTAAGATTAAATTATCTCTTGCCAAAGCTACTGTTAATGATTTTTCTCCTTTCAGTTGGAAACTTTCTATCCTCCAACACAAGCCACTGATCTTGTTATAAACATAAATTACATCCTGTTAATGACCTAAAGTGGTTTGCTAATGTTCCATCACACTTGGGCTAAAATCTTCACTTCATACCAGGATCCACAAAGACTTACGTGATCTCTTCCATAACTCCAAACACTTCCACCACTTTCCCTTCAATCCTTTTGTTCCTGCCACAGTGACCTTCTGGTCGTTCCTTAAACATGCTGAGCACATTCCTGCCTCAAGGCCTGTGCACACACTGGTCCCTCTGCCTAAAATGTTCTCCCCTCAGACCTGTAAGTGACTCATTCCATCACTTCAGTTGGGTTTCTCTTCTAATGACTCCTCCTCTGAAAGGCTGGCTTGACTGCTTGTCTAAGTGACTCCATTTCACATAGCTCTTTTACCATGAAGTATGATCTATTTTTTCTACCATTGATCACTTCTGAAGTCATTATTTACTTACATAAATAAGTTTAGTTTCATGTTTTGTCAGCCCCTTCCACTTTTAGAATGTTAGGGAATTTCTTTGGGCCATATCCCCAGAATTTGGGCAAATGTCTGAATCATCAATGAGCAGGATCCATTAGTTGAATGAATGGATGGAACGAGTAATGTACACTTTTCCACTCACATCACCTGACTTTTCCTGGTATGTAGATTTCTTACTCCCCTGATGGAGACTGAGTTACTACACAAGGCAATGTAAATCTGCTTTGATTATTACGGAGGGAGCAATGCTGTCACTTTTTAATGTAATACTGAATTGAAAAAACCTAACAGAAGCCTTTACAGATGAGGAAGGAAATGTGTTCACATATTTTTTTTCTTCTCACCTTTAGCCTTACACTCATCCAAATCCCTTTAAATTTTTCTCTTAAAAATAAGTGTCTGAAATCATTGAAGGCATATGGAGAGGGAGTGTATTTTCTTGTAGCAAATTTTAAGGTTATAGGCTTGGAGAAGGAAAACAAGTTAAAAGAGAAATACGTCATCTTTAAAATTCCTCGAATTCGCTAAAGCTCCACATCTAAGCCTGCTCTTCTTCTTAGCCGTGTTGGGAAATGCACCTTTAACTGAGGTCTGGAGTGGTGGCAAGGTCTGCCCGACCTCCTGATACATCACAAGTCACCTGCTGTCTTTGGCAGAAGGAGTCTGGACTTTGTCTGCCTCCTGTTTGGTCTCAATCTGGCAACCTTATAGTCACTACTAATTCCATTTGTTGTTCTAAAGAAGAAACAGTAAGAAAACAAGCAGTATTTCGTATGAGTTCTTGATTTTCAGAACAGTCAGACTTACCTGTGGAGAACAGTGGTTTCTTGGCCTCCATGAAGGTCCCCAAATAGGAGGGTTTATATCTGAATGGGGTCCAGCCCTGAAGCATTCATCAAGAAATCACCTATGGAACATCGTTAGAACTCCCTCCAGAGGTGCTGACGAAAGTCACATCTTAATGAAGTGGATCTTAATTTATGGGTTAATCATTATATGTACACGGTGTCTTTTAGAAAATGCAAAAATGCATCATACTGATTTTGATACTGAAAGTAGTTTTTGGGCAGATGAAAAGCTATTCCTCCCTTTATACTGAAAGGTCTCTGCATGTTTCTGTGTACCTTATCCTCAGCTGGGGTAATGTTTCCCTCTTCCAAGTGCCCACTGTTGTCTCTGCCTCTCTTGTGGTCCATGCCTCCTTCATAACTTTTCTAATTCTTTTAAGGACAGTAATTGTCTAAGGACAAAATTAATGCCAATTTCATCTGCTATCCCCAGTAGCAATCTGTAAACACTTTGAGTGCACATTTAATCTTTAAAGAAGAGTTACTGAATAAAAAAATAGTGATGCTAGGCAGAAAGTTGTGAATTCATGGACTTTCGTGTAAATAGTACATTATCCTGTTTTCGTGAGTAATCTAAGAGCATTTCATCTTGTGAATTAAAACACAGGGAATCAGTTTTTAGAACCTCAGATCCAACTGAAAGATCAGTTTAAATGAAATTAGTTCAAGTAGACATTAGCATAGGCCACTTATACAAAGATATTTTAATTCATGACTCCTGATATATATTAACTCACACAGTATTTTTCTTTAGGTCTTATCTACATTAGTGCTTGAAATTAGAGTCAAGTCCTAGTATTTCTGACCAGATGTATAATAATGCTACTATAAATAAGAAAAATAATGCAGCAATATTATAACTTCCATATGATTAAGCCAATCTTCCTCTCTCTAACTCCATCTACCATTCACTACTCACGTAAAAAATATAGATTATTACAGAAAAAAATAAACAGAAGTAAGTCTTGCCTTTGGGCACAGGCATACTAATAATCCATTTAAAAAAGTGATTTAAAGCCTTAGGAGAGCTCTCTGAGCCTGACTGTCCCACACTACTCACTGGAGGCATGGCCCTGAGTCAGTCTGGTGGGCGGCCACAGCGAAGTAAACCTTGGGTTCACACAGCAGTTCATCCACACTTGGACTTGGGTTAATGCTCCGACAGTTTCTCATTTCCATGGGACATAAACAGCACCCAGGTTTCCAAAATTCCACGTCTTCCTAATAGAGGAATAGGCAAAAAGCTAAATGGGATGACTGGGACAGGTGCACCAGTGAAGCTGAGAACCCACAGCAGATGTCCTGGGCCAGGACTCATGACATAAACAGATCAGACCTAAGCAGGGCCTGTAATTCCCTTAAGAGCCAAGATGCAGCCGGGTCAGCAGGGAGGGTCAGCAGGCCCCGTCCAGCCCAGAGGGAACAGTGACCCCAAATTGCACTGGTCCTAGAGACTGGCAGCAGAGTAAACTAAGCATCCATGTCAGAGACCAAGGCAGACCAGAGAGAAGCAGGAAGGTAATGAGTGCAGATCAAAGCCTTCCTTTCCGGTGCTGGGAGGCCTCCACAGTCATATGAGGGAAAAAAGATGAGACTATGAAGCGCTGGCCATTGCCTTGAAGGGAAGGATTCAACAAAAGAGTTTATTTAAATTATTGACTAAGTCCAAAGCTGCTCTTTAAAATAAAACCACACTTCACAAGTTCATGTATGTAATTACACCTTGACGTAAGGCCCCAGGTAATACAATTAAAGATATTGGGCCATTAACATTTTTTTCTGAAAAGATGAGTGAAATATACATAATTTGTATACACTAGTTCCCATAAACTTGCAAGGAAGAAACCAAAGCTCTTGGGCAAAGATCTTTCAGGTTT
Organism: Vicugna pacos; assembly: GCF_048564905.1. Classification (NCBI taxonomy): domain Eukaryota; kingdom Metazoa; phylum Chordata; class Mammalia; order Artiodactyla; family Camelidae; genus Vicugna; species Vicugna pacos. The sequence goes on from NW_027328742.1 coordinate 8,633,996, forward strand.
GGAAAAAAAAAAAGCCACATTTCAACAAACCTACTGGACAAAAACTATTTTCATAATAACAAAATAAAGAACTTGAAATGGATGAAAGTTCTCCTATAATATTATAATTTATTCACAGTTTATAACACTTGGGCCTAAATACAGGCCACTGTCAAATTCTTCATTAAATATGTTGGTTAGAAGAAATTATGTTTCAACAGGTAGTTAAGAAATTATGTTTCCTCATTAAAGTGACATATTTGGTTCATTACAGAAATTCAAATTTGCTCACTAATCTTATGATTGTTGACATGTAGAGATGGTTTTGCAGATGTTTTTACAGTCACCTTCAGCCTTATAATCTTGGATACATGCCTTTGGTAGTCTCCATTATCTCTGGATTTTCCTAAATTCAGGTTGAACAAATAGAACTAATTGGTTTTATAGTTGATTCACTAATAAAAAAACACACGCTAAAAACTTGTTTTACCGTCTATCTGCTCAGCTGGATTGGACTCCTGTGGAAGAGAAGAGCACTTCCAGATTTTCAAGCTACATTTTCACATTTTCTTTACCCTATCTGGCAATGGAGCTTGTATTATTTGCAACCCTCTTAGCATGACAGCTGGTATCCTCTGCTGAGTGCTTATCAGATAACAGCCACGAGTGTGCTAAGTACTGAGAAATGGTTGTACACATTCATTGCCAAGGAAAGACAAAGTTTATTGAACATTTGCAATGTCCTTGTGATACAGATATTGTAAAGTATTTCTTACAGATTAAAGACCTGAATATAAGAGAAATTAAATCAATTTTTCCTAGAACACAGAGCTAGGTTTCAAATCAAATACTGCTGTCTTATGTATTTCTGGGATGGCTCTGAAATCACTCCAAACCATAGGAGTTTAGATGTTTAATAGTAAGTTATGTTTCAGATTTCTCAAAATTTAGGAATATATATACATATATTCATTACATAGACATATACTTATGTACAAATGTATGCATTATATAATATATATTATAAAATATATTATTATTTCTATACATCTAGGCACAAAGGACTGGTACTAGGCTGACAGTGTGCTGGCAGTGGATGAGATAAAAAGTGGGCAGAGCTGTTACTTGCTTTTCTTGCATCTTTCAATTCCAGGTCATGGCACTTCCTTAAAGTTGAAATATTTATTTAAGAAATGAATTAATAAAAGTTGATTAGCTTTTAAGAAAGGAGATCTCCTAATAACTGTCAAAGTAATGTTGCAAACTCCTCTAAGGTTAATTGCAGGAATTCCTTCCTTCTTCTCTCCTCCTCCTCCACCTCGTAATCTTCCATCTTCTCCTCCTCCTCCCCATCCTTCTCCTTCTTCTTCCTCATGTGGGAAAATTTGACTCTTAAGGCATTTAAAAAGTCAAGGAGGTGATATCTGGCTGTGGGAGGGAGTGGGAGGAGGAAATCAAGGATGACGGAGACTTCTGGGATGCACACAGGTGAATGGGGGTGCCAACTGCAATAACAAGGATTGAGGCAGAGGTTTTTAAATGACTTTGGAGGAAAAGAGACTGAAGGACATTTCTGATTTCTCTCCATCGACCCCCACAGGCTTGCTGTGGTAGGGTGAATGGAGCTTGGTGAGATGATGAAAAGCATCATTTGCAGCTGCCTGGCTGTCAGTACAAGACATCCTCTTCTCTATGTGACTGACATGTGTGTCTCATCTCAATCAGATGTGCTGATATGTCATGGCTCTGGAAAGGGAAGGAGGGAGCAAGAGTTGTCTCACAGCTCTGCTGTGCCCAGGTGACTTCCATCCAGAGGAGAGAGTCAAGAAAGCATGTCTAAGCCACATTCTGAAACCGATTTTACCTGTGGTGATGCCAGTAATATTAATATCTGACTCCCCTGTGTAGTATTCCGCCAAATCAGAAGCCAGAAGGAGGGTGATTCAATGACCCCTTTAACATCCGACAATGATGAAGCCAGGGATATCTCAAACTTTAACAAGAGGAGTAATTATTATTACAATAATGACTATTACTGCTCCAACTTCCAATGTAATATTTATTGAATAAGTACCATGTACCACTCTCACCTGAATAAGGGACATGGAATAAAACAAAATGCTACTCAGATGGTTTAACTGAAGGGAATTTAAGGAAAAGACAGAGAATCAGTGAAAGAAATGTTAAAGAAATTAGTCAAAGACTTAAGCATCTGGAGGCTGATTGCAGCAGGCAATTTCCAACGTAGCACTGATGTGGTCCGGGCAGGGACAACTGTCTGGAGTCCAGTGAGGACCAGAACCAGGAAGAGCCCTGGCCACCTTCTCAACACACACCCCAGCAGGGGATTGCTTGGAAGGATGCAGCTACTCCAGTGCCTTCTCTGTGAAACTGGGAGAAAAGGAAAGGGCAGTTGGGCTACTGTTCTCTTCCTCCCACCTCTGACGTGCTGCTGGTTTCTCCCACTGGCAAAAATCAGCTGGAGACAAGACAACGGGTCTGGGTGGGGCAGGCTGACAAAGGAAGAATCACCAGCACATTTATATTATCTGAATACCCACAATGTCTCCATTGCTGTGCAATATAATACCTATTAAAAAATAAAATAAAATCAGGAAATAACCAGTCTAAGTTCAACAATACTTGATTGATCTCCAACAGTTTTCTAGACTCCAAACTTACTCCACACACCATGCTCTGTTTTATCCTTTGTAAACAAGATAACTTAATAGTTCCCCCAAGTCAAGTCTCCAAATATTGAGGCACTCAGGCATAAATTTAAATAAATAATGAATCCCATTGCTTCAGTTTCAGGAGATTTGATGTCTTGATGATACTGAGGAGTGGCAAAAAAAATCATGTTCTCAATCAGGTTATAATTTAAAAAGAATAAAACAGTGGTGGTTGTGTATAGTCTGAATGACTGTCTGCTGGAAGTAATTGCACCACAGGGAGCTGGTCCCTCTATGACAATTCTGCTATAAACTCCTCTGGTCCTTCCCGGCCACGCTGTCACTAGAAATCACTCTTCTTTCACAGGTAGGATTAGTCATTGTTAAAATACACTTTACACTCCAGAAATAAATATTTTAATGAACAAAAATAAAATTATGGCCTGAAACATATTCTGATGAATTATCAAACATCTTAATCTAAATTCTGCTATTCTTCTGATGATTGTCTCCTCCCCAGTGTCTTTTTATATTTTATTTTTCCCCTAACCTCTCCCAGCTTGAGTATTTACTATCACTGTTATGTGTGGTGTTAAGTGCCACAGGCATATGGTTTATGTGCAGTGTGTTTATCTGTTTCTACACAAAGAGCATGGATTTACTTTCATGCCCCATGAACACACTCATGCCCCCAATAACTGGCCATATTTTACAAAGGCTCAGATATCCTGAGCTGAGTATAAAGCTTTGGTGATATGTGGGCCAATTGATACAGACAAGAGCAGGGGAAATGGACATGCATTTTGGGGTGAGGGATCATCCTGAAAATGATCGTGAGTTTAGAAGGGCTGGTGGACAGAGTCCAGTTCTAGAAGGATTCGTGTCATTTATCAGTGCTACCTCCTTGAGTCCATGTAGCTGTGAAAACATGTGACTGATGCTTTGATATCACATCAAAAGGCATACTGATAGTACAGGGAACTATAATCAATACCTTGTAATAGCCTGTAGGGAAAAACAATACAAAAAAGAATGTAAATAAATATATATGTATAATGGGATCACCATGCTGTACACCAGAAATTAATACACTGTAATATAATAATATAATATAATACAATAAAAAAGATATAATAGGAAACAAATGATCCTAATTTCAAAGAAAAGTAATGTTTAAGGGAAGTATAAGTAAACAATTTATGAAAACTAAATCAGGAAATAATACAAGATTTTCAAGTATGAAAAGACTTTCAAAACAGGGTTTGGGAGTGTGACTGCCTATACACAAGAGAACTCTATTAGTTTAGGTACCTGAAACATCAGTCTCATACTTGCTATGCTATTTCTTTGTGTTACACACATTTACAAGTTGGAGAGAGGATTAAGTATCTGACGACATGATGTGGGTAATGGAAAAATGACCAAAGACAAATGCATTTTTATTTCCTTTACTTTAGGCCTCATTTGAAGTTGAGCAAGCATAATGGTAAGTACAAACTACACAGTGGGGACTGAGTTTATTATCCTGGGACTGACAGACGGGGCGGAGCTGCAGCCTGTCCTTTTTGCAGGGTTCCTAGTCATCTACCTCATCATGGTAATCAGCAATGTGAGCATGATTTTCTTTTTTTTTTAATTTTTTAAACATTTTTTATTGATTTATAATCATTTTACAATGTTGTGTCAAATTCCAGTGTTCAGCACAATTTTTCAGTCATACATGGACATATACACACTCATTGTCACATTTTTTTCTCTGTGAGTTATCATAAAATTTTGTGTATATTTCCCTGTGCTATACAGTGTAATCTTGTTTATCTATTCTACAATTTTGAAATCCCAGTCTATCCCTTCCCACCCTCCACCCCCCTGGTAACCACAAATCTGTATTCTCTGTCTGTGAGTCTATTTCTGTCCTGTATTTATGCTTTGTTTTTGTTTGTTTGTGTTTTTGCTTTTAGATTCCACTTATGAGTGATCCCATATGGTATTTTTCTTTCTCTTTCTGGCTTACTTCACTTAGAATGACATTCTCCAGGAGCATCCATGTTGCTGCAAATGGTATTATGTTGTCGGTTTTTATAGCTGAGTAGTATTCCATTGTATAAATATACCACATCTTCTTTATCCAGTCACCTGTTGATGGACATTTAGGCTGTTTGAGCATGATTTTCTTAATCAGAACTGACTCAAAACTTCACACTCCAATGTACTTCTTCATCAGCCACCTCTCCTTTGTAGATCTCTGTTACGTCACCAATGTCACTCCTCAGATGCTGCTTAATCTCTTGTCCAAGAGAAGAACCATTTCCTTGCTAGGTTGCTTTATACAGTTCCACTTTTTCATTGCCCTGGTGATCACAGATTATTACATGTTCACAGTGATGGCTTATGGCCGCTACGTGGCCATCTGCAAACCCTTGTCATATGGAAGCAAAGTGTCCTGACGTGTCTGCCTCTCTCTTGTTGCTGCTAATTATATTTATGGGTTTGCAAAGGGTCTGGCACAGACATCCTGCTGCTCCACCTCTCCTTCTGTGGACTCAATGCAATCAACCACTTTTACTGTGCAGACCCACCTCTCATGGTCCTGGCCTGCTCAGACACTTACGTCAAAGAGACTGTCATGTCCATGGTGGCTGGTGCCAACCTCACCTGTTCTTTCACCATCATCCTCATCTCCTACATCTTCATCTTCTCAGCCATCCTGCGCATCTGCTCAGCATAGGGGAGGCACAAGGCCTTCTCGACCTGCGGGTCCCTTCTGACCACTGTCACTATCTTTTATGGGACACTGTTCAGCATGAACCTGAGGCCCCCTTCTGAGGCATCTGTAGAACAGGGGGAAATTGTAGCTGTCTTTTATACTTTTGTGAGCCCCATGTTAAATCCTTTGATCTATAGTTTTTGAAACAAAGAAGTTAAAAACACAGTAAGGAAAGTGATTCAAAAGAAATTGTTTGCCCAGTAGCATAGACATTTGGTCACAGGTATCGAACATATCAATGTTCTCTACCAATTAGTGAGCATTTAAAATAACAAATCAGTATCTGTCATGGAGTTTGTTTTTGTCTCCTGTAATTTGCCTGTGAGACTTGGAAGAAAGTGTCAAAGTATTAGCTCATGTTCACAGCATTGGCTCATTCTATTTAAAAAAAAACACATGTAGAAAGTCAAAGACAAGACTAGATAGCATTGTTATTATTGCTCTAAAAGTCAATAGTCAATAAAGGACAGATAATTTTATACACAGTAGTCATACAGGTACAAAGTTATAAAAGACATAAGTGAAAGACGATGCTACAGCAATGACAGTTTGCTAGAATTTGGGGGGGTTAATGATTTCCAAACTATTTTCCAGAAACTTGTTAACCATAGCATGAGAGGTTTTTGCTTGATTATTTGGTTGGGTTGCCCTTCTGTTCAAATTATATATCAATGAAGATCTTTGGGGATCTCAGGTCATTACTCTAAGAACTATCTTTCCATGTTAGCACTGGCCCAATAGAATCTTCATTCATAAAGCTTTTTGATGGAAATGTCTGATTTCCTTCAATTTTTTTATTATTTCTTTTAATTTTTTTGACCAATATATATCCCTGTAGTGAAACTGGTTTTGTGGTTTCATTTTTTTCATCATAAACTATTACCAGCATGGACCCCAAAATAGAAAATGCCATAAAGACCACTCGTTCAAGCATATCTGATCACTGTCAAGTCTTCATTCAAAGCTGCTTTTGTTCCAGATACTGCACACCTCTCCAGTCATGGGCCCCACTGCTCTCTTTGGCGTCTCCTCCTCAGGCACACAAGGCAGGGAAGCCTCTGGTGCCAAAAATCTCTCAGAAAAGATGGGAGCTGATCAGAGCAGGGGTCTAGTAGTCAATCTAGTTGAATTTTCTGCTTTTTCCAGGTCTTATCCCTCTGAGTATTTGTTTCGTACATACAACTGAGAGAGTTGTTTGTGGACTTTATTTCTTTTTGCAATTTTTTTTGGGAAACCTTGAGGTTAAAATTAGACCATGTCAAGTAATAATCTCATAGTATTCCTTTTACTATTTATAGTTTTCATCCCATCTATGATACTTATTCTCTAAAGGCCGGTTCTGTCTGATGTGCATTTATCATAAGCAGTATTTATTTTTTTTATCATTTTTAGCTACTTAACACCTATTGTGTGTATTTCTCCCTTTTTCATATTGAAGTATGGTTGATTTAGATATTATAGAGAGTTCTGGATTTATAGCAGAGTGACTTCCAATTTTTAAAGGTTATTTTCCATTTATAGTTATTATAACATATTGGCTGCATTCCCTGTGCTGTACATATACCATCATAACGTATTTACTTTATATATTGTCATTTGCATCTCTTAATTTCCTACCCCATCTTGGCCCTTTGCCCTTTCCCTTCCCCACTGGTAACCACTAGTTTGTTCTCTGTATCTGTGAGTCTGTTTCTTTTTTGTTATAATCACTCATTTGTTTTGTTTCATATTATGGATTCCACAGATAAGTGACAACATACAGTGTTTGTCGTTGTCTGACTTTTTCACTTATCACAGTAGTCTTATCTTCAAGCCCTGAGTTTTTTAATCACCGAATTTCTTATTTTATTGTGAATATTGATACTTCAGAATACTTTCTAACAGGTTTTTTGTGCTTTAAGAAAATTTTCCCTCTGCCTTTCCCTTTACTGACTAAGAATTCAGTTGTATTTTCAAAATTCTTTTTCTTTTTAATTCTTCTTTGATTATTACACATTCCATACTCAATTTTTAATAAATTCCCTTAAGTCTTAATACACCTACTTGCCTTAATGAAGTCTCCATTGATCAGTAAGTCTACTTTGCTATGATACAATAAAAGAAACTTAGACTATTTAAGCCTGGCTACATCCTGCTTCTAACATATGCTTTCATTTGCAGGCATAGAATAATAAATTATCATTTAATGATGAATCTTAAATATTATTATGTGTTACATATGATAACAATGATAATTGGGTTTGATCCTATTTCTTCAATATCAATGTTCCTTTAACTTTAGTGACCTTTTCCAGAGTCTCATTGTTCTTTCAGGATTTCTACCCTTCATTCATGATTTTGTTTTCTTCTGTGAAATGAATACCCCTAATCAATTCTTTCAGTGAAAGTTTCTCTGTTTTCACTTGTCTGAGAATTTCCTGTCTTAACTTTCATTCTCAAAGAACAATTTATTTAGGTATGAATGTAGACAGACAGATACTTGCATTCAGTATTTAAAAATCTTTCAACTTGGTATGTGAAGGCAGGCATTCAAATCCCACCCTGCCACTCAACAGCCACATGGCAGGGTGAGTTAGACATCACTGTTCCTGGAGTGGCACTTCTACTTCTTTAGCTAAGACTTCAGAATAAGTCCATATCTGTTAGTTTTTTTTTGGAGAAATCAACTAAATTACCTGCATAAAAGGTGTTTGCCAATTACCTTGTCTATTTCTGCCTATTCCTGATCCTGTCCCAGACAGCGATGCCCATCAAGGAGGACTCTGATAAAAGCTCTGGATTTTAGAGAGGAGACAGGTTCAGTATAAAAGAAAAACATAAAACTCAGACGATCATCAGAATTTCAAGTTGAAATTCTTTGTGTGGTTCCCATAAAACTCTTAGGGTAAACAGTAATTTGAAATTATGGAAAATATGACTGAGGCTTGCAATTTGCTTTCTGATCCCCAAGTGTTCCAATTAATTCTGAAAAAAGTGATTCCCAATGCCACACTCATTCCTGCTGCTCTTCAGTCCTTCTGAGATCTGCTTTAAGGGCAGTTCCCTGCCTCCCATATCCTACTAGAAATATGGTTGCCTTTGTGGGCTTGGAGAGGCATTAATGAACTCTCTCAATCAGAGTTTGAGAAAATAGGTGCCTATTAGAACCAGAAGTAAGTCTTTGTGTTTCTACTTTAGTTTCAGTCAAGAGGAGATTTTATTAAAGTCTCAAACTGATGCCCACAAATTTGTACCTTGTTTGCTCAAAATATGTACAAGCAATCCTTTCTGTTTTCAGTATCAGAGTTTGAACGGCAACTAATTTTCTGGACAAAAAACTTATTGAAATTCTATTGCTCTTTCTGGACAACATTTTACAGACCCGTTGCTAGAGCAAAAGAACCAAGAAAGGCAAACACTCTGTTCACCCCACACAAACATAAGGACATGTCTTCATGCATAAGACAGAGCTGATCCTAAATATAAGACTTCTTATCCTCAGAGCACAGGAATCTAAGAGCCACCTAAGGAAGATATTCAAATCCTTCCTCTGACCTGACCCAGCAGCCAGATCAGCTGTGATTTTCCTTCTCTGTAAACATGAACTCTTTATAATCTTATTTTTTTAATCTCTTTCCACTTATCAGCACTACTGCTTTACCTCAGTTGGTTACATCTGGATCCCACATAAGTTTCTGAGCTTGTGAGTTAAAGATATTTCAGATCCAACAGGCAATCATTAAGTGACATGTAATAAATGAGACCTTCTGCAAGTGAAATCTCAAATCCAATTTCCTGCTATGTCTTTATAACTTTGAAATTCCAACATCCTGATCTTTGTCTTTCCATTATTTTCTGTCCTGGTAACCACCACCTCTCTCTTTCTGGGTGCTGAAGAGTATGAGGACTCTCCTGAGCCACCTTGCTGCTGTCATACAAACAGATATCCTTTTTCCTCAGAGTATTTTTTGTAACACTTCTTGCAGAGAAGCTGCAACTAACCACCAACTCCTGTTCTCCAGTGGAGGTTGTGACATTTTGGCAGGAAACTGATAGGTAGAGATGGATCAGATTCTCAATGAAGTGAAACAACTGTGTTTTAGGAAACACCTCACTTATGACCTTCTGTGCTGCTCTGTGTGAACTCTGTACCCATGCATACAAGTTCCAAAGAAAGGTCACGTATAGTGTCTTCATATTTTCTTTTTTATATAAATTTCATGTTATATGTATTTTACTATAATTTTTATTGAATGAAAGATTCTTACAATTCTGTAGTGCTTTACAGTTTTCAAAAGTTTCACAAATAATTTGGTAGAATCCCATAATAACCCTTTTCTTCTACACCATCTTGCCCCTCCCCTTTCCCTCTCCCCAATGGTAACCACTAATTTGTTCTCTATATCTGTGTCTGCTTTTTCATTTTATTCACTAGTTTGTTGTATTTTTTAGATTCCACATATAAGTGATATCATACAGTATTTGTCTTTCTCTTTTTGACTTATTTCACTTAGCATAATGCTTTCCAAGTCCATCCATGTTGCCACAAATGGGAAATTTTGTTCTTTTTTATGGCTGAGTAATATTCCATTTGCATATACACTGCATCTTCTTTATTCACTCACCTGCAGATGGACACTCAGATTGTTTCTATACCTTGTCAACTGTAAACAGTGCTGCTATGAGCTTTGGGGTGCATGTATCTTTTCAAATTAGTGTTTTGGGTGTTTTTCTGGATATATGCCCAGGAGTGGAGGTGATGGCTCAGTGGTAGTTCTGTTCTTTTTCCCTCCTAGAACACCCTTCTTAAAAGAGCCTTGTTGCTTGCTTTCCTTCTCCTTCAATTTGTTGCTTTTATGAATTTTGTTGGTATTATTATTAAAATGTGAACTTCCTGTCTTCCAAATTCCATTTGAAACACTATGGACTTACAGCATAGTCTGTTCACTAGAATGTGGGTGCCACAAAGGCAGGTGTTTTTGAAGGTTTTGTTCATTTTGTAACTGAAGTGCCTAATCACACAATATGCTGAGTACTAAGAAATACTTGTCTTATGAATATCTAGTCTGACATCTGCAAAGACATGAGAAGGAGACAGGACAGATATTATTATGTCCATTTGCAAATGAGAAAAATGATGTGAATCTTGGTTAAGGATCACTGTATGTTATCAGTAACTATTATTAGCATATTCAGCAAATATTATCTAAGTACATAATGTTCTTGGTAAAGGAGATATAGGTGCAAAATAACTTGTCACTATCTTTCTAAAACTTATAATAAAGTAATGTAGAAATGAAACAATAATTGTGTAGGTTTTGAAAAATATTAACCAAAAGTGAACAGACAAAAATAAAAGCATCTGGGGAGAAAGGAGGAGAGGACTCAGGATAGTTAAGTGGCGAAGACGAGCTAAAAATCCATCAGGATTGTAATTCCGCTGGATAAATACAATTGTGATTAATAACTTAAATACTAACCACACCAAAGTTACTTCTTTTCTTTATCAACATATTATGTCTTTACTGTAGACTGTTCTCAAAATACTGCCTGAGAATTCATTTGATTTGATAATTCTTTATTCATTTATTTGACATATATGACTGTGCCTTTTTAAAGTGTGATTCTAGAAGCATCTTCATTAGAGTCTCCTGTATAATTGTTAAATGTGAAGATTCCAGTATCCCATGTGACGCTTTCTGAAACCAACTTTCTGTCAATTTGCTTGATTAAAAAGCTTCTCAAATAAATGCTTTGTACACTAAAGTTAAAAAAAGTCCTTAGCTCTTCTAAGAATCTGATGTCACGAAAAGCTCTGTAGGGATACAGAGATGAGTGCAAGTTTGCAAATAATTCATTCTTTCGTGCTCATACTATTTTTTTTCTTTTCCTTTTTGCAATTCAGTATGCTTAGAAGTCACAGTACAGTAATGAACTATACTTTGTCCTGGACACTGAGGAACTAATATATGAGTAGAAAGGGGATACTTTATGGGGATATAATGTGCTCAAAATAGAGTATGTAGGGCATGCATGAAGCAAATAGTAGAGAGGGATTAATTCATACCCATGTATGACAGGAATGGGCTGAGACATTCTCAGAAATGACTGGCTTTTAAACTGAGCCTTATAGGGGAAAAACAGTGCAGGGAGGTAGGGGATATGCAGCTTTGGTGTACAGATAGGTAGAACTGTAGGTATAATTATGGTTATCTATAGGTACAGCCTGTAGGTAAGAGAGAGAAATGCAATAGTAATTTGTTATATAGACAGCTTAGATAATGGCTTAGGCATAAGTATACTTATCAGTAGGTACAGCCATTAGTACAGGTGAACCTAGGGTAAATATGATAGTAGTGCAGTATAGAGAAAATGGAAATAATAACTCAGTAGAAGTACAACATTGGGTTATGGCAGTATTTATTTGGGATAGTATCTGGAGGGGAAGAGGAAAATCATTTCAATAGTCAGTAATGCGATTTGCACCTTCATGTCTGCTTTCATTGCATTTGTTCCAGATGCAGGCACAGACTCAGAGAATGCCCATCACCAATGACAGTGTGATAACAGAATTCATTCTTCTGGGGCTCACAGATCACCCAGAGTTCCAGCCGCTGTTCTTTGTGCTGTGTCTGGTTGTTTACTTTGTCACCCTCCTAGGCAACCATGGTGCTGGTAATCAGACTGGACTCTCGCCTGCACACGCCCATGTACTTCTTCCTCACTAACCTGGCCTTTGTGGACTTGTGCTACACCTCGAATGCAACCCCACAGATGCTGACTAACCTGTTGTCAGATAGGAAGACAATCACCTTTGCTGGCTGATTTGCACAGTGTTACCTTTTCATAGCACTATTCCTCACTGAGTTTTACTTGCTGGCAGCAATGGCCTATGACTGCTAAGTGGCCATATGCAGCCCTCTGCACTACAGTATGAAGATGTCCAGGCATGTCTGCCTTTGCTTTGCCACATCCCCTTATGTCTGTGGTTTCTCCACAGACATAGGCTGTTCCAGGCCATCCAGAACTTCCACTTGAACTTCTGTAGATCCAATTTCATCAACCTCTTCTACTGTGCTGACCCGCCACTCATCAAGCTTTCTTGTTCTGACAGTTATGTCAAAGAGCTTGCCATGTTCTTATCAGCTGGCTTCAACCTCTCCAATTCCTTCACCATCATCCTGGTGTCTTATGCCTTCATCATTGCTGCCATTCTCAAGATCAAGTCAGCAGAGGGAAGGCACAAGGCATTCTCCACCTGTGGTTCCCACATGCTGGCCTTAACCCATTTTATGGGACTCTCTTCTGCATGTATGTAAGACCACCATCAGAGAAGACTGTTGAGGAATCCAAAATAATAGCTGTTTTCTACACCTTTGTAAGCCCAGTTCTCAACCCACTGATCTACAGTCTGTGAAACAAAGACATAAAACGAGCATTGAAGAGAGTCCTCAGATGAGATGAAATATGGTCACCAAGGTAGCAACACCTCCAATTTCCAATAAACCATAAACTCTAAATTCTTGGCTAAATATCTTTGCATTTTATGATGAGTTTTAATATTCTTTATGGATATGTCTCAGACGTCCTCGGGTCTGAGAGAAAATGAGTTGCACTTATTAGTCTAGGCGCTTTCCACTCAATGTTTTGTCCGTGGACCAGCATAAATGTGAGATCATACAGTGTTTATCTTTCCATTTGTCTGACTTATTTCACTTAACATAATGACCTCAAGGATCTTTCATGTTGTAGCAGATAGCAATTTACTTTTATTTTTAGGCTGAATAATGTTCCGGTGTTGTGTGTATGTGTGTGTGTGTGTGTGTATGATATTATCTTTATGTATTAATTTATTGATTGGCCCTTAGGTTGTGTCCATGTCTTGGCTGTAATGAATAATGTTGCAATGAACATGGAGCAAAAACCTCTTTTAGGTCATGATTTTATTTCCTCTGGATATACTTCTAGTCCAGAAATGCACTTACTGAAGCATACGGTAGTTCTATTTTTGAATTTTAAAGACATCTCTGTATTGCTTTTCATAGTGAATATACCAATATGCATTTCCATCAGTAATGAGTTCCCTTTTCTCCACATTCTTTCCAGTACTAGTTATCACTTTTCTGTTTGATACCAGCCATTCTGACAATGCAAATGTATATCTAACTGTGACTTTAACTTCCATTCATCTCTTGACGTGATTTTGAGCACCTTTTCATCTACTTTTTGGCCATTTGTATGTCTTCTTTTGGAAAAATATTTATTCAGGTCCTTTGCTTATTTTTTTAAAAATTAAATTATTTACTTTTTAAATTCAATTTCATGGGTTTCAGTTTTAGTTTTGTGAATATATGTGATTGCTTCTTAATTATACATGGTTTACCAATACTTTGGTTAAAAAAAATTGCAAATATTTTCTCCCCAAACCATAGGTTTCATTTTCATTTTGCTGATTGTTTCTCTTCTTGTGCAAAAGCTTTAAACTGAATGTAGTCTCATGTGTCTAATTATGTTGTTGTTACCTGTCTTTTGTTGTCATACACAAAACACCATCACCAAGACCAAAAATTCAAAGAGTATTTCCACTCTGTTTCCTTCTAGGTATTTTATCATTGCACATCTTATGTTTAAGTCCTTAGTCCATTTCAGATTAATTTTGGGGAATGATGTATGATAGGAGTTCAGTTTAATTCTCTTGCATGTGGTTGTCCAGTGTTCCCAACACCATTCATTGAAGACACTAACCTTTCCTCATTGAATATTTTTGGCTCCCTTTTCAAAAATTTATTGGCCACATATGTAGGGGTTTAATTCTGGGCTTCCAGTTCATTGGTAAATGTGTACATTTTTAAATATCTGTCCCATACTGTTCTCATTACTACAGCTTTGTAAAAGAATTTGAAATCAGGGAACCAGGAAGTTTGATGCCTTTGGCTTTGTTCTTTCTCCATATCCCTTTGACTATTCAGGGTCTCTTGTAGTTCCATATGAATCTTAGGGTTGTTTATTCTGTTTCTGAAAAAAATGCCATTGGAGTATTATAGGGATTGAATTAAATCTGTAGATGGCTTTGAGTAGTATGAACATTTTAACTATTCCAGTCAATTAACATGAGGTATCTTTCCGTTTATGTCATCTTCAATTATTTTCTTCAATGGCTTATTGTTTTCAGTATACAACCTTTCGACATCTTAAATTTATTTCTAAGTGTTTTATTGTTTTTGCTGCTATTGTGAGGTTGTTTCCTTTCTTTCTTTCTTAAATAGTTCATTGTTAGTATATAGAAATGTAACTGATTTTTACATGTTGATTTTGTATCCTGCAATAAAAAAATAAAATTTTTATTAGTCCTAATAGTTTTGGGGTGGACTATTTAGGGTTTTCTATATATAAGGTCATATCCGCAAACAGAGACAATTTTATATTTTCCTTTCTGATATTGGATGCTCTTTTGTCTTTCCTAATTGCTCTAGTTCAGACTTCTAGTACTATGCTGACTAGGAGTGGTGATAGTGGGTACCTTTGTCTTACTTCTGATCTTAGAGGAAAAGTTTTCAACATTTGACTATTGAGAATGATGTTAACTGTGGACTTGCCATGAATGGTCCTTATTATATTGAGATATATTCTTTCTATACTCAATTTGTGGAGAGTTCTATCTTGAAAGAATTTTGAATTTTGTCAAGTGCTTTTCCTGCATCTGTTGAGATGATCATATGGGTTTTATTTTTCATTCTATTAATTTATACAACCATTTCTTCACAAAAACCTACTCCCTGTGGAGAAGGTATATAATTGTAATATGGCATAAATGAATTTGAATATTTTTTTCTAAGATTTGATATGTGTCCTTTATGCAACTGATTTAACTTCATTTGGTCAGTAATAATAAAAACATAGGATTTTTGAAGCTTTATTTTATTAATATGTAATTTTCATGCAATAAAGTGTATTCACTATAAGCACAGTTCAATGTGTTTTGACAAATGTGTGTGCCCATATGACTACCACCACAATTGAGATATAAAACTTTTCACCACTCCCCAAATTTCCTTTTTATTTCTTTGTGGATAGTTTTTTCTTTGCATATCCAGCCCTTGTTAACCACAGATCTGCTTTACTAACTATAATTAATATAAATGAAATCAAAATATGCCTAGCCATTTTTATGTAGGTTCTTAAACTTAACAAAATTTTTTGGGAATTATCCAGTTGTTGGCTGGACCAGTAATTTGACATATTTTCTGTTACTGAATAAAATTATATTTTTTAAAAAAAATTGAAGTACATTGTTGTGTTAATTTCTGGTGTAACAGCATAGTGATTCAGTTTTATATATATGTGTGCATGTGTGTGTGTCTGTGTGTGTGTGTGTGTTTGTATGTATGTATGTATGTATGTAACACATTATATATATATACATTCCTCTTCATACTCTTTTTCCTGATAGGCTATTACAAAGTATTGATTATAGTTCCCTGTGCTCTACAGTAGGACCTTGTTGTTTATCTGTTTTATATATAGTAGTTGTATCTGCAAATCCCAAACTCCCAATTTATCTATCCACCCCTCTTTAGCCCTTGGTAACCACAAGTTTGTTGTCTATGTGTGTAGGTCTGTTATGTTTTGTTAACAAGTGATTTGTCTCATTTATTTTTAGATTCCACATATAAGTGATATAATATGGTATTTTTATTTCATTTTCTGGCTTCATTTAGAATGATATATCTGCAAGTCAATCCATGTTGCTTCAAAGTGCATTATTTTATCCTTTTTATGGCTGAGTAGTATTCCATTGTATACATATACCACATCTTCCTTATTCAGTCATCTGTCAATGGACATTCCAGTTGCTTCTATGTCTCGGGTATTGTAAATAATGCTGCTATGGACATTGGAGTGTTTATATCTTTTGAATAAGATTACATTTTTTAAGATAGACCATAATCATTTACCCATCCATCTGTTATTATAATATGGGTTGTTTCATTAAGTATCAGACTTTCTAACGTACCAGGCTAATGACAGTGTGATTTCAAGGGCCAAAGACAATTCTTCCAACTAACTGACATAAACTCACACAGAACAGATATTATTATGACAGTTGAAAATCATGACTTTCTACCCTCATAAATGAAAGAAGCATTGTTCTGTCTTCCTCACTTGATCAAAGCACTGTGGATATGAAGCCATCACCTATGAGTTACATTGCTAGACTTTTGTGAGTAGAAGTAATCATTTTCTCCATTGTGTTCCTATTCTACTTTGTAACTAAAATGTTTAGTCAGTCTCACACTATGTTCAATATTGTGGCCAAAAAATCAAATAAAGTTGTGAAGTTGGCATGAGTGTTAGAAGATCATAATAAGTAGTTTAGCAGCTCTTGACAAACCATGGTGCATTTACCTTTTAATGGAAGAAGCTGCTGCTCAGCTTTAGTCATGTATTTCCATGCCAGAATGCAAGCCATGGGGAGTCAGATTAGTTCAATTAAAAAAAAATTCATAATACTGTAATTCACACAAAATTTGTCAGTTTGAAAACATCATGTGAACAAAACAAAACACATTGGTGAGTGAAATCTTGCTCTATTTTTTCAATACATTTCCTTAGTAAATATTTATGGGTAACTTAGCATTTTGCCATTACTATACTGAATGCTGTGTATATAGTGAACATGAAATCGCAGTCTGCTATCCTCTTGGAATTAATAGTCTGGAAAAGAAAACAAATCTTGAGTGAAAAAAAAATAAAGCACTATATTTACAGTTAAGATTGTAAGGAATGTCATAAAGAAACAACAAGGTAAGATAAGCTGGAATAATTGTGGTGGTGAGCAGGTTTCATTTGGGTAAAGAAATTGACCTTTAAGTCATTTAAATGATAGGTAGGCAAGATGTTGAGGAAGTCCGGGCGAAACAGTATTCATGGTAGTGACAAGAGCTGTGGGAATGGCCTGAGTCTGAAAGAGGTTCTCACAAGACCAGTAAATGGCTAAGCAAACAGATGAGGGTGAGAAAAATATCTAGAGGTAGATCATGGTAAAAGCTTTGATTCAATACATCATGGAAAGATTCATATGTCTTTTGCTTTCACAATTACAGTAATAAATATTTAAGCATATGATTATATCATTTTTATCTTTGTACCTCTTGGATCAGAGGATAATTGAATACTTTGTAAATAGGAAGAAAACATAGACACACTGTTTTTACTTTTAGCCTGTGTATTTTCATGTGAGTTCAACTAAATAAAATATTGCTAAATTATATGCTCACCAGGTTTTCCATAAAATATTACTTTCCAACACTTGGGCCCAATACCTTAAACTCACTCTACTACAATTCATTATGACATCATTTCCAAATGATTTTACTCACCAGGTTTTATCATTTAACCACTTTATTCCAGATATAAAGTCTTTTTAGCAAACATTCACTCAAAAGTAGTTTTGTAGAAGGCATTTACAAAACATGATTCAGACTGGGAAGATATCATAGAAACATCCATGTCTATGAATTATGTAATCATTTTATATCTTTATTAATTATTCTATTGATCTGAGTAGAACAAGTGGTGATCCATGATGCAGAAATTCCATGAGAATAAACTCCTGATCACCCAAAGCAGTCAGCTCAAAAAGATTACAAACTGATGCAATCCTGCTGTGCAAATCCCAAGACTCCAATGAGTATGACTCCACATAATCACTATTTTCCCTGGAGTTTTCTCTTACAGCAATGTTATAATTATTTCCTCAGAGTGTGCTGAAAATGCTTTAGGGGTAAAAGCTCCCAATTACAAGGTGGGTATAAATCATTCTCAGCAATTCATCACTTGGACCACTAGTGTCTCTGAGAGAATCTTTCCTTGGGTCAGGTAGGGATGAAAATTCTGACTTCTGTTCTTGCATTTTCTCTTCTTGTTTCACTTCTGGGTCTTCATCAGTAGGAGCCTAGTGACAACAAAAGCAGCTTTGAATGAGAGCTGAATTTCTTAGACAGTTAAAATTAGTCTTTATGTACTGCTTATTTAGATTGGTCACTATAAAATATAACATTTTATTGGAATCGTGTCTTTACACCAATCATTTTCCTTTACAAGTAGCATTCTTTCCATCCATTCAATAATTAAACACATGTTAAATAACCATATTACAGTAAGCACTTGACAATCTTTTAAACATTTTTAGAATAATACTGTTGAAAGAACAGTTCTTCTCAGAAAATATTTGTGGAATAATTCAAATAAGAAACAGACAAACTGAAGCAGGAATTATACTCATCCTAGCCAAAAAAAAAAAGTAACCTCATAGAACTTTATAAATCTCTCTTTAAACTATTGAGGAGAGAGACTTCGGGGGCAAATTTACATATTAACTTAGAGATACATGACTAGTAATGAGGTTAGGATTTGTAACTACATAAATGAATGCAATAAATAATGGGAATTTAAAAATTATTTAATCAAAGTCTGATATTGAATAGATGAGGACTCTGAAGTCCACAGAGGAAAATCCCTAACAACAAGATAAAAAGACTTGGAAAAGCACAAGAGTTTTTACTAGTTTTTACTTCCATTGACTAGTACGAAGCCACGATGTGCAGCATGATCTAAATTACGTTCATGGTTTGGAATCAGTAAATGTATCTCGCCCTTAAATTTATGAGATGTTGGAATGGAGAGGTAGGAGGAAGATGCTGGAGCTCATTATGGTAGAGTAGACAAGGAAGGTGCTCCTTCCCGGGAAGTTAATATTCCCTTGAGATGCATGGCTCCACCAACCACATGACTTAGCTACCATTTTCTTCATTGCCTACCTTAAAATATCACTATTTGCCCAGCTATTCTTGCAGACTGATCTATGTCTTAATGACAAATTGAGGCAGTTTCTAGACTGCAACCAAACTTCAATAACCCTTACATATATTTTCCCTGATCCCTTTCTTGGGTTCAGTATCTCCTATTCTCCCACTCAATCCATTTTATGGGGCTACAAAATGGTGGCCCTATGCATGTGCGATAGCTAGTGAATGTGACAGCATTTCATTGTTATTCCGCTACATCAGACATATACATGTCAATTGAACCCTGAAGAGGGAAAACTTTTCCTCAATAAATATTTAAATGAGTAGCATTTCTGTTACCAGTGACACTTGTAAAGATGAGCTTTGCAATTTCATCGATTGATTTTTTTGAGGAGGAGAAGAGGAAATTCCAGGAACTCCAAATTTTCACCAAATATTGACCATGTTGACAAATTTACCATAAATGGCACCTCCGGTTTTTTGCTCAGGGATTCCAAATAAATTATGATTAATGCTTTTTTCCTTGCATCTTTGCATAATAAAAAAATTAACATCTGTGAGTATCAATATCTTTGGGAATCAAATTCATTAGCATAAACAAGTTTATGTTTTCTTTTTTGCCTAGTTATTTATTTTAATTCCAATCCAAAAGAAAGCAACTTGATATTGGTGAGTGAATTTAAACTAATGTGGATTTTATTTCAGTTATATTTCTTGAAATAAAGAACACAGACTTTAAAATACTCATTGCTACCTACACTGACTACTAATGACCCAGAGCTTTCAAATTGGACACTAATGTCATAAGAAAAAACTGTTTAGAAGAGTGTCTGGTTCCCTGCCTCCCTAAAGTTTAATTAATTTTTTGTGTGTGATATTTCTCTTACAGAGATCAAAATATTCATGGCTATTTTAAAGTGGATTCAGCAATCTCTCCAGTAATTTAATATGAATTATTCAGTATTGTATGCTGGAAAAGGATTTAGAAGATGAAAGAGTTACGGAAATAAAATTTTGATACTTACTGCATAAGTATCAAATAAATAAACAATATTTCTAACTACAAGGGCACATTGGGTGCAGTTAAAATTAATTAGGGAGCTATCAAAGACATCCCCACAGCCATTAAACATGAGACTCTGACACATCCCAGCAGCACCCACTCTTCAACAGCATAATCTTCAGTTGAGTTTCTTTTAAGTATTCTAAAATCATTCAGATACTTACTTTCAGTGGGGGAAAAAAAAGACTTTAGTTCTAATGTAACTAGCTTGAATTTATCATTTAAATTTCTCAAAAATATTTAAAATTTGCCAACTATATTTTTCATACTCACATTTCAGATCTCAAAGATTTTTATTGAGATATTGAGAATCACATTTTCCAGGTACTTTGGGCCTTTAAATGTGAACCAGGCAAGAAACTCAATTAGAGTGGTCTTGGGAACTGGGTCATGGATGGCAAGATAGAGCTAAAAAAATGGGGAGGAGGAGAATCTTAGAGAGGCATGATATTTTTTTTTAAAGAGCTTAATATGTACTAATTTAAAAGCAGAAAGATTAAAATGTGTGCAAATTTTATGAGAATGTTTAAAATATTTAGAGCTTGTCTTAGGGCATATCTACATTTAGGTTAATTTACCATGTGCCTTGTCCCAAATAGAAACTTAAGAAACAACCATTTTTGTTTGATGCAATATGATGAGCAAAGAAGAACTAGCACTTGGGATTCAGCTGTATAGGTTATGTTTTTGAGGGTAGAAATATTTTGTGTCTACCTGTGACTTATGTGCAGAGCTCTGATGTCACACTGTGTGCTAATTCCCTCAGAGTTCTTAGATCTTTCCTGTTTCTTTCTATTCCCTCTATATTTGTGGGGTTCTTCCATGTTCTGTATTTTTTCCCAAGGATTTTTTTTGAGAGTGCAATTCCACGATATATTCAATAGTGCTTTAGTTCCCTACTAGTGGTATTACTAATGAAGATGGTTTTCCAAATAGTACATAATATACCTTCCTCATATTTTGCTCAGCTGGTGAGGTGCAAGAATTCTAATGATGTCTGGTGCTCAGTGTAGAATTAGGGATTATTAACCTAAAGAGAACACTTAAGATTCTCCAGACTCGTTGAATGAGGAAACTTGGGAAAGGCTGCATATTCTTACCCTGCTCTGTAATTTCCCACTTACATGGACATATAAAAGGCTCTGAGATTTCCTGCAACAACAACAACAATAAAAAAAATTTTCTCTCTCCCTTGTTCTTTATTTCCCCAAAACTAAGTATTTTCCAAACTTGTTTTTTAACATAGACCTATTTTGTTGCCTAATGTCCATTTGTTTTGCTAAATGGTTTTGAAAATACTCATCTAAAAACTTAGGTGACAGCAAGCTTCACATTTATTTGTACCCATTTTCCCCATTCCTAATTGTACTTACTTTATATCAACTACAGGATTCTTCTAAAGGTAAAATAAAGCAGAGTAGCGTAATTGTGCTGTAAAACTGAAGTGCCTATGTAAATGAGAGGAAGTACTAATAATAAAACAGCCTTTTCTTCTTACAATGTAGAGTGTGGTTGCTGAATTTATATATAAGAAAGGATAGGAAACAGGATGATTAAATTATTTTATATTTTATCATCTTTATTTTTGCCTGTATTAGTTGTTAAATGTAATATGATGACCAAACAAGTGCTAATATTTATGGCATAGTTGTATAAATTTAAAGATTAGGTAAGTATCTTTATGCCATTAAAATGGAAGATTTGCATATACGAAGTGTATGTTTTCCAAATGGACTCATCAGTCTGGTGAAAGGGCTCTGGAAAGAGCATTTCTGTCATTTATAAATCCCAGCTCCCTAATAATTGTACTTTCGTCCCAAAGGCCAAAGCTGTAGATTTAAGCTGCAAATTACTTCTTTTACAAATTAACAGGGAATTTTTGTTCAAATGCATCACCATAACATGGATGTAACATACATAAACACATACATTCCAAAATAATTCAAAAATATGCTTCCTTGTAGCTATCAGGAGTATTCATACTTCTTGTCCTGTTATGGGTACTGTCAATTTGTTTGGCTACTTGCCATTTTAAAATGTTTTAGTTGACACAACAGACCAACCCTACATTGATACAGGTTATTGTCAATTTCTCTTGAAAGCTTTCTGCCTCTCATGAACTCTTCATCCTATCTAAAAGTCCTCCTTACACTTGTCCTTCTAGAAAAGTCTTAGTTATCCTTCAAGCCCTAGTTAAAGGTTATCATTCTGTGATCCATATCCTGATTCCAGAGCACAATTAATTACTGTGTTCAAATCTTGTTATTGAACTAATTACTTCTAACTTTAGTTTTCTTTTCATATATCTCCTTCACCATGAAGGCACCAACCTGATGTTTCAAGTCAAGCACTGTTACTAGTTATTTTTAATTCCCTGGCAAAGTGATTTGCACACATATAGTGTTGACTGTTCTTTATGTACAAAGATTATCTTATTGTAATGATGAACTCATACAAGATCATAAAAATATTACAAGATCAAAGTAGGTAACTTCTGAGGGTACTTGGTTCAATCTCTAGGAACAGTTTAGATACTGCAAATATAATTGATGAATTGTTATTTGAATCTCAGTGGATCAAGCCTAGAGATTTCTTTTGTTATGCTCTGGTTAAAGATAGGTTTAAAACTTGAATTATTTGCCAGCACTATATTTGATAAGTTTCACATAAAAATAATAATAATGAATTCTGATATCTATTTAAAATTGGATGCGTAAGATCTTGGAACACAGGGCCAACATTACCATTCAGGTAAAAGTCAACTGGCCTTTGTGTCTGCTGACTCTTTAGTCTGGAACAGCCCTCTAGTTTCCTTCAGTCACTCTTATACCCAACCTACTTCACACACTTATTCTCTAATTGGTCCCTTAGGCATTCCAGTTGTGATTACTTATCTTATTTATTGTATCACTTATAAAATAACACATGAACCCACTGAGGATCCATAATGAAAATTTATTCTCCAGACTCCTGGCACAAGAATTTCTCAGTCTATTCTTTCATTATAATCAATATTATCTGGAATGATAATTTTATCTGAAAGTGTAATCTTTTCATTATAATTAGTGGCACCTAAACTTTATACTAAGGATAATTCTCTCTCTTGATTAGTTTCTTTTCTTTTCCTTTTTTTGGGGGTGGGGTGGGTTGAGATAATTAGGTTTATGTGTTTATTCTTAGAGAAAGTACTGGGGCTTGAACCCAGAACCTCATGCATACTAAGCATGTGCTCTACTACCTGAGCTATACCCTCCCCCAGATTAGTTTCTTTTTATAACTTCTGGGCATTATAATTCTGTAATGAAGATGGTTGAACTATTTGTATGTGCTCTCAGAAAATTTAGAGTCAAATTTGTGTTCCACCAACAGCTCAAATTTGCCAACTGTTTTTGTATGCTGTAAACTCCTTAAACTTTTTCTGGGATAAATGAAAAACAAATAAATTAATTAATAACTGAAGAAAACTGTGGTCTAAGTTTGGCCACTTCCCTTTTCCTCTATCCAAGTTTCTCTTGCTTTATTCACACAAACTCTTCTGAGTGAAAATTCCTTCATGAGTAATTCATACAGGACTTTGTTATTTCCAAATCTGGAGTCTTTATGTTTGGTCTTTTCACATAAGAATACCACAATCTCCTGTATTTTTGGATATAGTAGTAAAATAGCTCCTGCAGAATTTTCTTCAAATCTCTATAATTTGGAGCTCTCTAATACAGCAAGTAATGAGTGCGATTCTCAAAGGTCAGACTTCTAAATATGCACACACTGTTAAGATCTGCAAAAGGGTTTTCTATCACATGTTACTGTTTTGTCTCAAAATGTTCCTCGGATCAATGATAAAGCCCATAATTTTGTACTAAATCATAGGTGGCAGTTAGTGGTTCAATTGACTTTAAATAAACTTTAGATCATAATTCCCTCCTTCTCCAACAAGTTGGAGTCACAGGAGCCATCCTCTTTGGGAAACATCCGCACATTATACACCTAGATATTACAGGCTATGATCTTCTTAAAAGTCCTACTTCCTACAGCTCCTGACTCTGTCTAATAATTGCTATGTGTGACAGTAGTTGAGAGTAGAAGAAAAAGAGAGAGAATGAGAAGCATATGATGGACTTCTCATTCACTTCTTAATTGATTTTAATTCATCTAAGTGAACAATGCTGGCACCTAAGAAAATGGTCAGAAGAAATTCCAGCTTAGTGATTGAATTTGTTTTCTTGGGATTAATGGATCGTCCAGATCTTCAGCCCATCCTTTTTGTGCTGTTGCTGGTGATCTACTTGATCACTGTTGGGGGGGGGGTCCTTGGGATGCTGGTCCTGATCAGGATAGATTATCACCTCCACACCCCTATGTACTTCTTTCTTGCTAGTCTGTCCTGCTTGAATTTGTGCTATTTCACTAATGTGACTCTCAAGATGTTGATGAACTTCTTATTAGAGAAAAAAAAACATTTCCTATACTCATTGTCAAGCCCAGTGCTATTTTTTCATTGCCATGGTGATTACTGACTATTACATGTTAGCTGTAATGGATTATGATAGGTACATGGCCATCTGTAACCTTCGCTTTATAGCAGCAAGCTGTCCAAAGGGGTCTGTATTCACCTGATTGCTGGTCCATATGTCTATGGGTTCCTTAGTGGCCTGATGGAGACCATGTGGACACACTGCTTGACCTTCTGTGGCTGCAGTATCATTAGTCATTTTTATTGTACTGACCCACCCCTTATCTGGCTCTCCTGTTCTGACACGTTCATTAACGAGACCTCCATGTTTGTGGTGGCAGGATTTAAGCTCTCCAACTCCCTTCTCATAATCCTCATCTCCTACATCTTCATTCTTATTGCCATCCTGAATATGCATTCTGCTGAAGGTAGGCACAAAGCTTTTTCCACCTGTGGGTCCCATCTGGTGGCAGTGACTGTGTTTTATGTCTGCATGTATGTTAGACCTCCCACGGACAAGTCAGTGGAGCAGTCCAAGATCATTGCTGTTTTCTGCACTTTTGTAAGCCCTATGTTGAACCCCATCATTTATAGTCTGAGGAACAAGGATGTGAAACAATCTTTCTGGAAATTGATCAGAAGAAATGTACTTTTGAAGCAAAATTACAGGGCATCTTTCTTTAAATATTAAATAAAAGATATTTATGAGAACTGGATACAACTTTAACTGCATTTACAGAAAAGTCAATTTTAAATCCATGACGAAAATCTATATTCTAGCAACAAAACAGTAAAGACATAGGTATAGAAGACTTATAGTTTTACATGCAACATGTGAGTGCATTGTGTGTAAAAGACTGGGCATTATACGTGTCAATATGGGGGATCATTTCTCTTTCTTTACATACTTTGGTATTTATAACTTTATAGGTTAATTTTACATTATAAAATTTATACATTCTCATAGTAAAACATTCAATCTCTAGAAGAATATACGGTGAAAGAGTTAAATATTTCCTTTTCTCTGCCTTACACTGATCTTCCATTGTCACGTCTCAAAATTACTATTAAGAATTCCTTATATTTCCAGGAAGTTTCTGTATATCCACAAATCAATGTATGGTATGACCATATACATATACTTATATACACAAAATTGTTAATACACATGTTGACTATCATGAGCTAACTTTTAGTGGTTTTAATTCTGTATCATTTACTATGCAGGGGCTTTGATTTAATGGTTTAGAGGATGTGACCACAGCTGCTGTTGACCTGCCATCACCTCTGGGAGACAGAACTTAGGATAACACCCTTGTGTCCATGACTGACATTCATTTATTTCCCTCTACCTGTGACAGTAATTTTCAATAAGACGTGTTCCTCTTAAGTCCTAACAGGAAACAAGAATCTTCAAATAATTTATTTTTCAGATATTAACTCTTGAAGCAGGCAGAGAATGGCTGGTACAAAGATTTAGGTCTTGCCTCAGAAGGAATTTTGGCTTCTTTAGAGTTTATCAATAACATTCCAGTCTCCTAAAGACTAAGCTTTTCGTGCCTTCTTTCATCCCTGACTTTTAAACTATTTTCCAGGATGTGATGGATATTTGCTATTTATCCCATAGCTCAGATTTTACCCACAATTTTTTTTGTCACAACTAGTTATCATGAATCCAAATTTAGAATTAATTATGATTACTTACCTGGAAGTATTTTAATGCTAAAGGATGCACATACAAGTTGATTTTTTTAAGATATTAACATTTCAGGTGACTTTGAAGCTACATTGTATAGGCAAAGTTGATGAATGTTTGTCAATTACCTTCAATGAGTCAAGTTCTGCTCCAAGTACCAAGGACACTTCAAGGAGCACTAGGATTGTATAGTTTTGTGAAACTGCAAAGATAAAAATCAATACAATTTGCTAAGTGTTAGAGTATAAGAAAATGAAAGGGCTGATGCCGTAGAGGAATCAATTCATTTTGAGTAAATTAAAGATCATCTTATGAATGTACAAGGCAAGAATTTGCTCATCTTTTGTGCACCTGCTCCAACATACGCATATCTCCCAGTACAATGTTATACCAGACCAGGCAGGGTCTGACCAAAACAAGTGTCAGATGTTACTTTCAAAGGAAAAGGAAAGGACACAGAACTGTAATGTCTCCCAACTGACATATTTTTCTCAGGTGTATTTCAAAGCATCTTTTCTCTCTTAGAGCTTATTTTTGCTCAGCATTTCCTGCAGAATAACATTCTCATATTTATTGATTCTATATTATCTCATATGATTATTTCCACCTTTCTACTGCTAGAGCTTATTATTTAAATAAATTTATTTTGAAAGTCAGGTTGTCTTCAAATTCTGTTAAAACACAAATAGGTAGCTATTCTTGTAACTTTTAACATTCAATTAATAGTTTGTCAGATTCTACTTAAAGAAATATCTGGAGATATGTTGCTTTTAAGCACACACTCATATAAAGTTGTGTAAAATTATTTGAAATGTTAACTCAAGGTCCATGTTTCTATCTTTACCACCTAGCTTGGCTTGACACCAAATAAAGGTTCCCTAATTATTGTAGTGTTAAAAAACATAAATGAATGTCCATTTTGAAAGTAAACAAAGTGCCTCCATTTTTACATATATAAGAAAACTTTTTTTGAATGGACCAATAAGCGACTCGAAGCATATTAGTTACAAGCCAGCAGTACTGCTCAGAAATACAAGTGCCCCATGTCACTGGTATTTATGACCGACACTAACAACATGAAGCCCATGGTTTTGCACACACGCACACAAGTTTCAGGTAAAAGAGGTTTTTCACTAAGTACTTTCATGAATTGAGTGGCTGGCATTAGACAGTCTGGTTTTCAGTTCCTACTATGCTGTGCTGGCCATAGAATACACATATGCTCATGAAGTACCTTTTCTATTAATGAATTATTTCAGTAGACCCTGGGTTTATACCCCAAAATTAGAAAATTCCCTTATTAATGATAAAGTCTTTCATGAAGAATGTTAAAACTATCTCTTACATCCTTGCTCTTCTCTTTTTAAAGGTAAATCTGTTGGATTCTGCATTTATTGAACAAACTAAGCAATGTCATGATGGAACAATTTAAAAACACAATATTTACTAAACTTTTCTAAGGAACAATAGTTATATTATAGTTTATATTTTTCTTTCCACCTATCTAAAAGATCATGACTCTAATTGGTAGTTTTTCTAATGAAAACTGATCTATGTGTATTTAAAAAATAATTGAATATTTCAGGGAATAGTAATGTTATAAGTCTAACATTTTTATTCATATATCATATATTTTATATTGAATAGTGGACATCTGAAGAATGTTTACATTTCACACTCACACATGCATACATGAAGGAGAGAGAAAGAATTAATACTTCCCAAAGATCAAGCACTGTTTTAATATATGTTGTCTCACTTAACATGGCCACCAATAGTATTACCTCAATATTATAGTTTCTCTTTTAAAAATGAGGCTACAGAGACTACGGGTTAATTATTAACCCAAAATCATATAGCTTACAAAGGAAAGCCAAATGTATCTGGTTTCAAAGGTTACTGATTATTTTTCTTACAATACCATCTTTTTCACTGTATTTTTTGAAGGGAAAAACCATGTCATGAATAAAACTATCCTTTTTTGTCTTCCAAAAATGCTGTTGATCTGGTATTTGCTAGCTGCATGCACCCTGAATGATATAATCCACTGTAAGAAAACCTATTTTATAATCTATAAGCAAATTCTGCTTGTTGAATAAAGTGAGCTTTGTAATCAGATCCTGACTCCATCATTTATCAGCTAAATTAATAGTTAAAAGCGTGAACTCTGGAATCAGATTTCCTGAGGAGGTTAGTCAACCTCTCTCTGCCTCAGTTTTCTCCTCTGTAATACATTTGTATAGGGAAGCTGTGTGGAAGAAATGGTTTAATACCTAAAATACTTAGGACAGTGACTGTTACTTAGTTGTCCTTCAGTAAAAGCTAACTCATTGTTATTATTAACTAAAAAATCACTTCACCTATTTGAGGCTCATTTTCCTCTCACAGATTTCTGTATTTCTCCACTGTTACATTTAACATTTTCAAGATATAATACTCTTAAAAGTTTGGTTATTTAACTAAAAATCTGTGTTCCCCGTGCAGTAGTAAATGCCGTAAGGTCAGATGTAATGTTTGAAAGCAATTATTTCTCTATTGCTTAGTCTGGTACAATAGTCTGTGCTCCCTAAAAAATAGAGAGATGATAGATAGCTAGATAGAAGTATAGACAACTTTTACAAAGTGGAGATTGTGATATGTCTTGCAGAGTGATGGGAACTAGAAAACTTGAAACACATTGATGGAATCTTAAAAGTGTATATTTTATTCATGCATAATAAATCTATTTTTATTTCTTTAAACAGAAGAATTCATCTGGAAATGTTCAGAATAAATCAGACAAGAGTGAAGGAGTTTAGTTTCCTATGGTTGACCAGTTGTCCAGTTTTGCAGCTTGTCATCTTTGTCTTGTTTCTATTTATTTGTAATATCTTTATCATGAAAATGTTAAGCCTAAATCTGGAGATCACACCCTCATGTTGTCTCTTTGCCAAGCTGCCAGCCTCACACTTCTTGGTTAACTTTTTATTTAAGAAGGTCATTTCCTTCTCCAACTTACCTGAATTGTATGACATGATCACATTCCTGTTAACTCAATATTTTGTTCCCGTTGCTCTCTGTGATAATGAAATCCACATAATCATCTGCTTTTCATGTAGTTATAGCTTTGAATCCAAAACGTGGCACACTGATGTGGCCACCGTTGCCTGTGTAAGTGGTTCTGTATAGACTTGTTTACCATCAGAGTTGTTCTCTCCAGAGCTGGCAATGTGGGGCATCGTTATGGTGGCTTGCCACTTTGTAGCTACTCAGACCAAATAAAACTGTTATTTACCAGAGACCATATTGGAACTACAGTGTATGCCTAGAAGTATACAGGAGCCTCAAATTAGCATTTTTACAAACACATTTTCAATACTTTAAATCTCTGTAGGCCAGAGAAAACTGTCTGCTTTTGAATCTTATAAACATGGCTAGGTAATGATGCCTCCTGGAAAGAATCAACAGGAAAATTAAAACACTATCTTTCTTATATGTTTGTGACTCTTATTTAAAACTGACAAATAAGTACAAAGAGAACTGCAACATTTGAAAATATGAAGAAATCCAAAGTTGAATTACTACATAGATCTTTTTTTTTCCAGAAGCATAAAGAATCACTATATGAAAAATTTGAAAGGTTCATATTTGATCATGTTTTTATGTATGAAATATTATAAACATGATGTTTTTATTTGTCTTTCTTGATAGGACGTGATTCCTTATTTAAATAACAGAATAAAATCATATGAATTTTCAAAGAATGTTCAAATGAGAGTCAAGAATTATAGCTACATTATTGACTAACTGCAAATCTTTGGTTCTGAAGCCTTAATTCCTCAGTTTATAAATCTTATCTGTCTTGCATTCTACAAATAGATGTCCAATGGTAATTCAATTGTTGAATGAATTTTCCTGATTTTAGCAAATCAGAATGCATGTGAAGGTAGCCATTGATTTTGGAATTGCAATATATTTAAAATTTGTATTTATTTTGATGGCCTTGGATTGAGAGATCTATTAGAATAAAATGGATTTTTTCCTGGAAGACTTACTCTGTTTAATGAACTTAATGGCAGCCGGTATCACCTGGGCAAGAATATATTGGGGACAAGTTTCCTCTTATTTCACACCTCAATCAATAGAAATATCCTAATGTGCTTGTGGTCACATATTAATTTAACTCAGCTTAAAACAAAGTCATTAATGTTTATCAAAAGCAAGACACTGTAGTTTTTAAGAATGATTAAATATATGCATACTGCCTATGAAGAGTGATGTTTATTCATTGAAAAAACTCACAACTATTTTACCATGAGACTTGCTAAGGTAAGAGAAAGAGTTAATGTATTTTAAAAAATTGTTTTGTGAATACAGAGGAAGAAAAAATTAATTCTGGTTAAGGCTTGTAAGGTAGTTCTTCCAGAGGAGATGACGATGGAGCTGGGCTTTGGAAGTTGTGTAGAATTGTAAAAGGTAGAGGTTGGGTGCAAAAGTATTTTCTAAAGAAAGAGGCAACTGATGGAAGGAGTATAGCTTGATTGTGCCTGGGACACCAATTAATGAAAAAATCCAGAAGAGGTGAGGCTAAATAGTAAGCTGGATCACATGAGGAGTGAAGGGAAGCTTTGTCAACATAGTTAGACTTAATTTGGTGTAGATAGGAACCATCAATAATCTCTAACCTGAGTAGTGCCATGAGGGTCATATAACTTTTCATTATTCAACATGTTTTAACATGTTCAACGTGAGAGACAAGAATTCTGTGAAGAGCAATGCTTTCTTTTAACCGAGGTAGACAGTGACTGCATAAATGGCCACCATTGTTAATCTAGCAAATAACAGTCTCCTTCGCAGACCATTTTTAATTCTCTCCAAGATGTCTAGCTTTTTCCTTCCATTGAGGGATTGGTATTAGAAAAAAATAATAAATTATTCACTTATCTATTTGTTCTTACTTTTATTGCCATTTTAGCACCCCATTTCTTTACAGATTTAGTGTTGTGCAGTTTCTGATTATCAAGGTCCTAAAGTGTATGGTCATGAATCACCCTTGTCTCCCAAACTGCTGAGCAGGAGCTGAGTTCCACTAACTTCTCAGGGTTAAAAAAAAAAAAAAAAAGGCTATCTTCAAGGAACTGTTAATTGGCAGAATTGATTGTTTCATCCTGACTTTTTTTTCAAAATGCCATAGGGAAAAGGAGTCAACCTTATAAATACAAGCAACCATTTCCTTCATTTGTAATTTTTGAAAGCCCATTGGTTTCCTTACATCTTTATAAGGAGGGCTGTCCATTTTGTGTGTGTTAGGAACTAGCTTAACTAGTGTATTTATACAATTTTTTATTTGCTAGGAATAAATCCATGGTTAGAGATAGTTTAAAAACTACATCGAAAGGTTAGAGTTAATTATATGGGAAGTGCTAATGCTCATAATTTGAGAATTTTTATTTCTTCTAAATACTAAACAAAGGGAAGGTAGAAACTAAAAATTCCATGTGGCTTTTTCTGCCTCACACATGGTCAGATATTTACACACATTCTAACTTTTCAAATCCTTAAAGAAAACCCCTGGGACAACATTTCCAAGGTGAGAGCACTGAGACTTACAGAGGTAAGTTGTCTGCACAATTATAGAGCTTATGTGCAGCACAGTTGTGATTTTTCAGATGAAATCTTGCCAGTTCCAAGACTTACGTGTTGATTTTATGAGGTGAATATCAGTGTTAAGGTGATCAGAAATATTTCACTACAAAATATATATTTTTTAAATTTTGGAAAGCACCAAGATACTTTGGGAGACCATTTGTAAAGAAGGCAAGATTGAAGAATAGGGTATAAACACACAAGAGGGTACGATGTGATGTCTCAGTGTCCTCTGCTGGGAGATGAGAAACAGTGAGATATTCTGCAGGGAAAACAACACACATACACTGGGGCAAAATGTGAACTGCTTAGAATAATATGAAGAGGAAATAGGCAGTTCTTGAGGTGGTTCCAGGGAATAAGAGAGAGAGATAAGAAATAGGAGGGAGGAAAAATAAGAGAAACTGGAAATGTGTTATGAAGCTGGGATTAGATATGGAATCAAATACTATAAAGCATCCAGGGGAAAAATCCCATGTTAGGGTGCAGAGGGGAATTTAGAGAATAAATGTCTAATGTTTAAATTTTATTTTTTTATTCTTTTTGTAACAAGTATTATCTTTCACCTGCATTCCATAGAATTGCATTGTGTGTGTGTGTGTGTACATTTTGGATGTCTAAATGGCATGGAATGGATAGAAAAGAGGTTGAAGGCAATTTTGAAAGATCTCAAGAGGCTAAATTCTGGGCTACCTAAGCATTGTCATCACAGATTTTAAGTGAGTCGTAACATGGTCCTTGAGTGTAAACTCTGAGGGATTAATTAAATTTTAACTAGCAATTATCACTTGATGTAGATTTAGCTTGTATAGCAGTCAGCCTTGTGGGAGTCTTGAGCACTGATTGCATTAGTTGTGTAATAGTTTCAATTCCCACTAGAGTGAAAGAAAATAACTTAAACAAGTTAGAAGTTCAATTCTCATTTACATGAAATTCTGAAGTTCAGGCCTGCCATGATTTTAGGAGCTTCAGTCTGCTTTTTCCACCATCCCATTCGGATGATCCAGGATGGCTTAGCACTCCATCCCTATCTCAACCAGTGGTAGGCAGACAAGTGGAAGAGGAGGGCAAGCCTGCATTATAAAGGGACAGATACAAATTGCACATTTCTCTTTAGCTACCTTTCCTTGTCTGGGACCTACTTGGGTGGTAGCAAATCTAGCTTGAGAATAACCAAAGAAAAGGGAAGTTGCTGTGGTTGTCTGCTTTGTTTACTTGGATTTTGCTTTGTTTCTTAACTGCTGCCCCATAAAAACCAACTCTGGATCCAAGGATTGAAACTCATACAGGTACGGGGGAGGTACTGCTTCTAGTTTAGACTCTGCTCAGATCCCAGCCTGTGGGTCTGTCCTGTCACATGACCCTTCAATCTGTTCTCATAATGGAAGCAACATGCTGGACTAAGGAATTTCTATGGTCTAATTCAGGTCCTGCAACTGAAAAAGTAACTTTTTTGGTTTATTGAATTAACTAGAAAAATGTTAGAAGACTTTTGAAAGTTTTTCTGTACATTATATTGGTTCCCATTCATGACAAAAGGTTTGCAACTGTTCAGCTTTTCAAAGATTTATCTTTTCTTTTATTTTCTCCCCCAAGTAGCACCTAGTCATTGTAAAATAAGAATACTGAGATTTTACATCTTACAGAGGTGAATTAAGGTATATATTTTAATTTATCACTTAGTGCCTTATTACAAACAAAATAAATGATTTCAACTGCCATGACCTGGAAGAAATAATTGTTATCAGAGAAAGAAATTTTGGTATAATATTCTTGACTTCTAATTAAGTTATCTGGTAAATTCAATTAGATAAGTGGTGAGTGTCCATTTGTTTATTGGCACTGAGTGCTATATCTGGGATGAGAAATTTGACGTAAGCTTAAGTAAAATGTGAAGAACAGACAGAGTAGAAGTGGAAATGAGTAAGAAATGTAGTGTGAAAGCCAAAAAGATAAATAGACAGAGAGAAATAACAGAAAAATTAACAAAGAAAAACAATTGAAGTAGTCGAATGACAGACACCCAGCGTCAGTTTGAGCTTACTTGCTAGTGGTTAATTAGATCTAGTTTTAATCAAAACACTATGTCTGGGGTCTCTTAGGACAGACAAGTCATAGAAAATGAAAGCAAAAAATTCAGAGAAAAAAATAATGTTCTAAGATTCTGTGATTTTTTTGCCACTTAAGAAAATCCTGTGTTGATCCAAAGTTCTCATTTCCCATTGAAGAAAATTATGAGAAGAAACTTCACTTCAGTTACTGAGTTCCTTCTCCTGGGACTGACCAGTTGCCAGGAATTGCAGATTCTCTTCTTTGTGCTGTTTCTGGCCATTTACATGACCACGGTGGCAGGGAATCTTGGCATGATCGTCCTCATCCGGGTCCATGCACGGCTTCACATGCCCATGTACTTTTTCCTGAGCCACTTGTCCTTCGTGGATCTGTGCTTCTCTTCCAACATGACTCCAAAGATGCTGGAGATTTTCTTACCAGAGAGGAAAACCATCTCCTATTCTGCTTGTCTGTTGCAGTGTTACTTCTTTATTGCCCTGGTCCATGTGGAGATCTATATCCTAGCTGTGATGGCCTTGGATCGGTACATGGCCATCTGCAACCCTCTGCTTTATGGCAGCAAAATGTCCAGGAGCATGTGCGCCTCCCTCATCACAGTGCCTTATGTGTATGGGGCACTCACTGGCCTGATGGAGACCGTGTGGATCTACAGCCTCATCTTCTGTGGCCCCAGTGAAATTAATCACTTCTACTGTGCTGACCCTCCACTGATTAAGCTGGCTTGTTCTGACACCTACAACAAAGAAACATCAATGTTTGCTGTGGCTGGATGTAACCTTTCCTTTTCTCTCCTCATAATCCTGATTTCCTACCTTTATATTTTTCCTGCTATCCTGAGGATTCGTTCCTCAGAAGGAAGGCACACAGCTTTCTCTACCTGTGACTCTCATCTGACAGCTGTCACCATATTCTGTGCAACTCTTTTCTTCATGTACCTCAGATCGCCCTCAAAATAATCCGCGGCACAGGGGAAAATGTTGGCCGTGTTTTATACCACTGTGATCCCCATGTTGAATCCCATGATCTACAGTCTGAGAAACAAGGATGTGAAAGAAGCTCTGATAAGAGAACTGTTCAGCAGGAAACTGCTTTCTAAATAAATTTGGGTGCTAATTTTAGTTAAACACTTTTATTTTATATGTCTTATGACCTTCTCTTAAGTCTTAATACAAAAGTAATTTGTCCAAATCCATATCCTTTTCTTGAAGGGCTGGGGGAAATTTCCATAGAGAAAATTTAACTAAAAGGAATCTGAGTATCAATATCAACTGTTAAGAATTTTGAATTCTCTGGGAAAACTTTGCTTGTTGAGACCCAAAAGTAAAGCCCTGTACATTGATGGATCATTGCCAGTAAGAAATTCAATTCACCCTTTGGGAAAAAAAATTAAAGCTAGAATTGTATTTTATCTTTAGAAGGTTTAATCATACAGTTTTAGCTGTCTCTTAATGGGGATTATTCACTTTAACATGTAGCCAATAACTTTAAAAAAAAACACTTCTGTACAACTTTACTAAATAAACGTGCCTTCCTTACAGCTGAAAACCAGCATTGCACTTGAAATTTCAGAGTGGGGAAAATTTACCCCTACCTCAGTTGAGTTCTTTTGACTGGTCTAATAATTAAATGGACACAAGAAAGATAAACATAATGAAACAATTTAATTCATATGCAAAGAGTTGTCATAAAAAAAGAGACACTCAAAGTGACCAAAGCAAGCTGTTTACATACCATTTTTAGATAAGACACCATTATTTGTGAAGATTTAACTAGACCAAGGCACTTGTGCTAGGGTACTGAAGTAATGAAGAAGTCACGAGGTTTGTTAGACAGCTTTCTGAGACCTGGATTCCTTACTGTGGTGATAAAGATGCTCTCTATCCTCCTGCTATGGAGGATACCTTTATGTGGGAGATTTATTTCCAACATTTGAGGAAAAGAGGAGGGTCAGAGTTTTTTTAAATAAAATTTTTTTCACTAACTATTTCTCAAGTAACTTTATTTCAAAGTAACCAGTATGCACCTGTGGTTCATCTTGGGGTGCCCTTCTCTGAGCCCCAGAAAACTCATCCAGTCTACAACACAAATCTCATCTCATTTAACCCATCTGCAGCTCAATTCTTGGCTCTCCTTCCATTAAACCCAACTCTGGCCTGAAATACACCATAGCCTTGGTCCCCCAGGAAGCACGCTTATCTTCCCATGATATATTCCTGCCTATTCTCTTTGAACTCATGAAGAAAAACAAAGAAAAAATATTAATTGGTCAAATTGTATTTCTTAAAAGTCTGAATGAAGAGATACAGTTACTTGATAATGCATTGAACATGCGTCTAATACTAGTAAATCAACCCATGAGGTGTGCAACATAGTTATAATAAAATGTCACCTCACATTTGCAGAGCACTTTGTAAATTCTATGGTCCTTTTCCTTACCCCCACTTGATTGCACAGAATATGAAGAGTAGATGATATTTATTTTCGATGGGAACCACGTGAACAGAAATTATTTTTCCTGTAAAGACAAAAGCCTTGCAGCTCAAATGTCAAGCTGACCACAGAGAGTCAAATCCAGTACCAGCTCTTCCAGTCTTGTAGGTGTGGGTTTTCTGGGTGCTGACACAAACAGGTCCCTTGAAGGTGACTTGGAGCTTTAAGGATAATCACCTGCAGGGAAGATGAGAAGCCAGTGATGAGGTGCACACAAGGCGAGCAGTGAGAACAGAGACCCCTCATGGTCCTGGGGCTGTTGAAGGGCTCCCATCTCTGCACCAGCAGAGTCCATGAGAACAACAAAACCAAATCAGTCTGTTTAGGCTTTGACTGATAGAGACATTAAAAATAATCCCATCTGAAAATTTAAAACAATAATTGAATTATTTTGTCAATTTGAGGTTTAGATTTACACTGCTTTCATGATCTGTCAGATCCTAAGCTCGAAAAAAAAATTGAAGGGCTTCTAGTTTAGGAAACACTGCATGGGACTGGCACAGACATACACAAATACACGTCAAAGGAGTGACCTCTCAGCCACTCAGATCTCCAAGAATTTCCACAGAGAAAGCTCCTGTTCTTGCAAAGTTTTGGGAAAATAAGAAAAAACATAGGTGGATACACTCAACTTCAAATATTTGCATTACTTGATGCAAATTATGGCAAAAATACACTTACTAGTTGAAAGCAATAAAGGTTAACTTTAAAACTATGAGACTATAGATTGCAATGTACAACCAGAACTTCAGAGAAAACTGACAGCTTAGAATTGAGGAAAAACTGAGTTTGTCAGGAAAACCAGCTTCCAAGGAGAAAAAATAGGTGACTATACATACACACACGAGCACGTGCACACACACACACACACACACATAAAAATACATACTACATAGAGCAATAATAACATAATTTGTGGGTTCAAAAAGATATAACTGACTTCCTGGAAAACAGTAGATTATCAAGAAGGAGGAAGTGATGGTAGCTAAGTTTTTTTTTTCCTTTGATCTTTGTATTTTTAAGATAGTAAAAACATTGGGTATCTTTAGGTTTATTAAGGTTAGTGTGGGTGTTAACCTACCAAATTTTATTAATGAAAGATTAAACATGGAATCTATCTAGCCATAATTTGGGAGAAAGATGGTCAATAGATAACACATTTATAGTGTCGACTATGTGCAGAATGATATTCAAAGCTCTTTACAGACTTTTTCCCAGATATTTACAGATGTTTTGTCAATAGTCATCAGAACAACTGAGACATGTGATGTTATTGTCTCAATATTAAACTCAGAAAACCTGAAACAGAGTCATTAAATGACTTGCCACAGATTATACAGGAAGTAACAGGTGGAGCTGGAAATTATGATGTGATCTAGCTCTAATTTATGGTAGTATGTTATAATACTACTGAATCAGTCCATAAGAGTGCAGGACAAAAAGCACAGCAAATTATGAACAGTTGTCAACAAAACACATTTAAAGAACCAAGTCACATGTCACAATGTGCTCAACTTCACTCGTGATCAGGAAAATGCAGATTAAAACTACAAGATATCTGTACCTACACATACCACCCAGCAAAGGGAAAAAAAAAAAGATTAAAAAAACCCCCTCCAATATTAAGTACTGGAGAGATTGTGGAGCAACAGGACTACTTACATAGTGCTGGTCGGAAAATAATTGATAGAACCAGTTAGTAAAACTTTTCTCAGTTTGTAAAACTCAGTATCAGCTAAGCACAATATATGCATATCCTGCAAACCAGCAACTCTACCCAGAGTTCTACCAGGTAGAAATGCATGAATGTGGACATACAGAGATATTTGCAAAAATATATTTGGTAATAGCTGCATCTGGGTGCATTCTAAATAGTTCTCAAAAATAAGAAGAATATATAAATGAAGTACAGTCATACAATGGATACTATGCAGCAGTGGTAATAAAAGAGCTACTGCTGTGCTCACTACCTTCAGCAGCTTGAGTGGAAGTCACGCTGTAGACTGAATATTTGTGTCCCGCCAACATTCACATGCTACAACCTAACCTCCAATGTGGCGGTGCTAGATGCTGGGGACTTGGCTGGTGATTACATCAAAGGCATAGCCCTCAGGAATGGGATTAGTTATTTAGTTATTAGAGTATGCTAGCTAGTCGTTCATGTATTTATGTATACTTGTTGATTATTTTCTATCAGGCACTGTTATTGTCGTGGGGAGTTACCAGTCTCTCCTGTCACATTCCATGTGTTTTTCTTCTGGAAATTAATCATCTACAGCTGTTACTATTTATTTACATACCACAGACTCCTCTACAGGGAGGATGAAATTTTCATACTTGTATTCTAAAGATTAAAAAGCATTGAACTTTGTGTTAAGCATATTTTTGCTGACAACTTTTAATTCTCAGATGAGTAATTTCTCTGACCTTACAGCAACACTTTCAGTGTGTTCCCACTTTTAATATGTTCATTATTGTTGTCTTAATAGTTGGTTATCTGGGGGAAGGTAATAGCTCAGTGGTAGAGCAGGTGCTTAGCATGCACGGGGTCCTGGGTTCAGTTCCCAGTACTTCCATTAAAACAAACAAAATTACCTCCCCATCCCCAAAATATATATAAATAAATTAAAATTTTTAAAAACAAAAAAACACAAAAATAGTTGGTTATCCAATATATACATAGATACCTCTATCCTCTCTGTTTTGAACTCTTCTTCACCATGACCACGAACCCATCGCCACTACCACTGTCATCACCATCAACCACAATAACAAATACAATCTCTTGTTGGGTTCCAGAAAATGAGCTGGACATGTTGGAAGACATAATGCATCAGTAGGTGACTGAACTGGGAAATATGAGATGAACGTTTGATGAAAAACTCACTTTGTCTTTGTGGGATTCCATTTGTCAGTGTTCAGAATGAACTTTACCTGTGTTATCATCAATGTCTTTCCTAACCTATGTATCTATATGTATATATGACAGCATGTAGACAGAATTCCAAGCATTTCCAAATTTAGATTATGATATTTCTTTGACATATAACTTATCTAGATTTTTTTTTATTTCCCTAAGTATTGAGATACTTAAATTTTTAATTTTGTCCTTAGTCCCCAGCTTACTGGCACAGTGTAATTGCAAACACAACCTGAATGCAGATCATTTGTTGAAAAGCTTTTAGACTTGCTGTATGGCATATGTATTGATGTCTAATTATGGAAAAACTACTGAGATACCATAACTAAAATCTTTTGCATATTTTTACAATATTTTCCTGATACAATTTTTTTCCCCTTTAAAGGAGGTACTGGGGGTTGAACCCAGGATAAGGTCTACCACTGAGCTATACCCCTCACTTCCAGCATGGCACAATTTTTAACCACAGTTTCAGTGATTTAAAAAATCTTTTATATCTCTCCTCAGATAATCAACCAATGCCTCACATATGACAAAGACATGTTCAGAAGAAATCACACTGAAGTGACAGAATTTATTCTCTTGGGTCTGACAAGCCATTGCGAGTTGCTTTCTTTGTCTTGTTCCTTGTGGTTTACATAGTCATTGTGATAGGAAACCTGCACATGATTGTCTTAATCAGAACTAATGCTCAACTTCACATGCCCATGTAATTCTTCCTCTCAAGTTTGTCTGTTCTAGATCTGTGTTTCTTCACATATGTCACTCCCAAAATGTCAGGGAATTTCTCATCAGAGAGGAAGACTATCTCATAGGCAGGCTGTCTGGTGCAGTGCTGTATTGTCATGGTTGTGGTCCTTACAGAGCACTACATGCTGGCCATCATGGCGTACAACTGCTATGTGGCCATCTGCAGTCCTCTGCCCTACAGAAACCCAAGAAACAAGAAAGAGTTAGAATCAGGTTACTTGGCTGGCCTGAAAAACCTCAAATATTAGATCCAGAAACATATGTTTTTGGGGTCACAGGCTGAATTACTATGGGGTGAGAGAAGGAGAACCCAGTGGAGGGATGTGCCCAGTAGTCTAAGTACTGGGCAGCCCTGTGGTGTTTCCTCTCACATCTAGACCTGTTTCATAAAATATGCAAGAATGCATTAAGCAGCATTTCATGTATAATGATTATCACTGTCTTCTTAAGTTAATGTTAGTAAAATCTAAGCATTAGTTCAATAAGTGAGTCTTTTGCTTAAAAACAATTTTGCCAATAGAAACTCAATTTATCAATACTGTGATTGTTATGATCATGAGGAAATGGAATGTGGTCTTCAGGGTTTGTGAACATTTATTAAAAATGTGTTGACTGATAGGTGGTCCAAACAGTCTTGCTTCTCAGTTATTATTGTTTAAAAGCTTATTCAGTTAATGTTAGCTAATATTATGTAATTATATATTATATACATAGGAGGCAGGGTAAAGGGGACTCAGAAATAAATAAATAAATGTGAAACCTGAGTTTTTAACATCTGTAATAGTATCTTATCTTTGGAGAAAGGGGAGAGACAAAAAGTGAG
The DNA here is from genome assembly GCF_048564905.1 of Vicugna pacos. Lineage (NCBI taxonomy): Eukaryota > Metazoa > Chordata > Mammalia > Artiodactyla > Camelidae > Vicugna > Vicugna pacos. The sequence goes on from NW_027328742.1 coordinate 8,675,091, forward strand.
CTTGAAGTTTTCAGGCTATGTCTGCCAGAGAAACAGAGACATCTATGACCTTACTCCAATTTCTTTGTGTTAGATTTGGGAATAGAGGGTAGGCATCACACTTATTCCATTAGATTTTTAGAATTCAAGTACAAGGATTGCCTGTGTTCTTTTTTTCTCACTGAACCACAAGCAACAAATCTCCCAAACAATGATTGTCACATGTGTCTGGCTGGAGAGGAGGGTCTCAGTCTCCCAAAGGCTTCTGTGCTCCAGCAGAATGTGGTAACTCCAAAGTGTTCACTGTTTCTCAAAGGAATAAAAAGCACATAAAATTAAAAAATTAAGAGGTTGCAGAGTTCCTAATATGGAGAAAGCATCCAGTAAGAATATCGGTATAAAACTAGAATATGAGGTCCATGAGAGCAGGTAGTTTATTATTTTTTTCCCTGGATTTCAGGCACATAGTAAATAGATAAATAAACAAATAAACAAATAAATGCATGTCACTGTCTAAAGACAATGACACCAAGGTTAAGAATGCTGTGTTTTCTAATGCTTTGTGGGTAGACTTACCCTCTAGAATACAACAACCCTGTGGAAAGCAGAGTAGGAATTAGTCAAGTTAACTTTCTTCCACTTTGGAAAATGGAGCCTTAAAATATGAATTAAGCTCAATTAGAGGAATAAAGCTGCACAGCTTACAATATAGAGACTGTGGGCTAAAAATTATACCCATGGCATTTGCAATTATAAGTCAGTAAAAATTAAAATTGTATTCCTCAAGTACATTAATTTATTTTCTCTCCAAAATGGGTAGAAACTATAGATATGAGAAGGATAGCTATTGTAGATCATCTTCTATCAAATAAAATAATTTATTAAGACAAGATCGGATGCATTCAGGGTGGCATGCGGAATTTTTTACAGTGTTAGGAAATAGAACAAAATATAAACAACAGCAATAAAAAACGGTCACCCCTAATGCAAGAATCAAGTTGGGTTTTAGAGAAGTACATTAATTCTTTCAGACAAGGGGAAGCTCGTCTGAGGCTCATTACATGTGTATATGACATCCTTTTTTATTCTGTCATTGCTTACAATTCTTTCTTACTGAAAAATGGCAGGAATGTTCTTCATTAATACAAAGAATTGTGCTAAGTACAGTTTATTTGAAATATATGTTGTGGCTGACGCAATATCGACATGTTTATTATCACATGGGAAACTAAGAACCACTCCCACCCACAAATGCAGCACAGTCATCAGTATACAGAGAAAACACTGTAAAAAAAGAGGATGAAAAGCAAAACCTCAAGTCCTTTTAGCCCTTTAATTAATTAACTAATTTAAAAAACTCTAATTCTGCTGAGAGTTATTTTGCTCTTGAGTTTCATTTTCCATTACAGGTATTGCCATCTGTAGCATTTTAATTATCTCTGCAGCTTTCTGTCCATATTCTCCAGTGAGAAAGCCCCACAGTGGGAAATCCAGCTCTTACAAAGCCTTCTGAATCATGCAGTGGTGACACCAGATGAGATGTTCCCAAGAACATTTTTTCTTCATGTACAGGTAGGTTCATGCACAGGTAGAGTCTGTGTATTTTCATAAAGTCAGTCCAGAGTGTGAGCCTTCTAGGTTGCCCTTGTAATTCTCCATAGGAAGAGCATGTTCTGGAAGGGTTGTTAGGAGGTGTAATTAGAAAGGCCTCACTGTGGCAGTGGTGGTCAGATGTGGTTGGGGGCTCTGGTTTGATGCCCTTGTCCAAGAATTGCAGTCATTCAGTGGCAAAAGTATACACCATACTACCTAACAAACAGTGAGAGTTCTCCCCATAAATGGTCACTACATGACAATCAAACCTTTGTGTTTCTGTTTTCTCTGCTAAAGACATTTTCTCTTCAGCGCAAGTGTTGGTCTCAGTCTCTCCCTCTCTGTCTTTCTGTGTCTGCTTCTCTCTCTTCCTCATATACAAACATAAAGTCATGAAATTAAACTTTTATATAGTACTAGAATGTATAAGATACGAGTAACATATGTTCAAACACAGTTCTTGATAAAGAAGCAGACTGGACCTCAAAACATTCATAAATGACCTTGTGCTCCTTAAAATCCAGACCATCTTTTCCTCATTCTACCTTCTACAGACTAGTGGTTGGGGTTTCACATTGGGGTAGCCTGAGGAAACATCTTCTCCTTGCATGTGATCTTCTAGCATTCTCTGCCCTGTTACAACTAGCTCCCTGAGGAAGCCTGTAAGACTCGGGTAGTTGTAACACATGGGCCCAGCATTTCTTAGGGTGGCCAATTATCTTGGTTTTCCCAGGACTGAGGTGTTTCTCTCAGTCAAAACTTAATATTCCTAGACCAGGAAATTTCTGGCTAAATTGGGTGGCAGCTGTTTATGTCACATTTCTCCCACCACAGACTGAACTGGTAGCAGACATAGATAGATTACATTACAGGGCAAAGTGTTTGAATCTCACTCTGCTCCCCTGTGCAGATTTGTCATTCAGTGGCTGCTAAAATTGAAGGCCTCCTTGGAGCTGAAGACTTGGCTCATGTAGCTTGACTTACGCATTGATACACTTCTCACTAAGTTCTTAAAGCCTGATACCGTTTTCCTTCTGCTTATGTTTCTTGATGACATTTGCTATGAAAGCGAAAAAACAGTTTAAAAAATTCTCATTACATATATAAGGTTTATTAATCATCAAATAAATCAATGACGTTGTAGAAAATGTTTCTTTAGAATGCCTGTATAGAGTGTATAGAGGAGGCTGGGAGTATAAACAGATTTCTTACCTAAATATGTGGGAAATGGCTAATTATCTGGAAGAAGAGGCAAAAAGAATCATGCAGACCTCCCTGCAGCACAAAAAGTATATTTGAATAGATCTGACAGCACTCTCTATTCCCCTCCTTTACCAATTCATGGTTAGATGAGGTAACACCTCTTTATATTTGACATTTCGGCAGAGGCAGCCTAGAGTGCAGGTCTTTGTACTTTACTTTAGTCACTACCAACATTCCAGGGGAGGATGAATATTATCTCATTTTTCAATCACCATCTGATATCTATTATGTAAATTTCAACCAAGAGATGAGTAGTGGGAGGCACAGATATAACAAGGAAGCTAAGATAGGGACAAATTCTAGGGGATGAAAAAGGAAGGACAGATCTCAACTAATAATGGGTAGGAAGAGAAATAGGCAAGAAACAGGTTGGTCATAACAGCTTATTATAGATAAGAGAAGAACCAGTGATTTTTCTGGAAATTAACTACATGAATGAATGGATGAATAAGTAAATATAAAAGTGATGATGATGTTTTTCTAACTTGTACTTTGATGGCAAATACAGGATATTTTCATGAAGAACCATCAGCTGTGCACTCCCATGGCTCATAAATAAATGGACCATAAGTAAAATCTTACTGCTGGTAAATGAGCTCAAGATATTTAAACTAGCATATAAGAATGTGCTAGAAGGAACCAGAATCCAGACAGATCAGCCATCTTAATCTGATACAGTCAAAAAGTAAAAAAAAGAAACTTCTTCTCTAAACCCTGAAAAATTTTCCTTCACTTTCTGGTACATTTAAAAATTTTCATGAAAGTGTAAATAATTATAGAATAATAACACAGTCCTTCATTTAGTATTCTGTTTTTCCTAATTTATTCAAAGTTCTAAGAAAAAAGGAAGAGACTGGAATAGAATGTGTTAATGCTTCAAGACACAAGGGAGGAGAAGAGTTTAAAAAAATGGAGGTGATGCTTCAATTTATCTCTTTTAGGCTTCTTTGCAACATGGACAATGGCTGGCAAGGATTCATTTTCTTATGTTGATTTTCCAAATTAGAAAAAAAATCACCGAATCAATGTAATGCTTTAAGAGGTTTTTTTCTTTTCTTTTTTTCCAATAAAGATAGTTGTTTTATTTTAAACCATTTTATACAGTGTTATTAGGTCGTTTTTTAAAATAAAAAACATCTCAAGCTTTCAAGGTTAAGAAATGGAGGTATCATTTAACTATCTGATTATGGATCAGCATTTCTTTGCTTATGACTTTGAATAAATTTCTTACATATTTTATAGACCTTCTAACTCTATAAATCTAGTGAATAAAAAAGTATGCACTTCCTAAAAGTTGGGACCATTAGTAAAAATTCTTTCCCTTTCCAGGAGAGAGCAAGAACAAAAATTCTTCCTCTAAACTTTTTCTTTATAAACAAGTAAAACTAGATGCAATAAGTTATGTCATTATATTCTATAATTTTATATTATTCTGCCAGTTTCTCTGTAAAAGAAAACTTATGTATATATATGTGCATAAGGGAAAGAAATACTGCTAAGTAAAGACATGGGGGAAAGGAGAGGAGAGATAAGAAAATTTGCAGAGGAATTGAAAGAGAATGGATTGGTAAGATAAAATACAAATGAAGAATGACTATATTTGAGATATGTATTTTTTATTTCTGTTTATTTTATTAGACAAAGTGCATCTCTGCCTGGATCAGATTCAAGAAAGTGCTCAATTTTACTGATGTGACAGAATTTATTCTCTTGGGACTAACTAGTCATCCTGAATTACAGCTCCTGTTCTTTGTGGTCTTCTTACTGGTCTACATTGTCACCCTGGTTGGGAACGTTGGTGTGATCGTACCCATCAGGGTCAGTCCCCAGCTCAACAGCCCCATGTATTTTTTCCTCAGTCACTTGTCTTTTGCAGATGTGTGATTCTCCTTTAATGTCACTCCCAAAAGGTTGGAAAATTTGGTGTCTGAGACCAAAACTATTTCCTACCCTGGTTGTACAGTGCAGTGTTTCTTCTTCATTGCCTTCATCCATGTAGAAGTCATCCTAGCTGTGATGGCCTTTGACAGGTACATGGCAATTGGCAACCCTCTGCTCTATGGCAGCAGAATGTCAAGGATTGTCTGTATTTGACTGATCTCTTTCCCTTATGTATATGGCTTCTTTATTAGTTTCATCTCCACATTGTGGACCCATGGCTTGTACTTCTGTGGGAACATTGAGATCAACCACTTCTACTGTGCAGACCTAGCCCTCATCAAGATGGCCTGCTCAGGAACCTTCATTAAAGAATACATCATGCGCACAATGGCAGGTCTCAACTTCTCTTACTCTTTGCTAGTCATTATCATCTCCTACATATTTATCCTTATTGCCGTCCTAAGAATGCACTCAACAGAAGGAAAAAAGAAAGCCTTCTCCACGTGCGGATCTCATTTGACAGCTGTCACCATATTTTATGGAATTCTCTTCTTCATGTACCTCAAAAGTCCAACTGAAGAGTCCATGGAGCAGGGGAAAATGGTGGCTGTGTTTTATACCATGGTGATTCCCATGTTGAATCCCATGATCTACAGCCTCAGGAACAAAGATATGAAGGAGGCCATGAACAAAGCAATCAGTAAGACATACTTAATGAAATAAAATAGAAACAAAATATATGACGAAACCCATGGTTCAGTAGAAGGGTTAGAATTAACTATTTCTCTTGGATAACGTTGAGGATAAGTTGTTATTTTTGTTTTCAATGAACAGACAAAGATACTGTACAGTTGAATAAGGAATAAGGTGTAAGGATAAAAGCAGCACATTGTAAACAGGACTCCCTGGGTCTATAACACATGACGATATGAAAGCATGCTGACAACAGCATCCTTTCCCACACAGTGTCAGAGTCAGCAGGTCATTTTGTAGCTGGAAGTGTTTGTTATGGCTTTTCAGTATTTTACAAGTCCACTCTTTCAATTCTGTTTTTAGAAGAACTGTAATGGTCCCTTCTTGCATCTAAACGAGGTGGTGGTTCAGGATGTATGTTGTTATTTTTAAATACTGAAATTGACTATTATTTCACTAGTAGTCATTGTAGACAACAACACTGACAGTGGAATAACTTCTGCAGAATATGTTATAAGCTCCATGTAAGAAATGCTAACGAATTTAACTGTATGCTATATGAGATTACCTTTTCAAATGTATGCTAATTAATTAAATAAACCTCATTTATATGTAAACATATGTATTTAAATCCTATTTGTATCTTACCTTATAATGACTATCAGAAGGTAGTAACACAATCTCATTGGTTAGTTTTGGATTGTATTTCCATAAACCTATTGGGGAAAGTGTAGATATATATTTACTTTTTCTTTCTTTCCTTTATTATTGAAGTGTTTTGGGGTTTGGTGGTAGTAGAAACCAGCTGAACCCTCATTGGTTCTAGCACATGCATTTGTAACATCATCCATTTTATATCTATTTTTAAAATTAACAAATCATCAATATAACAGATGTCCTGAATTGTGTTTTTTTAACAATATTGTTGCCTCTGTTTCAAAATACTTTTACTTAAAAGATGAGAACAATTTGAGGCACAAATTGCTGATTTTGATTGTAAATGCACAAAATCTATAACATTTCTTGTCAAGATTGAAGTCCTGTTCGTTTTCTTTTATTTAACAATATTTTCTCAAGAAATTTAAAAAATAAAGCAGGATTTTCACAAATAAAGCAAAATCATGCATGCATTGTATATGTGTATATACATATATATACACCTGTTACACATCCATCCACATGTACATGTATGGATATTTCTGTTTGTACGTGTGTGTGTGTGTTTTTGTGGGTGCATGTGTTTCAGAATAGTCAACCTGATCAGGACTTTGCAGGAGTTGCTACTTAGGATTTTCCAAAGGATCAGACTAGTTGTAACATGAATTAACCAACATAATGATGTCATTTATTACACTTTATGTTGTATTATACACAGTCTCATACTACATTATTTCCCTGCCCACTACATTTAGTGTATAACACCAAACAGCCTACTTCGCCCACAACAGAACTACTTTCTCTACTTAGCTCTCTCCTGACCACAGATTGTAAAACTTAGTCCACTTGAAAACCAAGAGATTTTAAAGGTTGTTATGGCCAGCTGTGTTATTTTAACAATTATAAACAAACCATATGGGGGGAGGGTATAGCTCAAGTGGTAGAGCACGTGCTTAGCATGCATGAGGTTCTGGGTTCAATCCCCAGTATCTCCTCAAAAAAAAGTAAGTAAACTTAATTACCACCCCATCACTGCCAGAATAAAACAATTTAAAATATAATAACAAATAAATAAAATATAAAAAAAAATGTTTTAAATAAATAAATAAACTGTATAACCATTCACATAACAGCTCATGCAATGGATACATATATTAGCATACTTATGCTTAATTTAAATGATTTAGAATTTATTTTTTGCATTTGGTCTGAAGCAAGAAACTAATACTAATTTTCATAAAATATTAATTGCCACTTGTTTTTTTAATAATCTTCTTATCCCTGATAATTTTAAATGCCAGTAATATTATACATCAACTTGTTTCTATTTCTCTTAGTTCATTCCCCATCATTCTAATCTGTTCTTTAATTAATTAATGACTCATTCATCTAACAAATATTAGCTGAGTGCCTATTATGTACCAGGCACTGTTTTAGTTATTTGTTATCAATGAGCAAAACAGAAAAAGAAATTCTTGATCTCATGAGTCTAGGGGTGTGAGACATATGTAAACAATTAGCATAATATATAAATAAATCATATAGTATGTTAGATATGTTATGGTGAAATCTGGAAAAAATATCATGATATAAAGGAGCAAAAGAGTGCTTCTAATTTAGTCATGGGAATAAAGGTAGATTTCTTTGAGATGATAACTGAGCAAAAAACCTCTGCAGGTGGTTTAGAGCGGAGCCACACAGTTGTGTGCTAGGTCATGATTTTAGTTTCAGGGACTCATACTTGTTTCATCTTTCACTGGAAAAGTGGAGTCACACAGATCGTGAAGTACAGAACACAGGACTGGCTTATGCAAGTTAAGTGACACCATCACCAGGTTTAGTGTGATACAAACTCAAAGCAAATCATGTCATTTGATCCCAGGACACCTTCAAAATAACTTGAGTTTGAGTTTGGGGAAAAATAAAATTGTGCAAATTGTAAAAAAAATAAAATAAAATAAAAACCACAAATCTCATCAGTATGTGTTCCTCTGGAGATGCACTTTCCCCAGGGTCATTTCTGGTGAAAGCCTCTTAATTGCTTCTTTTTTCTAATGTAAACATTTAAGGAAAACTTCTGTGTCCTTCCAGTTTCTCTTTTGCCTGGTTCATGTTGTTTGCCATCTCTTCTACAGCCTCCAATGTTCAATTCTGCATCCTTTCTGGGAACACTTCTCTTCATTCTGAGGTTGGCACACAAATGCATTGATCTGGAACTGGAAAATGAAGGTTGCATCTTGAATTTTATTTACATTTATTCTTTATCACTAACATTAACATGAATTAACATTAATTATTTCATAAATGTTATCTATGTGTAGATTTGTATTTGTGTGTGTTCAGAGAGAGAAACAGAAAGAAATTTTCTATGCAGATTTCATTATTTGATTATTGCAAACTATTAATGGAAGCTACAGTTTCCAGGAGTGCATTTAATATTTAATAATAATTGTGCCTTGAATATTTATTATGTGTTAGTGTGTAATAAATCTTTTCATATTCACAAACACACAAAGAAATTAATACTGTTATTATTGTTACATCATATTAGTATAGTGAAATTATAAACAAAACATGAGTAATCCTGTCCAAGTTCTTAAATAAGTCATGGAGCCAATGTCTGACAAAGCAACAGAATGAAATATTTTATAATTTCTCATGCCTGAACCTGAAGGAGAAAGAATCCACATTCATGTGTAACTTAATTTGAAATACAAAATGCAGCAACATGGCTGTTTGGGTACATCTCCTTTGCCTGGAGATGGCGAGGAAAATCCTGTAAGTGCTTCTCAGTTCCCCAGACCCTCCATTCTTCCCCAGACTTCACACCCACTAAGATCAGAGCTGATCATTCCACTTTGCTGTGAGCTCATCATCACTCTGTATCACCTGGCTAATCACCATGCAAGTTTACATGGATTTAATTTTTGCAAAGTACTAACAACACCACTTTTTTATATCTTCTTTTTTTTTCTCAGGCACCCTTGGTTGCCTGTAATTAGATCTGGTTTTCAAACAAGAATTCCTCTATTGCTAATCTTTGATAAATGCAAGAGTGTGAAAACCACGGGCAGCCCAGGCACACTGCTGACTCGGCATCAGCACGATCTGTGGAAAGGCTAGTCACCCTGTTCCAGGCACAGACTCTCTCCTTCATCTTTGTATTTCTCCTGTCTTTTGTGATGCTGTCTTAAGCAGATCTTCCATTAATTTCTCTTTGTCTATGAACCTGTGAATCTTAAAAAATCCATTTTTTCTTGTTTAGGGAATTCATCTATTTCAAAAGTTAATATATTCTTTTTTACATTTTTACAAATGAATTAGCATAGTTTGGGCAGGTTACAGATAGATCTGTGATCTTTTTTCCTGTTCCTGTTCCCATGGACTGAACGTGTACACAGGCAGCTCGATATGATCCTACCGCACATTCAGGACAGATACAGTCCTCCATCAGTATCTGACAGGGGTGCGTTCCAGGACCCCCGCTGCCTCCCAGGTTACCGAAATCTGCAGATGATCAAGTCCCTACTATGGAAAGGTGTAGTTTTTGCATATAACTGATGCACACCCTCTCATATACTTTAAATCATGTCTAGATTATGTCTAACACCCAATGCGATGCAAATGTTTTGTAAATAGTTGCCATAGCCTGGCAAATTCAAGTTTTGGCTTTTGGAACTTTCTGGATTAAAAAAATATATATTTTCCATTCAAGGTTCATTGTATCCATGGATGTGGAACCTGCAAGAGGGCTGACTGTACTCATAATATGTTTGCTCTCCTTTCCAGACTTTCTAGGCTCCGCTCTAAAGCTGAGCACATAGCAACACACTAGAAAAGTGTACAACCAGCAGAGAGGGAGAATATTTAATCAACTTGTCTTCCTACTTGGTATTACCTGTTTTTTCTTTTTTCTCAAATCTATGAAAACGGTTTTTTGAGGGTTAAAAACAAAGTTGAACAGCAAGGTTTTAATTTGAGTAGGCATCAATATTTAACAAAATAGTTAAAAAACAATTTATTTTTATGTCAGAATGATTCCACGGAAGTTCAAAAAATAAAAAGATGTGAAGATTTGGGTTGTCACAGGTGATATATATGAATATAGAAGCAGATTGTGACACACTTGCTCCACACTGTCAAGAACAAACCACACCATCACCATATTCACTCAATTGCCTGTCGTAATGAAACTGGTTTATAATTTTGTTTGCATTAGTTTTTTAGCTTTCTAAGTCCACACGTGGTTACTGAACATATCTGAGAAACTTTGGAATAAAAAAATGCCCCAAAACAAAAAAATACTTCCATATTACTACTTTCCACCTCGTGATTTGAAGTCACCTTTTATTTCCTAAAGACTCACAAATATATTCCTTTAAGGAGATAACATAAGTTTTATAACATGAATGATAAATTGGTAGATAAATAATTTTAGTAAATTTATTAATACACATACTATGAATCATAAGCTGAGCAATAGCAAACCAAGCACTTGATTTAATCTTTAATATAATTTTAATGAAACTCTGCTTTAGGCATAGATTGATGCCAAACTATAATCCAAAGTGATCACATGTGTTCTCTAAGATTTAATGTGTCTGTGTCTAACTACGTATTCTTAAATCCAAATGGTCACGTCAAATTGACCATCAAAAACTCTTCAAGGGGAGAATGAGTTCCATAAAGGTGACACAAGGCCTTGGGATGGGGAGGTGGGTGGATGGGGAGAAGAAACCAAAATTATACAGAAAGAATGGTATTCTTTACATCACAAAACAAAGGGTTTTATCTTTTCCAATTTTAACTCTTATTATTCCTAATATTTTTAAGCCATGAGTTAATGCTTCAATTTTTTACTAATTAGCCTAAGACCCAGGAGTCATTTGTCAGTCTAATTTACTTGCGTTCATAGCATTCTCCTTCCTCATGAAAACCTTTTCTTTACAAAAGGGGTGAGTAGAAGGCAGTGGATTACTTTTGTGAATAAGAGTCTATTTATTTTCACTCTGACAATGAGGTCATCTTCTTACCTGCTGTGATCTTTCTTGGTCGTAACTCTAAGATAACTTTGGATACGCATCAGAGGGTAGTTGCACAAAGTATAATCCTGGAGGTAAAAACAAGGGTTCTGGGAATAATCAAATGACATTTAGACCTTGGAGAGCATGGCACAGTCCTAACTCCAACAAACTCATCGCCCTGTTACAAAGTTCTCTCAGGAATCTTTTTTGGTAGAATTATTCTCTGTGTTCCAAAGAACTTTAATGTTTGCTGAATTTGAGGAACTCTCTCTCTCTCTGTCTCTCTTTTTGCTTTATTATTCTCTCTCCTTTCCTTCATTTTTAAGCTAGGTAAATGCCAGCTAGACTAAGTATAATAGAATTCTTTCCCACACAGCTTCTCAAAGTTTACCTTTACTAGATAAGTCATGTGTCTCTAAGAGTTTGCAGAAGATACAAAAATTTCTCATTATCTGATGAGTGAACCCTTGTGGATTTTTCTCCACAATACCTATAGTGTTTCTATAGGAAAATAATTTTGGAAATATTGTTCTAGAAAAATGTTCCTATGATACAACCTATATCCAGGAAGAACTCCATTGATCACCAAAGAAAAGGCAAACATTCCCCATTTTCTGCCTCCAGCATAACTCTATAAGAGTACACCATGGTTTTAGAAAGACCATTGACACCAACACCACTCTGAATAGACATTGATCTCCTTGTCTTACTTCTGTTTGACTCTCCAGAACGTAAGAGCGGATGATGTCTAGTAGATTACAATTACACATTAGAGATGCCAAGAGTCTGTGTCCAGGTACTGTGCACAATGTAGAAATGTGTATAAATGGCTTACACCTATATTTTGATGACTGCTGTGATCAGTTCATCCCTCTTTAAATGAATCCAAGGATGAGGTTAGATTAAAAATAATTTTTATCTGACATTTAGGGCTGGTGAATTATTTGATTAAGTGACTTCCTTCTCTAATCATGGAGAATATGCCTATAATGAAACAGAGATAAAATAGTAATTTTGAGTGATGATAAAAAGAGAACTATAGCCCTCCAAAATAGATTCAAAATATGAAAATAGCAAACAAGCCAGTGTTGGAAACAAGGGATGTTGAAGAAGTGGTCTTGGAAATTTGGCAAATTCACTATCATGTACTAGCGTGTTTCAATCAAGTTTTGTACACCTGTTATGTAAGTGGGGCTCTGTATTTATCCAACCAGGTAGCATTCTGAGAGCACGTTATGTTAGCAAGTGCTCAGAAATGATTTGCTGAAAACAGTAGTAAAATGCAGTCATAGATGTTTAATAAAGAAAAAAATGAAAAAAGGCATGGATAAAAATGTAAATTAATACATGGTCACTATGTGATTTTGAAATTTATTTCCTTGTAGTTATCACAGGGATTTGTAGCTAATATTGACCCAGAACTGAGAAAATGCTCAATTTCACCGATGTGACAGTGTTTATTCTCTTGGGACTCACCAGTCATCAGGAATGGCAAGTTGTCTTCCTCATCATTTTCCTGGTGCTCTACATCATCACTGTGGTGGGTGATATTGGCATGATCGTGTTAATTAAGGTCAGTCCACAGCTCAGCAGCCCCATGTACTTTTTTCTAAGTCATCTGTCATTTGTGGATGTGTGGTTTTCTTCCAATGTCACCCCTAAAATGTTGGAAAACCTGTTATCAGAGACAAAAACTATTTCTTACGCTGGTTGCTTTGTACAGTGTTTCTTCATTATAGCCCTTGTCTGCATAGAGATTTTTATTCTCGCTGTGATGGCCTTTGACAAGTACATGGCAATTGGCAACCCTCTGCTCTATGGCAGCAAAATGTCAAGGCTTGTCTGTATGCGACTGATTTTTTTCCCTTACATATATGGTTTTCTGATGAGTCTGGCAGCCACATTATTGACGCATGGCTTGTACTTCTGTGGAAAAGTTGAGATCAACCACTTCTGTGCAGACCCAGCTTTCACCAAGATGGCCTGTGCTGGGACCTTTGTTAAGGAATATTCGATGATCATACTTGCAGGCGTTAACTTCACTTATTCTCTAACTGTAGTGATCATATCTTACCTGTTTATTCCCATTGCCATTCTGTGAATGCACTCTGCAGATGGGAGGCGGAAGGCCTTTTCCACCTGTGGCTCCCATTTAACAGTGGTCATCATATTTTATGGAACTCTTATTTTCATCTATTTCAGACGCCCCACCGAGGAGTCCGCAGAGCAGGGGAAAATGATAGCTGTGTTTTAAACCACGGTGATTCCCATGTTGAATCCCATGATCTACAGCCTCAGGAACAAAGATGTGAGGGAGGCCATGAGCAAAGTGATCTTCAGAACATTTTTAACTAAATAAAATAGAAAGTTTAAATGTCTGATGAGACCCATGGCTCAGTAAAAGAGGAAGAAATTAACTGTTTCTCTTGGATAATTTTGAGGAAATTTGTTATTTTTGTTTTCAATGAACAGACAAAGCTACTATACAATTCAATAGGGAAGAACAGTGTAAGGACAAAAGAAGCACTTTGTAAACAAGACACCCTGGTTCTATAACGCATGAAACCATGCTGACAATGTCATTTATTATTTTTCCTTCCACACAATAGTAGATTATTTTGTAACTATAAATATTTTTTTATGGTCTTTCAGTATTTTAAAAGCCCACTCTCTCAATTCTGATTTTAGAAGAAGTATTATGGTCCCTTCTTGCACCTAAAATAGGCATTGATGCAGGATATATGTTATTACTTTTAAATGCTTAAATTGACTATTATTTCATAATAAGTCACTGGTATTATTTTTTTCTTTTCTATTTTATGTCTTTTTAAAATTTTTATTGAAGAAGAGCTGGTTTACAATGTGTTAATTTCTGATGCATGACATAGTGATTCAGCTATTTATATATATATATGTATTCCTTTTCATTTTTTTTATTATGGACTATTACATAGTATTGAATATAGTTCCCTGTGCTATTCAGTAGGACATTATTGTTTATCTATTTTATATATAGTAATTAGTATCTGTAAATTTTGGTCTCCCGCATCTCTTCACCTTCCCACCCCCCTGGAAACCATAGTTTGTTTTTTTATGTCTGTGAGTCTGTTTCTGGTTTTTAAATAAATCTATTTGTGTCATTTTTAAAAATTTCACATATAAGTGATATCATATGGTATTCTTTCTCTTTCTAGGTTACTTCATGTATTATGATGTTCTCCAGGTCCATCTATGTTGGTGTAAATGACATTATTTTATCCTTTTATATAGCTGAGTAGTATTCTATTGTACATGTGTGATATATATATATATATATGTGTGTGTGTGTGTGTGTGTGTATATATAGAGGGAGACAGAGAGAGACAGAGAGTGAATATCTTCTATATTCAGTCATCTGTTGATGGACAATCAGATTGTTTCCAAAACTTGGCTATTTATTGTATATAGTGCTGCTATGCACACTGGTGAGCAGACACCTATTTTAATTAGAGTTTCATTTGGATATGTACCGAGAAGTGGGATTGCTGGATCATATGGTAAGTCTAATTTTAGTTTTTCAAGGAATTATCATACTGTTTTCCATAATGGGTGCACCAGGCTACATTTCCACCAATAGTGTAGGAAGGTTTCCTTCTCTCCACAACCACTCCAGCATTTATCATTTGTGGACTCTTTAATGATAGACATCCTGACAGGTGTGAGGTGATACCTCATTATAGTTTTGATTTGCATTTCTTTGATAGTTAGCGATATTGAGCATTTTTTTCATGTGCCATTTAGCCATTTATGTTTTCATTGGAGAAATGCTCATTTAGGTCTTCTGCTCATTTTTAGATTGGGTTGTTTGATTTTTTGTTTTTGAGTTGTACTGGCTGCTTGTATATTTTGGAAAGCCCTTGTTTAAAATATGGTTTTAAAGCATTTTAATATCTGTGAGCAAATGGATTTAAATGTTTCATTTTGAAAGCACAGTTTTCACTTAAAAAATTAAATTGATATTCATGCAGAATACTTGGCACATTTGTGACTTAGATATGGTATTAAATACTTTAAAATAACTTTTGTATTTGAAAGAAATAAAATATTGAGGGCGTCTGTCATTAACAATGACATGTACTGATATAATATATTAATATAATCTGGTTCACTCTTGCACCTCATTTAGGTAAGTATAAGCATGAGGCAATAACCTTGCAACTTGAACTTCCATAAAGTTTCTATGTCCTCTAATAAAAATAAATAAATAAATGAATAATAAATAATCTGCTCTCTTGATTTAGATAACACATAGCTACTGAAAGTTCAATCACACATTTAAATGATGCATTTAAGTAATCACAAATTGATCTGCAAAGATGTAAATATAAATGAGATCGGGGCAGTGTGAGAACAAACATTCTTCTTTGGCCATTTTTGAGATTTTATTTTCCTTAAGGGAAACCAGTGATGCATATGAACTCATTTCCACATACAAGCACATACATCATGGTCAAAACTTTAAGGCTATTTGCATATAAATAAATTGCTTATTCAAATTAAATTATAATATTACTTTGCTTAGAGTTTCAAAACTTAAACCCTTAAAGAATTTAAGATTTTATTTACTTATTGTTACTTTTAAGTGAGTTAAAAGTAATTTCTTTTGGCAGTAAAACCACTAATTCATCATTTATTGGAAAACTCGACATACCAAATTAGTTGCTGATTACTAACAAATTTTAAAATATGGTTTTAAAGCATTTTAATACCTGTGAGTAAGTGGATTTGGATGATCTTTGTTACATCTTTTTCTTCAAAAGTGAACTGCTTTCTCTACTTACTTTCTGGAGTGTTGGTTTAGTGTTACATGAAGAATGATGACAGCAAGGTAAATGGTTCACTCATGTTCATGGTTTGAGTTTCCAGATTTCAAATAAATTTGTGGGTGACCTTGATCTAATCATTTCTTGTTATTCATCCAGTTAAGTTTTAGGTTCTAGTGTCTGACTCCGAGATCTCTTCTGGCTCATAATTTCCATGAGTTTAGATTCTTGAGCAGAAGGTAAAGCAATTTTGCCATTTGCTGAAAATTCAGGATAGTTTTGTAAAATACTTATAATACTACACCTTAATGTTACATTCATTTCTACATCAACGTCGTTACATTTCAGCATTTCCAAAATAAAGTGTGTTTATCTTTCTCTGTCACTCTCTCTCTGTATTTTGTTCTCTCCAACACACAAGCACACACTTTCTTCTTTTTAAATGTACATTTAATTGAGAGAGTGCATGCTACATTATAATAGCATGGTACCAAACAGTTCACCAGATGCACTGTCTTCATAATGAGTGAGAAGGAACTTAGGATTTGTGGGTACTCAGGGATAAAGAATGCAGAAGAAAACTTTGCCTGAGCATTATTTTGCAGATGAACATGGGGTAGTAAATAATTTAGAGTTTATGAATGATCCACATTGGCATTCTGTTTCTTTAACCTGTTAGCTACCTAAACTTGGTAGAAAAACTTAACCTCAGAGTTATTTTATGTATGCATATTTTTATCCTTCAACATAGCAATGATATTGACCACAGTCCTACAGAGGTGGCGACTTCATACTTGTGAACTGTTTATAAGAGAAAATGCAAAAAGAATTTCAAGTCTTTGAGAGCTTCGTATGAGACAGACATTATCCTGAGAGTTAGCCCTATGTTATCTGAGATCCCCACCCCAGCCTAGGAGATAGTAGTCTCACATTCTGCAGATGAGAACTGAAGCTGAGAATCATTACTCACCCAATGACACATAATTAAAGTGCAGAGTTAAGGAGGTTTGATTCCTGATCCTTCTGACATCAAAATCAGTACTCTACTGACCCCCAGAAGAGCCTCAGTTAAGTGAAACAGGTTGTTCTACTATCATCAACTTCTTCACCAATGACCTCTACTTTTACTCATTCTCTGTAGATGTTTCCAAATGGTCTCTGAGGCATCTGTCATGTGTCTAACATCCATGAGATGCGTAGGGCAAGCATTGCTGTGATGGTGTCTCTTGAGAGATGATTCTTACTAGAAATGTAGCACAACAGACATGAAAATGACTGACCAAAAGTTTATAATGCAAACCATGACTGTTTTTCCGAGGTGCATAATTGTCAGGTGTGAATAGAAGGAAGCAGAACCCATGTGAAGGTGGGAGAGATTAAACCATTATATTAAGAATTTTGATTTCTTAATTTTAGAACCATAAAAAGTAGTCTCCTCATTAACACTCCTTAACTTCTCTTACCCCTGAGATGTTTTTATCTTTTCTTTCATAATTACCTGGGTAGTTCCTTGGGGAGATGCTCTCAATCCTCTCAGTGTTCAAGGTTTCATAATAAATAGTGAGTCATTATCACTTGCTTTTCTCACTGCTGAAGGTATGTCTGCAAATTTTACACTCTTTACAATACAGATTAATGCAGTCGCATCTTTTAATTTTTATTCTCGTTTTGAAGAGTAGACTAAGACCTCATTTGTAGACTTATTGGTTATCACAGTGTTTTATTGTGTGGAAACATATTACAGGGAAATAGTCTTATTTGTATCCACAGTTTATTTAAAACTTCATATGCCTGATCTAGCTACAATAGGGATTAACAAAAAAATTATCCTGCATTATTTATCCTTTTACCTCTTCTCTGCAATGACCATTGATTTTCACATTGTGTTTTAAAATAAATGTGGATGGAGTTGAAGATTTTGTGTCAGTGGAAATGATTAGAGCAGTAATTATACCTTCACTGTTTCTCTTCATGAGAAATTCCAAAAACATTATTAAGATTCATTTTTAAAACTCATATGTTACACATTCTATATTTTTAATTGTTTAATAGATGATGCACACTTATATAATAAATTGGCTCTATCCCAGAAGTCACTTGACCATCTGATCCTAGGACTACGGGTTCGCCTAACCTTGAGTGGTAGCGTGAAGCAGTGGTCCATTTACTCTGTAGTTCAGCCTGCTCTAGGGTCATGCAAAGCTCTTCTGGTTCATCAAGAATGAACTATTCAAAGGATAATATTCTTCTTTTTTGGAGGATACTCAAACTGAAAATTTAAATGTAAAGAAATAGAATATTGGAATAGATTATCAAAGAGGCAGCAATATAAGATTATTAAGGCTATAACATGGAAGTCGAATTAATTGGTTTGCATCTCAGTCTGACCAATTAGCAGATGTCTGATCCAGGGAGACCTTCTTAGCCTTTCAGTGCCTCAGTTTCCACAGTTTTAGATTGACTATGTGAATAGAACCTGGTCCATCGGAACTTTACATGCAAAAGTTTTAGTAAGCACTCAACAAAAATTAGCTATTTTTACTCATATTTTAAAGCTGAGACAGTTGTCACTAAAGCAATCTTTCCTAGAGGCTTTAAGAACATTGGAGTACTGTAATGCATTACATAAAGCTGATCTAGAGATCAGGACACTTTAAAAAATCTTGTGTGAATATTGCTGAGTATCAGTTATATTTAACAGCTAAGCCAGGCAGTTTAAAGAGTTCCAAGATGAATGAGACTAATGCTACTATCACAGAGCTAACAATTATGTGTAGAGGAAGAAAAATACACACGTCATGCAGGAAGCAAAATTGGAGAAGTAGTTTTAGTCTATGTTTCTTAGATGCTTTGATGCTTTTGTTAAATATATTTTATGCTTAGTAGTACCATTAACCCAGTCAAAGTCTGTTGGTTGGAAAGTATGGGCTCATTGAGCAGGGTCATGAGTTTTTACATAGGAAAAATCCCTGATCTTAGCTCTGCTTCCTAACCAGATGCATAAGTCTGCATCTCTCATCTGGCTGAGTATTTCCACACTTAAGAGAAGCCAGATGATCTACAATCATGGAAATCTACAGAAAGGAGGAAGGCAGATCAGAAATGAAACTTCAGTGCCTCCTATCTTATGTGCCCAATTTACTTTATTCGTGGTGTATTTCATCCCCATGTGAATAATCAAGAGATGGGAAAATAGTTCATAAAGACTAATTAACTTCCTAAATGTCCTCTGCTATGGATTGGAGGGGATCGTGATATAATCATAGAATTTACACACTGTTTAATGTTAAAGGAATGGCTCTAGAAACACTCATTTTCAACATGGCAGGCTAAGAGTTCCTTTTGAATTTTCATTCTCTTCTTCCCTGTATTTCTACATTGCTGGTTTCTTCTCACTAAGTAAAAGAGCCATATTTTCAAAGAGATCTTCTATCACCCTGTCTGCATCCTGCCTCTCCTTATTTCTGATCCCATTGGCAAACTGTGCATTTGTCACTGTGGCTCCAATCCCTGAAGTATCTCACTTGTATATTTTATCCTTCACTTCTTTTCAATGAGAATAAATTCTGATGCAAGCCAGAATCCTGTATATATTGTTTAACCTCCTATTTCCAGAATTTAGAATACTTCTAGATATAACAAATATATGACATATAACTGGCTTTGATGTTTGTAAAATGAATTAACCTAAGCAATTACAAAGACCCATTTATATGTCAGTAACATCCCCTTCAAGCACAATTAATATGGAGAGCTTAAATTCCCGAGATGATGGTAATTATACAGATGCAGCCTTAAGAACTCACAGCAAATTTTTATTTCTTGGAGAAGTCAACACGGGAAATGTATTAAAAGGAGAAAGATTTCTTGGGAACATGTTCCTTGTGGTGACATTAAATTTGAATATAAATAGACATAGAATTGATTGTTCCTGAAAACCAGTGGAATCTGAAATGAGAGACAATAATTATTAAAAAGTGTCACCTCAATTTTACCTCATGGCATTTGTCTAGATACTTATCTATTGACATAATTCTGATGTTGAGTGCTATGTGATTTAACCACCTGTGGTTTACATTTTTTTTTTAAGATAACAAAAGCTAGTAGAGCCTGTGCTTTTAAATACCTCTCACCTTACCCTGCTAGTAGCACTCATCAAGCAAGTATAATGTAAGGCTGAACAAACTAAAATGTGATTAGGAATTTCATATGTCGAAAGCATGTGGTATCATATACTGGCATAACGTAGGGCTAATATGTCAATAACTAGGTTATAAGACCAACATATAAGACCACTGTCCCATAAGATTATATAAATAAGAGACTACTGTCCAAAACATGTGAAAATAGATCAGTTAATATCACATGTGTGTTTGTATTTTTATTGATATTGAGAGCCAGCTATCATACTGGAAAATAGCATTCAGTGGAGTTTCAGAGGATTCACTCCACTTACTTGCCTGTGAGTACTAAGTGGCTAGCTGACCTTGAGTGAACACTTAACACTGATGAGTCTCCAGCTTTTTTCTAAAAAATAATATATTGGAATGGATTCAGTCATTCTCTGACAACTCTCAGTCTGGCTTTAGTCTTATCTGAGCCCTGGGATGTTAACATTATGGAAATTATTTACAAAATATAAATATATAGTTCTAGTAATACATGAATGCAATTGTCTATTTTAGGACTAAGAAACTGATATAAATATTGATGGTCATTACCTATAAGACCTACTAAAGGAAATAATTGTACCTAGATATTCTTTTATTGGACACTGTGTGAAATATACATTAATTGTTCAATTATTTGAATTAGAATACAGATACACATGATTCAAGACTTCCAAGAATAAAACAAATCCATTTTTTTTTCTTTCTCCCACAGACAGTACAGCCTGGGTCTCCATGAAGGCAATGCCAAATTTCACAGATGTGACAGAGTTTATTCTTCTGGGGTTGATCAGTCATCAGGAGCTTCAAGTTCTCCTTTTTGGGGTGTTCCTAGTAGTTTACATGATCATGCTGTTAGGGAACATTGGTATGATTATTTTGATCAGCATCAGTCCCCAGCTTCAGACCCCTATATACTTTTTCTTAAGTCATCTGTCTTTTGTGGATGTGTGGTTCTCTTCCAATGTTACTCCCAAAATGCTGGAAAATTTATTATCAGAGACAAAAACCATCTCCTACGTGGGGTGTCTGGTGCAATGTTACTTTTTCATCGCCCTTGTCCATGTGGAGGTATATATCTTGGCTGTGATGGCCTTTGATCGCTACATGGCCATCTGCAACCCTCTGCTTTATGGCAGTAAAATGTCCAGGACTGTCTGTATTTGGCTCATCTCTGTGCCTTATGTCTACAGATTCTCTGTTAGCCTGATATGCACCCTGTGGACATATGGCTTGTACTTCTGTGGAAATTTTGAAAATAACCACTTCTATTTTGCTGACCCTCCTCTCATCAAGATTTCCTGTGGTGGGGTCCACATCAAAGAATACACCATGATAGTTATTGCTGGGGTGAACTTCACGTATTACCTTTCAGTGGTCCTCATCTCCTATATCCTCATAGAAATAGCCATGCTACGCATGCACTCTGCTGATGGGAGGAAGAAGGCGTTCTCCACCTGTGGGTCCCACTTGACGGCTGTTACCATGTTTTATGGGACTCTCATATTTATGCATTTCAGGAGGCCCCCTGAAGAGTCTGTGGAGCAGGGGGAAATGGTAGCTGTGTTTTATACCACAGTGATTCCCATGCTGAATCCTATGATCTAAAGTTTGAGAAACAAAGATGTGAAAGAGGCAGTCAACAAGGCAATCATCAAGGCAAACTTGGGGCAGTGAAACTGCAATAGATATTTCTGAGTACATTGCTACTTGTGATAAGTGTGTAGGCATGAAATTCCTAGCTCAATAGAGACTGTCTAAAGGCAACTCTTACATATACTGAGCTCCAGTCTAACCCAGTGATGCTTTTACCCCATGAATGGCCTCTAAGTACCAAGATTGTTACTCCACATATGCAACTATATGATTCAAACTGACATATTACACATTCATGGTGTGTTTAAAATTGTGCAGTCACTGGAGGACTCATAAATAATTTGAGATAAATACATTGTGTTTTGGAGATATCTTTTTTAGAGTTGAACATGGTTTCTATGATGTTTTCTTTACTGAAATTTTGTAAGAAATACATAATTTCATGAGGAAAAGAATAGGAATTCATCTCTATTCCCTGATTACAGAATGCTGATGGACCCTGATTTACCAAATAACTTTTTGATAATGTTCATACACACATGGACTTTTGATAACAAAGTTGTATTCAGAATCTTCAACTAGTATTGTAACACAGTCCTAAGTTTTGTTCTCAGTATATATAGCTTGATAGTTATCAACACTTTTTGTGTGTCAATCTATTTACTTACCCTGATTCTACTCCTTAGCATGGATTCTGGTTAGTTTTCTTGGTTTTAAAGGGTGAAATATTTATGACATAAAGACTTTCCTGTCTTCATCATAATAAAAAAAATGAACCAATATGAGCTTTCTGATATTTAAAAATCTAACCTTTGTTCATAGCCTTCATCCTATTAAACCTTTGGTTGATATGATTTGAAACTATTGTTTGTTTCCAATTTCTTCTCATGAATGTTACATTCTTTGGTTCTGTTTTAGCAGCTTAAATCAAGCTTTCAGGGCTTAGAGTGGATCAACCAGATAAGAAGCCCTGTTCAACTAAAAGCCATTGCACTGGGTATGCGTTAAACTATGGTCAATACAGCTCAAAATGATATCCACCAGGACCCAGTTAAAGTTCTTAAAATCTCACTGTTCCATTTATATAGATTGGTACCCACTTAATCTACATTCATTCTTGCTATAGGAAGAATACAGACTTTTCTTCCCTTAATGACTCTCATCAGCATAAAGGTGAATGGGAAGTAGAAGTAATTTCTGATGATTGAGTTTATTCTTGGGACTAAAGAAGCCCTGTTTACTTACCCTGATTCTACCCAGGGCTAATTGAATTGAAAGGAGTGCACAATGAAAGATGTGCAGGAGGACTCTGAGAAGTAACTTATGGTTTTGGAAACACCACTGGGAGGATGGACTAATTCAAGCACATAAAGTATGGTTGCTCAGGCTAATTTACTAGTTAACTATAAGCCACTTTCCTTCCGATTGGATCTGAGAAAAGGTAGCTGATGGGAGGAGGGATGTTCTTTTTCACAAATTTAGGTTCTGAGTAGGAAGAAAAATTACCATTAATTGCTATAGGAAATTACATTAACAAAGTGGATTTCTTTTTTATGTTGTCAAACTACCCAAATTTGGTTCTAAAGAGTTCATGTCAATGTGGTGTCAAAGTAAGACCGCTCAAGAAACTTTTGCTTTCACAGAGATTGGCATTATAGCCTGGCATTCTAAGATCATATTTTCTCTGATGCTTATGGCAGAAATATTCCTCAAGGTCCACTATTTTATGTTTACTTTTAGAAATAAAACACTAGCCCTCCAGCTGTTAACCACAGTTGCCCTCATTTCTATTAGCCAGGTAGCTAACATTGTTACAAATGTTTTGGCAATGAGCTGTCAGTAGAAAGATATGCCTAAAACCCAAGGTCATTTCCTCAAGTCAGAGCCACTTGATGTGGACTTTTTCCTTTCTCTTCCTTCTTGAAAATGTTGCCACTGAAATGGTTGCTGTAGATTGAGACAAGAAAGCCACATATGGAGGGTCTAATTGCCTAACCCACACCCCATAACTCACACTGTCCCCTGAGAAAGGAATCAAATCCTATGTTACTAAGTCACTGTGTTTTAGGAGTTTGCTCCTTAGACAGCATGGCTATAGTGCTGAAGTTGTTCTTATAATTCTTTCCAGAAACATGGCCCTTAGCACCTGGCCTCTGCATCTGACCACTTCCCAGGGCAAATGTTGCCTTGAGGATGAATGTCTCCTCAGAAAGTGTCTGTTCTGACACTGAGTATACTGAGCAAAGAAGGGAACCTGGTTCTCTGTCTTAGCCAGAAGGAGGGAAACTCAACCTCTGGTCTTAGGTGATTGGTTGTATCCCCTTTTCCTAACTACTTGGTGAGTCCTTGGACTTGTCATGACCTCCAGCTGTCCATTTAGTTGGTTTTGAATCCCTTTGGCCCCAGCTTCTAGGCGGCTTCTCCTCACTAGTCTTTGCAGGCACTTACAAGGCTCTTCCACAGGCTCAGGGAATCTCAGCCACCTCCTCTGCACTGTGTTTGTAGGTGTGGACCGGATGAGCGTCCACCAGATGTTTTAGACAACACATCTTTAGCTCTTCTTACTTGGTATGAGTTGAATTGTGTGCTGATAAAACAAATGTATTCCTTCACCAATTTGCTGCAATGCTGGGACTCTGGTTTTTCTATTAAGCTTTTTGTTTCAATAAAACAGGCTCTACCTCAGGGAGGTAAGCTATCCTTGCTGCTGCAGGAGCTCTTCAAACCCCTCTGGGCTTTCTTTGGGCAACGGTGTAATTTTGCAGCAACCTCACCTGAGTCTACTGTGCTACCCAGAGGAAGGGGCAGCAGATTCCTTTCCAAAGAGTCACTAACCTTTATATCTTGCTCGCATCACCAGGCTCAGGTTGGGACCTTACTGCTTGCTTCCAGAAAAATGGCTCCTCTGCTGTTAGGAGATCTCTTCTACTTTCCAGTTCTCTGTATAAACTTCACTGTTCAATACTATGCTTTTGGGATTACAGAACAGGCAAAACAAACACAGCAACAACAAAGGTGTTTTCCTTATTTGAGTTCTTGCCCTTGGCAATTCACAGTCATGACTTTCAAGATTCATTTTTTGGTATGATGCCTCTGCCCCCCCAAAGAAATTAATTTAGAGCCTGAAAGGCATAATTTTAATTCTGCCTTTCTTCAGAATTTGTACTGTTTGTATCCACTTAGAACACCTCATTGTTGATTTACTGATAGAGTTGGTGTTGTTTAAGGAGGATGTAAAACTAATTTTTAAGATACATAATTTAATATGACAATATTGATGTCTTCACAGAAATCTAAATTCTAAATTAAACCATGAATGCTGTCCTAACCTAACTTGGAATAGCGAGTTAAAGTGGTTATCACAGGCTTTTGATTAACTTCTGCAATTTCTCTTGCCAGTATTTCCCAAAATACAGCACAAGAGATAATTTCACATAGCACCCAGAGATTGTGTTATTTTAACTTTTTGAGTGTTCAGAATTCTTGTTACTTTATGAAGATTTTGGCATGGATTTTTCCCCTTTGCGTTGGTTACAGAAAGTTTAGTTTTCAGATTTGTTTAAATAAGTTTGTGAGTCAATTAAAATATATTAAGCAAATAATAAATGTTCCAATACATGAAAAATAATAAAGCATAACATTAACTAAAAGTCAGAAAACACAACCCTATGGCAAGTCACTACCATCACACACACACACAAAATCACACACACTATCATATAAAGATAGATAGATAGGTAGATAGATAAATAGACAGATAGATAAGCTGATAGATAGACAGACAGATAGACAGAGAGATAAACTGACCTACCTAGTTACTCTATACATAGTATATAGTACAATATGTGTATATTATGTATACTGTGGTATATATGTATATGCTTAATTAAGCAACTTCTCAGGATACTAGCTTTGAATCAGGCACTACTTCCCACAGGGTTTTTAAACCACCCTTTCTTTAATTTTTTCAGAGCTCTATTGTTTCTGCAATTTCCAAGACTATTAAGTCATTCAAGTGGGACAAAATCTGGTAAGTCATCTGTGAAAGTCTCTGTTGCCATACTCTTTTTTTATGTTAATTTTAGTCATATATATATATATAGAGAGAGACATAGAAAGAGAGACAGAGAGAGAATTCTAGGGAAATCTATCAGAGAGACACCAATGGGTTTCCCACATTGTTCAATTAACTGTGACTCTAGGACAGAATCAGCTTTGAACGCCTGACCTTTATAAGCACCACTCACTCAGAAATTAATAGTGTTTAGGCAACTGTTTCCCATCACTGACAGGTGGCTTTGAGGAGCCTGGTTAATGAAAGTCAGAGATGCTATTCAGCATCATCCAGCTAGAAGTGGTAATACTCAGGTTTGAACTCAAAAGCACAATTCCAAGAATGAGCTTTTTTTTCTAGTTTACTGAGATGCCATAGATTGAATCCAGGCAGAATTTGATTCCTGGTCATGCCTGGGTTAGAATAATGAAACTTTCATGAGATGAAAGCAGAACTGACAGAGAGAATGAAAAAAGGAATCAGCTCATGGTAGCAGAGGGCTCACACATAATCCTAGCACATACATCATTGGCATAGCTTCACTTCATTCATTTGATAAGGAACTTCATTTGTTCATTGCTTGTTCATTTTGTTCATTGTTTATTGTTCACAACTGCATTATCAAATGAACAAAATGTATTTCCTGGTTTGTCAGATTCATTCTAATATCTATCATGGTATGTATGTCATGGTGGCACAATGTTATAATTCAGCAGGCTGACTTATTTCAAATCCATTCACTTTCTAGTTGTCTTACTCTTTGAGGAGGCCATTGAAAGAATTTTTCTGCTAAGTGACTCACAAGATAAACCCTGGCAATTTGATGGCTCCTTACCCACTCCCTTCTCCTTTGAACGTATGTTCTGCCCACTGTTCCCAAAGTAAGAAGATGCAGGTGTTGTTGAAACCATCTGGATGGTATGTGAAAATGAATCCAGTTAAAGCTTCTTTATACATGTTGAAGATTCTGGCAGACAAGTGCAGAGATGTGCATCCAAGACAAGCCTCATCTGTAAGTCCTTTTCCTTATCAAACCTACCACCTACCACTCTAAACTGGTCTGTTGCTAGCTGCATCTTCTTGCAGAGTGTCCAACACTGTGAGGCAGGAAATATTCTGTTTGTTTGTTTTTTGCTCACCAAGAATGACTCCCAATATCATGCACATGGTAGACATGAACATTTGAATTTATGAGTGAAAATATAAACTATTATATTCCAGTTGAAGGTTTAAGTGGGTTTTGAATTATGTCTCTTTATATTACCTGAACATGGAACTATATTCTTGACATCTAATAGCCACCATATTTATCTCTTGGTTTTAAGCTACCCCTTCCTGTCCCCCAACACACTGTAATTTCCTCATACCCCTAAAACTCTAAAAGATCTTTAGAAAGCACAGCTTTGCTTAGGGAACTTAAAGATAGATCTGCATTTTTGGTTTGATAGAGTAATAAAAGGGAATGTGGCTTTCCAAAAGTTAATCCTTGTTCCCATGTCTACATGGTGAAAAATGACTTTCTTTCAAAGGATGTGCTAATCATGCAATTTTAGGGAGTGGCTAGAGTGAATGTGGAGGTCAGCAGCAGAGAGAGGAATGATGGGTCACAGACAGGGAACATTGGAGGAGGAGGCTATCGCATGGAATGACATGGGGATGGATAAGAAACTTACTTCAACACCATCCTTGCCCCTTTCTCTGTCTTCCGCGATATACAAAACAGGAACAATTTTGAAAAGACTGATTAAACCTTATTATCAGTTGAATAGAAGCTAGTCAGGTCAAAACTATCAGTGTCACATATCCTAAGAGTAGTAATTTCTTAAAAATGTAAATTCTACTCTTTTAAAAATTTCATCTTACTATCGATTACATGAAAACTAGAACTCGTGTACAAAATCATTTTACTCATATAAAGAATGGTAAAAAAAAAATGTACTTCATCAAAAGATTAGAAAAACAACATGTCTGTCTGCAAGTGGCATTGTTCCAAGTCAGGTTTTGTTGCAAGTCACTTTTTAAAGTTTATTAGAGGCAGGACATAGCATTTGTCAATGGCTTTCCTCAAGGCATTCTTTACTTCTTGGTTCCTCAAGCTGTAGATCATGAGGCTGAGCATAGGAATGACTATTGTGTAGAACACAGAGGCCATTTTGTCCGTGTCAAGGGAATGGTTTGATTTGGGCTGCAGATACATGAAGATCAGAGTTCCATAGAATATAGTCACAGCGGTCAGATGAGAGCCACAAGTTGAGAACACTTTGCACCTTCATTCTGTAGACTTGATTCTCAGGATTGCAGCCACAATGTGTAAGTAAGAAATAAGGATGGTGGTCAAAGAACTGATCATATTGAATCCAGCAAAGATAAAAATCAACATCTCCTTGAGGCTGGTGTCTGAGCAGGCAAGGGCCATCAAAGGACATCATCACAGTAGAAATGATTGATGACATGGGGGCCATAGTAGATCAGTTGGAAAGTAACAACTGTGTGGAGCAAAGCAACAGAAAAGCTATATAAGACGGGGCCCATTACCAGCTGTATACACACCTTTGGGGACATGATCACCATGTAGAGAAGAGGACTGCAGATGACGACATAGCAGTCATAAGACATTACTGCAAGAAAGAACATTTTCAAGATCAATAAGTTCAGGAAAAAGCCCAGCTGTGTGGCACATGCATAGAAAGATATGGACCTGTGTCTGGTCAGGAGGGTCTGCAGGAACTTGGGGGCTATTGATGAAGAGTAGCAAAGTTCTACAAAGGCCAGATTACTGAGAAAAAAATACATGGGTGTGTGAAGTCGAGAATCCAATTGGATTAGTGAAATCACCCCAAGGTTTCCTACCAGAGTTAGAGAATATACCACTAAAATGAGCAGGAAGAGAAGAAGTTCAATCTCTCTATGGACTGAAGAGCCCAAAAGAATGAATTCTGTCACCCTGGTGCTGTTCCTTTCAGTCATTTGTTCCAATCACTCAATTGCTGAAGAAAGATAAGTTAAAGACCAAAAAATTGCTGGGCATAAGAAATTGTCACCAGACATCAACTCTTGTGTGTTTTAGCTTCAGAAATTATTGTTCATTGTGGTAGAATATCAGAACAAACAAGCACATCCCATTTGAAACTCTCCTCTCTGGCTGTTCATAATTTTATGAGGTCAAAGTTGAGTGCTGATAAAAATAAACCAATTAAAGTCTGCAGAGTGAAGATGAAAAGATGAACCATATGTTTGAAAAGATGTTTAATATTTTAGATTCAGACCATTTTCAATTATATTGAATAAAGAGAAGAAACCATTTTTTTAATTCCTGCTCCTATATCTTCTTCTTGGTAGACCAGAACCTTAATGTAGTAATTTATTGCCTTTTTGAGTAGATATTTTAATTTGTTTTTTAAAGTATAGTTATCAAAATTAAAGTGTTGTGCCATGTTGCATTTTAACTACTTATGACATTTATAACCAAGAATGTTTTCTACAATCTCTGTTAAGTTTTCAGTGATTATAACTACATTCCTCCTTTTAAAAGGTGGTAATCTCTTTGATGAGAGAAAAAGAAAATGTGAGGAAGTGAGACTCCTGCCTTATGCTGTTCTACTTGTACGATGTGTCATTGTGAATTAGATGCCTCTTTCAACTTCTAAAGGAAGATAAATAGCTAACTCTAATTTCAAGAGGAATGTAATAAAGTAAAAAATTATCATCCTTATCAAGTTAAAAAAGTGTACAAAGTAGAAAAAATAATTCCTGTTTTCTCCTCAAACATTTTGTCCAAAGGGAAACTTTTTTTTTCTAACAATTCAGTGAGAGTGGTCAGAAAATTATTCCTTTAAATTTCTTTCTTCTCTCTCTATTGAATCATCTTAATACTATTACTTGTACCTAATGTACTCTCTAAAAACAAGAAACAAAAAATATATATGCATACATACACAAACATGCACATACATATATACACAAACACACACATATACATACAGATATATGCATATATACACACATATGCATAGTTACATATTAGTGCATATTTAAAACCTGACATGAAAACAAAATTTCCCTCCATCCATTTACTTTCCACTTAGTGAAGTCAAAACCTACCTTGTGAGAGGTGTGTTTGAACTGGCTTGTTTTCCTGAACTGGATCCTAACACAGCTACAGTGCTATAGCTCACTATTCTGGGAATAGAATGGAAGAAGAAATGAGAAAACATTGATTTGGCCGCCATGTGCTCACTGCCATCCATGGCAACATATTGACTCTGGTCCCACTCTCGGTCTTCCACTATAAATATTGTTTCAGATGTCTTAGGGGTAATTAGTGGGAATGTTGGTATTGAGTCACTTTTCTTTGTGCATACATTGGAATTAGGCTTATTTTTTTATTTTTCTCCTTTGTAATTAAAGAAAAAACTTGCAAAACCCAGACATGCTCATCAATTTCAAATTGACCCATGAATGTCTGTGATAGATATTAAACCATCAACACTTCCCCGTGAGAGAAAGACAACTCCCCCACACACAAAGGCTCTTTATCAGAGGATTTGACTTCTGACTTTTTATCAACAGGTAAAATGTGTGTCCTTCTTCTAAAGGACACCCAAGTCTCAGGCAGTAGTTGAAGAAGATATTTCATTTGGGGAGGTTTAAGAAAGGTGTTTCATTCTTGAGAAGAGACGTCAGCTTCATCTAGTTGGGGCTGAACTAGCCAGGGCCATCTCCTTTGTTTTAAATAGGGGAAGATTGTGGATGGCCTGGAAATAAGGTGCTATGGTAATGACCGACAGCAGCACTTTTTAACGTACCAGCATGTGGAAGAAATCTTCCCCTGAATGTTTCCCCAGGGGTCTCCTTTCCAAGGACTCACTCAGATACTCGGGATATGTGAATGAGTACTCCAGGTCTTTATATAATGCAGTCTCGATTCTTTTGAGAGTTAATTCCGAGTGTTCCCCCAATGTGAGTGCACCAGAGTGCAACTGTGCAGCCTCCAGTGTGCAGTCATGATTAGAAAGTTCCAATTAGATGAAGATTAGCTGGTAAAAACAAAGGTAACTTTAAGTTATGTTTGAAACTAGAATAATGTCAGCATGAAATCACTAGTCCTTGGTTATGTATGTCCAGTTCAATTGCTGTAAACAAAACAAAGAAAAGCAAAAACAAAAGGCAAGCAATTCAATTATTACAACCACTTTTAATGTATTGTCATCATTTGTTTTCATTTGTCCCTTCCATTCCCTGTGATCTTCTCAGCCAAAGGGATTCTGATTCAATAAAATCAACCAGTTCCTGTATATATTTTAAAAAACCCTGGAGTATTAGTATTGATAGGTATGGGACATTTTTATATATCCTTTATTTTGTTAAAAATATATATACATATACATACATTTTTCTAGGATAAAAAGAAAGTATATTTGAAACCTGAACAACACAGGTGTGAACAGTGTGGATCCACTCTTAGGAGATTTTTTCCAATAAATCCTACTCCAGTACTACACCTCCCGAGGTCGGGTGGCTCTGCAGGTGTGGAGCTGCAGGTGCAACTCTACTGTAAGCTTATAGGCAGATTTTCCATCTGGAGGGGTTGGTGCCCCTAACCCTACATTCCTCAAGGTTTATGTTAGCTGTTTACAAAATTTGATATACAGAAATATATGAAAAAAATCTCTAGAGGTAACTGCTCTTTAATTTTGGGGACAATTCATTTTTCATTTTTCTTTTTTTTTTGTATATTATTAAATTGTAATCAGAGTATACGACAATTTACTTCTTATAATGAATTTTTTCCAGCAATTCATTTCTATGGGGAATTGGTCCAGGACACCTCTTCCTTCCCCCAGTGCATCATTGCCCAAACCGGTGGATGCTGAAGTCCCTCATTCACAATTGCATAGGGCAGTCGGACCTTCAATCTGGGGGTTCCACATCAGTGGATTTGATTGTGATAAGATTTTTTGTGTCCTGTTCATTTCTTTAGAAAATGATCAAACCAGAGTAATAAGCACTTTATCATAGTTCAGTTTATAATTTATATTCCGAAGGTATGCAGAAGCCAACCCTTTGCCCACTTATTACAGCTCACAGACCATCACCTCCATCCAAACTGTGCACATGTGGTATATGCTGTCTTATATTGCCTGAAGATGTATTTCACATTTGCTATTGCAATCTTATTTCCATTTGAGTAGACCTTTGCCTTTCAGACATTTTTGGATTTCTATATTCAGGGAAGGATTAAATCCATCAGTATCCTTACATGCATTCTAGTAGGGCTTTCCACCCATAACATACATCAAAAACCTTAACTGTGAAAAAAATAGTAGTTTGACACCAAATTTGAAAAATTTTAATATGTGATTAAATTTCCAAATTTTGGAGAATTGGTCAATACGCAGTGTCTCTCCACAGAATTTGGAAATTCCCAAATGTCTATTGCTCGCTCGTGCTGTATAATGTGGAAGAACTTAGGTTAGCATTTCCATTTCTAGTCAGGCTGCAAAAGTTCAGAATATGTGGGAAAATTAAGAACAATGCCATTGTTTTGTAGCAATTGTAATTCTCCTCCTGCTGATTTTAATTAAATAATTGCTGATTATTATGTAAAGAGAAATTGAAGTCAGTCATTGCTTTCGTGTTAATGATGAAAGTCTCTGGGTCTTATTAGAAAGTTCTTCATTGCCAACAGAATTCCCTACTGTGAATTGCTAAAAGTGAATTTACTTGCTAATCAGTTTCAAGGGGCCTTATTACACTGAATTTCTCGGCTTTTTCTTGGGGACATATTAACAGAAACCAATCTCGACAAATGGGACGTTTCAACCCCAGATTAATGACTGTGCCATGTAGTTTGAATGTGTTGTTGAAATCATCATCTGATTCCTCAGGGGCAGCAGTTTCCTCAGCCTTGAATCTCTTTCCTCTGGGAGACAAGAAAGCAGTGGGAAGAGAAGATTTGGAGCAGGATCTGAGTTTTCACTCAGGCTTGTCTACTCTGTCCCCATGTGCACTTGGGAAAGTCATAAATTCTGAGCCTCAATTAAGAAATAAAAATACTACTTACAGCACAAGGCAAGTTTGAGGAGAAAACCTTTAATAGTTATTACATTACTTTGCAAACTGCAACCTGACGGTGCTTGATGATTAGGTGTAGTATGATCATGATGACAATCGTGACAACAGTGCCTGAAGTTCATTAGGTGTTTATCAAGTTCCAGGCCAGGCATCAAAAAGTTCTTCATACAGCACATCATGATTCCTTGCAAACACTATAATGTTGAAAAATGTTCCCCCATTTCAGATAAGGGAAGCTAATAGAATTTAAATAATGTGTCTCAAGTCACAACTGATGAATGTGTTAGATAGAATCAAGATTCAAGTTGGAGCTGCATAATGGATATATAGTTCAAAATTAATGTAACCCTAAAATTCTCAAGAATGTGTTATTATAGTGTCCCTTTTAGTATGTATAATAAAAATCTTGGATACTTCTCTTATTCGTAGTAATAGTACGAATATTGCTTTAGGTAGGTAGATAGATAAATACATACATGTTGCTGATAGATGCAACCGGTGTTCCAGGTTCTTGTCCCATCCTAGAAAGAATTCAAAGACAAGACTTACAGGTTAAAAAAGGTAAAGTGAAGATTTATTAAAGGATAGATAGTACACTCTCAGGGGAGAGCAGGCAGGCTCAGGGGAGTGGCTGCCCGGAGTTTCTTTGGCAAGTTAGTTACATGAGGTGCAAAAATAAATGGATGGAATATTCACTGGGGAGGAAAGGGTTTGGGGTCATATTCCCTGATTATCATCCCAACTCCACCTTCCCAAAGGGAGGAGGGATTTTTGTCCTTATTTAGTCTGGATCAGAAGTGTCATGGTGTTGGTGCATGATGCATACTTCTGATCTGCAAGGCTAATTTTATTGAAATGACGGCATAATGAGCAAAAGGTTACATTCAGACACTAGAAATTCCTGCCTTTTCTCACCATTCTTTGTTCTTCTCCAGGCCACTTGTCACCCCAAAAAGTATGATCCCTTATCAGCCCCAAGGTTCCTGCTTTTCTTTCTCTGCCCAGGGACCCCTGGTGCTTACATGATGTGTGGTTTCCTGCATTTGGCCTGTGTCCCTCCTTTCTGCCCAATTCCTGCCATTTGGTCTGTGTCCCCCTTTCTCTGCTCATATCTAGCTATCTGCCTGCTCTAACACATACATATATAAATATGCATTTATCATTACATTATTTTATATATCTCAACCAAATAAATTATTTTTCACTTCTCAAGGAAAATTTCACTTTAACTATGAATCTCTTATCAAGCCAGCAACCTAACCCAGGGAATAGTAAACTACATAAGTGCATCTCTAAATTCTCTTATTTTTAAGATACATGCATATCATCTGTAACATGTAATTTGTTCATTCTGAATTTCATTTTTGAATTAATTTATCTGTGTATCAGTCTCTTTCCAATTCACTGCATGTCATTCCACAGTGTTAAGCCACTATCTTGTTTAAGGGATTTCTTTGAAACATATCTGACTGTATCAATCTTGTAGATAAGACATTCCCATTGTTTCTGCCTCCTATAGGATTCAGTCCAAACTCATTAACATGAAGGACAGTGCTATGTGTCCAGGGCCCTGACTGTCTTCCTGACTCCCCTGCTTTTCCCTCTCCCACCTGCCACACAGTGTCTTTCCTTCCCTAACTGTGCTTGCACTTTCTGTGTCACTGAAATGCTTTTCCACAGCTTTTTGGTTCTGCAGAAATGTCTCATTCCTTCTCATCTTCTCACGACAAGAACAATAGATAACCTTGTGGTAGAGTTTTTTTTTCCAAATTAACTCAATCTTCTCTTTACCTGACCCCCAAGCCACAGGGGGATGTTCGACCATTTCTCAGTATCCTCTGTGACTTCCTTGTGTCAGTTACATTTTTCACACTATGTTGTAATCTGCATGTTCCCTATGTCTTGCCTCTCACTCAGCTGTGAGCTACCTGAGGGCACAGACTCCAACAGAGTCATAATTTTAACTTCAGTAATTTATGTAGGGTGACAATGAAGGTTATTATTTTGTTATTTTAGCAAACACTGAGCTAATTTGAATAAAATCTAAAAGAAAAGCGGCAATATATTATAGTATCATTTCTAAGCCAACAATTCTATTCTTTAGTGTCTTTGTTATGGAAATGACAGGCCAGCCAAGAAACAACACCACTCCGAGGGTTGGAGTACAGAGGAAGCTCTGAGCCCACCGGCATAATACATCTGAGTACTCCAACCCTCCGAGTGGTGCTTTTTTCTTGGCTGGCCTGTCGTTTCTGTAACATCTTTTTATCTGATTATTTTTAATGTATGTCTTATTTCAATACACATACGAATAGTGGGTATCACACTGTTGTAAATAAGTTTTCCTCTATTGTTTTTTTCTATGTTTCTATTATAATTGGGTGTCATATGGGGGGAAGTTTTAATTATTCTGATTGATTGATTTCCTTGGGGTTTGCTGATCACATTATTTGTAAAACATATTTGTACTTCTTCCTTTTAAAAATCTATGGTTCATCAGTGATAGGCCTTATAGGTGGATAAGAACTAGTTTCTGGAAATCAGTTTGGTTAGATAAGGCTTCAGACTTCAAAGGTCTTTTTAATCTGGAATGCTTAGTAAAGGATTTATAGTTCCCTTTTAACTAAGAACCAAATTCATTATCTTTTAGAATTAAGACCAGTACCCTCTGCTTTACAAACCAAATCTCCTCGTTTGTTGACATATATTATATCCTGTATTAAATCTTAGTTCTAAGCTCTTCCTTAGTCAGATTCAGAGGTATTAATTTTAAAGGACAATTTCTTGCTCATTTAGAAAATATTTTGAAGGCATATATATATATGTCCATAAATATGCATTTCTTATTTTTCCTGAATAAACATTTGTTGGCCTCTATGATAATACTTTTAACAGAGATGTACTAATATTTCAAACCCCAAAATGATGCTACTTATAAATTTCAACAAATTTTAATCTTTTTATTAAAGAAATTAATTATTATATAATCAACTCTTTATTATGGAAATTTTCAAACATGTACAACATTAGAAGATTTGATAGAATAATCCCCACTCCCCCCCCACCGGAAAAGCTGCCAGCTTCAGCGTGTCCACTGATGGTCAGATAGGTTTCATTCAGCCCTCTTGCCCAATCTATTAACCCCCAAAGATATTTTGAAGTAAATCTCAGACTTTACACCATTTCATCAATTGATGTTCTCCAGGCACAGACCACCAGGAACCTCTAATCACAGTTGTGTTGCTGTTGCTTGCTTCAACTAGGGAGCCCACATACCACGGGAAACAGGGACATCTCAGTAAGAAGTCTTAGGGACCGGGCTTTCTAAGAGATTTCAACCTATGAGGTCATTTACAACGGGTTCAAGAAGGCATGGTTACACTTTCAACTGGATGATGTCAAATGAGTTCATATGTTAATTGTTCCTATTTAGAAAGTGGATAAATTGGAGGAAGGTGAAAGCTTTAGGTGGTAAAGAGCAGCAGTCCCTTGTGTTGGCCAGATGGACAGGGTGTCTGACGGTTTTGTGGTTTAGGCAGTGTTACTGGTTTTGCCTGTGCTCTGCCATTATTATAGAGAGATCCTGCCTTGCCTCACTTCACCACCTTTACCACGTAAACTTTTCTCATATTCATGTTTTGGGAAATCATTGATATTCTGCAGCAGAATGCTACAGCTAAGCTTTTAGTGCCAGACCAGATAGATCCCTTTCTATTGGCTGCATCCAACCAGATCTGGCTACCGGGCATGTGTGGGAGATACAGTGGGTATGACTGTGCTTTGGAGCAGAGCAGTGTGGAGAAGGGTAAATGAAGGGTTATGTCCCTGGAGTCTGTCACAAGCAAGGTTCTTCCAGTGACTTGGTGTGTGATTTTGACCAAGGTGCCCAACCTCTCTGTCCTCTCTTTACTTCAGTGTTTCCCTTGTAAAAAGAAATAGTAATAGTATTTATAACAGAATTCTTGTGAGCATTATGTGTACTAACACACAGACTGCTTACAAGAGTGCCTGGCCCAATGTGAATGACTCTATGTAAGTGTTTGTGGATATTAATGTTACTAATATTACTATGCTCTTTTCTGGGGGGTGGTAATTAGGTTTATTTATATATTTTTAATGGAGGTACTGGGGTTTGAACCTACAACTTTGTGCATGCTAAACAAGCATTCTACCACTGAGCCATGCCCTCCCCCTAAGGTTATTAAAGATTGTGATGTTCTTTTATTCACTCCTAGCTGGAAACGGAGAGAGGTAATTACATGAGATTGAGGAGCCTTACTTTTTCATCTGTTTAAATGATCACATTAAACTAGCTGATCTCAAATATTTCAATTGAGGGTGATGTAAGTAATTAGTTGTGGGAACTTAAAAAATTGAAAGCAAGGGTTAGAACACAATCTTGACATCTGGTGCTAAGTTGTCTTTCTGTATGCTTATAACTTACTTTTCAGAGTGTTTATGTATTCAATTATATATGAGTTTACTTATTTGACAAATTTTTTGTTTATTTATTTTTCAGTAAGGAACCGTGTTAGTAGTCAGGGAATCAGTAGTCAGCAAAACATACACAGACCCTGTCTCATACAGCTGACAGTCTATTGTGAGAGAGACTTAAATAAACAGTTAGACAAAAGGGCATTTAATCATAATCTGTGGTCATTCCTTTCAAGTAGAGGTGCACAGTGATGAGAAAACATAACAGAACCCCAGGTAGTTCAGGTTTCAGCAAAACGCCCCTTAGAAAATGATGCTCAGTTTGAATTCTCAAGTAAGAGTTGACAAAAGGGATGGGAGGTAGGGACATTATCTAAGAGAGAAGAAAGAGTATACCAAGTTCTGTGGCAGGAGGAAAATTAGGAGAAGAAACGATGGTACAGTCACTAAGAAAGCAATGTAGAAGCTCCTCAACAAATTGAAAATAGAACTTCCGTATGATTCAGCAATCCCAATTTCAGATTATATATATATAATCAATATATCATTATATATATAAAATCATTGAAATCAGGATCTAGAATAGATATCTAGATATCTCACTCCCATGTTCACTGCAGTACTAGTCACCATAGCCAACACATAAAAACAACCTAAATGTCCATCATTGGATCGATGGATAAAGAAAACGTGATGGGTACATAGAGTTAAATATCACTTGGGCTTAAAACAGAAGGAAATCTTGCCATGCGTGAAACCACGGGTGAACCTGGGGGATATTATGATGGGTGATATAGGCCAGCCCTAGAGGGACAACTGGTGTGTTATTCTACTCCTGTGATGTATCTGAAATAGTCGGTCATAGAAACAGAGCCAGATGGTGGTTGCCAGGGACTGGGAGGAGGGTTGAATAAGAGTTGTTTAATGGAAAGAAAGTGTCAAAAGAAAGTGTCAGTTTGTAAGACAAGTAGCTCTAGAACCTGGTGTGCAACACTCTGTATCTAGTTAACAGTACTGTGCTATGTGCTTCAAAACTTAGCAGCAGAGATCTCATGCTAAGTGTTCTTCATACAATTAAAAAAACAAAACAAGGAAATTGTGGTATCAATGACAGGAAGTGAGATAATGTACACATTTTCAACTTTCAGAAGAGAACCAACTAAGACTGGAAAAATGTTTACTATATTTATTAATAATGTGAG
The DNA here is from genome assembly GCF_048564905.1 of Vicugna pacos. Lineage (NCBI taxonomy): Eukaryota > Metazoa > Chordata > Mammalia > Artiodactyla > Camelidae > Vicugna > Vicugna pacos. The sequence goes on from NW_027328742.1 coordinate 8,713,512, forward strand.
ACTCAGGCTAGAAAGGAATGGTTTCAGGGGTGTAGGGAAAAGCTGGATGGAAAGAACAAACATGTACAAGAAACTGAAACAACTGCATGATTTCTTCAAGAATTTGGACTACTAGAGGGGGTGGGTACAGCTCAGTGGTAGAGCACATGCTTAGTATGCATGAAGTCCCAGATTTGATCCCCATTACTTCCATTAAAAAAAATAAATAAATGAATAACCCTAATTACCTCCCCTGCCCCACTTAAAAAAATAATGAAAAAAAAAAAAAAGAATTTTGGCTACTGCTCTGAGTAGTTGTTTTACACACACACACACATATTCTGAAATTGGTTAGAAAATGGTTTTCTAGTTTGAAAATTGTGGAAAAAGCTGGATTTCACCATTAATAATAATGCATTTTGATTATTGTGTAGATTCACCAAGAGAGACTCTGACACTGGTAGAAGTAGCTCTTGTTTTCAAGTAAGTTCTTGGTGTATCTTCATTTTATTTATTATTCTGATTTGTCTTACTTTTTAAGCAAATACCTTTTGAATACTAACTACTTATCATAGAGTTTGCTGGGATATTTGCATACATTAATTCATCTAACATTCACAAAAATATAAAAGATGCATCATTTTTACTTGATTTTACAGTTGAGGAAATTGAGACTTAAAAAACCAAATATGGATGTTGCCCATATTCTCATAAGTTCAGTTATCCAAAACTTAATGCTAGTCTTATCCTTTCACATAATTTGAATTTCTTTTTCAAACGAACCAAAATTTACTGTTCTTTTTTTTTAAGCCTGTAGTATAGCCTTCTTTAACTTTCCTGGAGATTGATTGGTATACTTGAAGTATAGTTCCTTCAAGGATACAGGTAACTTTTTAATCCCCAATATAATTTGTCCAACTCATCTTACTTCGAGAAAAACAAGGAAGGGAATATTACCACTTTCAGGTATCTCTAGAGGTTCAAGTTTAGATTCAGAGGGATCTAGGAACTAATAAATCACCCAAACAACTTCAGAATGAGCTCTCTGGGAGCCAGGATCTGGCTAAGCAGTGAGTCATATGGAGTTTGTACATGGAGTGAATTGCCAACCCTCCACCAACAAGTGGGCTTCCCATTAGAGACATCTCTCCTTGGTGAGCTGTGGTATTTAATTGAACCATTCTGCTTTCAGAGATAATGCCTCTAACATCCCAGTTGCGTTTCTTACTTTCATACCCTCTCCTTTTCAGTTCTTTGCAAAGGATATCTGGTTGTACTTAAAATAGTACATCAATCTTCAAATTTCTCCCTCCCTTCACTCTGTCTTTCTCTCTCTCTCTCGTTTACACACACAGACACAGACACAGACACAGACACAGACACAGACACATTAAATGACTTTTTACTGAGTTAACCAATTAGAAGTACCCTCCCTTCTGCAGTGGCACCCACAGAAGAGAACACTTCCTCTTCTAGGTGGATGGATTAGAAATGAGTGTAAGTGAGATTTCCTGTGTAAAGTTTTCTCATGGGAATGAGTGGCCAAGAATGGCTGTATACTTAAGTGTAGATAACAGTGCTTTCTAAGTCCATTTTTGGTCTTTGGAAACACCAAACATAAGGTAAAAAGTTCCTTCTTAAGTAAAATCTTTGTCAAGACCGTATGCTTACTCTTATTTTTAATGTAAAATAGAACTTGGTATTTCATTTCTCTAATATTGCTTCTCAGAATAGGTTTTTGGCCTCAAATTGCACTCTAAAAAATAAGACTCAAACCAGTGCATCCCAGCCTTTTCCCATGCCATGTCATGTTATTTGCATGTGTTTTGGGATACATGGAGGGAGCATCTGATGGTTGAAGAAGTCACCAGGGCTGCACATCTGCAGTGCACTGGTGGTAAACAATGCCTCTGTGGGCTGGGTGGTAAGCTCTGGTACAGAGATCAAGCTCCATGTAGCTGTAGAATGAAGGATGCTTGGCTTGGAATAGCTGCTGTAGACCCTGATAGAACACCAGGCAGGACATGGTATCACTAGGTAGTAAGCAAATTAGGAAATTTCTTGATTAATAGAGCAAAGAATAAGAAAGAGGAAGTTTCTCAATGACCTTCTTTTTCTGTCTTATAGTTAAACACTATTTGTGCAAACCATTTCTGTGCAAAAGTAATTTATTTTTACTACTGAAACTATTTCTTTGGTTATTTTACCTTATTTCTTATTTTACTTCTTTAAAATTCAGATAAACTCACACACATACACACACTGATTGGAATTTTATTCTTGTAACCATAAGTTACTATAGATTCTATGTATTATAATAGTAAAATAGTTCTGTTTGCATTAAAATTAAAGTTATTTTAGAATAAACTGATTAAAATTGCCTATAAACTTCCAATTTTGATGATTAATCATTAAACATAAATTTAACTTTTGTTTGAAATTTGTCTTATTAATTAGATGGGAGTGTTTTCCTAAATTGTTTAGAACTCTGAATAGTTTTATACCTTGGAGCAAGGAATCATATAAGATTTCAGATGAGTGAGAAATATTTTCATTTGTAAACTGGGAGAAGTCTGGGCTTTGAAAAGGCAAGATACAAAAGGACCAAAACCATAGGTGCTCTCAGGCAAATCATTTTCACAAAGAGACAGGCATGGGAAGCGGAGGCACTGAAAATTAATCTTCTTTTTTTTAACTTTTTTATTGATTTATAATCATTTTACAATGTTGTGTCAAATTCCAGTACAGCACAATTTTTCAGTCATACATGGACATATACACACTCATTGTCACATTTTTTTTCTCTGTGAGCTATCGTAATATTTTGGTGTATATTTCCCTGTGCTATACAGTATAACCTTGTTTATCTAGAAGGGATAGACTGGGATTTGAAATTTAATCTTCTTAAAACTGCTCTTGTCCTAATCCTTGGTGAGTCTTTTCATATGAAAAAAATAGGTATATTCTAAGTTGAATTTGACTGTCATGATGAACTCATTCAATCATAGGTTGGGCAAACAAAACTAAGAGAAACAAGTAACTTTGGAAGTATGTGTGAGTTATGCCTGCCATTCAAACTGTGGACTGAAATAAATGCACAACCTAAAAGTTGAGAGTTATGTTTTATTTGGCGGACAATTCTGAGGATGCAGCCCTGAGGGACCGCTCTGAAGAGGTAGGGGAGGGGCTAGGCTATATAGGAGCTTTACAACAAAGACCAGGGAGTTGGAACCTTAAAAGATTGGCTGTTAACTAAAGAAAACCAGGCATCTCAGGTTAAAGAATTTAGTGCTTTTCTATGTATGGGAGGAAGCAAACATTTGGGCTCACTGAATTCATTCCTTTGACAAGCACCTAGCTATCTAGGGCCAGTATCCTCTCCTTTCTTATTCTGAGTCTGCTCAGAGGGCACCATTGTGAGTGGCTACAGAGGCTGGGCTGCAGGCCTATCCCCACTGGGGGGTGGTGGCAGTCACTGATGACTCGATGGCTTCAGCATTCTCTGTTTACTGACATGGTTTGCAGTATTTTTTGTTCACACAGCTGCTGAGTTTGTTCTTTTGACTACTGATTCTCAAACATGGCTATCATTAGAACTGACCAGGTAGCTTTAAATACACTGAAACCTGAATGTTACCCAGATGTTTTGATTAAATTGGCAGAGGGGTGCCTGGATATTAGGATCTTGACAACTTTATAGGTGGTTTCAGTGTGCCATAAAATTTGAGGCAAAACTCATTTATGGAAAGATACAATGAGCAAGAAACATCATGCTCATTAAAAATACTTTGACATCAAAGGTGTCAATACTTTAAGGATGTCCCTCAAAATCGACAGAGTGTGGAAATGACTGAATAAATGGTGAGGCTTTGGGGTGGTAACTGCTCCAGAGCAATCTGCAGAAACTAACTGGAGGCTATGAAGAAACATTACTTTTAAAAATAGAGGAATTAATAAAATAATCTAAAAAGTCATCGAGTAGGTGCAAAATCATAAATGCTGCAGTCTATAAGCCTTTTAAAGGTTTTCATAGGTAACTGTTTCTATGTAACTTTTAAGTATTTTAAATTTAGAATACAAACTCCAGCTTAACATGCAACTCCATTATATATAAACTTCATTTTTGTTTGCTTCATTTGCTGCTTAAATATCCCCCTTAATAGTAAGTGCCTACCATAGCTAATGTTCTCGTTGGTGCATTTATTTTCTCACTCAGCTGATTTGACATGTATGTTGCAACCACGAAAAATCCTGAAATTACATAAATCAGAAAACAAAAGAAACTAATGCACAGGTGGCCTTTGTTATTTTAAGTAAAATATTATGATAAATATAAATCAACCTCTTCCTCTGACCCCATTTTTCAGCAAGGGTGGTCTGCTTAAATTTTCCATTGTGTGGTAGCCTTTTCATTATTCTCAACTAGCAGTCAAACCATGTCTTCACAGCTGGAATTGATATAAAAGACTTTGTGAGAACACATTGAGTATGTGCAAGCCCTGTAAGAGAACCCTTAATTCAGAGTACTCGTGAGAGAAACAGTTATTTAGCAGGAGGGACAGAATGACATAATAACTTTTTAGACGCTCAGGCTTCTGCAGTTTTACCTTGGCAAAGTACATGGAAAGCTTAGCAATCTTTAAGAAATTACAGGTGTTATGTCTTCTCTAAGCTTGAAACGTTAGGTTCATACTATAGACAAATGGATATATCTGCCAGGATGGTTGCACACTGGGCAGCATAGTTTGATGTTTAGGAATATGGGCTTTGCAGTCAGACAAATCTGATCACCCCCATACTATACCATGTGATCTCTGGGACCATAGCTTTAAGCCTGGTTTTTTCAATTGTTAATCAGGGATGATGGGATAGAATTTCATCATACTCTCAGTAAAAGACAATCGTAAGTTAATTCATGTATTGCACAAATTAGAGTATCTGATAAGGGCAGTCCTCAGCAGCAACAGATAAATACTTATAGTAGCAATAAATAAAATTAAAATATGAAGGAGTTCGACGTGATGATGTTTCAAGGCTCCTTTCTTTGTTAATATATTATGGTTCCACGTGATGGGAAAATAAAGCTGGGGCAAAAATAAATTTCAAATAGACTAACATTGGGCTTAATGGGATTAGTCCTTTTTTTTTTCTGAGTTGGCATAAATAAAAATAATTGCAATTTTTCAGAAGTGTTCATCAAGAACTCTACCCACCTGTATATGTTTCCATAGAAGTTTGATTACAACTGGCTGTTCTTTAGGATATGTTGCTAAAAATGAAATCTACTAGAACAAGTCTTTGGGTATCACAAGCCCTTGAAATATATTGACACATATTTATGGGGAAAGGGGTTTATCTACATGAAGTTTAGAATAAGTTATCTAATAAAAAACTTAACGTTAACTCTTTGGGCAACAAACTTCAAAGTGTGGTTAATTTTGAATTGGAAAGCAAAACATGTCTCCTTAATTTTTATGCAGATAAATTTGCATGTTTTCCCAGACTTCTTGTTAATTTCCTTTTAGCTTCTACATCATCCAGTCCTTACTCTGTAAGGGAAGGGATGCAAGAAAGTGAGTCAGTCACAGATCACTCTGAAAATTTTTAAAACTGTTGGAACGTGCACAAAAATGAAAAACTGGGCAATATAAATTTGCTTTTATTTATAAATTATGTATTTTTATGCTGTGCTGCCGTATTTATATGTGCATAGAAAACTTAGGGGCACCAAAACCACTGAAATATTACTGGTAGCTGTCTCAAGTGCTTTCTTTCAGATAATATTTAAGTTTAACCAACATTCTTCTGTAGTTTCTAAAATCACAAAACAAAATAATGCTTAAGAGTTGTATTCTGAGAGTGAAGATCTCTTTCCCTGGGGCAAGAATGGCATGTCGTTGGAGAGCTAAGGTGTACTTTTTGCCCACAAGGTAACAAAATTCAAGGCTAGAAGATGCTAGTGATCACCTCCCCCAACACTGGCACAGGCCATAAAAAATACCATTCTTGCTCTTCACCTTATAGCAAAATCTGAAGCCTTCATCAAACTCAATGGCTGAAGATAATGCCACCCATGTCACTGAATTCATTCTCAGTGGAATTACAGACTGGCTGGAGCTTCAGGCCCCATGCTTTGTGGGTTTTCAGTCATTTACCTGGTCACAGTGCTGGGCAACCTTGGCTTGATATCCTTGATCAGGATGGATGCTTGGCTCCAGACAACGATGTACTACTTCCTCAGTCACTTGGCCTTTGTTGACCTTTGTTACTCCTCTGCTATCACTCCCAAGATGATGGTGAATTTTATTGTGGAACACAATATGATTTCTTTCCATGCTTGTGCAATACAACTGTGCTTTTTTCTCACCTTCATGATCACGGAGTGTTTCCTTTTAGCCTCCGTGGCCTATGATCGCCATGTGGCCATCTGTAGACCTCTGCATTACTCCACACTGATGTCAGAGGGTCTGCATTCAACTAGTGGTGGTTCCATACATATACAGCTTTCTGGTCACCCTCTTCCATACCATTATCACCTTCCACCTAACTTACTATGGCCCCAATGCTATTAATCATTTCTACTGTGATGACCTCCCTCTCTTGGCTCTGTTCTGCTCAGACACACACATGAGGGAAGTTCTGATCTTTGCCTTTGCTGGCTTTGATATGATCTGCTCCTCTTCCATTGTCCTCACCTCCTACATCTTTATCACTGCTGCCATCCTGAAGATTCACTCTACCCAGGGGTGACACAAGGCCATTTCTACCTGTGGCTCCCACGTGGTGGCTGTCATTGACTTTTATGGCACGCTGATATTCATGTACCTACAGCCCAGATCCAGCCACTCCCTGGACACAGACAACATGGTATTCTACATGGTGGTGATCCCCATGTTGAACCCCTTAATCTACAGCCTAAGAAACAAAGAAGTGAGAGACACCTTTCAAGAAAGCCTTGGAGAAAGGCTGTGAAACTGTAAAGATGTTAAAATCAAGAAAATAATAGTAATAATAGCTTATTAAATACAAGAAGGTAAATGAATCAAGTTTTCTCTTTCTGACATTTCTTGTAATTCTTTCCCAATCAACTGGAAATGTGGCTTTGATATTATCTACCAGGTCCCTGGCCAATTCTGGAAAGTCAGTTTGATTCCAAGTCCTGTTCAGGCCACCATAGCCTTTAGAGAGCAGTGAAATTATGTTTGAATAGAAACACAAACATGGTCTCAAATATACATACATGTATCCCAAGCAAGGGCATCACTGTGTCTTTGTTAGAACTGAGGACTCTGGAACGAAGACTGCCTAAATTTGAATTGTGTCTTCTTCCTTTTTTGACTGTGCAGCTTTGGGCAATGAATCTGAACTCTGTGACTCTCTTTCCATTTTTGGAAAATAAATAAGACCCAACTCATTGTTTGGTTTTAAAGACTAAACAGATTAATATTTATAAAACACTTATAGCAATATCCTGTGATAATAAATGCTATGTAATTGTTTGCTATATAAGTGTTTGTTATGTATAACTAAAAAATAATTCATTGAGCTCTCAAAAATTTACTTCTTTAAGTAAGAAGGAAAAGCCTGATTAGGTTTCTATTACCTGCTGGGCACTGAATCAAGTAGTGTTACTTATTACAATAAAACAAATCTCAGAGTTGGGTAAGATTTCACCTCTGGGTTTCATAAATTCTGTAAGGTTACATAATTAGTAATATGAAAATTCTAAATGCAAATGCAAGCCTTTCTGAATTTTGTTTTCTTAACCACTATGAGTATTATAGATTATCTGGACTTAAAAATGTCATTATTGGATTTTTTAAAATATAAGTGGAAGAACATGGTTTATAAGAAACTGTGTTTTAAAATAAATAATTGATGCATTTGCATATTGTTCAAATAGAAATAACCTTTGTTTATAATATCATTTATTCAATCACCCTTATAGGATCATGATATGAAAATATTAGTGATTTGACATGCTTTAATTATTTTGACACTTCATACAAATAGTTAAATTAGTCACTTAGTATTATCTTATTATTTTACCATTTTAGAAGGAGATGCTTACAGTTACAGTCACTATATAAAATGCTGTTTGAAGTCTGCAGTACAAGGAGATTACTTCTTCTTCTGAGACTAATTTGTCAATAACTCATTTATGCTGCCATGAGGTGCTTTTCAAATCTTGTCACTTGAATGAATTCTCAACGTTTTAAAACAGTTTTGACAGAGAAACATGGTACTTCTATTTACCATACTGTGTCTTGTGAGTGTATATGTATATAGACAGCTATCCACACATATCCTATCACATATCACATACAAGGCCCACAGGCGCAGCAAAGCCAGACTCTCTTAGAGGTAAAGAAGTTCAGACCTACAGAATCTTAATGCCTCACTGAGGAACACCAGTTTTCTGGAATTTCATTTTATCTTTTTCCTTCATAATATTTATAACAGCAATGTTTAAACACTAATTGAATCGATGTTTCCACATCTTTACACAATTTTAAAAACTAAGAAAAAATGGGCGATTCACAAGATGTCATCCAAAAACTAGGTTTAAGTTAATCTTTCAATTAGAAATAAGTTGAAAGGTATGTGAGCCTGAATCTGGCACTACAAATGGGCCCTTCATGTTGTACTGGACTCTGGAGAAGAAAGTAAAGGGAAAAGGTGACCATGGATGTGGCAGAGGCTCTCCACCTGCATCATCTCTTCACTTATTTTGTGAAAACTGAGATTTAACAAAATTAAACACAAATCTTGTGTTTTTTCCCTAGTTTTTAGCTACATGTTCACTAATAAATTACATAAATTGTTTTGGATCTCTTTATTTTTAAAATATCTATCTCAGTAGGTTGTTATAAATAATTAACTGAGACTGTCCATTTAAAGCATTTCATTCAGCACCAGACACACAGAAAGACATTCAGTAGATGGTAGCTTTATTTTTACTTTGAAAAGTTTGAAACTAAATAAATGCATAATTTATTAAGGCAATTTTACTAAATGTAACAAAAGCAGCTTAATATTTTTTCAAGAAAAAAATACGCTTATTTTAATAGCAGAAATGAAGGACTCAAAAATTCAGTTTAAAATATGTTCATAAATAGATAAACAACAAGTTTATACTGTATAACACAGGGAACTACATACAATATCTTGTAGTAACTTATGGTGAAATAGAATATGAAAACAAATATGTGTATGTTCATATATGACTGAAGTGTAGTGTTGTACACCAGAAATTGACACATTGTAAGCTGACTGTACTTCAATAAAAATACATTAAAAATATGTTTATAAACACACACAAAAAGAAATTAAAAATAATTAAATTGCTTTAAAGATTACAATAAAATAACTTGTTAGCTTTTATATTTTCATTTTGTTGATTCTAAAATAAAGCATATAATATTGTCAACTGTTTCTGAAAAAAAAAAAAGACTACTACCTGAAACCAAATAAAAGAGATCATTGACACAATAACAATGCTTTAAATAATTAATATTGCTCTTTTGGTGTGAGTCAACATATGTGAAGTGCTTGCTCTTTGCTAGGAGCTGTGTGATGCCTTTTATATTTGTAGGCTTATTTAACCTTCACAATTAGTCCAAGACAAAGGGAATTATTACCTCCTTTTGCTGATGAAGAAACTAAGAAACAGAACTGTGAAATAATTTACCCAAGATAACAGCTATTACTTGGAAAAGCTAAAATTGTTAGCCAAACTGTGTGAATGAAGATAAACGTTCCTAATCACACACTTATATAGAACAGGTTATGATTTAAAATGGTGTGAAATGGCTCCAATGAACTAAACTGACACAGCATAAGTGTCACCAAGTGTTCAATGTCAGGCTACCCTTGTAGCTGAGTTGCAGGAAGTGGAATGCTAGGAAGGGTGTCTAGAATGTTAAAACCAAATATCCCTGCTCTTAAGCATCAACATGCTTTCAAGATTACCTGCACAGCACGCTTGAAACATAAGATACCAGATGTTGATTTACCATTTCAGTACAATGCAGATTTCTCAATATATGACACAGAATTCAGATAAAGCCTCTCTTTTCCAATACTGCTTCTTTAATGAGGAAGAGGATTTTGTGGTCAAACAGGATTAAGATCTCTCTCTGTCTCTCTCTTTTTTTTCTCTTCCCTTTTATAATTCAGTAACTCAAAATTTACAAAATGTGTTTCACGTGGAAATCACTAAGAATGAAGCAGTGGGTGAGACATATTCTGAGTGGATCTGAGCACTGGAAGTGACAAAGTTGGTTCATTTATCAGCATGGTGACTCTAAATAAGCCACAATTCCTTGTCTTCTGATGCCTCCCTGTCCAATGATTTTTCTGTTACTTGACAGCCAAACAACTTCTCTGTAATTCTTTTCAGTGCACTTTTTACTTCCTGATTCCTCAAGCTATAGATCAATGGGTTCAACGTGGGAACCACCACCACATAAAACACCGAAGCAAACTTATCTGTGTTCAGAGAATGGCTTGACTTGGGCAGTAGGTACATTAAAATGATTGTCCCATAAAATATGGTGATGGAGGTCAGGTGGGAAGCACAGGTGGAAAAGGCTTTCTGTCTTCCTTCAGCAGAATGGATCCTCAGGATGGCAAGGAGGATGAAGACATAGGAAATGATCATGACCAGTAGAGAGCAGAGCGTATTGAACCCAGCGATGACTAACAACATCAGCTCTTTGACCTGAGTGTCAGAACAGGCCAGAGCAACCAGGAGCACATCATCACAGTAGAAGTGATTGACCATATTGGAGCCACAAAAAGACAACTGGAATGTTGCCACTGTCTGTACAAGACCCACACTGAACCCATAAACATACGTGCTAGTGATGATTCCGTTACAGAGTTTTTTAGGCATGAGAATGACATAGAGTAAAGGGCTGCAAATGGCCACATACCTATCATATGCCACGATTGAGAGCAAATACTGCTCACAAACTACAAATGTGATGAAACAGCACACCTGAAGGGTGCATGAATAAAATGTTATGCTTTTAAAATCACATAGGAAATTCACCAAGGTGTTGGGGTTGACAGAGGATGTAAAAGAAAAATCAACAAAATCCAGATGGCTGAGAAAAAAATACATGGGTATGTGAAGCTGAGGACTGACTTGTATTAGCACAATCAAACCAAGATTACCCACAACACTAGCTAAATAGATTACTAGGAATACACCAAAGAAAATGGCTTGAAGCTCTGGATTATCTGTAAGTCCCAAGGGGATAAAGTCAGACACTGTTGAATAATTGCTTTTTGGCATGGTACAGATTTTTAAATATTTTTACAATAAAACCCCCCAGAGTACATATTCTGTTTATTCCTGTCTCCCTTGGCAATAATCAAGCAGATATTAGAAGCTGGTTCTGACCCAACATGATCTTATGATGGATGTGTTCCGAGGAGAATCTTCACATTAGCTCTGGCAATGGAAATAAAAGCAAAAATCAACAAGTGGGACCTAATTAAACTTATAAGCTTTTTCACAGAAAAAGAAACCTCAAACACAAAGAAAAGACAATATTTGCAAAGAATGTGACTGACAAGGGCTTAACTTCCAGAATGTAAAAACAGCTCATGCAACAACAATAAAAGAAACAACCCAATCAAAAAATGGGCAGAAGACCTAAACAGACATTTCTGCAATGTAGACATACAGATGGCTAATAGGCCTGTGAAAAAATGCTCAATATCTTTAATCATCAGAGAAATGCAAAAGAAAACTCTAATAAGGTATTACCTCACATCTGTCAGAATGGCCATCATTACAGTGTCCACAAATGATAAATGTTGGAGAGACTGTGGACACTGTTGGTGGGAATGTAGATTGGTGAAGCCACTATGGAAAACAGTATACAGATTTCTTAAAAAACTAAAAATAGGCTTACCATATGATCGAACAATACCACCCCTGGGCATATATGCGAAGAAAACTCAAGTTCAAAGGTATGCATGCACCCCAGTGTTCAAAGCAGCATTATTTACAAGGGCCAAGTCAAGACATGGAAGCAAACTAAACGTCCATTGACAGATGACTGGATAAAGAAAATGTGGTATACGTATATACAATGGAATACTACTCAGCCATTAAAAAGAATGAAATAATGTCATTCAAAACAACATGGATGGACCTAGAGATTATCACATTAAATGAAGCAAGTCAGAGAAAGACAAATAGCATATGATACGACTTATATGTGGAATCTTAAAAAATGAGGCAAATGAACTTATTTGCAAAACAGAGACAGACTCATAGACATAGAAAACAAACGTGGTTATGGGGATGGGAAGGAGAGTGGAGAGATAAATTAGGAGTTTGGAGTTAGAAGATACTAACTACTATGTATAAAACAGATAAAACAAGGTCCTACTGTATAGCACAGGGAAATATTCAAAATCTTGTAATAAACTATGATGGAAAAGAATCTGAAAAATAATATGTATATATATATACACACACACATATATATATATGACTGAATCACTATGCTGCACAACAGAAATTAACACAGTGTTTTAAATCAACTACACTTCAATTAAAAAAAATAACAATATATCTTCTTAGATTCTTGACCTTGGGATCAGGGACACTGCCATCATTCCACTTGCAAGTCTCACTCCCATGGCTCTATTTGAAAAAATGATTTAAATGGCAATAGATCAAACGCTAAATACCTAAAATTAATTTTTTTAATGACCATAATTTTCTGCCCTTTCTTTCACCTCATTTATAACACTTCAAATTTTTACTCACTGCACTGGTATAGTTAAATGAAAGTCAGTGGTATTATAAGTAAAATAATACAAAATAATTTTGGTAGAGGATACATATACATGTGATTATACTGTATGCTAGACCAGCACTTTAAATTAATGATGTCTCTCCCTACACTATATTAATATATATATATATATAATGAGTGTCTTTTCCCAACATACTTACTAGTTACAAAGGAGAAAATTTAATTAAACATGAAATGACTAGCCAATAATAAGGTTTCCATCAGACTGATCAAATTAAATGATAGATGATACCCACTGTTGGTAAAGGCATGGGAACGTGGCATGGGCTTACACATCCAATAGAGGCGTAATTGCTTTCATCTTTCTGGAGGGCAGTGTAAGAGTAAGCATCAAAACTGTTTAAAATAGCCCTGCCACTTGCTATAATGACTTTAACTCTAGGAACTTAGGAAAGTCATGAAAGTATGCAAGTGCCTGAATTGTTCTGTTTACTTACTCCAAAAAAGGAAATTGTCTAGATATATTCTAATAGTTGTTTAGATCTTACATGGCTCTTCAGTAAAATAGTAAATGGTAACTTTAAAAGCTGAAATAGGTCTACATTTATTGATATTGAAAAGCGTTCATGATATAATCAAGTTTTAAAAGCAGCATGCTAAACAGGTTATACAGTGATAAATAATTCCTGCATATCACATCACATGTAATGACCTAGGGATATGTATGCAAACAGAAAAATGCTCATATTGTATGTGTCAAATGTTACCTGTTGTTCTATCTGTGAGGTGATACTGTGGTCCTTCCTTCCTTCCTATTCCTCTTAATCAGTCTTCATGGTCTGTGCTGTGCTCTCTGTCCACACACTTGATGTCAGTGTCTTATGTATATTTCCATCTTGCATTCCATGTGTATGAATAGTGACAACTTAAGTTTTCATATTGTTATTGCTATAACTTGTACTTATCTAGTGCCCATATGAATGTTTGAAGTATTCTGAATTATTTACCACTAAAATGAACTTCATAATCTCATCTCTTGGGGGGAAATGTCTCATTGTGATATGTTTCTTAGGTAGATTCATAGGTTAAGAAATTTGAACTACTTGGCTAATTGAAAGCAGTCTTTCTCAAAAAGGACAAAATCAATTAACAAAATCATCATATTTCAGGGAAAAATCATGACAAATTTTTTCTTTTATATTAATAGTTTTGTAGCATATCTTCAGTGTTAACCTGAAATTCTTAAATTTTACTGTAGATAGATTTCTAAATGTTTATCATATTCAAATAAGTAGTAGGAAATCTGAAAACTATTAATTCAAAAATCTTTTACTCTTAAATGTTTTTATCCAATGTCTTTTTTGATCTTATGACAATAAAATTAGCAGTTGATATTATTTTCACCTTCTTACTGATGAAGAAACTAAGGTATACAGAACTGAAAAAAATTGCCAGAGATCTTTTTTTGACCCAGGAAATGTCAGACCCAGCAGGCTTTTAGATGCCAAGCAATCTAGGCCCTTTCCTAGAGGAGCTGTGATGCAGTGGTTGCTCCAGCCTGCCAAGACAGGAGGTCAAGGACAGTAATGGCAGGCGGCCAGTATCTAGAAGACAGATTCAAAACCTGCTGCAGGTGCTTTGTGAGAAAACTGGGAGCAAATGAAATGGTCCAATAGTAGGCAAATGTGTTTAAATAAACAATGAAAAAATTAATGTTTGAGAACTATGGATTAAGCTAGCCCTGTGTTCTATGAGCAATGAGTATATGTATTAAATTTCCCCCTCTAGCTGTTAGTAGCAGCTTTCTAGTTTTTGTCATTAAGCATTCAAATGGCATATATATATTAATACACATATGTATTAAAATGGTATGCATGAGTTGCAAACTCAAAATCTTTTTCTGTGTAACTGAAAATTATGAAATTATTACACTTATTTGAAATGCATACATGCTCATCTCTATCTCTGCCTCTCCATCTGTGTATCTACCTGTCCATATCACAGTTACCAGTTATGTAGGATAACCCCCATTTATAAATTGCTCCCTCAAGTTTATTAGTAGAGTTGGGACAAGAACTGAGGTCTTCAGACTCAGAGAAGGAAGGGAAAAGATAGGCATGCACCTGCCATTTATTATTACCTTTTGCATGTTGTTTAAGAGTTTAAAAGTCTCCAAATTCTGTAGCATTGTCCTTATTTAATTGGTAACTAACCTCGTGAGAACCCACACCTTGTACATCGCCATCCTTGGACTACAAGGTGCATGTTCTTCTCATGAGGATGCATTGCCTAATGGGTTCATTGTGTTCTAAGGAGCTATTCCTTTCCCAGCAATGACCAACTTACCCAAGGTCTGCCCAGTATAACTGCATATAATCCTTGCTGCTGGCAAGATGATCTATAATGTTTCAATTATTCTGAGTGTGTTTATTTAGAATGCATGATACCTCTGGGATTCTATCTTGAATTACATTATTATTATTATTAAATTTTAAACAGTTGGAAAAAATATAATGAGGTCTCATAGGCTTTAAAAAAAAGAGCAATTCACTTGAGAATCAGTCTTTAGAGACCAAACCAGACTTTAGGTCATGTTAAATCAGTGAAATTGAAAAGGTTAGGATATAATATTGTTCTCTTGAATAAAGAGAATTTGTTAAATATATCAAATGGAACAAATTTATAATGTTGTATTTTTTGTAGAAACTAGCACATCAGGAAAAAATATTTGTGCTATGCATCTTTGGTTTTCACATGGGGTATTGTTAATACAGCTGAAGAATTCTGAACTGGGAATGTTGGACGGGTGGAGAGGCTGAACTTTTGTCCTATACTAGTTATATAAACATATAATAGCTTTTCATGCAATTCTTCATTTGAGAAACAGGAAAATTGGCATAAATTCCTATAGACCAGATAATTAATTATTTTAAATGCATTTTCATTTGAAAAGTAAGAGAATGGGCATAACTTCTTATGGTTACTCTTATGTCTGAAATCTCATTCTAAGTAAAAAATCTATAGAAAATTTTATTGTACAGTGAATAGATTCATAGAAATCTCATATTAGGAGGAGGCATTCTAATTTTTTTAAGAGAAAAAAGTGAAGGAAATTCCCTTTTTATTTATTCAAGTCACTTTCTTAACTTCATGAACATAAAAGCCTGGTTTCTACCGATGATCACTTTTTTTCAAGGCATCCTTCACCTCCTTGTTCCTAAGGCTGTAGATTAAAGGGTTCAGCATGGGAATGATCACCATGTAGAAGACAGAGGCCATCTTGTCTGTGTCCAGGGAATGGTGAGAGCTTGGCTGTAAGTATATGAAGATGAGAGACCCGTAGAATATGGTGACTGCCAGCATGTGGGAGCTACACATGGAGAAAGCCTTGCATCTCCCCTCAGCTGAGCACATCCTCAGGATGGCAGAGATGATGTACAAGTAGGAGACAAAGACAACCAGAAGGGAGGAAATGAACTTGATACCAGCACAAACAAAGATCCACAGCTGCTTGGTGTGAGAGTCTGAGTACGTCAGCCTGAGGAGAGGCATGTCATCACAGTAGAAATGGTTATGGATGTTGGAGTGGCAATAGGAGAGGCGAAAGGTGAGGATGGTATGGAACAGGGTGATCAGGAAGCTGTAGCTGTAGGGGGCAGCCACAAGCTGGATGCAGATTCTTGGAGACATCACAACTGTTTAGAGGAGAGTGTTACAAATGGCCACGTAGAGGTCATAGGCCATGGAAGCCAGGAGCAAACACTCAGCTGTCATGCAAGCCAGGAAACAGCCTAATTGAGCAGCACATGCATTGAAGGAGATCATGTTCTGTTGGTACAAGAAGTTCCCAAGCATCTTGGGTGTGATGACAGAAGCATAACAGAAATCAACAAAAGTCAGGTTGCTAAGAAAGAAGTACATTGGTGTGTTGAGTCTTGCATCCATTCTAATGACCAGGATCAGACCCAGGTTGCCTACTACTGTGAAGAGGTAGATGGATAAGAACAGCACAAAGAGGTGCATCTTCACCTCCTGACAATCCGTGAGGCACACGAGAATGAACTCTGTCACCTGTGTGCGGTTGATCTGGGTCATGCATCTTCAGTATGTCTGGATGAAGAGAGGAGAAAATAAATCTAGCTTAATCAAATAAAATTTAAATTGTAATACCCTTTAAAGCCATTTAATTGTTAGCAGGAAAATGCTAATATTAAAATTATTAGCATCCTTGAAGCCTGGGGGTGGGACAAAGATCAAAAAGAAATCTTTAGTAGCAAAGGCACATTTCTTTCCCAAAGTCAATTGTATTTAAAGTTAAGAGCCGTGGGATATGATTCAGTCCACACTGGCTCTCTTTTCAAAGCTCTTGACTTTATATTATTTGAATTTTACCATCAATTTTTCAAAATTTTGAACTATTGTTTTTTTCAAAAAAGAATCCTAACATTGAGAACATAAAGGAAATTGAATCTTCTGCAGTGATATTACCCAGACAGACTTGCCCGTGTGATACAAACTCAACATTGCTTCAATGCTATATTCATCTGTTGTATACCATTACTTATTGCAAAGAAGTCACCATACATTACTACAGATTCTTCATAATTGTGTTAATGCAAATGCTGGAAATACATAACTTTATGAAAGATGCTATAGCATGCTTTGCAGGCTGTTTATTTACTTTGTTTCTTTTATGCCCATTCTACAGATGGAGAAAGAACTCTGAAAGATTATGCACCAGGAGTATGCTCAGACAGCCAGTCTCTAGCACAGCTGGGATTCAAACTTGTATTTTTCTGAAGCAGCAACCCACCCACTATTAAATTCTCAATACTCTGGATTTATTCTGTTGGTGCATTGCCTAGATTTCGCCAAGCGTTTGTTAATACAATGTTTCACAGACATCTTTCTATGTAAAACATCAACTGAACTATTCAAATTCAATGAAAACCTTCAAATTTTGAAAACATTTTGCTTAGTTAAAATAAAAGTGATATTTACTTTCTAATAAAATTATATCAATGTACATGGCTCCAAACTGAAAACATACAGATTTGGATTGTTTTTATATTAAGTTTCATGTTTTTACTGTACTATTTTTGTGAAAGAATTTCAATCTAAAATGAAACTGGAGGATAGAAAGTGGAAAATCTCACACATATGCCCAAGGGCAAACAGAAGGTAAGGACTGGTGGGGAGTGACAGGCTGATATCTTGTAAATGCCTGATGTACCGAACACCAAAATTTATCCAAGAATCTCTCCACATCCTTGAGCCCATAAACTTGCTGCTTGGACTTGTGAAAAACTCAGAAACAGCCAGAGCAAAGTGAGTGAATAGTAACTGGTAGAAGTTTTCCATGAACATATCAAGGATGGTCTCTGTTTTGTTTTTTTTTAATTTAAGATTTTGTAGAATGCACCCAGATATGCTTGTTTTAACTGACTCTGATTGAACGCCCCCTTGTTTATACCCACTCCATAAATACAGCTTACCCTAAACCCTCAATGGATTTGTTTGTAGCTTGCTAGAGTTTTATGTTTCCCAAATTACAGCTCAAACTATTCCCAAACCAACCCATTTTGTATGAATTATGCTTACCTCAGTTTCTCTCTCTTTTTTAAGTTGACATTTGAAATGAATTATCTTCATTAATTTTACCTATCCTTTTTGTCTGTTGTTCATAATTGAAATATAAAAATCAATATAAGCTTCAATTTAAGACAGAATAAGATAATTATAAATGAGTTTTGTTTATTGCAATACATTTTCTTGTAAGTATATCCCATAATGTCTCATATCATATTTATCTCTCTTTCTCCACAAAAAATTTAAAAACAGTTTTAAGAAAACATATATTGCTCTGCACATGTTAGAAATTAGACTTGCAGAATCATCAGCCAATGCATTCTGATTCTTTCTACTCATGCTACATTAGAAGCATTTATTTTATCATGTTGATAATGATCTTTTATATCAAACAGCAGAAGGGCATACCATTAAAAAATATGAGACTAGAGTTTGAATCATTGTGATGTTATGTACTAGTGAGTGTGTTTCTTAGTGAAATTACTCAGGCTTCTTGGTTTGTTTACTGAAAGAAACAACAGAGGCACACTCCTTCTTGGAAAATAAATGTAAAATTTCCATTTAAACTCACTTATACTGTTGTATTTATGAGAAGGAAATACTATGGAATTTCTGTAATGAACACTTGCTTTTCAAATGACAGGTAACTATTGAAAAGTATCATTTCATTGATATGTGTACCAAGTGGGATACAGTGGAAAGAACCAAGAATAAAACTGGGAGACCTATATTTAAATGGCTCCATCACCCTCTAGTCACAGTAATTTTAGCATGTCAAAAATTCCTTTGTCCCTCAGTTTCTCAATCTGTAAATGGTGCTATTTTATATCTAAAAAATACAAACATTAAGATAAAATAATGTGTCTGCACATTGCCTACATGAATAGATTTTAAAATAGAAAATATTATGTTAAAATTGTTGCCCTGATCTAGTAAAATGTAGATGTAGGGTGAAGTCAGAGTAATCACTTTTAAAATTCACTAGTAGCGAGGTAGGCAGTACTTATTGTTCAGTGTAAGATACTAGAACATGAAAATTACACAACAAGACCCAGACAGTCCTTATCTGTTGGATGCAGACATCTGTATTTAAAGATTTATATGCAATATATATGTTAAATTAAAGACATAGAAGAGTGTCTCATTTTTATTTTTAGCTCTTCAAATATAGTCTCAACAAAGAATAAATTAACAAAGGAATATATAGCCTACCTGATACATTTTCTTATGTCAGGAAACAGATGTAAGGATACATCAGGAGAAGATAGATGTTCTTCATAAAGCATGGACATCAAAATCAAAAATAATTTTTAGCTGTGTCTTTGTGCAAGTGTCTACAACTTTCTATGGGAAGAGGACAATCTCTGATGCTATTGATCATTACGTGAGATGAGTAGGTCATGGGAGTATTTAAAAGCTTAGTTAGTGGTCCCACAATATATAAATTCCATTTTGAAATAATCAAGCAACTGTTTGATTAGGAATTTGGCTTACAAGGCCCATAATACCAGCTAAGACTCCCCTGTTCAGCAGCTATAAGAACTTCAATATGACATTTTATCTTATCTTAAAGGTGGCACATGCAAATGAATGCAAATGTATTTGAAAGTATATTATATATGATCTTTTAGCATCTAACCCATGATATTTTGTCTTAAACTTCCATTTACATCTTTTCTCTTCTGCCACAGCCAACACACATTGATCTAATTAGAATAATTGTTTTGTGGTCCTCGGTTACAATAAGAAGACTGTACATGCATCCCTGCTTCATATGTTCTTTTTCCTGTGCTCATGTCTACCAGGTGAGTGGAGAATGAAGGGTTGGAGGAAAAACTCCTATTTATCCTTCAAGGTCTATCAAAATCCCATCATTCCTGTAAAGATCTCCCTAAATTCCAATTCCCATGCTCTGTTACCTATCAGTTTTCATTTTTGCATTCTGGAAACATTTTATGGATAAATTATTTGCACATCATTTGTGGTTTCCATCTGATTCCATATTTGTTTTTTGAAGAGACTGTAGACTCCATGGGTAGAAACCATGACTTTTTGATTCATTTCCTGATGTAGCCCCTTCTAGATGCTTGGCAATGGGGAATTAAAGGTTAATTTTGGTAATAAAATTTCAATTTATTTCTCCTGCTCATAATTAATGTTCTTTAGTTATTTCAAATATATTAAGGGATGTAGTGATGACAATTATAAGGTGCTCACCTCTCATTCTGGGTAAAATGACTAACTTTTGCAAAAATGAAAACAGTTTAGACATAGTTTACAATATAATCAATTAAGTGCCTGACTTGTCCAAATGATTGAATAGATTCTATTTTAGAGATCTCAAATTTTTACTCCAAACTAATAAAATGTATATCATATAATAACACCTACTTATACAGCTGAAATAAAATTAGAAGAAACACTCTTTGCCCTCATTTCTAAAATGTCACCCAAAAAGTTTTATTTTAAAATCTATTCTATTCTAGTTGATTTTAAAAATTCAGATTTTTGTCACAATTTTTAAAAACAATCTTTAAAACTACCTGGGTAGAAGGTATTCCTATTTCTTCTCCGAGTGGGTTTGTGCAGCAGTGAACTGCAGGGTTTTATCAATGACCTACCCCAAGGAATCTTACTGAGGGTCTGATGTAAGATCATCAGGAAAGTTACAGACCACACCCCAGAGGGAGCCCACAGCCTGCTGGAGATCAATTAGCATTGCTCTCCTGTTTGAGGAACCGCCCTAGCATCTCCTCATTTTTGAGCTGCTATCATTTACTGATTGCTGTCATAATTGTTCATAATGTTTTTGCTCAAAGACAGGATTTAAATCTATCCTTATAAAAGATAAGAATCTTTCCAACAGCATATCTTTCAAAGAACTAAATATCTAACTCTTCCAAGGATCTATTTCTGAACATGTTGAGACAAGACCCTCTTTGGCTTACTCTTTGAAATGCTTATGAAATATTAATTTCCTCTTTCAGGTTATCTCTATCCTTTATTCCTTAATTTCCTTGGTGACCCCATCTAAACAGCAGTCTTCCAGATTGATTTCTTAGCCAATCTGTGTCCATAGCAAGGGTGCTCAGAAAGAATATTATTTTAAAACATATTAAGAAACAATGCATCTGCTATGAACTCAACTGTATCCTCCTGAAATTCACAGGTTGAAGCCCTCCCCTCCACTGTGATGGTGTTTGCAGATGGGCCTTTGAGTACCTCCCAGAGGAGGTTAGGGTTAGATGAGGTCATGAGAATGGGACCCTCATGATGGAATTAGTGCCCTTATAAGGAAAAACACTAGTATTCCCTCTCTCTCTCTCGCTCATTCTACACTCCCCTCCTATCCCCCCACCCCCACCACATGCACTCACACAGAAGAGGTCACATGATCATACAGTCAGGTAGCAGCCATCTGCAATCCAGGAAGAGAGCGTCTACAAATAACCAGATTGTCCAGAGTTTTGATCTTTGACTTTCTGCCTCCTGAGCCATGAGAAAATAAATTTCTGTTGGTAAAAGCCTCCCAGTTTTTTAAAATAGTATTTTGTTATGGCAGTTCAAACTAACAAAAACAGCATCTTTAAAGAAATAAAATAATCCTCAGTACTGAAAAGGGTTTTATTGGGTTGGTGGGGTGAGGGGGAGGAAAGGAATTATGGAATTATTTTTCTTTTTCCAATATAGTACATTTTCTGTTGTCTTAGTAATTGAGGAGGTCCAGCATTTAATTGAAGGTACACTAGATACTTCAGATATATCTCTGAGAAATTTCAAATAGAGAGAAGGTGAAAAACACAAATTAACTTATATGTAGTGAATTAAACACATAAGTGAGAGGATCAGTAAGGCATTTGATGCAAACTCTAGGGTCCAAAGCAAGGGGAAGTTTGCATCCCTAGGGATTGTGGATTTGATGATGGATAAGCAAACGGTAGTGAATATGGTTTGTGAGGAAACAGCAGGGGACTTATCTGCTTCATATACTGACTTTGAATATACAATTTACTGTGTAGTTTTCTATGTGGCACTGGGCTTCAATATAATGGCTGTGGGAGGGTCGTTGTGTTAGTGTGTGACACTGTACATGATGCATTAACACAAGCAGTTCACTGAACAGGAAGAAGCAGCAAATCCTTACATTGCACAGCTTGGCATGATAGCAATTTGTCAGTGTAAATCAGGATATGTGTACTAGCATGAAATATGCTTAAGATAAGTAATTATTCTGTGAATACACAGTAATTAATGTTGTTTTAAATGGGCAAACATACTTAATATAGATGGAAAAAAGCCCTGGTTTTGTTTATGTCTTGTTATAAAATGGCATGGTTTGTATTTGGTATAGGGATGTTGGAAAATTAACTAAAAATCTTCTATATAAAGTCATGCATACAAATAAATTAGTTTGAATTTGAATGACAACATAGTGGAGTTATTAACCACAAATTGTTAGGATTGTGTTTTTATAATGTTATTTCAACATGCGTTTTTTTATATATCATCAAAGGCTCTTCCCAGAGAATGTTTTATTTTCTCATTTCTTAAACTTTAGGAGAAAGAGTCCAATTCAGTTGATCAAAGCTTTGGGGAGGGGACAGTTCTTGACTGGGAAATATATTCAGGGAGTTTTTAAGATGAAGTAACCGTTCTGCATGTTACCTAAGTTACCTGACTCTATGCATTTTTATCATAAAATTCATAGAACTGAATACTGCAGGGGCAAATTTAAAATGCAAATTAATAAAAAGTTAACTAGATTGTTAGCCAATACCAGTGGCTGGCAGAATGCCGGCCACACTATGGCAAATGTATTTAATTCTGTTATCGATGTATGACATAGCTACACTCAAGTTGGGGGATTTACTGACCTAAATAATTTGGAAAATTGTGTTTTTATTAGAAAGTGTAAAACTATAGGCAAAAGAAACTGAATACAAACTTTACATTCTAGTTTGTAAATTTCTTTCGTGGGAGAGTTCAAGTTAATTCTTGAATTACTGTACATATGTGTTAAGTTTGAACAAATAATTAAACATCTTTTAAGTGGACCAGGTTTCTCACTGTTGGAGAGGAACTTTACAGATAAGTATGCAGTTGAAGCTAGAGTGAATACTGTGGCCCTGGATTAGGGTAGGAGTGATATCAGAATAAATTCAGATTTATCCTTATGTATAAATATATATACTTATATACATATATATACACATATACATGTATATACACACACACACACACATGCATAATACATGAATATGGATGTGGATATGTATATGTGCATAGTGTTCTCTTCAATTCTTCCCTGGGAAACATTCCTCAACATTGTCTTTTTCACTTGTATAAAGAAAGTTTGGGAGTCTCCCTAACCCCCCACGCAGCAGATCTTCATTTGAAAGCCCAGGAAAAGCTGAAAGAAGTTTTCATTGCATCTCCAGTGAGAAAGTACCATTGGGACTCATTTATTTCACATTCCTTTTTGAGTTGTCACCAGAGAGTGATTGGTAAGAACCTGGGAATTGAGCCTCTATAAATAAACTAAATGTGTTAATATAGTTATTTAGAAACTTCTTTGTATTGGGAATAAATTATGACAAAAATTATGACAAATGGGGATCATAGAAACCTTAGATCCCCAAACATGTCTTTAAAATTAACCTCATTTCAATAACATATTTTTAATCAGAACTTCACAGCAATTTTCACAATTTCATGTTTTCCCTAGCAGCATTATTAAAGAAAATTTATCCTTAAGAGTTTGAAAAGAATAACATTTTCTAACCAGTGTTGGCTGTCCAGATCTCAAATTTTCCAAGAGACAAAATTTATTTTTTTAATCTTAGATTTTACAATTTTCAGTCCATAGTGGACTTTAGATCCTCATGAGTGATACTGCACTTAATAAAACTTACAATTGCTGATAAAAATGGACATGAATGTTATAAGGAATGGAGGAGATTTAGTCATGGTTCAGGAGTAACACCTAGTGAGAGGGATTTCCCTTGGCAAAGTAGAATTCCTAGGATGCTTATGAGAAGTTGAAAACCAGAAAATTACTGAACAGCATGGGATCATAGGTCATATTGAATCCCACCATTTTCAGACAGTGCTTTAAAAATAAGCTGGTTTTCTGGTGATGACTCAAGTGGTTTCTGAGTCATCTGAAGTCAGTTTTGTAGAAAATGTGTTAAGAACAGCAACTGGACAGAGATTTGTGTCTATCACCTCATTCTACCAGAGTAAATGTAGCTTTTATTGTTTATTGTTATTAACATTAAGAATTCATTTTTGAGCAAAATAATTCTGTAAAAAATTAAAGCCATATACCTAACACAATCCCATTATTCTACTGATGAGAAAATGCACACCTTAAAAGGGAAACAGTAAATTTCCAATAGTAATTCAGCTAGTGGTTCTATCGTTAAGTCAAGTCCATACCACCCAACATCCACATCTATTCATTTGTCTTCATTCTCCCTCAGAAAAAGGATCCAGAATTTTGTGATTAAGAACAAACTAGGTCTGATTAGATATTCTAAAGAATTCTTCAGACTTTTTTCCAAGTTTTGTGTTTTAAACTTTTAAGCCAATTTTGTGGTAGGAAGAGGTGCTGAAAGTACTCAAGTAAGATTCAGCAGGCTAAGAAATGTTGATAAATGCCAAACAATTTTAATGTTTCAAAATATGTTTATTGTCAAAATGACATGGCTTGCTGGAAAATTACACAAATAATGTAGTGTATAGAAATTATAATACCAAGTTGAGTTCACTCAAAAGGAGACACTGAGTCAATGATTTGTGTAACTGTGATTTATTAGGAATTGCACCCAAAATAGTTATTGGGATGAGAGGTGGGACCTAAAAAAAGAAGTAAGCCAAGGAATGGTGTAGTGTCAACATCCCACGATAGAAATTTTGGTCAGATTCCATGGAATATTTCTGGGAAAATTGTAAGTTAAACCTCAGAATTCCTCTGAGTGAGCAAAGGAGACTGAGTATTTATAGCTGACCCTATACAACTCCTAAACCATAAATGCATGAGTTAATCTGTGCATAACTTAGAGTCAGTCCTCCTTATCAGCAGTTCCTCTGCATTCCCCAGTTCAACCAACCACAGACCTTGTAGTACTGCTGTATTTACTATTGGAAAATATCCATGTGTAAGTGAACCCATGTAGTTTAAACCTGCATTGTTCAAGGGTCCACTGTATACTTCTGCACATGTGTCAGTCACTGACAAAGGGCTGTCTCCCATGGGATATAAATTTCCAGTAACTTCTGCCTGGCATGCAGGCATTACCACTTCAGGTAACCTGAAGCAGTTCTCCAACAAAGAGATGTAGGCATTGCCTCTTAAGAGGGGAAATGCACCAGGAGCTGCATACAAATATGTTAAAGAGGTCTTTTGAGGTAGTAGTTTTCAGAGTGCAGTACTTGACAAGCAGCATGAAGAAAACTTGGTATTGGTTTGCAAACTTGAGAGCTTCTTGGGTGAAATCTAAAACCACCTATATAAGAAGGGAAAGGAGAGACCAAAGAAAGAGGCAGGTCACCCCAGATTGGTTGGTGGCAATTTTAATAAGCAAAGGAATGTGTATATGAGACTTGACTTCAGGTGGCCAAGAAATTCATCAAGTTGTGTACATTAAAGAGGTACAGCATTTTGTAGGTCAATCACATTCATCAAACCTCAAGAAATAGGTTTGAAAAAAGATATATATCATAAATGCCTGAACTGTCAGACTTTTTGAAATATTTTCTCTCTTGAAAAAGAATACAATTTTTAAAAAAGGAAAACTGTTCTCCAGTGAGGAAAGGGAATGAAGCAACAATATAAAAGAATTGAAGCCATAAATACAACAATAACTCCTAACATTACTGAGCATTTTTTATTCATTTGCTTCTGAATCCAAACATCATTCTTCCCCTTAATTTCTTTGAATCATACCTTTATTCATTTCTTTCCTACTCATGACAAGGGATGTTCAAGATTCAGTTAAATTACTTGTCCCTCACCTCTGGATCTACAATTCCAATAATAAGAAAGAGACAAAGAGCTGTAACAAAACATAGGGACAAGATAACTGTAGACTGTAGGAAGCAGTGTCAGTAAATTATACACAAAGATGCATAAGAATAACCTGGGAGAAATATTTCAAACAGGATATTGAGAGAAGGCCTTTCTGAAAGGTGACATTTGAACTGAAACCTAAAGGACAGAAAGGAACCTACTATTGAATAAACCACAGGGCGAACATTCCAGGATTCCAGGCACGAATGTATTTCTTGAAGATGCTGCTCTAGGGTAAAAAGTAACTAAGTTTTGGAGTTTTTTCTTGCTTGTTTGCTTTTCAGGAGAAATTTAATGGATGCCAGTGTGACTGGAATAATAATGAGGAAATGCAGAATTAGTAGAATCAGATGATGTGGGTCACAATAAATATTTGAATTTTATTCTAAGTGAAATGCAAGGCATTGGTAAATTTTAAGGTAAGTGAAAAATATGATCAGCTTTCCATTTTAAAACAATAACTATTTCTATTATGAAAATAATGAATTAAATGATTGGAAAGGGATAGAAATTATGAGCAAAATTTTTAGAACAATTTAAGCAGTTGCTTTAGGAAACCTGGTGAGAAAATTTGTGATATATAGTTATATTCTCAAAAAGGAACATCATGTAAATTTTGGGCAATTGTGTACCCAGTTTTCTTTCACAGGTTATTTTTGTGAAATACACATTTTTTCATTTTAAATAATATTATAGAAATAAAACTGTGATATAAATAATAGCAAAAATCTATTGTTTCAGTAGTGATATAATTTATTTAAATACAGAAGACCTAAGGACGCCAATTCTAATTTTGAAACATAAATAGCTGGATGATATTTAATGATGTGTTGTCTCCAAAAATGTTATAAATCTTGGAAATAAGCTTTACTTTAAGTAGCATATTACTTAATCATTCATAATGCCCATTGTCTTCCAAAATGAAAGTGAATTGGCTCAGTTTAAGGTATAGTTTTGGATCTTTTAAATGTTATTTCTACAGAAATAAAATAAATATTTTCTTCCCACCTCTAATAGAAAATCTGCTTTAGCTTCTTAAAATTTCTGTGGCAGTGAAGGTTGATGGGGCCTCATAAACCACTGAGAGCCCAACTCTGAAGCACAGGAGACTCTAGCATCCACAAATTGTCTTCTGCATCCTTTGGGAAGATGTCTTTTGGGATTGGCTCCTTAACAAGATCTCCCTGTAGGAGTTCAGCCAGACACCCCTGCAGTCTTATTTTGTGGCAGGCTGACCTACATTACTGAAGGGACCTCAACTCCATATATCAGATTGAAGTGTATTTGTAGAGGTAACTCATTTGCAATCAGAGATTTGTTATTGCAAAAATTGCAGTATTGAAAAGCGAGAGACCATTGGGCTAACGGTGAAATTGTAACAAACTCCATCTATAAATTATATTTATATTACGCCACTATCTCTAGTGGGTTTTTTCCCACTTTTACTTCAAAGACACAAGATCCGTACAGTAATTATTTTAAGAAATTGGATAGAGTGGATGTTAAAAGAAAGATGTGGGGAGAGGGTAGAGCTCAGTGGTAGAGCACATGCTTAGTGTGCAAGAGGTCCAGGGTTCATTCCCCAGCACCTCCATTAAATTAAATTAAAAAACCTAATTACCACTCCCCCCACCCCCCCCAGAAAAGGAGGATGTGTCCTCCGAAAAACAATCCTCAGTGATAAAAATATTATTTTAATATTTTCTTTATGATTATATTTCAGGTGAGCAAAGGCAGAAGATGACTCCTAGAGAGGAATCAAAACAATCTTTAAAAATAAAGCCTTTGTGTCATGTCTATAAATTTCCAGTCACACAAATATATTTTTTAAAGACTAACTGTTTTAGATACATATTCTTGTGTGCTTAAAGACTTACAGAATAGTGTAGGAAGAAAACTGGCCTGAAGAAATTCTCTTCTTTGGTGCTTAAATTCTCTTTGCAACAATATTTATTTTTTTGTTATAAGATTTTCCCCTGCAGGCCTTAAATTTAAAGCTGGAAGTTGAAGTATACAGTGAAATGCCATTTATATAGGGTATACATGCATGCACATGGAACAGTGGTTTATACTTTTCAAGAACACAAGAAAACAGATTCACCTTGAATACACTGGGATGGTTACCTCATGGAGGTAGCGGGGACTGAATAAAGAAATAAAGATGGGAAATGTATTCGTTTTCTTGGACTGCCATAACCAAACACCACAGACTTGGTGGCTTAAACAACAGAAATATATTTCCTCAGTTCTGGAGTCTAGAAGTCCCGGATCAAGAGGATAGCACATTTGGGTTCTTCTGTGAGGCCTCTCTCCCTGGCTTGCAGATAAATGATCAATCATTATTGGATTAGGGCTCACGTTGACAACCCATGTGAACTAATTACTCCTTTAAAGGCCTTGACCCCAAATACACTTACATTCTGAGATACTTAGTCTTCAACATATGAATTCTGGTGGGACAAAATTTAGCCCAGAACAAATTGGAATGAAAAATAAATAATAAAAGAGAGGGGCTTTGCCTGGCCTAAAAGTGATAAGGCATCATGACCTGAGGGACGTACTTATTCTGGGCACCTTGCTCTAGGTTTCAAAACACTTGAAAACATGCACATCTCCAGTGGGCAGAAAATGGCTCCTTGAAATCTGCTCTGCAGAAGTAATACAAATTATTAGAATCTATAAAAATCTTCACAAGTATTCTTAGTATGGAGGAATGCTGGACATATGTATATGGTTTGGCAGTTTATTAAACTAGAAGCTGAACCTAGTTACCAATATGGTACTTTGTACTTGATAATCTAGTATTTTTCACTTTACCCACACTAGTTGGTGGAGAAATAGTATTTCAGTGTTATTGTAATTTCATTTCTCTGATGACTAAGGATGTTAAATCTTTTTGTTTTTTTTTAACATTATTTATTGATTTATAATCATTTTACAATGTTGTGTCAAATTCCAGTGTTCAGTACAATTTTTCAGTCATTCATGGACATATACACTCATTGTCACATTTTTTTCTCTGTGATTTATCATAACATTTTGTGTATATTTCCCTGTGCTATACAGTGTAATCTTGTTTATCTATTCTACAATTTTGAAATCCCAGTCTATCAACCTTTTTGAATGTGTTTACTTACCATTCATATCTCTTCTGTGAAGTGTTTTTTTCAGGTCTCTTCCTCCATCTTTTTAGATTGTCTTTTAGTCATTAACTTATAAAGGACATTTGTGTGTATCTTGGAGCCCATTGACTTACTTTTGTTTCTTGGCTGATAATCAATTGAATACACACATGTGCACATCTTTTGGACTCTAAACTCTGTTCCATTCCTCTCTGTATCTATTTCTATCATATATTTCTCTACTTTGATTATTATAAATTTATAGTCTTGAAATCGGCCATGTAAGTTCTTTCACTTTGTTCTTCTTTGAAATTGTTTCAGCTGTTCTGGGTCTTCTCTCTGCTAAATGGAAACAGACATAAAAGCCAGACATGACCAACCTTGACTTTATGCCTTGAGTGTAGGTCCAGATTTGCCTGCTCACTTCAAGAGTGGTCACCTTTAGTAGCAGTTATTAAATTATTTTAATATTAAAATTGATTTTGAACTTAAAATTAAGTCTCATTGAAAGGTATACTTTGGTCTAAATACTGTAGAGTTAACTTAAGGGATGAGTCACTCAGAGGGTGAGGATAAAATATTAAAAAGAGATAATTTTTCCTTTTGGAGACATCTCTTCCCAACACCTTGAAGTCAGAATGATTTCCTGTTACATGTGGGAAACTTGAAGTGTTTGAGAAAGTTCCTTCAAGAAAGAGTATACTTTGCTGTCTTAATAGAGGAATAATTAGATAGGAATTGAGGAAATCATTCCAGAGTCAGGAAACCAATCACAAGGACTTTTAGAAATAACTAGGGGTTGAGTGAATGCAATTGAGTCAGTAGGGCCTTAAATTATTGCCATTTAAAAATTAATATAAATATATTCCAATTTCCTAACTAAAAGCTTTTGCTGCATCAAGCCATTAATTACATATGTGGTGAATATAAACATAAGAACATGAGAAGTTTTACCTGAGGAAGAGGTGTGAGTGGACAGATATGAAGGGACTTTTACATACGTTGGAAGCATTATTTCTAAGCTATTCATCATTATAATTATGATGAAATATGTGCTTTGTGGTAATTAAGACTATGACCTTAGTGAAGTTTAAAAAGAAGGGAACATTTTAGAACCATTCACATTGTATCTACAATATATAATAGCTGCTGTTACTCACCTATTATCACCACTTTGCAATTTTATCATCACACAATGAAAACGATATGTTAGTAAATATTAGTATCCCTTCTTGAATTTTTTTTTAAATCATGGAAGAACAATCACAGTGCATAATACTTTTCCTTAGTGCTTTTTTTTATTCAAATTATTATGCAAATTTGTAAACCATTTACCCAGCAACACATAGAATGTGGAAGAACCCTTATGAATTTATTTTAGAAATAAAAAGCAATCATATATCATGTTATAAGCACAAAGCTATTTATTACAACATTTTTAGTAGTGGCAAAAGAAATAAAAACTTGCAAACAACCAAGTGTCCATCAGTTAAAGAATGGTCAAATATAAAGTAATTAATCTGGACTCCACTGTTGTATGCTGGTGTTAAAAATGAAAAAACAAAAATTAATCTTTATTGGCCAAGAAAAATACCAATGATGAATTCTCAAGTTAGAAAAGTAAGTTGTAGAGAATATAATGTATTAGGGTTTTTTAAAAGTTCTTTCTGTATGAATGATACTGCAGAATGCTATTAATATTAATTAACTGTATTTGTATATTGTATAAAGTAATGGAAATGCTGTAATTTGGTAAAGAAATAAATGTGACCAAAAAAGTATTTGCAGTATAATATAAAATATTACTCTAGAAAATAAAATTTATTTATAACAGTAAATACGCTTAGGGACAGGATTGAAAACTACCATGGTAAACAAAATTGATATTTTTGGAGACTGCAATTTTGTATTTCTTTTCTTTTGCTTAATTTATGTTTTATATCTTTTCTATTTAAATTTTAAAATATTTTCCAGCTTTATAGAGATTATAATTGATAAATAAAATTTGTATGTATTTCCAGTGTGCAATATGATATTCTGATATATGTATATAAAGGTAATGTGATTATTATAATTAGCTAATTAACATATCCTTTACCTCACATAGATAATTCTTTATTTCTTTTGTGGTGAAAACACTTAAGATGAACTCTCAATAAAGTAAACCACAGTATATTAAAAAAGGGACAAAATTAACAAATTGCATAGATCTGGGATAAAGAGACCCTAGTTCATATTTTGATTTACTTCCCCACAATTTTCTCTTTAAATGCTGACATAGATTGAAGCAAGAATGACTGGGGTAGTGTATATATTTTAAAAACTTTAAAAAGACCACCTCAAACAACAAAGAGAACACTAAGATGTATGGAATCCGTTTATTTGTTGAGTAAGTACACAATCGGAATAAAGTGTTGTTAGCAGAGTCCATTCAAAATATTGGCTCTGTGTATATACAAACCCATGAAGAAGACAAAATAGATGTGACAAAAGTGCAATTAACACCAGAGTGTGCCAGTCATCTCTAATCTTAGTTATCACTGCTAAAGATTTTCAAAAGATTGATGTCATTTTAGTAAATGACCAGAAAACTTAATTTTCTTGTGTTTGCGAATTTTAACTTGTTTGTTGGGAGGCTATAAACCAAAGTTAGCTATAGTGTGATGGTCTATGGGAGACCCAGAGTTAGCCAAAATTTTTCTCATGGTTCTTAATTAAAAAAAAATTCCCAAATGCTCATTCCATCCTTGACATTAAAACATTTGAATGCAATCAGATTGAAAATTCCATTCTGAAGTTCACGCTTTGTTTCTTCTTCAGCTCAGATTCTTGAAGCAGCTTGTTCATGTTGTGTTGTAATCAGAGATTTTGTTACTTTCTTGCCTCTTGTCTGACCTACGCACTTTTCATGGTCTAATTTTATTTAACTTACAGTGACTGCTATAACATACACATTACTAATTTTCTGGTTAATGGTAGTCCATGTTGACTATTTAAGGCTTTTTCCTTCACCTCTGCAAGTCAAAATTTGAGCAAGAATTTGGCATAATCTGCCTTATGTCTAAAAGAATTTAAGTTCCATTATGACCTTGAAAATTATCTGGCTACAATATTTATTCAATTGAAGTGGAAAAGAGTACAAGGAGTTTAAAGAGAAAATGTTTTATTCAGAAAAAGAGAAAAACAATCTCATAAAACATTCCCACTTTTTGATGCTATAATCAGAGTGATAGAATATTAAATAACAATTGTCGGACCTACTTTTGTAACTGAATATTAAGATATTAATGGGGAATTTTGCATTGATTGGTTAAAGTTCTCTTCAGAGCATCTTTTACTTCTTTGTTCCTCAGGCTATAGATCAATGGATTCAGCATAGGAATCACTAGGGTGTAAAACACAGAGGCCATTTTATCAATAGCAAAAGCATGGCTGGATTTGGTTTGCAGGTGAATAAACAATAATGACCCACAGAACACGACCACCACTGTCAGATGGGAGCTGGAAGTGGATAAGGCTTGGTGTCTTCCATTCCATTGAGTTCATTCTGAGAATGGTCACAAGAATAAACATGTAAGACACAAGAACAACCAAGAGGGAAGAGAGCGAATTGCACTCTGAAAAGATCAAAATGATCAATTGTAACTCATGTGTGTCAGAGCAGAGCAGTCACAGTAAAAGTAACTGATGATGTTAGAGTCACAGAAGGACAACTGAAATAACTTAATGGTGAGAAATAGTGACACAAATGTGCCATAGAGATAGGGAGTAAGTACCAGCCCCCAACACACTTTCTCTGCCAGGATGACCCTGTAGAGAAGAGGCTTGCAGATGGCGATGTAGTGATCATAGGCCATTGCTGATAGGATGAACAGTTCAGTGATGATGAAAACCTCAAAGAAGGCTAGCTGGGTGGCACACGAATAGTAGGAAATTGTATTTTTGTGCACCACAAAGTTGACCATTATTTTGGGGCCAGTGGAGTAACCAAGATCAGTAGTTGACAAATGTCTAAGGAAAAAGTACATGGGAGTATGTAGCTTGGAGTCCAAATGGGTCAATATAACCATGCCCAGATTGCCCATCACTGTGACCAAGCATATGACTAGGAAGATTCCAAAAAGAGGCACCTGCAGCCCTGGGCTGTCAGTGAGCCCCAGGAGAATAAATCCTGTCACTTTGAATACTGCAGTATGGTTATGTTTCTCCATATGGTTCATCCTGGTAACCTGTGTGTAAAATCAATATTGATTATATTTGAGATGCTATCTTCTAAGAGAATTTCATACATGATGCATGAGATTCAGTCATTTTTCTTTGTCTCAAATTGTAAATAAAGATTCCTCTTCCCATCAGGTCAAAACTGTACACATCTACATTCACACTGCAGTGAAAGAGCCTAATGATTAGCATTTTTTATTGTAATGTAAGTTCCTGACATTAAGCTTTTGATTGCTGAGTCAGTCCATTTCAAAGACATCCACCTCAAATAAATATATGTCCAGCTACACAATCAGGTAGCCAGCCTGCCCTGTCTGTTAACTTCTCTTTTAGAAAACCCTAGATGTTGTAGGTAACTGACTGCTTGATTGACCCTGCTTTTTTCCTTCCTGCATTTTAATTCCTACTTGTGTTTTAAATACACCATTAAAAAGTGAATCTAGGTGCCCGCCCTTGACCACAATCAAGCCAGAACTCATGATATTCTCTCTCTCTCTTCCTCTCTCCTCAGCCTCTCTGCCTGGCCCTGAGTATGCCATGTACCCTCCAGAATGTGGGCAATAAATCTTGTTTTTCAAAAGTTCCCTGAAAATTGTTGCTTAGGTGCATCCTGCAATTGTAATAAAATTCACAAGGGCTGGTCCAGCCACCACACACTAGCTCTGGTTGGGGAAATGTCTGTGGGGGCTCACTACAAATAGTAAGGGGCACTTGAGTGCCCACAGGCATTCCTAGTTGATAGAATCACTACCAATCTGCTGAGACCAATGTGAAACACAGATTCATTAAAGCTTTGGTAAAGCATGTTATAAGGGGGCAAGACAATTTGAAGATATTTTTTGAGACGGCTACTATGGCCTACTTCTTTTAACCCAAGTCTTTTGAACTATATCAAGTGACTTATTATATTTCAGGTTTTAAAAATTTCCATGTAATTTGTAAAAGAAAAAATCTACACCCAAACCATAAATCTTATATTATTAACAATCATCATATCTCTTTAAAGTTGCAAGACACAAAAAGACTTTCTAAACGTTTGGATTGACAAGTTAGACGGTGATCAGAAAATCCTCTGAGTACTGAGTACAGATTTCAGTACTTCTCACTGACTCTAGCCCAGCTTGTTTTCCCAACACAAGCTCCAATGTTGTAGTATTTTAGTTTCAGTGTTTTGTTATTAGTATCTTTGTCCTCATTTGCCACATCAGTTGTTTCTGACTATTGAGTCACCTTGAAGGGTCTTCCAATCACACATACCTCTTATGCATAAAGAGGGCTCTCCACTCTTATTATTTACTAATGCTGATGGATTATGGAAATTTATGTAAAGAGATCCACTGGAAAGAAGAATACAAATGAATATCAAGCACTGATATAGAACTCATTAAATGCCAGGCATTTAACTGAGCACTTCACATATATTAAATCATATGATCCACACAATCACTCTAGGAAATAAACTGTAAAGTCAGCTGTCTGTTTTCACAGGGGATTGATTCCAGGACCTGCTGTAGATACCAACATCTGCAAATGCTTAAACCTTAAAGGCCACCTTCCACATCCACAGGGGATTCTGCATCTGCAAATTCAACAAACCATCACTGATAAACATAGTAGCATACATACTGAAAACAAATTTGCATGTAAGTGGATTGTGCAGTTCAAACCCATGTTGTTTGAACGTCAACTGTATTAGCATAATCCATCTAAGTGTCAAGGAAACTGGGGCATAGGAAGTGAAATAACTAATGTTACTCAGGTAATAAATGGTATTAATAAAAGTTATTCTGTCTTCAGAATATATCCTCATAAACACAGAGACATTCTTCTGCTTTGTTAAGGTCACCCTAAGTACAGAGGAAGGGAAAGTGGGACAGGAGGGACACCAATTGAATTAGGATAGAAAAAGATTCTTGTTAAGATAGATAACTGAAGCATTAAGTTTATTTTAAAAACTGAGATGATCTAAATGCACAGAACAGAGTATCAGAGATGATATAACAGATCTGTCCTGCACATGAGTTCTACTGATGACCGGAAAGTACATTGCAAGGGGAGAAACAGTTTTGTAGAATTTAACACCCTTCAAGGTCTACGGTGATGATTGAGTTTAAGCTGTATGTCCCGAGAAATTGTTGAAGTCCAGTGTTTCTACTCACCTTACTGAAGAATCTGCTTTTACTTTCTACTGTTTTAATCCTCATTGTCTGTTGCAGAATGTTTTTAAGTGTTTTTCTATCCCCTTGAGACTCATTTTGTTAAAGTTTTGATCTGGTTCAAGGATAAAAAAAAAAGTACATAATTACCTGAGGGTGGGTGTCTTGTATACGCATTAATTATTCTCTAAATGTTCTATTAGGAAAAATAAAAAATATTTCATGCCTGGGTCTAATGAAATAAATTATACATCACTAAACACTGAATAACATAGGTATAATTTTGTCAGTATCTCAGTTACACAATTAATATGCATATTAGGTGCATCTCACACACATGCACACAAAATGCACGAGCAAATGAACAAATGACTTTGTAGAAAAAGATTATACAATATTTGATAATACAGTGTCCATTAACCAAGAATATTTTTGATGGAAATATAATCCTTATGTCAACCTATAGGTTGACAATTACAGGTTGAATTCTAAGGATTTCTCTTTATCATTGGTTTTCAGATATTTTATGTGATGTGATCCGGTATAATTTCCTTTCTGTTTATCCTGCTTAGAATTATTTTAGCTTCTTATACCTTGGGTTATAGGGTTTCTTTTTTTTAAATTCTGTCCAACGTTCTTCCAGTGGTTTTGCTGCACCATGTAATGTCTTCTTCCCTCTTGGATCTACACTTAAATGTACAATATGTAGCTTGTTATTTTTCTACAGATCACTA
The DNA here is from genome assembly GCF_048564905.1 of Vicugna pacos. Taxonomy (NCBI): domain Eukaryota; kingdom Metazoa; phylum Chordata; class Mammalia; order Artiodactyla; family Camelidae; genus Vicugna; species Vicugna pacos. Next base: position 8,750,166 of record NW_027328742.1, read on the forward strand.
AGACTATTTTCATGGTATTTATTCAGTATTTTTATTTCTCTCTGGCTTTATTTTAGGTAACCTCTATTGTGATGTGTTTAAGAGAAGTTATTGTTTATTTTTCACTGTAGAATTTGCTGTTACTCTTATTCAGCAAATATTAGTTTATATCTAGTACTCTATTTTCATCTTCTGAATTCCCATTAGGTTATTTTTAAACTTTTTTTTGCCTCCTCAAAAGTTTAGTGTTTTAATTAATTTATTCAGTATGTTGAACATATTTATAATAAATTTAAAGTCCTTGCCCAATAATTCTATCATCACTGTCATTTAAGAATCTATTTTAATCATCTCCTGGGTGAGATCACATGTTCCTGCTTTCACATATGTCTAGTATTTGGGATTGAATGCTAAATATTGTGAATTTTTATGTTAATAAGCATTGTATTTTTTCTGTCTTCTTAAAAGAATGTTAAACATTTTAAACAGGGATTTGGTGGCTCTGTTTAGGACTTGTTTTCAAATTGTATGAATAGAAGCCTAAAGTAGATTTTACCTCTGAGATCCTCTATACTGGATGCCCAGGTGCTGAACAAAGATTCTGCTTTCTGGCTTTTTGTAACTCTAATCTCTTCCTGGGCTTTTTCATCTCTGGAATTATTCAGCTTATAATTCTGTGATTATTTTTTTAATAGATTTGTAGACTTTCACTGTAGACATGCCAAAATTAATGTTCAGTAAGAAACTCAAAGAAACCTTGTAATATTGTTACTTTAAGTGTAAATGGATTAAAGTCTCCAAAAGCAGAGACTAGTAGAATGAATTAAAACAAAATCATGATCCAATTATCTGCTTTCTTTAAGAGGATTACTGTTTACACTGATGTTTTGTGCAGAAAATACAATGAAAACATGATTGAAAAGATACCTGCCGTAAAGAAAAAAAAACTGACAGAAACAAACACAATTTGCTGACATAGAGTTTAATAATTGTTTCTGTTGGCAGAGATGGGGAATTCTGTGGAATCATTAAAGGAAACATTGAATCAACAGCATGGATTGTTGGGATGTTGGGGAATGAGTGACATTTAATTGAGATCTAAAATATGAAGATTCATTCGGCTGAATATAAGCAAAACAATGCATTTGTCTCTGCATTTTAATTATCCTTTGCTCTGGAGCCAAAAAGAATGCAATTATAATTGTTAGAAATATTATCAAGTAACATTTGCCTTTATCATAGTTTATTAAAACAATATTCTATATTGGATATTAGATACAAAGTTTGCATTGATTCTTAAAGATTCTATAAAAGGTGTTTTTTACTTCTTTGTTCCTTAAGCTGTAGATGAAGGGGTTAAGCATCGGGATCACTAAAGTGTAAAACATGGAAGCCATTTTATCAGTATGGAAGGAATAAGCGGAGTTAGGCTCCATGTACATAAAGAGCAGAGACCCATAGAACACAACCACCACTGTCAGATGTGAACCACATTTAGGGAAAACTTTTTTCCTGCCCTCTGCAGAATGCATTCAAAGTATGTGTATCAGAATCAGTACGTAGTATAGTAGGATGTCCACCAGCACATGACGAAGTCTCCGGAACATGATGACACTGTAGCACAGAGGGTGACAGATGGCCAAATAGCAGTCATAGGCCATGGGTGACAGGATAAAAAAATCACTGATAAAGAACATAAGAAAGAAAGCCAACTGTGTGACACATGCATAATAGGATATGGTATTTTGATCCACAATAAAACTTACCAGCATCTTGGGACAAATGACAGTAGAATTACCAAGATCAATGAAAACCAGATGTTTGATTAAAAAAACACATAGGTGTGTGTAGATGAGAGTCCACTTGGGTCAAGATAATCATGCCCAGATTGCCCAACACTGACTGTGTAGATGATGAGGAAGACCCCAAAAAGGGGGACCAGCAGTTCAGGCTGCATTGTGACTCCCATCAGAATGAATTCAGTCAATGATGATAGATTCTGCTGGCCCATTTAGTCCTGTTAGCTTTTCTGGGAAAAATTAGCGGGGTTGTTATTAGTTTCATTTAGTGTCACCTGAACAAAGACAGAATGGATGTTTTCTTAGTAATAGGACATAGAAAAATAATTTCCACATCTGATTTTGATACTAAAATAAATGACAGAATCTTTTACTTCCCAAGAAAGGGTAGTCAAATGAAACACATGCTCAGTTATGACATATGAGACTCTAAAGAGTCAGAAATATTTGGAACATGTCCATTGATTTAGAAAAATCCATACTGGTGTTAACAGAGAAATGTTAGACTTCATTTCATCTACACAATCGTATCCCGATTTTTCTTTCATACACTTCCATTTTTGTCTGAGAATTTTTGTAGTGCTCTCAGATTTTACAAAAGTCTATATAAAGAGCATAATACTGGAATTTTAAAATATTTCAGTGATAATGTCATCCACTGCATTTTATAAAATTTATGTAGGAAGTCAGTAAAACTAAGTGGAACCACTCTGGTTGAAGATAATGAACCTGCTTTATCTTAATCCACCTGGATTCCCTTCCTTTCACATTCAGTTTCTTCTCCATGAAAACCTGGAATTCTGCAAGCATGATTTTCAGTTGGAGGAGTCAGTGGAGTTCAACATGCTCAATCAGGCAAAATGCAGGACAGAATTACTACAACATAATAGAATGCTCAGCTCTAGCCTGCCCAGTCCAAATGGACCAAGGCAGGAATTCCTTCCTATCAGGTGAAAGTTCTGGGCATTGTTGAAGAAAAATTAATCAGTCAAACTAAGAAAGAAATGGAGGATTTTATTCTAATGAAATTGAGGATTATAATCCAGGAACAGCCTCTCAGAAAGCTCTGAGAACTGTCCACATATTAAAGGTCAAAACATAGTTACATAAGTTTTTGAAACAGAGGGCTGTGCATTAAGTGACGTATTATTGACAGTTTACACAATCCAGCTCTACCCATAGAAGGTGAGTAGTGGGTCATGGGTCATTGTGGTCCCTTACAAGATTAAAAAGGAAAGCTGTCTCCTAAGGAGTTACCTTATTGACAGAATGTACCTCTTTGTGGTTGAGCTGATGGGTATTTCTGCTGATGGGGGGTTTGGTGCATAATGCAGACACACAATGCATAGCAGAGGGGAGAAGAAGTTAAAGGGCAGAGGACAATTTTTATGGTTAAAGTTCTTTGGCTTACCGTAGAATATAAATTTTTATTTCATCAGAGCTGTCAGGGAGGAAGAAATTTTCCTCTACCCTTCTAAGTTCTTTTGGCTGGTCTAAGAATTAAATTGCTGTGAGACAGATTAACAGGAGAAAATCAAATAAAATTTATATAACATGCCCACGTCAGAGAGGACAGAGGCTGTAGTGAGAACTGTCATGGCAAAATACTTTCTTCCAAAGAGAAAAAAGAAGAAAACAGTCCCTCCCTCCCACATACCTGGGATGACTACAACGGGGGGTGGCGGGTAGGGAAAGGAGGAAGGATGAGGGTCTGAGCCGGGCCACGAGGGGCTGCACTCACTTTCCATAGGGCCCCAGGTCTGCCATGATGTACATCGTCTGAAGAGGGGTGTTGATGACATGATTATTCCTCACAAACTCTTCTGAGGGCTCCCAGGTGATGATTCGTGACTTAAGGATGCCACCCTCCCTGGGAGACACCACAGGAAGGGTCACTCCCCTGGCCCCCCAAGAAGAGCCTGAAGGAGGAACATAGGGGAGCACACCAGGGTGGGGGCCTCCGCAGAATGGGACACTTGAGTCAGCAGGCAGACAGAACACTGGCCTGGAAGGACCACAAAGGCCCCCCAGCCGCCATCCACACTGGTACTCACATCCCTCGCCTGTCTTGCCGGCGCCGCCTGACATTTGCCATTCGCTCGACCAGGAAGGATGGCATCTCACTGGCTGCGGTGGTCATTTTCTGACAGTGCTGGGAAAACAGGGCAGCCCTGTGTAAGCCATCTGGTCAGGGCCACATGGGACCAAGCACCTGGAGGGAAGTCCTCCTTCTGAAACCTCACCCGAGACCTGACCCTAAGAGGCACAGCCACCTCACAGTTACACATGTTAATGGAGGGGACAACCCAAAGGAGAGTCCAACCAAGCCTTGGTTTGCCCTAAGATTTCAGCAGCATCCTATCCTTCAGAAATGAATTTATTTGTGCTAATATTAAAATGAGCCTGCAGTCTCTAAGCACATACCACCAAAAAGTTGGGTGAGTCTGCCTGCTAGACGTTGACATTCACTAGGTAGCTGGAAGATGCCACATGTAATACAAGTGTTCTGTAGAGAATCTGCACATGAGTAATGAACACTTCACTGTAATTTTCTTTACCAAAACAGACAACCCAAACTTTATATCTACCAACCCACAGCTTTCCTAATAAAAGCATCAACCTTTCAAAAACGTTCACCTAACACCTGATCCTTGCAGAAATCTACAAGGTCACAGACAAAAATCAGAAAATACATGCTCTACTCTCCCTCAAGGAGTTTGAAATCTCACTGAAGAAAAGGTAAAACTGAAGTCCCCGAGGGCATGTTGTCACAGGCAAAATGAGGACATAAGCCATTCCCTGTGTTGTACTGAATTCCTCTTAAAACTCATATATATTCAGTTTTGGCTGAATCCATGTTGAATTTGATCTATATGGTTCTAGACTCCACCCACCTGTCTGATCTCACGATGCATGGAGGAAAAGCCCAGTGGCTGTTTCTCCCAATTTACAGTCTGCAAGTCTAGCATTAGAGATACTGACACATTTCTATGGACACTTTAAATGATCTCCAGGACCCTTTTGGGCAAGTGGCTTGACAGGGAAGTCCCCACTGCAAGCTCATCTCACCACGATGCCATGTACCTCCGGCAGTCAGCCATACACAAAAGGCTGAGTTTGGCAGGAGACCTGCCACCATCTCCCTGCCAAATGGTCTCTCGTGACTCAGAGCCTCAAACTTGCCTTAAACAGAGGGGAAAAGTCCCTTTCTGAGATGAGTTTCTTGGCCCAACTGTGCTTTGTACAAACACAATCTTTGTCTGTTTCGGTCTTGTGGGTTTTGAGAAGCAGCTGCTGAATTGTGGCGAAAAATTAAAAATAAAATAAAATAAAAATAGAGACACTGCTGGCTCCCCCAGTCCCTCCAGCAGGTGGAGCAGGGAGCTGCAGCCACAGCACCTGTGGACTGTGCCCACCTACTCTGGCCTGGCTGCCAGTGGCACACCGTGGCTCCTAGACAGGCTCTCCATCTCCCCTGAACAGGCTTCTGTCTTAACAGACAGTGGGGCCAGAAAGCTAGGGAAGGCAAAGGTGAAGGGAGCTATGGGACTTGGGAAAAGAACAATATCTCCTCCAAGTTGGTGAATCTGTCAGAGTCAGTGTAAGTAAAGATTCGTCGGTTCTTCCTGCCATCCGAATCCTCCAGCTTCAGAATCTCTTGACGGTACTGATGATCCAAAGGACTCTGGCAGGCTGCTTCATTTTGATACAGATCTACTTCAAACTGAGGTCACAAGGAAACAGAGATCTACTAAGAATAGGTCAAATTTTTTTCCTGTAACTGGTCAAATCAGCTCTCTAGAGATGATGCAATCCAACACGTTTTCACAACCAACTCTCATTTGTCTAAACTAATGGAGGACAGGGGATCCAAAGGAGATTAGAGCTAAAAGGAACCAGAGTGATAGTCTAATTCAACTCTACTGTTACAGAATTGACATAGCAAAACAGTAATTCTTTCTGTGGCCCAGAGGTGGAAAGTGCCTTAGCCAGGATCACAAAACTGGGTAGTGGCAGGCATGATGTTACACTGACCCCGTGAATACAGCAGTGGGAAGTATACAACTGCTACAACCTTCTGGAAATCAGTTTGGTGATATGGATCAAGAATCTTTCCCAGCTACCAGCCAGGTGGGAGGTGGACCAGGTGGAGGTAGACTGAGCAGACAAGTGGCACTGGCTCACCTGGCTAAAGAGCTTCTCTTGCCACCCAATCACAGCCTCCTCCTCTTCATCTTCATCTGGGCGGTGTCCACCTCCAAAGACAACAGAGAGTCAATTGTTTGAGCCAAACCAGCACCACTTCTTGCTCTGTAGTTGGTTATAACCAAAGTCCCTGCTCTTACATTTGCCACAAAACCTGTTGGAACTCACTGGTTTATTAAGCACTCACCCTAGACTCACTCTAGAGATGCTGTAGATATGTGTAGAAGCCAAGATTAGGACCTAAGAAGTCTTAATCACTAATCTGGATAAATGGAAGTCATGCCTTCCAGGAATTATTTATTCTAACTCAGTGTGAGGCACTGAAATTTAGAAATAGGCTGAATGGCTCTTCCTCAATCCCAACTGTCAATATTTGCTAGAAAAAAAACTGTGGTGTTTTTATCTTTACTATTCCTGAAACCATATATCTAGAATCAAACACTGTAACCTTAAGAGACTAAGTATTAGTAAAGAAAAGGAAAGTCGAATAACTTTTATTTTAAATCTTGTCTGCAGTTAGTATTTATTCTTTTCAGATTGTACATTCATATCCTTCGCCCATTTTCTTTTTTTTTTTTTTTTAATGGAGGTACTGGGAGTCAAACCCAGGATCTCATACATGCTAAGCATGGGCTCTACCCTCCCTGCAAAGAACAGATTTTTTTTAAAGAACCAAATCTAATACATATACTCCTGGCTGGGTATGCCTTTTTCAAAGATACATGCTTCACAACCCACCAGCTCACACTCTTGCTCAGAAATATTTTTGAACAGACAACAAAAGCAGAGAGAGCAGTGACCTAACACAAACACAATGTCCTCTCTTGCTCACTTTTCTGGCTTCCCAGATAAGGAAAACTGCAAGAGTAAAAATGATGTTCATATATACATTTCCCAAGCAGACCCCCATTTGTAAATTGTTTTGAAAAGGGTTTGTAAGTATATTTCAAGCCTGGAGCATTCTTTCTTAGAAAAAAAAATGCCACAAATGGTATTTAGGTTGACAGGCAAATTTATAACATATCTAAAGTATGGTATTTGCTATTTCACTACATTTGACCACAATTCAGATCAGTATCTTGATGGCAGGAATTACGCTTATTCAATTTTTATGCAACATAATGTAGTTTAAACTGCCTGGGATCAAATCCTGGCTTCAACGCTTACCAGCCATGTGACCTTGGACAAGAAACTCAACCTCTTTATGCCTTTCCCCAGACTACAGACCTGGGTCTACTTTGTCTTAAGAGGTAACCTCACCCTAGGCCCTTCCCCAGATCCCCAAGGGGCCACATCACCACCATACACCCACTGGCGGTTGGGGGAGGCTTAAAGTGGCCAAGTCTATGAGGTCCTTTCCGGCCTGGGCAGCAGGCTGGTAATGGAGGTAGTTGCTTGATGTGATTCTTTGCAGGTGGACTCTGCCAGGGAAAGCGAAGCCCCAAATACCCGTTACAAGACACACAACCAGGAGATAAACACAGAGCAAAAACGGGGGAAACAAAACACAGTAGAGGGGAGGGCTAAGGCAACAGAGAGGGAGGTGAGTGGGGCACGGGGTCCTAAGAAGAGTAAGGATGAGGAAGTACACTGGGGACACAGGGCTCCGAGGAATGTGGGAAAGGAAAGGTCCTGAAAGGGTGGGTCTGGAAGCTGTGAGTTGAAGAGGGTTCCGGGTGGTGAGGGAGACGCGGGGAGACCGGGCAGAGGTCAGGATTGCAAACGGAAGTAGGGGCCCTGAACAACCGAGAACTGTAGTTCAGGTTCCAATTATCTGAGAGCATAAAAGCACGGAGCTCTGAGGCAACGCGACTACCGGAGGCGGAGGTTGCGCACGGGGTCCCGGGAGCGATACACGGCCTCTCCGGTGTCTGTGCTCCAGGCGGCCTCCGCCATGACAGCCGCGCCGCGCCGCGCCGCGCCGGGGCCGGAAAGCGCGTCGCCCCAGTCCCCCTGGCAACGGGGGCGGGGGTTCGGGAGGCGGCGGAGGCGCTGCGCGCGCAACTCGCGGTTCCCCACGCGCCGCCGCAGCCGCCTGCCCAGCGCGGGCGCCACCCGGGCGGAGCCCCGTTGTGCGCTCAAGCCGGGGTCCTTTTGGGGTCACCGCTTAGAACGTGTGCGAACGAAGCGCGCTTATACCCAAGGCCAGGCTTGATGCACTTTCCAAACGAGGAAACTAAAGCAGAACCATCGGCCCCTTTTACAGAGATTCAGACAGAAATGGTGATGGAGACCAAACCCAAGTGTCCTGAGTTCTCAGCTACTAGTTTGTCTGCCACACGACTCAGCCTTCCACTGAATGCTGGGAAACTTTGGCCTGTAAATCAGTGGACGTGACTCACAGAATGTACCCATTCTTCCCCCCTCACCAGGGGAGGTGATGACAATTACTCAGACATGAAGATACATTCTTGGAAGAAAACGAAAATGTCAGGAGATTTAATAATCCTTGTGTTGGCATTCACTGAATCAGAGAAAGAAAAAACAAGGAAGCTAACAGTAAGGAAGGAAAATGTGTTATTATTGCACTGGTTTTTCCCCTGCGTGTGTTATTTCCGGATTTTTAAGCCACCTTAGATGGCCACCTAAGCCACCTCAGGAATAGCCAACAAAATGCCATTCCGAAGACGTGCTTCATTGGCCTGTCAAAGGCAGGACACACTGTAACCTCGAGTCTGGCTCTCTGGCACCTTGGGGATGTCAACAGTTACCAGCCTTTGACATTTACTGCTCCTCCAACAGAGTAAGCAATTGTCCCCTGAACTCAAGAATATAATGTCAGTTTGATTATATGGCGTTGGGAGCCCTAAGCAACAATGCTACTGTTGTTTAACACCAAGGACTCACCATAACAATAACCCTATTTATTTAAGATCTTCTACAGCCTGGGCACTCTGTTTCCATTGTCCCCAGTCCTCCTAGAAACCCTTTAAGTAAGTATTGTGTTCTTTTGGTTTGGTTTGGTTTGGGTTTGGTTTTTTTTTTAAGATTTTATCTTTTTTTATAGTCAGTTTACAATGTATCAATTTCTGATGTACAGCATAATATTTCAGTCATACATATACATACATGTATTCATTTTCATTATAGGTTACTGCAAGATACTGAACATAGTTTCCTATGCTATACAGAAGAAACTTGTTTATCTATTTTATATATAGTAGTTAGTATTTGTAAATCTCAAACTCCCAATTTATCTCTTCTCACCCCCTTTCCCCCTTGCTAACCATAGTTTATTTATTATGTCTGTGAGTCTGTTTCTGTTTTGTAGATAAGTTCATTTGTGTCTTCTTTTTTTCTTTTCTTTTTAGATTCCACATAGAGTGGTATCATATGGTATTTTTCTTTCTCTTTCTGGCTTACTTCACTTAGAATGACAATCTCCAGGTCCATCCATGTTGCGGCAAGTGACATTATTTTATTCTTTTTTATGGCTGAGTAGAATTCCATCGTATAAATATACCATGACTTCTTTATCCAGTCATCTGTTAATGGACATTTAGTTTATTTCCATATCTTGGCTATTGTATTCAGTGCTACTATGAACACTGGGGTGCACGTATCTTTTCAAATTAGACTTCTTTCTGGATATATGCCCAGGAGTGGGATTGCTGGGTCATATGGTAAATCTATTTTTAGTTTTTGGAGGAATCTCCATACTGTTTTCCATAATAGTTGCACCAAACTACATTCCTACCAACAGTGTAAAGGGTTCCCTTTTCTCCACAGCCTCTCCAGCATTTATTGTTTGTGGACTTTTGAATGATGGCCATTCTGACTGGTGTGAGGTGATATCTCATTGTAGTTTTGATTTGCATTTCTTTGATAATTAGTGATATTGAGCATTTTTTCATGTGTCTGTTGTCCGTTTGTATGTCTTCACTCGAGAATTGCTTGTTTAGGTCTTCTGCCCATTTTTGAACTGGGTTGTTTGTTTTTTTGTTATTGAGTTATATGAGTTGTTTGTATATTCTGGAAATTAGGCCCTTGTCAGTCATATCATTTGCACATATTTTCTCCCATTCTGTAGGTTGTCTTTTTGTTTTGCTTATGATTTCCTTTGCTGTGCAAAAGCTTATGTTTAAGTCCATTTGTTTATTTTTGCTTTTATTTCTATTGCCTGGGTAGACTGCCCTAGAAGAACATTGCTGAGATTTATGTCAGAAAATATTTTGCCTGTGTTTTCTTCTAGGAAGTTTATAGTGTCTTGTCTTATGTTTAAGTCTTTAAGCCATTTTGAGTTTATTTTTGTGTATGGTATGAGGGATCCACCAGGTTTTTTTGTGGAATTGACAAGCTGATTCTAAAGTTTACATGGAAATGCAAAAGACTTAGATAGCCAAAAAAAAAAAAAAAAGTGACAAAGAAAAACAAAGTTGAGGACTTATATTTAATTTCTAGACAATACAAAAATATAATAATCACTAAATTGTTCTATTGGCATAAAAATAGACATATAGATCAATGAGACAGAGAGTCCAAAATATATACAATCGATCTTTGACAGAATTCTAAAAATAATTCAATGGAGAAAGGATAATATTCTCAACAAATATGGTAGAACTTTATATCCATTTGTAAAATACAAAAACAAAAAAATTTAATTCTTTACCTTACACAATTTAGTAAGTTAAAGCAAAATGGATCATAGAGCTAAAAGTAAGAAATACAGTTACAAAACTACCAGACAAAAATACAAGAGAAAATATTTGCTCTGAGTTAGGTAAATATTTTTTTAGATAGGACTCAAAATATACAAAATATCAAAGAAAAAATTAATAAATTACTCTTCATCAAAATGAAAAACTTTTATTCTTAGAGAACACTTGTTAAGAAAAAGACAAGAAACAGACTGGAAAAAAACTTTACAAAACGTATATCTGATAAAGGACTTATATCCAGGAAAAAAAAAAAGTACCTTTACAACTTGGTAATCATCAAACAAACAATCTTACTTTTAAATGGTCAAAAGATTTGAACAGGCATTTCACCAAAGGTACATGATTGGCAATAAGTCTGTGAAAAGATGTTCAACATCATTAGTTATCAATGAAATGCATATTAAAACCATAATAAGATACCACTACACACCTATTATACCTCTTAGAATGCTAAAATTTAATGGTAGACAATACCAGATGCTGGTGAAGATGTGAAGCAACTTGGACTCGTGAAATTGCTGGTCAGAATACAAAATAGTACAGCTGCTTTGGAAAAATGGACATTTCTTAGAAAGTGAAACATTTACCTACCTTAAGATCTAGCACTCCCACTCTTAATTATTTACTCAAGAGCAGTAACGACACATGTCCATACAAAGACCCAGATGTAAATATGCATAGCAATTTATTCATACTAGTAAAGATGGGAAGGAGTGCAAACGTCCACCAACATGTAAATATTTAAACAAATTGTATGATATCGACAATTGTATAATATCTATTCAATGGGATACTACTCCACAATAAAAATGAGGTAAATACTGCTACAGAAAACCACTAGGATGAATCTCAAAAATCATTATGCCAAGCGGAAGAAAGCAGCTGGACACAGAAGGCTACATACCATGTGGTTTCTTTTATATGATGTTTTAGAAAAAAGGAAAACTATAAAGATGGAACACAGATCAGTGGTCACCTGGGGTTGGATCTGGGAATAGGGTTTGACTATAAAGAGGCAGAATAAGAGAATTTAGGAGGTAAGGGAGCTATCCTGTATGGAACTAGGCATTTATTAAAAATCTACAGAATTGTGGGTCACAATGAGTGGATGTCACTGTATGTAACATTTAAACTATTAACCAAGTTATGAGAAGGACTCAAATTGGAATGCAGGCTATGACAACGGAATCCAACTGTAACTGTGTTACAAAATACTTACATAACCACACTGAAGGGAGTGGGAAAGAAAGGAGCCAACCGAAATAACTCTGGAAAGCAGTGTTTTAATGGAAACTGAAGGCTAAAGACAAAAAACTGTCCACAAACGCCCTACTCAAGTTGGCAAATTTCTTTCTCAAAGGGGTATGAGTTTCAATTCTGAAACCATTTTCTATGTATACTAGGGTTGAACAAATAATAAACTACTGGACATAACAAGAGCCATGTTTCTGACTGTCTGAGAAAGAAATTACAAGCAAGGAAAGGAAGTAAAGGTAAGAATGAACCCTGTGGTGCCTAATCAGAGTTAGCAATAAAACCCCTGGGTATTTTAAAAGATATGTATAAAGACAGAGTCAGACATGAAATATGAATTTTAAGTATGTATGAGTACTACCCATCCACACGGTACCTAGCTCTGCCCACTGACAGAGTCCAGAAGCAGTTACTCTTCAGCAGAAATGAGCATTCCCAGTACCCAGACTTGGTTTCTAAATATCATTCTCCATCAGAAGGAATCAGGGCTCCTTGGAGAAATGATTGATTTCCTGGAAGAAATGGAATGGAACCTCATGGGAACTCATACTGTTGGGCTAGATAGCTTCCATCAGCCAAGGGCAGTCCGGGATGAGCTGTTATGCTCAGCATCTGGTCAAGGGAACCTGGGCAGGGCACTAACAATATCTGCTACAAGTATGCTTTGGAGAGGTTAATCCCAGAAAAGTCTGGTGTGGGAGTGTTACTTACGGGCCAGCTTATTCAGGGCACCAAGAGAGTGCGCATCCTCACCTTTCCCCAGCCCCTTCCAGGCAGTGTGTCAACAGGCAGAACAGGTGGGACTGCGCAGGTATTATTACCACATGGACATTACCCGAATCAGAGGAGAATAAAATAGGTCAGCAGGACCCAGAATCTCAGCCTCTGAAACAGTTCATTTGTAAGTCCTAGCCAGATCTCAAATGCCTTTTCTTAAGAAACATGCTCAGCTTTTGACAATTAATTGCTTTATCGTGGGCAGCCCCATTTTCTCTACAGTGCGTCCCAACAAGTTAGCGCAGGTCTTCAGTGGCATGTCAAGACGTGGAGCAACAGGAGTGTTCTAAATGGCAGAACTCTGAGAACGTTGGTTCCTATGGCCTCTCCCCCTTTAAGAAGAGGTTTCAATTTTTGGAAACACAGGGACTTAAAAATTTACCTTCCATGTTTCTCCTCTTGGTATTCTCCTGGAAATATAAAGAAATTAATCTCTTCAATACATTCTAATAAATGGCAGGACTTTCTGCCAACTCTAAGATTATTTCAAGTTTAATCTCATTAAAATCCATTGACTTTTCCCAAATTAGCGATGATCTTTTAAAAGTCTATATTCAAAGACAAACTTATGGTTATCAGAGGGGGAAAGGAGGTGGGGAGGGATAAATTGGGAATCTGGGATTTGTAGATACTACCATTTTTATATTTCAGATGATCAAAAATGTGGAACAGAGATTGACTGCACAACAATGTGAATATACTTAGTACTGAACTTAAAATTGTTAAGATGGTAAATTTTATGTTGTGTGTATTTTACCACAATTTTTTACAAAAGAAAAATAACAAAAATGACAACAAAAATATGGAAACATAGGATAATGACCACCCATTATCGTATCCCGCATCCACCTTGAACATTTCCCTAGTAGCTAAGCCAATTTGAGTTGAGTTTTTGGTGACTTGGACCCAGCAAATGCATGCTAAGTGTTGCAGCATTTGGTGCCAGTAAGTAGGAATGCTGTAATGAACAGATCTGAAACTTGATGGAATGGGCCGACCTGGAGAGATAGGGCTTGATCCTGGCTTGGAAGGTTAGCAATCCTCTTTAGGTGGTCGTGAAATAATTGGCTTGTCTGCCTCTTGAAGTTTAATATGCAAAAAATCACCTGGGGATCTTGTTCAAATGAGGATTCCGATCAGTAGGTCTAGGGAGGGAACTGAGTCTGCACTTCTGACAGGCTCCCAGGTGATGCGAACACTGCTGACCCATGGACCACACTCTGCATAGCAAGGAGTTAAACTGATGTGTCCTGAAAGAGGGTTCTTGTACAATGCATGCTGTTGCATTAGGAGGATGGGGAAATTTCAGGGTGTAGGATTGTCAGCAACTTCTTTTAGCCCATCAGCCCATGGTGATACAGCTTAATTGTATTAAGAAGAGGAACTTCTACATTAGATTTCTTGGAGAATTTTAAAAGACAAAAATAGCAAAGGAAATCCAGGGTTATGTGAACACTGAAAATATCCCACAAAGGGGAATGATCAGAGCTAAACTTGTTGGAGCCATGATCTCTTGCTCCAGATGCAGCGATGAGCCAAAAATTCGCAGATCCCTAATCTGAGACTGTAGGCTTCTATTTTATTTTTGTAGATTTTATAAGTTCCAGGAAGGCTGAATCAAAGACAGGTTACACTCTCACACTTTGCAGTCATACAATTAAAAATGTTATTTAAAAAAATTATTGTCAACTCTAAGCTCCACAGAGGCAGAAGTCAGATCTATCTTGAGTCCCAAGACATCTCAGAACATCAGTGCCTGGCACGTACATGATAGACACTTGCTCAATAAGTGAACAATTACCTTTTTCTATATTTTTCTGCCCCACTGATCAGTGAGCTTATTAAGAGGAAGAACCAGGCTCGATTTATCTTTGTGTCTTCGGGGCACCCAAACGATTGCTCAATGCAGAATTATTTGAATTGTCCTGGACTGAATTAAATTATCAGGAGTAGCAGTGCCCCAGGCACTGGGCTGGGATTCAGAGGGGAAATTCTAGGCTTTGGCCAGGGGAAGCTAAGAGTGAGGTCATTGACTCAGGGGGCCCAGGTACTTGGATTAAGGTGAGCCTCCTAGAGTTTGCAACCAGAAGGGAAAAGAGAAAACGTGAGTAACTGTCAGCACTGCAGGCTGGTTTTAGGATGTGAGGCTAGGAAACCCCGCTAGGCTATGTTCCGGGAGACAGGCATCACCCCTGGGCAGTAGCCAGGCCCATGGGGACTTCTGAGAAGTGGCAGCATCTAGCCTGAGTGGCCGAGTTCAAGAGAAGAAATCCTGTGTGGGCAGCTGCTGTCCTTAGGCTGGAGACAGTGTTTTGCACATCCACACCACCCCCAGATGGAAAAACGAGAGCTGCCTAGCTTTGCTGGGGAGATAGGGTAGAGCCTACAGTCCCTATGAACTCTTTCTTTCTCCTCATCAGAAGCAGCCCATGGTGGGAGGGACCCTCATCGTCACCAGGACCAACCGGAAGTCCAGCAGCAGAAGCCAAAAAAGAAAAGAAAAGAAAGGAAACTTTCCATTCCTCCCCACTACCCCCGAGCCTGTGAAATGCAACCCAGCAGAGAGGACGTGGGTCTTAGGTTTAGCTTCTGGCCTCCTCAGTAACTGGGGATTCAGATGAGGCAGCGAAAAGACAGCATGCCTCAAGAACAAGTTTATGCTGAAGTAGCTGCTCACTATTATTATTATTTAAATTGTCCTAGACTGAATTAAATTATCAGGAGTAGCAGTGCCCCAGGCACTGGGCTGGGATTCAGGGGGGAAATTCATGACTAAGAACTCATCTCCATATTCATCGCTTACCCATGAATCATGCTTTCCGTGTCTGCATCCATGGTGGCAGTTGGCTGTCACAGCGCCTCGTGATACAGGCTGGCACTATTGTTCCCAATGGCCAGAGGAGGAAGGCGAGGTTCAGAGACGGAGTGACTGCCTGGGGTCACACATCTACTGAGCAGAGTTGTCGGGACCCAGGGAGATAGATCTTCTGACCTCACTCCAGGCTCACTCTCCACAGCACATGCTACCTAAGCTGGCTGGATGCCTCCCCGGGATAGCCGGAGTAACTCAGAGAACCCAGAGCACAGGCTAAGCACGGCTCATGGTCCCTGGGGGTGTCCATTTTAGCTTGATGTTAAGTAAATTTAAATTTTTACATCGTAAAACAGACACAGATGAGTTCTGGAGGAGCACACAGAAGTGTGACTTTCCTAAGTTAAAATGTGAGATGTCGAATCTGAGCTGATAATAACGTAACAATATCGGTTCATTAATTGTGACGAATGTACCATGGTGATGTAGAAGGTTAACAACAGTGGAAACTGAGACTGGGTATATGGGAACTCTCTGTACTACTTTTGCAATAATACTGTAAATCTAAAACTGTTCTTAAATAAAAATTTTATTTTAAAAGGTATGAGCTATCGAAGAAGCTGCAGAGTCTGTTTCCTCCTGGAGTACCTGGTCATACTCCTCTTTTGTTAAAGGCCTAGCAGAAGCCATAGTTAAAAAGCGTTACCCATGCCCTACTGTTTGCAGAGTAGAGGGACATTCTATAGAGTCTTGAAAGCCCTGTATTTCCAAAGGGAAGAACAAGAAAGCAGGACAGTAAAGCCTCTTTCTCTCCCCTCCCCTGGCCTCTGCCCCCTTCTTAGCGCTGTGAGAAGAGTGAGAGGCAAATAACCGCTTTGCCCTCCCCGGGCTCCCAGTAGAGCAGAAGGGCTTCTGTTACAGCACCTCACCCCATCCAGCCTCCATCACAGTCTCCCAGAGCTGCACCCCCGCCCCAGATCATCTGGGTGGAGCCCCGGGAAGAAGCAGTGAGATCTGCCATTTAGCGTAAGTCCCAGAGGGTGCTCCCTGGCACCCAGTGAGCACCACCTACTCGTGCTGGGCTAGCCAGCAGTGGAGCGGGGTGTCTTCTCAGCGACGTCCATGCAGAACTCCAGCCTGCTTCTGGCAAACAGACCTAAGGATGGAACCTTACAAGACTAGGGTGCGTGGGTTCTGTTGCTTCCGAAAGCTTCTTCCGCCATCTGGGAAACAGGCGTTGAAGTTCCCCCTTCAGGCTGAAAAACAGACTTGAGCTGCTGTTTTCACCCAACTGTGAAAGGACCAAGATCCAGATGCTCCTCACCATGTCCTGGCCTGTCTGTTTTTGTACAGCTCAGGATGGACAGTGGGGCTGTACCCTGGGGAAGATGAAAGAGAGAAGAGAAAAATTCAGAAACCATACCCTCTAGCTACACTTTGAACAGCCACAGTATTTCAGTCAAGTCAGAAATGGTTTCCAGAAACAAGTTTTAGAGCTGACGGTCAAGAACTTAGGCTTGAATGATGAAGTTAAGCCAAGGTCACGTTTGCACCAAGGTCATCATCTTTATCATCAAAATAAATATTACTGATTGCCCAGTATAATTTAGAGCTCTTGAGGAGTTTAGGAGCTAATCTGGGCAACAGGAAAGAGGCATAAAGAGATAATAAATAGGAAAAGCAAAGGAGAGAGATAGAGAAGCAATATACGATGCTCCCTGGGGCTCGGCAGATAGGGGAGGCTTCATGAAGAAGATAGGGCTTGAGCTAGATATTGGGCTCGGACAAGAAGGGAGAGAGCAAGCCAGGAATGGAGGATGGCAGAGAAAAAGAGGCAGAGCAGGAATGTGCGGGGCATGTTGGGGAAAAATGTTAATGGGTTAGTTTGGGTGGAACGAAGAGCTTGGGCAGAGGAGTGATGTGTGATGGACTGGGAGAGATAGAGGGGTAGGCAAGATAGAACCATGGCTAAAGCTTGAGATTTTGTCCTGCAGGTAGCAGAGAGCCCTGGAGCAAAGGAAGGGGTGGAGAGGATTGGTGGCAGGGAGGCCACTGAGAAGGATGTGGTCTTGAAGCAAAACTGTGGTGAGTCAGAGCAGAACCAGAATGTAGGGAAGGCTAGAAGAGGACAGATGCAAAAGATTTATGAAGGACAAGTGGACAGGAATTGGTGACTGAGATGGGAGATGGGAGGATGGAAGAGGAAGAGAAAAAAGAAGAGTAGAAGCACTTGGGATAACTCGCTGGTTTCCAACCTCATCATCTGTATGTTAATTGAGAAGGAGGAAGATTGGGAATAAGGAGAGGAAAAAGACCAGAAGCACATAATATCAGGTGCTCAATGAATACCTATGAGGGAGAAATGAAAGGACAGGGAGACAGAATACCAATGGGAAATAGGAGAATGGCCTTGACCAAAAAGAGGATTTTTGATTAATGGAGAAAAGGAAGGAACAGCATTCTGCCCACTCCAGCAGAGAAGTTCTTGGGAACCCCCTCTGCCAACTCTACTAGAGTTGGGTCCAACATTCTGTGGCTAATTGGAGAAACTCATTGATACTGAGTTTGCCACTCAGAACCCTTGTGTTACAGCAATTTCAGAAGCCACCAAGCATCTAATGAATCCTCGCACTAAAAAATAGTTAGAGAAGACAGTGGGGCCTCTTTCTGTCTGCTGAGGGAGATACACAAACCATCCCAGACATTTTTCTCTTCCATAAATCCCTCTTCACTCTGAAAGGGGCTGCCTGGCAGTGTTCCCATCCTTTCCAAGGGCCTCTGGCTGCCAGGGTCACCATTCAGAGAACCTTTGCCATCTCCACGCCTCTCCTAAGGCCAGGATGTCTTACACCAGAGCACCTGGGTTCCTCCCTTTCCTGGGGTGAAAAGTGGGTGAGTCTCAGAGAGGGTAACCATTGGGGGACAAGAAGTCCATTAGTTTGGTGTTCTGAGAACCAACAAGAGGAAATGCATTTTAGCCAGGAAAGAAAAAAATAAGCTGTCCAGCTGTGATTGACAGCCAAGCCAGCAGAAGATGGGTGAAAACAGACAGCTGAGGAAGGGACCAGCTGGGTTTCCAAGGAAGGTATCATCCAAAATGGTGGAGATGGCGAGAAGGCCAGTGTAAGAACTTAAGTCACCTCATACAGAGAGATCACTTTGTCACTGACCATGGATGTCCCTTTAATCAGCATGCAGTGTATGTACAGCACGCAGAATTCTACCTCTTAAAGTAGAAGAGGAGAACCAACCATGTCCAAGGTCAGCCTCATCTATAAACCGAATTCCTGGAAAATGTGTGGTGTGTGCGCACACTACCATGTGCCCGTGATCTTCACTGGGTATTTCCTGCCACTTCTGCTGCTGTTACTAAAATCTCTTGGAATCTCTGCCCCCATACATGAGAAGCTGTTGGCCTTCTTAGCCTTCTACTGGACTTCCTGTCTTCCAATCTCCATTTCTTATGGGCCAATTTGCCATTTTCTAATGGGGAGACATCTAACTATGCTAAACAGAGTTAACTAGATTGAGTAAGTCCAGGAACACATCATTACATGTCAGCAAAGCTCTGAAAATACAGATTAGCCACAGGACAGTTACACATCCACTGTGACTGCCTCCAGGTATGCCTCATGCCCAGAACAAAGGAAGGACCACCCTCGTCTGGAGCTGACACTGCCCCACCCCTGCCCATTCCAAAAAGATCGAACCTAAGACATCATATCATCTCATAACACGATCAACACCCAGGGACAGTCAGATCTGCATTTTGCTCTTACCTTGACTCCAGTAGCTCACTATATATTGCACACAGGAAGACAGCGTTATCCTATATGCTCTTCCAGAAGGAAGTTTCATTTTGAAATCATTCAGAACCAACTAGGTCAAAATCCATCTAAAGACACACCTTCATTAAATCATAAGTCTCGAAACCCAGAGGCGAGAGCCTTGAGACACGTGCTTCAAAGTTCAGGGAAGGATCAGACAAAGAAAAACTTGGCTGAGAAGCAGAAATGTCTTTCAAAGAAAACAAGAAGAGCCTGAAGTCTCTCACTACCTTTCCTGGACAGCTGCCTTCTTTCGAGATGCCCAGCTCATTTGCCTGGATTCACCACAAGAGAAGCAGCTTCTAACTCCATTCCATCAGCCAGAGCAAAGGAATATCACTTTTTGGAAGGTAAATTCAGGGGGTTGGTTTTTGGATGATGAGTTTCTGATAGTCCTCCAGAGTATCTTCACCCCAAAGTATAATTTCATAAAAAGGCTAATGTGTTGTCAGTCTGTAAAATACACTTTTATGAAATTTCATTTTCATTGAACCTTCCTGTTTCCTTCCTGTATGGATTTAATGAACTTGATGGTATATAACATTATACTTGGGCTTTAAATTATTAAATTCCCAGATATTGGTGTTTTTTAATGATTGCCCCATAGAAGGTATGAAGTCATAGCACGTTAGTAATCATCTAAACCAGCCATCAATTTTGCAACTAAAGTGTATCAGGCACCAGAAGGTGAATGACTTGTCCACAGCCACACAGGGACAGAGGTGGGGACAAGTCCAGGGCTCTTCTCACTTCTCTGGTGGCCAAGAAAGGGCAGTATTTTAAAACTTGGGCCAGAAAAAGTCAACATTTAAAGATCATTTTAGGGGGCAGGGTAATAGCACAGCGATAGAGTGTGTGCTTGGCATGCACGAGGTCCTGGGTCCAACACTCAGTACCTCCATTTAAATAAATAAACATATAAACTTAATTACCTCGCTCAAAAAATAAAAATTAAAAAATAGAAATCATTTTAAATCTCTGTTGGCTTCCACAATGGATTGGGTGAAAGGTAAGGGAGGAATCAAAGGATAGTGAATAAATGAATGGAGAAGAGAGCCATTTATTTAATTGTTCCTAATTTTGAGAGCTATTCAGATCCCATTAAGGGCATAAAAGGGACAAGCCTGCTCAGAGATTGGAGGTTTGCCTTCCATGACTGCAGCAGGACTCCGTATTTGACCTGGAACATGGGAAGAAGAGGATTTTGCTTCACCCAGAGTCAGTGATACTGTATCAACCAGTCCCTGCCATTCTGCAGTTTCCTCATGCGTCTGCCTTAGAGTCACAGGGTGTTTCCCGCTGAACCTAAGCGTCTCCTCCAAGCCACATCAGCCCCTCAAAATCTTTCCTTCTGGGCCTCTCCCAGAAATAAATTATGATAGACGGTATAAAAACCAACTCCTTCAAGCAGAGAAACACACCTGGCTGCCACAGGAGGCCAAGGCCCTTGGCAGGTAAGAGTCATTAATTTTAATCTTTCCTGGTTTCTGTGCAGTTGATGATGAAATTTCCTAAAGACTTCTCAGAAAGCTTGGTACTGGATTTGGACTTGTCTTCATCAGGCATTTTCTGTTGCCAGCTCTGGCTGCCACCCTGGCAGGTCATCCCCATTTTGTGTAAGGGAGAATGTGATTGAATCCCTTTGTTGGATAAGGAGGCATTTCTGAGTCTGAAAACTGAGTCATAGAATCATAAACTCTTAGGGCTAGAAGGTACCATAGATCTCTCATCCATCCTGTTGGGAACTGAGGCTTCAGAGAGATCATGGGTCCAGGTCACACAGAAAGTTGGGGGAAATTAGTCACAGAATGACACATGGTGTTCTTGAGACTGGTGTGATATGATGCGACCACCGAACTATAGGGAAAAGTCTGCAGTGTTTTAAAGGGTTCCCTGACCCAGGGCTCTCGGATCTTCATCTTGTTTCCAGCAGCTCATGCTTCCTCCAGAGTTCTCACCTCTATCAAATCACTGTTACCAATCACAGCTTTAATCAGAACATTTCCAGCTCAAAAACAAACAAACAAACAAAAGCTATAGATTGGTGATGTCAGTGGTAAATTTCAGCCTTTTTTGTGAGCCTTTCAAGAGCCCCTGCGACTCAGTCTCAAATTGCATTACTGCCGTCGCTGATGGACGCCATGATTTGGACTCCATGTGGGGTGAATAAAGGACACTTGGCTGATTATCTTAGGTCATCTCCTCTTCGTACTTTTCTTCCAACCACCTTGCCCACCTGGAGGGCCTTTTCTCTTCTCATCTGTGTCTGTTACAGTTTTACCTCCCTGTCAACCTCAACACAAGCGCCAACCTCTTCTGGGGAATTTTCTGAATCCCTGTCCTTCTGAACATTTAGTGCTGATATTTGTACATATATATATATATATATATATTTTTTTTTTAATTGAAGTATAGTCGGTTACAGTGTGTCACTTTCTGGTGTCCAGCATCATGTTTCAGTCACGCATATGCACACATACATTCATTGTCATATTCGTTTTCTTTGTAGGTTACAGTAAGACGTTGAGTGTAGTCCCCTGTGCTGGTCAGAAGAAATTTGTTTGTTTTTTTACCCATTTTATATATAGTGGTTAATGTTTCCAAATCTCGAACTCCCAGTTTACCCCTTCCCACCCTCTTTCCCCCGGTAACCGTAAGTCTGTTGACTATGTCCACAAGTCTGCTTCTGTTTGGTAAACAAGTTCATCAGTGTACTTGTATTGTTTTTAAGTCTTAATTGTGTTGGAATTATTCAGGGTGCTTTTCTAGGTCTGATTCTGTAAATGAATGAGACTGAAGCATGAAGACCCCTTACATACGGGAAAACTGACAAGGTTTTGAAATCCAGACTGATGAAATGAATGAGGCAATGGCCCCCGCCGTGTTCCCTGGGACAGTTCCCTGTCCATAGGCTCAGTGAGACTTCTGTGGGGGCGTGACTCTCTCAGGAGGGTGCAGGCGTCATTCTGCATGGTTGTGCGTCGCGCATTTAGATGGACATTTATTGAGGAGTAGATTTCAATAATATTACAATGAGTCACAGCTTTTTTCTCAACATTGTCTTACAAAATGGAAGCCTTTATTTTTTGAATGTATATCAAGATAGAAAAAAAGCCTTTAAATTGTCTTTTTTTAAACCTTCTTTTAAAAAACTATGTCAGGAGTTCAAATGTTGGCTCGGAGGGCAGGCATCAGAAGAATTCGTGGTTTCCAAGTTGACACCTGCAGTTTCAGGGCCACGGTTTAAAAGCAGAGGAGCCTTGCTCTACAACGTGAGAGCACACAGCACTCGTCAAAAACATACTAAAAAGATACCAAATGTTGCATCACTGGAAATCATTTTTTTTCCATGAAAAAACAAAACAAAACAAAATAAAAGCTTAAGGGTGAATGTCTTTCTCATCTCGGAAACTAGAAATCCAGCTTCCAATGTATATTGTAGTTTCAAGCTCTACTGACCAGAGTTTTCCCATTAATTATAGATGACATTATGTTTTAAATGAATACCAATTGTTTTACCCCTACCTTTAAGCCTCCTGAAACAAATGTTTTCTTTCCAGTGAGTGTGGTTTTGCAGAGCTCAGGTCCGTGAGTTATTAGAAAAGCTGCAGTGATCAAACGACATCCAGAAATGCAGTGTGGTCTCGCTGATCCGGGACTTCTACTGTGCTGCGCTCTGCTGTCTATGGGAGGGCGCAGAGGAAGGACACGCTTCTCTGTCTAGTTACTGAGGTGACTCAGTTGGCGAGACGATGGTGGGAAAATGTAATCTCCAGGCCAAAGATGGTGACACATGTTCTGACATTTCCCCCAGTCTGGGCTCCGGGCGGATGTCACTGATGGGCGAAAGCCTTTCCATTCTGCTCACATGCAGCTTAAGAATGTGATCACGCCAGTGCTGGGACTGTCACAGTTACACTGACTATGTTGCAAAAACAGCAACAAAAAGTTTCTTAAGACTTGGTACTTAAGACACAGCACCACTGGCTGCTGACACAAGAAGCTGCGCTGCCATCTCAGACATACTTTCTCAAAGTCAGTAAGTCTTGCTCCTGGGTAACTGTGGACTGGACTGGGCTGGTCTGGTCTAGGCTGGTCTATTCCACTCTCCCTTGAAGGTTCAGGCTGTTATGAAACCTTTTCAGACCTTTCTTGCTGGACTGATGTGTGCTACGTAGACAGTGAGACTCAGGTCTACACTTTTCCACAACTTGGCATCATCTGTCTGCATGTTAATTGTCCCGTTTGCTTCTGTGATACCGAACTGAAGGCGGTTCCCCCCAGAAGGAAGGCAGTATCTCCATGAGAATGTGTTTTAGCTGCTGCTCTCAGGACAAGTCACAAAAAGCACTGCTCAGTCCGTGGATGCAGATGGGTTCAACCGAAGTGGCTTCTGGCTTCACACCTTGTCACTCGCCTTCAGGCCTTCTCCACCTGGCTCCCAAATCTCTCTCCACCATCTCTGGACTGAGAACATGGCTTAATGAGAAGAGAAACTGAGATCTGGAACCCAAAGTCCTAGATTCAAATCCAGTGAATATATTAGTCTCTTAAATAAAGGTCTAGTGAGAGCTTATGTTGTCTTAGAAGCTTAAAGCTCGCCTTCTACATTTATCATCTCATTTAACTTCCTAGCACCCCCTAAAGCAGATTCACACATGATCCATATTTAATATAATGGAATGCAGGAAAAGAGGCCATGGAGACTGCCATACAGAGAAGATACAGGAGCTGCAATCTGAGCCTGGTCCTACCCAAGTCTGGAGACAATGCTGTCCATCCGGGTACTGGATCGCCCCGTGCCACCTGCAAGACCTTGGACAAGTTAAACAACATCTCAGACCCATGCTCTTCCCATTTGAATTTCCATTTTCTCCTGTGAAAAAGTGAGTGTGGTAATAACACCCTTAGGGCATTATTGTGTTTGTCAAAGATGTGAAATTTCCTCCTGAGCCTCGATGACCCATGAGAAGGTTATTTGCTATTTTTATTAAGGAGGGAGGAGAGCACAGTTTGCACGTGGGGAATCGGTGAGAAGTAACAAGGCCATCTAGGTGGGGGGTGGGAAAGCGCATTTTGCTGCAAGATTCCTAGCAGCCAGGTCACTGGTGAGCACGTGGTTCGCAGTGTGATAAGAATGAACGTCAAAAAGCAAATGCCCAGGCTGGTGGGGCGCATCTTCTGATATTTACATGCAAGTGGAATTTCTCTTATGGGTCCTCCAAAGTGGCATGTGTGACATTATGGGGGTTTGCACAATAAATAGCTTGAATAATAAGTTTTAGGAGGGTGGTTCTGAAAATGTCCATCAATGCAGTTCTGGGAAAAGCCAAAGCCGTGTGGTCCAGGTGGAGAGCCCTCAGACGGTGTGGCTTGATTTGAGTGGGAAACCAAAGCTGCAGATTCCCCGACAGCTCAGGGAGGTGGGTCCAGGGGGGTCATCGCCTGTCCCTCTTCACCTGGTGCATGAGAAATTGGGGGCCAGAGGGGAACCCACACTGCTGAACTCAGAGCCAGTACATAAGGGTTTGGAGACGCTGACAGAGCTCCCAGCCTGTCCCACAGCTGCAAAGATGAAGCCCTGAAATAGCTGGCCGGCACTGCCGGGGGCCGGCCTGAGATGGGAGGGGAAGCTGACCATCAGCTGATTTCGGGCACAACAGGGAGCCGAGGACAAACAAAGCGGAGGCTCCCTCAGCAGATGCGGCCACTCTTCCCTGGAATCTTCAAAAATCTGTTGGCTAGCTGGGCTCTCTAACTCACTAACTACGCATTCAGCTATTACAAATATTTATTGAGTCACTTTGTCCCAGGAACCATGCTGTGTGCTCGGTTGCAGAATCATCTCTAACCTTACGGAGTTTTCACTCTTGCAAAGCAGCTCGACAGAACATGTAATCATATAAGACCGGGAGATGCAGGTTGCCAGAGGGCAGAGGGCGAAGAGGGCAGAGGGCGAAGGAGGCTCTTCCAGGGCAGAATCATTTGAGATGAGACTTCATATTGAGTAAGTGTTCGCCAAGCCGAGGTGGCGATGGAAGACGCGGGAGGGGAGCATGGCAGGCAGAGGGTGTGAAGGAGTGTGTCACGTTGATGGAGGTGAAAGAATTCCACTACGCAGGACAACGCAGGGGTGGGGAGAACGTGAATAAACAGCACGGAGACATTCGGGAAGGGAACAGAGAACAAGATAATTGACACGTTGGTGTTATTCCTTTTATAAAAATTAATGGGAGGAGTGAGGGGAATAGCTCAATGGTAGAGCATGTGCTTAGCATGCACATGGTCCTGCGTTCAATCCCCAGTACTTCCATCAGAAAATAAATAAAGTACATTAACCTAATTACCTCCCCCAAAATTAATGGGAGTGGTTTGAAATATATTATTAAAAGGTAAAATACTCTCAGATTTTATGTAGACAAAAAAGTAAACTCCAATCATGAGCCACTGGATCTAAAAACAGAGAAATGCAGAACTCCTACCTGGGAACACGCAAAGGAGGCAGGACGGCGAGGAGGGAGGAGGAAGGAGAGGGAGCGGCGTGAATATTATTCGGTTAAGGTGTTTCAAGGTACACGTGAAAAGAGAGAAATCATACATTTGAAAAAGCGAATATAACCCGGAAATAAGATGTCATAGACGTTCCAAATATCAACCAGCTCCAAGACTGCTTGAAAATCAGATGCGAGGCTTTTGGTTTTGGCTGTTGTTGCCCTGCACGTCTCTCACCATGGTCTGCAGCCGGCGGTATTTCTGTCCAGTGCCTACTCATCCTCACACAGAGAAGGAAAGTTAAGGCAGAGATGAGTGAAGATGCTTTTAAAGAGGACAAGGAGGTGAAAGTCTTCTACGCTCATTGTACCACAGGAATTAGAAATGTTTTGGGGACTCAAGTGGGGAGCCATGGAAGTTGGCCTGAGGGGTACCATGCTTTTTTCCCTGAGGGGGATTTGGGGACAATTTGGTCACTGTAGGTGTGTTCCACTGACTGGCAGCCATTGTAACAACCCTGAAGCCACATGGATGCAGGATGGAGCTTGTGTGAAAGAGAGATGCTTGAATCGAGTTGCGATGATTCACGCTGGGAGAACAGAGGTGACACTGTGGGGAGGCGAGCGTGACAGTGACTCAGCGGTGGGAGGTGAAAAGACTGGGCATGGGGTGGGTGGGATCGACCTGTCACCCACATTCCAGGTGGACACATGCCACCTCAAGGATGACTCCTGGCTTGTTGACAGGGAGCAGAGCCCAGGATGGTTGAGGTTCGTGTTGGATTTCCCTGCATGAGGAGGTTGTCTTGTGGGACAGATAGGCAGTAACCAGGCTGAGCAGCCAAATTAAGGCAACTGAGCTTCATTCCACCAGGTCGTCAACCTGGACCACACTGTGGTGGGGAGGAGAGAGCAGCCAGGAGGGGGGACGCTTGGCTTCATGTCCAGCATCTGGCACCATGACACCCTGTGACCCTGGTCTGTTTCTGTATGCGTCCACAGAGGTGTGACAGAGGGTCTGGTTG
The DNA here is from genome assembly GCF_048564905.1 of Vicugna pacos. Taxonomy (NCBI): domain Eukaryota; kingdom Metazoa; phylum Chordata; class Mammalia; order Artiodactyla; family Camelidae; genus Vicugna; species Vicugna pacos. The sequence continues at coordinate 8,776,997 of NW_027328742.1, forward strand.
TCACCTTCGCTATCCTGCCATTATGATGTAGAATGTGATGTCCACACCGGTCTTTTTGTAAATAAGGCAAAGAGTCACCATGCTGCTATCAAGTGTTAGCTTTGTGTCATTTAATGATTCCTGGCCTGGCTCCATATCACTAATTATCAGAGAAATGCAATTTAAAACTTCAATGTGGTATCACCTCACACCAGCAGAATGGCCATCATTAAAAAGATCACTTTTGATTCATTATAACACTCAACCACTAAAAAAAAAAAAAAAAAAAAAAAAAAAAAAAAGACTACAAATGATAAATGCTGGAGGGGGTGTGGAGAAAAGGGAAGCCTCCTACAGTGTTGGTGGGAATGCAGTTTGTGCAGCCACTGTGGAAAACAGTATGGAGATTCCTTAAAAGACTAAAAGTAGACTTACCATATGATCTAGCAATCCCACCACCCTTGGCCATATATCCAGAGGGAACTCTAATTCAAAAAGACACCTGCACCCCAATGTTCATAGCAGCACTGTTTACAATAGCCAAGACATGGAAACTACCTAAATGTCCATCAACAGAAAAAGAAGCTGTGGTATGTTTATACAATAGAATACTATTCAGCCATAAAAAAGAATAAAATAATGTCTTTTGCAGCAGCCTGGATGGAACTGGAGATCATCATTCTAAGTGAAGTAAGTCAGAAAAAGAAAGAAAAATATCATATGATGTCACTCATATGTGGAATCTAAAAAAAAATACACAAATGAACTTATTTACAAAACAGAAACAGACTCACAAACATAGAAAACAAACTTACAGGGGTTATGCAGAAGTGGGTAGGGAAGGATAAAGTAGGAGTTTGAGATTTGCAGATGCTAGCTACTATATATAAAATAGATAAACCACAAGTTTCTATTGTATAACACAGGGAACTTTATTCAATATAAACCACCCAATTTGTGTCACTTTGTGGCAGTAGTCCTAAGACACTAATACATCTCCCAGTGAGTACAAGGAAAATCTGACCTGAGTCTTGTAAAGCGTTCCTCTGAATCAAAGAGAAACTGCACTGAACAGTAAAGGCAAAAGTGACATTATAAGTAATTTTCTTATAATGACTGAAAATGCTTTCAGAGACTTAGTCTGTAAAGGGTACCAAGAAGTCAGTCGTGCAAATATTTCAAGTTCCTCCAACCTGTTCCTATTGGTGAGGAGAAAAAAGACATTATGCCAGCTTCAAAATTCCCAGGAAGTTTCCATTTCTAAGTGCGATTCGCTGTTTAAGCCATGCGAAGACAGAGGACATTGAAGTGTCAATGTATGTTCTGAAATCAATCACTTATTAACAAGCGTGCCCTTGGAAAAGTTATTCAGCATCTCTGTGCTCCCATTTCATCTCGTGTAGATGGAAATAATCCACCTCTACGCACAGGTTATTACCATCAAATGACATAGTACATAGCGAGTTCTCAGGGGAGGGATAAACTGGGAGCCTGGCATTTGCAGATACAAACTACCACATGCAGATGAGGTTAACATCAAGGCCCTGCCGCACAGCACAGGGAACCGTATTCAACATCCTGTAATAAACTGTAACGGAAAAGAAGAGGAGTTCTCAGAGGAGAGTTCACACACACTATTATTTTATCATTACTGATAATGCTAAGTGCGTCACTCCAGAATCTCGCTCAAAATCTCTTTTTTTCCCCCTCCTGTTTTGCTTTGGGATGTTTTTATCCCATAACGTAATTTTCTCACTTAAAGCTAACATCCCAGCTGCATTCCTGAAGGGCCTGTTAGCATTTGTTGTAGGTCGGTACCCCTTTTGCATTTTATTTACTCAATCACTTTCAGCAGCCATTTGCGTCTCCCCAAAAAAGGCAATTTATAACTAGATAAAATTGAAAAAAATTTTTCCAGGCTCTTTTGCAAACCACGTGACAGAAGAGGGAGAATAGTTTGTAGAACTGAGGAGGCTCCTGGAGAGAGGGCGCCCGGGGCTGTTTTGACAAGAAACAGACTTGGAGGACTCTGACCCGCCCAGAAGAAGGAGCCTGAGAGGTACCAGGGGACGTCGCGGCGAGAGTCCCGCACCCAGGGATGTGCTCCCCGGGTGCACGCGAGCCTCTGGGGACCACGCGGGTTCCGTCCTGACCGCGTTCCCTGGGCGGGCTGGGACGCCCCTCACACCCGCCTGGGCTCCAGCTCTCGGGGGCCAGCAGCCCGGCCCGGCCGGCCCAGGATTCTCTGAGACGCACGTCCGGGCCGCCGCGGGGGCCGGGGCCGGGTGCCCCGCGGCCGGACGCCTTTCCCGCCAGCCCAGACTCAGGCCGAAGCACAGCAGAAGAGGAAAAGGCAAAGGAGTTTTGAGCTCCGCTGGGGCGGAAAGCGCCTGGCAATATGAAGCAACGACTTTTTTCCAGCACGGCCTGTTCAGTTCCTTCTCGAGTATAATCAGTCCCTGAATGTTCACAGGTGGCCTTTCCCAGCGCTGCGCTCGGCGCTTGTCCACACGCGGGCGCGGGCGGCTCACTGCGCCTGCGCGGGCCGCTGCCCCGCGTCCCCGAGCCCCGCCCAGGCTCCTCCTCTCGGTGCTGCTGCTCCGGAAGCTTTGGAGTTGTTGCTGTTTGTGTTGCTGTTGTGTTGTTTCTCTAGGACGCTGAGAAGACTCGCGCCCCCGGTGGGCCCTGTCTGTCAGATTCCGCTCACTGTGGCTCCCGGGGACCTGGTGGTTACAGCTTCTGCCTCTGCACTCGCCGGTGGCGGGCGGAACCATGCCCTCCTCCCCACTCCCCAGAACAGAACAGCCCAGGTCCCCAGAACCTGTGGATACGTCCCCTTACTAGGCAGGAGGGACTCGGGCCCTGTGCCTGGCCCAGGATCTTAAGATGGGGAGACGATCCTGGGTCATCTGCTTGGGCTCAGTGGGACCACGAGGGTCCTCACAAGGAAGGAGGGAGCCAGGAGATTCAGCGTCTCAGGGATGCAACGTGGAAGACAGCCGACCGCCCACCCCAGGCTGGGGAGAGGGGGGAGGCGCCAGGAGTCAGAACACAGCAGCCTCCGGAAGCCGGCAGCCCTGCCCTGGAGCCTCCTGGAGGGCCCAGCCCTGCAGATGCGGACACATTTGGGACTTCCGACCTTTACAAGGGTGAGTTTTGCTCGATGTCAACAAGACAGCATGTCCCTTGGTAGAGACGCTGGAAGGATGAGGCCGAGAACACGCAGGGCAGATTCGCCCAGGGAGAAAATGACAACACGGAAGGGTTCTCCATCCATAACCCAGTAGAACTGTGACTCCATGCAAAAGAATAATTTAAAAATTCTGTATGTTAAGAAATAAACAGAAATATATTAAATAACCCTTGTGTTAAAAAAGAAATACTTGGAACTAAGGAGCAGTCAGGGCACCACATCCCAAATTTTGTGGGCAGCTGCTAACACGCTCAGGAGGGACCACATTTATTAGAAACTAGGGGGAAAAAAAGCAAAAAACAAAGCAGAGAAATCAACATCCAAAGCAGAAATCTAGAAAAAAAAAAGAGTAAGCAAAGACAAATGGGAAGAAAAATACAAAAATGTACAAGATCAAAAAAAAAAAAAAGAACAAGTCTGACAACAGGAATAATAGCAAAATTTGCTTCTCTGAAATGTTAGTAAAAAGACAAACTTTGGCCAAAGAAAATTTTAAAATAATATTGAAAGAAAAAGGAAAGAACAGATCTTACTGATTTAAAAAATGAAAAGAATCTTAATAACAATTATAACGCATTTTAAAACTAATTGAAAGGATATATTTCTGGGAAAAATTATAAAATGTTAAAAAGGCTCAGAAGTAACAGGAAAACTGAGTACGCAGATAACCATTAAGGAAATTTAAATTATAATCAGATTTCTCCAAGCAAAGGAAAAACTCACACTCTTTCTTGTGAGTTCAAACTCTCAAGAACAGCTCTTTTCTGCAAAGGGGAGCCTCAGAAGTTCAGGGTCACCTAGTTGACTGTTTCACACTTTCCCCTCCCTCCTAAAGCCCCAACAAATGTCCCTTCCTCACTCTCAGCCTTGAAGTTAATAAATTTGCATTAACTGCTTCTACCCACGTTCCGAGAAGTCTGTGAGGAAGTACTCTGCCATCCTACCTGTTACCACAGATGAACTGCTCACTCTCTCCGAGGTCAAGCTCCCCATCTGTGCACTGGGGTCTCCAAGGTATTGCCCAGCCATTCTCTCCTCCCTCCTACATCACCAATTTTTCCCATTCCTGGACCAATTCCAACATCAACAGGTTATGAGTTCTCCTATCATAAAAAACAAACAAAAACCTGTGATCTCTCTGTCCCTATAGACTTCTCTATAAAAGCAAAATTCTTCAAAAATGTGATCTGTATTCACTCTCACTTTTACTCACACCCAACCCAAGATCGATGCTTTCTTCACCTCGCAACTCCCCTCCTTAGGTCACCGACGCCCGCCTAGCAAGTCCAGCTGTCAATCATGCTCTTGTGGGGGGTGAGCCTTCCAGGTGGATTTAACAAATGTATTCCTCCCCCTCCTTGGTAGATCTTCTGTCTTGCAGGACGGCATGCTCCATTGGTTTTCTTCTATCCCTTTGGGTGCTCCTTTGCTGTTTCTTCTCCTGTTCCCAGCCTCATCCATTTAGAACATGCACAGGCTCGGACTCAGGATTTGTGCCTTCCCCCTCTATGGCCACACACACTCCCTGGGGGATTTCATCTGACGTTACGGTTTTGAGCACCATCTGTGTGCTGATGACTCCCAAACCTCTATCTCTGGCACAGAGCTCTTCCGTGAAGTTCAAACTGGATGTCCAGTTGCCTGCTCCCTGCTTCCATGTGGGTCTCTAATTAAACACCTAAACTCCGCATACTCAAGACCGGCTCCTGACTTTTCCTTCTTACTCCCCAGTCTAGTCCTCCAGTCTTTCCCATCTTGGTTGACGTCAATACAAGGCACTCAGTTTCCGTTCCTTGGAGTCTCCTTAACTTCCCTTTTCCTTTCACATCCCACAATGACTCCATTAGGAAACTCCAGGGTCTACTTTGAAAACACATCCAGAATCTTTTTTCTCACCACTCTCACTGCTACTGCATGGTCCACATATGGTCCATCTTCCTTCAACTGGTTATGAAATAGGAAATGGGTACCCTCTGTCCTTGTTGGGAGAGGAATCAGGTTCATTCACCCTGGAGAGCATCTGTGGCTTCTATGAAAGATAAGCACTTATATACTCTGTTCAGAGAAGCTCATGCTGGTCCGCATGGAAAGATGCGTGGTGCCATTTGTGATAGGAGGGGTTGGAAGAAACCCAGGTGCCCATCCCTAGGTGACCAGATAAGTACACTTGATGAAAATGTATGTTTGCATTTGATGCCACTGTGAGAAGCAAAATTTAACAATGTGGAGAGATCTCGAAAACACAGCATTGAGTGGAAAAACAAAACGGGGTCTGCAGCACAAAATGATTTGTGTGGTTTAAGGTCACGTTTATACTGTATGTCTTTCAAGGATACATTTGCATCCAAGGACATTTAAAAAGCACATCTGAGTGGGTGCCTTGGTCCAGAAAGGATTGTGCTCATGGTGATCAATGAAGAGGAAAAGGCTGAAAGAATAAAGTCTGGGTGGAAGGTGTCCATGGATGGACCATGACTCACGGTGTGCTGTGACTCCCTCACTCTCTTCGCTGGTGGGGAAGAGAGAGAGAGAACTAAAGCAAAAAGAAGTTTTCACAATGGTCTTTGCCCAGTCTGCTTTACACACACACACACCCTATCACACCCAACACGTGCTGGATATCAGTTATTCCATAGAATCTAAGAACTAAAGGGAATCCAGTTGCCAAAACCCCTCTTTTACAGAAGAGCAGAAGTTTCCACGGAAATCTGCTGATGGGAGGAGGGGCAGATCAGGGTTTCTGAAATGTCCTCAGGCTGAGTAAGTTACACACACACACACACACACACACACACACACCCCAGTCCAGAACTCTAAGGGCTAGAAAAAATCTGAATAAAATGAAACCAGAGCTGCAGGAAGGCAAGCAATAAAAATAAAACCCACATGCCAAAGTTTGGAGCCAGATGACAGTCCTGGCAGCCTTGCTTTGGGGATTGACGTGGCCCCGGAGAGGAATGAGGGACTGATCTTTGAAGATGCTTGCAAAGTCGGCTTGTTGGAGTCAAGCCGCCCACACAAAGCTAGGACAACTGAAGGCACCACGGCTTCAGGGAAACGGGGCATGGTTGAAACCTGACGAGGGAACCCAGAAGAACGTCTCTAACTCAGTCCATTTCTGAAGGGAAAAATCGTCTCCTCTGAGAACACGGGACGTCTCCTTGGTCTCGTGTGGATCTGGAGGTCGGCTGCACTGGGCACCATGAACTCAAGGGAGCCCCAGGCTCAGGCACTACGTGACCCTTCCCAGTGGTACTTGGTGTGTTTAAGGCACATCCTCTCTGGAGAAAACAGTTTCTGGTGCCGAGGGATCTGCATACATTACATTTGACCCAATATTAGCTCATAATAGACAGCAAATCAGCGCCTCGTAAGGAAGCAAGTCTGTACGAGGGAGAACCAGCAGAAGCCACAGATACCTTCAGTCCCAAAGACGTCGCATACTGGGAGGGTCAGACACACACGGAGAACGACCAAGAAAATGGAACACGAGGGAGGGAAAGAAAGAAGAGCTGATACGGGAACTTTTCAGAACTGATTAAAAGAAATCAAACTATAGGTACACACCAGGAGAAAATGGAGGATATCTTTAAAAGGATGAGGAAGACAAACACGAGTCTAGATTTCTGTAGGTGATGAAATGATCTCTCAAGATCAAGAGTGAAATAATAAGAATTTTTAGAAAAACAAAAACTGAAGATTTTACAACCCTGGAGACTTCCTAAAGGGACTTTGACAGGATTGACTTCAGAGACAATGAGAAGCATCTCAGAGGAAAGTGAGGGGAGGAAGAACTTCGGAGCACACGCCCAGTCTGCCCAACTGTGGCTCGTGGAGTGATAACTGGAATGTGTAATTTAATGGAGCAAAATTAATGCAATGAAATCATAGGACTGACAATCATGGGTAAGCCAGATGTGGACGGTGAGAGAGTACCCTACACTCTGTTTCTTGTTCATGAGAAGAGTAAATATGCTGAATTAACTTAAGACATACTACTTAGAATGTGTGTGTGCATGTGTGTGTAAATATATATATATAAATATAAGTGACAAAGAAAAAAATTCAGAAAACAGTGTGACAAAGAGAAAGTACAAAATGAAATGGTGAAAATAAATCCAAATATGTTAGTAATCACAAGGAATAAATGTGCTAGATAGAATTTTAGAAATCAAATTTTTGCAAGAGCTATGCCTAAAGCATGAGAACATAGATGTGTTCAGGTAATTAACTGGAAACTGTATGCATGGCAAATAACAGCCAAAAGAAATCTGACATAGGAATATTAATGTCAGAAAAAAGGCTAAAAAGGCAAAAACTGTTACTACAGATGAAGAGGGTCGTTATATCCTGATTTAAATTTAAATTGTCTAGGAGGTTATAAAAATTCTAAATATTTATGGATGTAATAAAATAGCCACAAAATATAAAAACAAAAAAAATGGACAGAATTATATGGTGATACAGGCAAATTCATTAACAGACTTGAATACAGCCACATAACCTGGTTAGAGATTGACAGGTCAGGCAGGGAAATATGTAGTACAGATAGAAAGAGTTAAACATCACAATCAGCCAGCTGGGTTTAGTGGACTTATAACACAAACTCCACTGCACGGTTTGAGAACGCTGTCATTTTCATCACTACAAGGGACGTGTACACAAGCATCATACACTCCACCACGGAACAAGTCTAAATGAATTTCCAAGAATTAAAGGGGGCTACATGCTCTGGTTATAAGGCAGTCGGTGGTAAATCAAAAATGACCATGACTTTTGAAATGTGTGAATCTTGAGATATTTACAAAACTTCAAATTCGTATGTCAAATTCCAAAGAAAGAAAAATCAATGCAAATGAAAAGAATATAACTGAACAATAAGGAAAGTAACACCCATGAAAACATATGGGGAAAGTTCAGGTAAGGCTTCCAGGGAAGCTGAGAGCAACAGCCTGGGAAAGAATTTAATGAGGTATTATGTTCAGCTTTTCATCTAAGAAGCTAGAAAAATAAATCAATAGAAGCCTAGAATGCAAAAAGAAAGCTGTTATGGTAAAAGTTAAAAGCAGAGAGAAATAAAATAGCAAAGATAACACTGGGAGGGTCAGTGGTGTCAAACACTGGGTCTTGGAAAAGACAGCAAAATAGTCCTCTGGGGACACTGGTCAAGAAAGGGAGGGCACAGATTCTCAGTAATAGGGCTGCAAAGGGGAAACATAAGGACAGCTCTAAAGAGTTTTTTAAAAAAATTATAAACTTTTATACAAAATGGACAGATTCCTAGAAATACACCAAAATTGGCTTTTCAAAATCTGAGATGACCTGTGGTTGAATTAGAAAGCCTGAACCATCCTATAAGCATTAAACAAATTGAATGAATATTTAAAAATCTTTTCACAAATAAAACACCAGACTCATGCAATTTTACAGGCGGATACTTTCAACTTTTCAAGGAAACTTCAGTTTCAAATACTTACTAAGTCTTCTTGAAAGTTAAAAAAAAAGAACCCCCCCACCAGTTGTTCTTGATATCAGCACGAAACAAGTACAGAATGAAACAAAAATCAAAGAGAAATCTCACTCAGGAACGGGAGTTCCCAGACATCGCAGGAACGATTCTGGTGAATCCAGTCCACATCCTGCCTCCCTGTTGCAGAGAATCAGCTTTCACAGCTGGGCCGTCAAGCTTGCCGGCTGTTGCCTTTCTCGGACCATTTTTTGAGCGTCCTGTAAGCCGGTATGGAGGGGTGTGCAGAAGGAAGGCAGGCAGGGCAGGGTCCACAATGATCCTGGGGATGCTGAGAATCTCCTCCCTGCGGCAGGAGTCCTCCATTCCATGCCTCTTTGCTGAGAACCGGTTGGCATGGCTTTCATTTGCCTTGACCTTACTAGGGAGCAAAACAGCCTTGGTCCTTGTCCTGGGGGAGCTTCCAGCCTCCTTCCAGGCATGCATCAAATAACCACATAGATAAATACAGATGTGCCAACTGTGACAAGAAGGAAGAACTTACAGGTTCTCAAGGTTCTAGAAAAGTGCATTGTGGCTTTGCTTGGGGGTTAGTGAAGCCCATGCTGAGGAACTAAAATTTGACCTGAGATTTAAGGAGGTATGTATGACTAGTTAGCCAGTGTCATGGGAAGGAAGAGAAGGTGGAGCCAGGCAGAGGGAACAGGATGTCCACGTGCCGCATCTCGGGAGGGAACAGGGCATCCTGTGGAATAGGAGCCTGGCGCAGGGAGTGGGGCTGGGGAAGGAGCAAGGCTCAGTCAACGGGTCCAGCATCCCACGGGGAAGAGTGCACCTGAACTTACACATTCAGTGAGTTTAAAGGGGAAAGGACACAACCAAATTAGTCTTTTTCTAAAGCTCTTTCTGACTGGTGTGCAGAATAGAGTAGAGCAAGGAACACGGAGAACAAATTAAGAGACCATCGTGTGAGTCCAGGTGAGTGACTGCAGCTGAACAACGATGGAGGTGGAATGGAGATGCGGATGAGATTTCGGAGGAAAAGGACAGAACTGATGATTAGATACGGATGTAAGGGAAACAGGATTCAAGAATGGACTAATGGAAAGATGGAGAGGCCATTCATTAATAAGAAACAGTAGAGAAGGACCAGGTCAGGGGAGAGGCAAAGAGCAGGTAAAACTCTATTCAGTTCGATGTATTTTGAGACAGCCAGGTGGAGATCATAATGGAAAACACAGATCTGGGACTCAGAGATGAGCTGTGTCAGATATGAATTTACAAGTCATCTGTGTATAGATGGAAGTTTGAATCACATCAGTCGATGCGGACAACAAGGAGGGAAAGACAGCAGAGAGCAGAGAAAAGATTTAGGATTAAGGAACTTCAATGCTTAGAATTAGGGCAGACAATTAGAAAGGAGCAAGAGAGAAACAGGAGGAGGACCAAGAGAATGTGGAGCCATGGAGAACAAAGCCGGGAGTGTGCTTCCGCAAGAGCGCTGCAAGCCCAGATCACACAAGAGATGCTGCTCTCGGATCAAGTCGCTGAAGAGCTGATGAGTCCGTGCTGGATCTGGTGATCTGTGTGCTTTTGATACTGATGGGGCGATTCCAAAGCCTGGTTCAAGTGGTACAGCTGAAAGTGGGTTACGAGAGATTGGAGAGCCCCTTTCGCCAGCCCTGCCTCTCTAATTCCAAATGAGTGCTGTGGATACGTGATGGTGATGCTCTTGCTCACTTCATGGACCAGTGCGTTCATCTTTCCAGGCAAGGGAAGGATTCCCCTGGACAAAGAGGGAACCACTCATTTTCTGCTTCTTTCAACATAGCTTTTCTTTTTTTAATTGACGTACAGTCAGTTTGCAATGTAGTGTTAATTTCTGGTGTACAGCATTGTGATTCATTTATACACACATATATATTTCTTTTCATATTCTTTTTCATTACAGGTTATTACAAGGTACTGAATATAGTTCCGTGTCCTGTGCTGTAAGACCTTGTTGTTTATCTATTTTATCTATAGCAGTTTTGCATCTGCTAAGCCCAAACTCCCAATTTATCTCTCCCGACCCACCTTCCCTCCTGGTAACCATAAGTTTGTTTTCTATGTGTGTTTCTGTTTTGTAAATAAGTTCATTTGTATCATTGTTTTAGATTCTTCATGTAAGTGATATCATATGATATTTAGCTTTTTTTTTTGGTATCCAACTGAGAAGAGAATTTTTGCTTCTTAAACTATAATGCATTTTAGAGTGGTTTTTACCAAGAATTGAAAAAAGAAGATCTTGCTAAGTTTCAGTTGACCAGTTAGCAAGTGTGTCCCCATCTCCCAGAGCTGAAGAGCTCATTGTCCCATCGGAGGTTAGTGACCCTGTGACCAGTGGTGCCCTTTGGGAGGCAAGGTGTCCTTTTCCTCTTCTCAGCGGAGGGACCAGCCCGAGCCTGTCATTCTGTTCCTTGTATCCCTACAGGGGCTGCCAAGACCGCTTCCATAAATGAATGGGGGCCAGAACTGGGTCTGTGCTCCAAAGGGAAAAAGAAGGAAGAGAGAAAATCTAAGATACCAACTGTTTTGTAATTTAGATTTTTTTTCCCCTTTCCCCAAATCTTTGAGACTTCAGGCCAAACTATAGCAGAGAAAAATTAAAAGGAAATAAGTGGCCAGGTATGTTCAAAATTTTACATTGAAATTGTTCCTAATTTGACTTTTTTTTTTTTGCTGGTTTCGTTAATCTTCAGAAGAGTAGCTACATGCATATACAAGCATTTTAAGGCATTAAAATTATGCAGAAAATCTGAGTAAAGTTCCAAGAATATGTATGTATAATGCAACATGTAAATTACAATTTAAGGGCCTTTCCAAGAACATTTGCTTAATAAACAGGAAGAGAATGGGAATTTTTGCAATGCTAATTATTACACTAGTTTCTGTTTCCAAGCCTTGCAAGATGCTAGGAGATATGTTACAGGTATTCATTTGGAAGAGAAATAATCTTTAATATCTATTTCATGAGAAGAATGGAAGGTTAAAGAAAGCCAGAGTCTGTGTGCAGAAAGGGTGTTCCAGAATATTGTAAGTATCAATGGGTGTTTGTGTAGTGATGGAAAGAAGTCGTGTTTACTCAAAGGTAATGACGATCATCAGAGCCCAGTCCAGGAAACGGGCTGGAATAAATCCACGCATCGTTTCAAAAATAGAATATGGAGAAACCTGGCTTTGACCAAGATTGCTTAAATTACTCCTTCATTAAGGAAGACGGTATTGTACGAGAAGTTCAGGCTTACTCAGTTACCTCTAAAGTATTTACACTAATAGACTAATAAGGTTCTCAAGTGATACCCTGGCAGGGCTCACCTCAGGTTGGTTTCGCAGAACGTCAGGGTCAGGCAGGAATTCAGGAATGTGAGTGAGGTCACATTTCTGCCACCCGTGGACTCTCTGTACCTCCTCCCGTCTCTTCAGTGGCTGTGCTGAACCCTTTTCTTTCTCCAGGTAGAGGCAGATTTCAGCCAGGTCCGTGGTAACCCGTTCTGAAACTTAGGAAGCAGTCACCCGTGGTGCAGCCAGAGTCACAGAACACAACCTGGTGAAAAACGCTGGGCGTGGCGAGGAAAGTCTCCGCTCCACCACAGTCTTTACCCGAGGCCTGCGCCTGTTTTGTGGCTGCAGTCCTTTCATCCTGGACTTAGATTTTCACGGCGCCGAGCGCAGAGATGCGGCCGATAAATTCTGACGCTTTGGAATAAGAGCCGTGAGGAATCAGAACGTGGACCTGCTCCTGCCGCTTGGGAAACATGTGGGCTCTGCCTCCGAGGTCCTGCGCGGGTGGCTGGTGGAGGGCGCTGGCGCCTCCACTCTGCGTACCGGGCGCCGGGGGTCCTGGCCGCGGCGGCACAGGGGGCCCCGTGGAGCAAAGGCGCTGGGCACACCAGCAGGTCACTCGTCCAACCTTGTAAGTCTCCTTTCCCTTCGAAGGTCCTAGACCACGCCAAGCTTTAGTAAAAACGGGACCTGACGTGAAAAGAGATGGTCCAGGCGGATAACCCGCTCGCCGCAGCCCAGCGCGAGCACTGCCGTGGGGCTCTGCGTTCTTCATGCGTTTCCCTCAACACACACGCCACTCACTCCAGCGGCTGCCACCATCAAATGCTGGAGGAGCAGAAAGAGACAGGACTGTTGTCACATCAACGTGCCCCCAGCCAGTGACAAGCATTCTTTGGTTGCCCCTGTCCTCTGCCCCCTATCCTTGGGGGATGAAGGGAGAGTTAACGCCACCCCCAAAGCGGCAGCTCAGGAGACGGAACTGGTTACTTTTGCCCGGCAGGTGAGTTTCTAGGATTCCGAGCTACAAGAAAGATTTTTTTGACTTTGTATTTGTTCCTCCGTTCACTTACGTACAATTTTGATTTGTAAAGAGAAGAGCGTAGTTGTTGCTGTATATTGGATGGTAGTTCTTTTGGCGAAATAATAGCAGTATTATTACTAATGATATGATTCTGAAAACAGCTTAAGGTTTTTTGTTTTGTTTTTGCTTTTGGTTGCCTTTGTCCTCGCATCATATGCCGCTGAGAAGGCATGGTGAAATCACTGTGTTTTAAACGTCACTTTAAAATAACTCTTCTCGGTGTGATTATGCTCCATCTTGATACACAGTTAGGTTCATTTACTCCATTTTGTTTTAAGTTTTAGGCAGTGCTTTGTAAAATTGTGTACAATTATATAAACCATTTACATAGTTCCAAAATTGAGCCTACAAAACACAATATAGACAAAGAAGTGTAGCTTCAGTCCTTTTGGCTTTATTCCTTTTCCCTCTTCATCCACAGACGGCCTTTTTACAGATACTGGCGTAACTGCCCATTTTTACACACATAGGTACACACACACACGTGTATACATGCATGTGTATTTAACATGCTCCGTTTTGGTTACTTACCAGTGTACAACAAATTGCCAGAAAACTGACTTAAACATAACAACAATCATTGAATATCTGTGTGAGTTTCTGCGGTTCAGAAGTGCTGCGGACCAGCTGGAGGGCTCGGCTGGGTGGTCTGGGCTCAGGGTCTCTCGTGGGGCTCCAGTCAGAGGTCATCTGGAGCAGGAGCAGGAAACGGGGTCTCTTGGGGCAGCAGGGATGCTCTTGACATAAGTCTCAGGGCTGCTCGGCACAGTGTCCCTTAATGGCCCAGGTGAGTCTTCCTCAAGCTTGCAGGTGCCACAGATGACAGGGGTGAAGTTGGACAGATGCTGGAGGAGACCCCCCCCGGCCAGGGGGCAGCGTGAACCTCAGTAGCAACAGCAGCATCAAGAAACATCAAATAGTTTAAATCCACTGTTCATAATGATCAAAATAGTTAAAAAAAAAAAAACAAAACTCATTGGCCTTCTTGTTTGTTTAAAAGGTGCCAGAGAAACAATAAACTATTTGGAAAACTGGAAAATGAAAGGGAAGACTCAAGCCTTTACCCTGTCTTTCCTAAGTAAACACAGTGCAATCAGAGTTGGTGAGGGGAAGTTTCACTCTGTACAAGTTTTCTGGCTATGAATGCAAAAGGTCACGACAGAACACCACTGGTTTGTCACCCACAGTGAGACAAGGGAGTAGTTAAAAATCACAGGTAGCATCAGCTTCTAGCAATTACAGGCGGTAGGAAAACTGATTAAACAATTCCATAAGAATGCAATCAGCAAAACCAAACCAGCAACATTCTCCAACAAATAAATTGCAAAAAAAAAAAAAAAGGAAAAGAAAAAGAAAAAACAAAATTGATAGCAAAAAAGGGGAAAATAACCTAAAAGTTAAAAGAATTTTAGAAGACATGATCAATAATTGCAGTGTGTGTTTTATCTTGGATTTTGATATAAGAAAAAAATAGATGGATAGGTAATTGGAGACATTTAAAAATTGACATTTAATAAAATAGAAATCACTCTTTTTTTTAAATCATGGTATCATTTGATTTTTATACTGTTATTTGATGCCTAAAGTCATTATCTTTTAGTCATTTATAGTAAAATATATACAGATGAAGTGCCGTGATGACTTTGAAATGACCCGCTGGTGGCAGTGGGGGTGGGGCTATTTGATGGGGATGAAATAGGAACAAGATTAGCCTTGAGGTGATACTTAGTAAAGCTGGGTGAATGGGCACATCTGAACTCATTATATGATTGTCTCTACTTGGCATATATTATGAACTTCCTATAATAAAACTCTTTAAATCTTTAGCACATGTGAGTTTTATTTTTATAATCATAAATATATGCAGATAATTATGTATTCTTTACATAGTGGGAAGTATATTCTTTTGTTATTTAATTTTTTCTCCCCAAAATAGTCTAAATTTTGTCCGCTATTAAACACAACATGGCTTTTCATGTCAGCAACTGGATGCAGCACTCGTGAACATTCAGGTTGTTTCCTGGTTCTCAGTGCTACAGACTGCCTCTCTGATGACCATGGGAGGCAACGCTTTGTTCTCACCCCTGTTCATTTCATGAAGATCTCCTAGAAGTGTACCTGGATGTGATATGTGCTGGTTTTCAGTTTTTTAAATCCTAGTTGCCAACCTGTTCCCCCTACAAAATCTCTACCCTGTTCATAGCTGTTTCAAGCTATTGGATAAGCAAGTAGACTCCTGACAAGACATCACATACTTTTTTTTTTCATTTTGTCAATTTGATAGACAAAAATTGGTACCTCATTTATTCTTGGATGTATGACCATGACTTATGGTCAAAGGCCCATGTGCAGAGGGCTCAGGATGCCAAACCAAGAATTTTTTCAAAACAAATCAGAATTGAATATGTATTTTAAAAGAAAAGGCCCATATTGGATTGATCAGCACTAAAATCTCAGTCTCTCGATGTAAGGAGTCATGACACTTTCACATCTAAAAGAATATATTTCTTTCAAGATGATTTCCCAATTGTGGCCCATCTCCAAACACAGCAATTGATTTATGATTTTTTGTTTTTAAATGGAGGTGCTGGGGATTGAACCCAGGACCTCATGCATGCTGAGCATGTGCTCTGCCACCAAGCTATACCCTGCTTTCCCTTGAAATGTTTTTTTAAAGGCAAAAAAACCTAAAAAGATAAGTAAGTGAAAAAGAAATATAATTCGTCAATCCACTCTGTGGCCCCCTCCAGCAGTCACAGCAGTAGCAGCTTGCTCCAGCCCAGGGTATGTGCTCACGTTCTTTTGACCTTGACATAGTCATAATGCTTCTTTTTACTAAAAGCAAAGGCTTTATTTTCCTCCCAACACCAGTATGGGGCAAGCCGTCACTTCCAGGCAGTTAAAATGACCCAAGGAAGCCCAGACCCCCTGGCCGGAGCCGGCTTTGCTGTCTGTCACAGCTCCCTCCCGTGGTGGCCGCCAGGACAGGGCGCATCTGCCTGGGGCTGCCCGACCTCCCACCCTCATCTCCCTCTGTCCCCAGAACAGCAACGTGGGGGGACCTGACCTGACAAGGCGGGGCGGCTTCGGGAGCGTCACGCCACGCCCGAGACCGGCCCCACGCCCCGCTTGAACGCAGCGGACACGCCACCTTATTCAAGGTTTCGGGAGAAAGTCCTTACGCCGTGTGTGCTGTCCCGGCCTGGGGAAGACATCCTGACACTTATTTCTCTTATTTTGGCGACAGACTGACCACACTTTGAGTAAGAAAACACCAAGGCATTATCTTAGAACATCACACTAAGCGTGTTGGAGCAATGCTCCTCTGATGGTGAAATTTAGTGCCGCGAACTTTTTTCCTCTAGAAGCAGCACCCCCACTCTCCCCCCCCCCCCCCCCGGAAGCTCCAGGTTTAACAGTTTGACTTCAGTTTACGGAAACATCCATTCCTCTGTCTTGGATCTAAGCAGTCAGGTTTGCTGTTGTCTTCTCAGAGCTGGCCACCGCAGCGGCCTCGTCAAATCCTCTCTGCACCCCGGCTCCGTATCCACTCCGCGGCCGGCGGAGAGGCCCGGGCAGGCAGTGTCGGCCTCCGCAAGCATCCCTCATACACTGAGCTCCGGAGGACGCTCTGAAGTCTGGACCCCGAGGTCTACGCCTCCCTCCCGTAGGTTACTGCCACCGTGTTGATAGCCTCCAGCTGCAAAACACTAAAACTCTATGGTAAGTATTTGAACACTTAAGTTTGCGTAATGACCTGAAGCCTGTTACAGGGTGTGCGCACGAGGGAGAGGTGGGAGAGAGAGAGAGGGAGAGAGAGAGAGAGAGGAGGTGGGGCAGAGACATCTTTCTTTCCCCCTTCTCTCTGTCACTTCTCATCTGCATTTACTGAAACAAAACGTGTGGACGCATTTTCC
The DNA here is from genome assembly GCF_048564905.1 of Vicugna pacos. NCBI lineage: Eukaryota > Metazoa > Chordata > Mammalia > Artiodactyla > Camelidae > Vicugna > Vicugna pacos. Next base: position 8,793,961 of record NW_027328742.1, read on the forward strand.
CTTAGATTTTGGGCACTGATGAAGCCGAGCAGCACGGGGCGCTAAGGGCCGCCCCCCTCTCTCAGCTCCCGGGCCAAGGGCTCGCGTGGCGCCCGGCCCGCGGTCAGCCCCGCGGGGTGGACCAGCAGCCTCCCCCCGCTGCCCGTGCCCTTCGCCTCCGCGCTGCCGCGTGACATGGGAGCGCACACAGACGTAATGATTCAAACAGGGACAGGAAGGTCGGGCCACACACGCGTAACGGAGACCGCCGGCGCCCAGGCCACTTCCCGGCGCGATCCTGAGGCCACGCGGAGGGAGCGCGCGCTTCGTTCTCCCCAGCAGACGCGCAGACAGAGGAAGAGCCGCCGCGCCCGCGCCGGCCGCACACGCGAGGCCCCGGGCGCTCCGGTGTCGGCCTGATGCCGCGTTCGCAGAGCTCAGATGGCCCCGGGGGGGCGCCTCCCGGAGGCCCGCGCCCACCCCGCTAGCGCGGCCCTCCTTCTCACGTCTCAGGAACAGTCACGGGCTGCGGCGACCTTTGCAAAGGGGCACTTGGGACGCTGGCACCATGCTGTCTCCTTCGGAGCCCTGGCCACTCTGACGTCTCCCTGTGTTTGCACTTGCTGGTCAGAGTGGGTCCCTCCCCGGCACGGCCAGGGGCGGGGAGCGCTGCGCCACTTTCCCGCGACTCTGGGTGGGGGCACAGCAGGTAAGAAGGGGCCGTCACCAGACACGACACGTGCAGGACGGAGAGCCCCGGGGAGACGCCTGTTCCAGCGCGCAGGCTGGCAGGGCAGTGGAGTCTAGCTCCGCCATCCACTTGCTGCTGAGCCGTCGTCGGTGAGCGAAGTTCTGCCTCGGATGGTCTGGGTGGAACACAAGCCACTTAATCATTTAGTCCCACATACCTCAAACAAGAAGTCAACATTTTTAAACTGATCTGGAAACTGACCTGTAGGAGCCTCCCCTCATTTATTTTAATGGCTGATGTGAAGAATTCTGGAAAACTGGTAGATAACTTTATACCCATTCTCCTATGATTCATTTGAGCTCACATTTAGGTATAATTATTTTGGGAAAAAAAAGAAGAATTTCATCTTATTTCTTAGTATCACATAATAATCACATGGAGAAACACGAGGAGACATCATTTAACTCTCTGCAGTGTCTGTAAGGTTAGGAGACAGTCATGAACGAGATGCAGTGACTGTCATAGAAGGAGCAGCACTGTTCTGTCTGCTTGGTCCTCTGTTGCTGCCATGATTAGACACTCTGCACAATCACTCAGGTGCACTGAATCATTTCTTAAGGGCCTGTCATTAAAATGAGCGTTTATCGCATTCAAACACAGACAATCCACTTTTGCTTTGTCATGTATCTCACAGTATTCGCCTATTTCCATACAGCAGGAATAAAGAAAAACGGGAGAACTAAGATAAAATAACATACCAGTTACTGCACCTCATCCCTCAGCCAACGGGACAAATCTGATTTCTCACAGTGAGAATTTCTCCTGTAAAATAACATTGCCTCACTTTGCACGAGGTGAGTAAACATAGCTAATGCACTGACATCCCCTTAGCAACACATTCGCTTTATGCTGGTTTTTAATGTTTGTGGCTAAAATCAAGTTGATATTTCTGCACAAAGACGGCCCTTTATGTCATCAGCTTTATGAGGTAACTGACATCAATCCACAGCTGACTAATAGCCCAGGATTAAAAATAAGTTGTTCCTGACTGTCATGCCAGGATGATAACATCTAAAATCTCCCCAGAAACCGTACACAGGAGCAGCCAGTGCCCACGTCTGTCTGCGTTAGTGATGAGACAGCCCATCCTCACCCTTCCCGGTCTGTAAAGCCTTCTAGAAAACACAGTTTCTGTGAAATCTAGGTTGTCAGCATGAAGAGAAAGTTGGCAGAACACAGGGTTCCGTTGCTAAGTGATCCTTGGCAGATTCGATGCGTGTGCATCCTGGCATTTGATGACACCTTCAGGAGGCGAGAGATGCCAGCCTGATGGAAACGCCCAATTTCCGAGAGATGCCGGAAGGGTGGGGTGTCCGTCCTGCCTGTCTGAGAGCCCCAGGGCTGCGGTCACCTCGATAAGGAGGTAAAATTGAGTTCTATTTAATATTTGGAGTCTCAGCGCTTTCTCCCTCCGTCTTCTCTTGCCTGACTTGAAAGGGACGGAGCGATGGTTCTGCTGTTTCCCGTTATCACTGTGTCAGAAGGGAAATTCGGCCATAGCTGCGTGCTCAAGTGAGCAACGGTTCACAGGGTTTCTTGAGTGTGAAAGAAAAGACAAGACATGTGTTTAATACCACTGCAAGCACTGCAGGGAAAGCAGCAGGTGGATGCTGGGCGGCGGGCTGCGGTTTTCAGTGCTGAGTTCCATCCAGGTGGACTGGCCCAGGCTGCTGTTGGACACGTGAGGTGCAGAGGAGTGAAGCAAACGGTCCACGGTTCCGTGAGCGAGGACCCGGGTCCAGTCTCTGAAGCCCTGCAGGCCCCCCCGCCGCCACTATGTGAGTGGAATATAAACGCTGCTCTTTGAGAACCGTAGACCCTTACTTTATTACCTCTTTAATTCCAGTGCAAGTGACCCGAAATGCTCCATCAAAGACACGTTCCAGCGAAGGGAGAGCCGGGCGGCAGCCCTGGGCAGGGTCCCGCCGCCCGCTGGGCGGGCCCCCTCCGTCGCTGTCCCGCGCGCCTCTCCGCGTTCGTTTGGCTGTGGGTGTTTTCTCCTGAATGCCACTAAATTCGTCATGTTGGCCTGGCCGGTAGTTCACGGTGCGAACGGACGCCTGCACCCCGATGCTCTCGCCCTTCAGCCTGACAGACACGCCCGTGCGGCCCGGCGGCTCCTTCGGCGCTCTTGCTGTTAACGTGACAGGCCAGGTTCCGCCTGCCTGCGTGTGCGTGCGGCGCGCTGCGGGCGGCTGACGGGAGGAACAGCGCTCGGCGACCCCGGAGGCAGCGAGCGGAGATGTGCGACCCCGGCGGGAGCGCCTGCTTCGGGCAGCGCGTTGGTCTGAAACGCAGGCGCCCCCAGCAAAGGACCGCGAGCCTGGCGGTGCGAAGCTGCCCGACGTGGGCGTCCGACGTCCGTGCCGTTCCAGCGGGGACTCTCGGCCAGATGCAGACAAACTGTCGTTGGAAGCCTCCTCTGCTTCGTACCCCTCCACGGTCGGCCCCCTTACAGCTGTGTTCGTGACAAGTAGGAAGGTCCCCAGGCCAAGGATTTCGAAGGCTGAGTCCGTGTGGCTCGGAGGCTCGAGGCAGGAGTCCATTCTCTGCAGACGTTTAGCCCTAACCGGGCGGGGAGCTTGGCTGCTGCCCGCCAGCTGGGAAACTGGGCGTGCGGCCGTCTCTTGAAGTTTCAGTTTCTTTATCTATAAGATGTGGAAAAATCAAACTACCTACTTCTCAGAGCTGTTCCAAGCAGTAAATCAGTTGATACGTGCGTGAAGTGCTTAGTACAAGAAGTATTTGTTGTCGTTTCTTCATCCATAAACTTAGGATGCTAAAATCCCCCACCTGGCAGGTCTGTTCTGAGACCTCAGTGAGCTAGGTGGGTACGTGCATAGAAGATGCTCAGCAACAAATCTAGGGACATAAATTTGAGAACTGGGATAAACTGATGATTTGGGAACCCTAGCAAAACTGACTGCAAATGACAGGAATAAACAAAGCAGACCAATTATCCAAGGAAGAAATGAGCACAGCTGATGAAGTGAAACCCCTGAAAATGCAGCAGGCTCGGAGAGGCTCGTGGGGAACTCCAGCGACTTCTCAGTGTTCAGACAACCTCAATACTGCTCACACTGCATCAGTGCATAGGAGAACTCTGGATTTCTTTTTGTAGTGCTAGCATCAATTGTAAAAAAGAAAAGAAAGAGAAACTATAGGTAAATCTCATTTATGAGTAGTGATGCAAAGATACTAAATTAAATATTAGCTTACCAAAGCCCACATTTATCTTAAAAAATCCTATGAAGAAGTAGGGAGGTTTAAGAATTCAAAAATGTCTTAATATTAGCAAATTGATCAATATAATTTTTATATGAAAGCAGTAAAAGAAAAAAATCACCAGTTTATCTCCATTGAAGCTGCAAAAATATTTATTAAAATTTAACATCTATTTGTAATTTAGTGAAATATAAGATAGCAGTAACTAGAGAATAACTGTATACCAGTATGTCTATGTATCAACTGAAAATCCGACACAGCCTCATGCTTAAAAGGTAGATGTGAGGAGCGGTCCTTGTAACGTGGGACACCGGCTGTGCTGTTTACTGTCATCACCATTGACAGCACCGTTTTGGAGAAACCAGGGGCATTGACAGATAAGAGGAAGGGAAAAGAGATTTAAATGCAGGGAAGAAGGGGCAGAAGTGAGTAAACCCATGAATAGACTCAACATACACACGCACTTAGTAAGTGATAAAGATGGTACTTACAGTCATTTGGGAAAAAACAGTTTGATTGTTTAATAAATGCTGTTGGAACAATTGAATGGCCATCTGCAGGAAAAAGTAATGAAGTGAGATTCCTCTCCTCGTTGCCAACGTCAGAATGACTTTCAGCTGGATTAGACATTTGTTAAAAGCAACAAAAATAAACCCTGCCAACATGCAAATAATACCGGTTCACATGCAGACCCCTCACAATTATTTAGCAAAGAGAAAGCTTTTCTAAGAAGGCCACAGATGCAGGGAATCAAAGAAAGGGCTGGTACATGTGTTACATTATATCTTCAGGACAATTCGTTAATAAAAACACACAAAACATAGAGTAGTGACATATTCAGAAAGAAGATTTATAACAAAAAGCTCAGTGCTGCAAGTTGAAAACCTTAGAAGAGTTAACCTCCAAAGTTCCTTCCAGCTCTAAATTCCCACCAATTTAATGTATTTAATAGACCACATTGATTGAGCTGTACAAACTAGGCTTGCCCTGAACAAAAGATCTGTGTTGAGTTCCTTACCCCTAAAAGAATCTAGAAAGTGGTCGAGGCGGCAAGTATATGGGACAACTAAAAGACCTTGAAAGAATGAGTAGCAGGGACTCTAGAAAGATGGTGCTGATGGTGCTGGAATAGTTCTGTACCTGCCCAAATGCCTACATGAAACAGCAGTTAGGTGATAAAAGTATCAATTGACAACATTCATAATAAAATGAAATGACAAGGTAGCCCCACAAGGCCTGACTGCAAGTTGCCGCAGTATCCAGCATCCACTAGTCCTGCATGTCATTGACATTTGCGTGGGAAGCAAAGAAAGACAGCAGTAAGATTGATGGACCAAAGAAACCCCCACAGAGCCAATCAGGAAGTGAGGTTTGCTGGGGGGAGGAGCTACCAAACCTGGGAGGTGTTTTTCTGACTCTGAGTGCCACGGGTCTGTGATAAGGTCTGAAGATGCAGGATCTAGACTCTAAGAACCCTCTGGAATGATCTCCCAGGGCATCCTTCCAGGCCAGGGCCCTTACTGGGGCAGAACTGCTGAGAAGAATTAGAACTGAATAAGATAAAGACAACAGAGAAGAAAGAAAGAGAGGGTCCAAGCTAAAGGCGGGGGCTGGAGGGACAGAGACACAGAATGGCAAAAAGCAGGCTGTCATGTTTTAAAAAATTATACAAAACAACTTAAGAAGGAGCTCTTCACAAGTTAAAAGGTCAATCTGAAGCAAGCCTCCTTCCAAAAATTCAGGAAAACTAAATTTGCATCAAAAGAGCAAGAGGAAAGATGGAGGTTAAATTTTATACAAAGTTACTTCAAGGAAAAAAAGGCTTAGTAGAACAACATTCTTACAGGCAATGAAATTGTGATAGAAAGACAATCTTAGAAAATGCAACAAAACTATAAGGTACAATTTCAAAATGAGATAAATGTTTTAAGAGAATCATACAAGACATAAAAGAATATAAATCAGAATTATTAAAAACCAGAAATGAGGAGAAAGGAGGCAAGAAATAGTTATAAACATGACATAAACATTTTAGGCATATAGGCTAAACTTAAAATAACACAGGATTGAATGTACACAATATATACTACCTGAAGAGAAACAGAAGGTGAAAAGGAAAAAAAAAAAAAAAGATGAAGAGACATGAAGATAAGGAAAAGCACGGAAGTGACAGACATCCAAGAAGGGCAAGGACCATCTAACGTATTGACAATAGGAGTCTCTGAAGTGTGAAGTCAAAGCAAGAGACAATAACAAATGCTACAAATTGTAGTAGACAAAAGCTTTTCTTCAATTTAAAGGAATAGGGTCTAACTTACAAGCTAAAATACAATGAGGTACCACCTCACACAGGTCAGAATGGCCCTCGTCATAAAGTCTACAAACAGCAGATGCTGGAGAGGCCATGCAGAGAAGGGAGCCCGCCTACACTGTTGCTGGGAATATAATCTGGTGCAGCCACTATGGAAAACAGTATGGAGATTCTTTAAAATACTAGAAATAGACTTAGCCTGTGATCCAGCAATTCCATCCCTGGGCATGTATCTGGAGAAAATTCTAATTTGGAAAGATGAATGCACCCCAATGTTTGTAGCAGCACTATTTACAATAGCCAAGACATGGAAGCAACCTAAATGTCCACTGACTGATGAACGCACATAGAAGATGTAGTTTGTATATACATGTGTCTGTGTATGTACATACACAATGGAATACTACTCATCCCTAAAAAGAATGAAATAATGCCATTTGCAGCAACATGGATGGACCTAGAGAGTTGTCATACTAAGTGAAGGCAGACAGAGAAAGGCAACTATCATACTGATGTCACTTATATGTGGAATATTTTAAAAATTGATACAAATGAACTTATTTACAAGACAGAAACAGATTCACAGACAGAAAACAAACTTACAGTTACCAAAGGGGAAGGGTGGCGGGGGGAGGAATAAATTAGGAGTTTGGGATTAACAGATATACACCACTGTATGTAAACTAGGTAAACAACAAGGTCCTGCTGTAAGGCACAGGAACCACATTCAATATCTTGTAAAACCTATAATGGAAAAGAGTGGGTATACATACACACACACACAAACACACACATAGACACACATACACACACATACACACATACACACACATACACACAGACACACACACACACATACACACACATACACACACACATACACACACATACACACACACATACACACACAGACACACACACATAGACACACACACATACACACACATACACACACATACACACACACACACACACACACACACACACACACACTTGTGTGACTGAATCACTTTGCTGTACACCAGAAACATTGTAAATCAACTGTACCTCAGGAAAAAAAAATTTAAAAAAAGAAAGACAAGGGAGTGATGGACACAGGAGTCAGGGTAGAGAGGGGGTCTTGTGGGTGACAGACCCCCCAGAAAGGCTTTGGCGGACTCTATAAAGGTCGATGGTCACACCTGGAAGTTGGGTGTGCACCTTGTCATCCCTCGCTAAGCTGTACCGTTGTTCTGACAGTTTCCTTGTGTATACGTTTTATTTTAAAACAATAAAAATGTTAATCTGTACTCTAAAATAAAAGTTGCTATGCAATATAATTTCCGTTTATTTAGCATTATTTATTCAGCAAATATGTAGAGAGCACTCTGACGTGCCAGGCACTGGCTCTGTACTGAGTATTGTCCCTGAAGGGATGCCAAGTGGAACCTCAGGGTGAGGAGTGAGATTAAACTTGGGCAATTCCAGAAGCTTGAGGTCATGTCCAGAGAAATGCTTTTCTGAATCTTGCTCAGTATTCTGAACAATTTGAAAATAGAGGTAAAATGAGTGTTTTATCCCTGAAGATGTTTATCCCTGAAGCAAAGCCCTGAACATAAGCACCACTGTTTGCAGGTGTAACAACATCCACTCTGCACACACTCACCTGTGGGGTTGGGAACGGAAGAGGCGCACTGTTACAATCTCCCGTCCCACAGGTTTTCGACTGGTCCAATCTCAAATTAAAATGCAGCCCAAGTTACAAAATAACCACAAGTTCAGCCAGAATGTTTCCTAACAGCATTGGCAAAAAAGAGAGCTTCAGAGGTGTGCCTTACATCTGATCTGGGTGCCTTGTGTTTGTATTATGAGTTAGAAAGCAAAATGATTTCCAGTGCTTCTAAGCTAAACAACAAAGGTAAAATCTCTGCATGGCTCCAGCTTGTATCCATGACATAAGACAAAGGATGGTCTCTGAGAAGAGATATTAAAGGGTATGTCACCTTTGGCAAAGGATCTGGTCATTGGGAAGACAGCTTTTATTTAGAAACACTTAATCCCTTTGTTTGAAGCTATTTTATGCTGATTTGTGTGTGAGGAAGGGAAGTTCCTAAGCAACCATATTGTATGCTGCCTCCCTAATCCCAGTAAAATCAGAGTGGTTTTTTTTTCTAGAAAAAGGTTATGTATCGATTTCTTCTGTACAAGTGTGTGTTGCTTGATTATCAGAACTGTTTGGAAACTGATAAATTTTGACATCAATGTTTCTAGGTGAGAGAAAAGATAAAGCCAGAGGGGTAAGAGACAGAGACTGAACTGTTTTCCCTGAGCACAAATGAAACACCTACCACGTACTCCCATGTCATCCCTTATCCTCGCTGACAAACAGAAAAATCAAATGAATTTTCTTTTCTACCCAACAACCCTGTTAATAGATATGACAATAAACTAAAGAATCGTAGGACGTCTGGTGGGAGTAACTGGTCTGGACGCTGCAACCACGTTCCACCGGGAGAGGTGATGTCTCAAAATATGGGATTTTGGCCAAATATCTCTTGTTTCCCTATATTTGTTAATGAACAAAGCAATTTATTCTAAGCCTCCCAGTGAAGCCAATTTTATCCCTTGGCTTGGAGAGTTAATTGAGATGATTGGCTTTGTGTTTTCAAATACTCTTTTCCAGACAGTCTCTGTTTTTTTTTTTTTAATTGAAGGTCAATTACAATATGTCAATTCCTGGCGTACAGCGCACTGTCCCAGTCACGCATACGCACACATAGATGCGTTTTCATATTCTTTTTCATTAAAGGTTACTACAAAATATTGAACATAGTTCCCTGTGCTATACAGAAGAAACTTTTTTTAAAATCTATCTTTATATATAGTGGCTAACTTTTGTAAATCTCAAACAAATTTCTCTCTTCCCACCCCCTTTCCCTGGTAACCGTAAGATTTTTTACTATGTCTGCAAGTCTGTGTCTGTTTTGTAGATGAGTTCATAGTGTCCTTTTTTCTTTTTTTTTAACATTTTTTATTGATTTATAATCATTTTATAAGTTGTGTCAAATTCCAGTGTAGAGCACAATTTTTCAGTTATACATGAACATATATATATTCATTGTCACATTTTTTTCTCTGTGAGCTACCATAAGATCCCTGTGCTATACTGTATAATCTTGTTTATCTATTCTACAGTTTTGAAATCCTGTCTATCCCTTCCCACCGTCTGCCCCCTTGGCAACCACAAGTTTGTATTCTATGTCTATGAGTTTGTTTCTGTTTTGTAGTTATGCTTTGTTTGTTTGTTTTTAGATTCCACATATGAGCGATCTCATATGGTATTTTTCTTTCTCTTTCTGGCTTACTTCACTTAGAATGATGATCTCTAGGTCCATCCATGTTGCTGCAAATGGCATTATTTTATTCTTTTTAATGGCTGAGTAGTATTCTATTGTATAAATATACCACAGCTTCTTTATTCAGTTTTCTGTGGATGGACATTTAGATTGCTTCCATGTCTTGACTATTGTAAATAGTGTTGCTATGAATATTGGGGTACACATATCTTTTTGAATTAGAGTTCCTTCCAGATACATGCCCAGGAGGGGGATTTCTGGATCATGTGGTAAGTCTATTTTTAGTTTTTTCAGGGGTCTCTATACTCTTTTCCACAGTGGCTGCACCAAATGACATTCCCACCAGCAGTGTAGGAGGATTCCCTTTTCTCCACAGCCTCTACAGCAATCGTTTGGGGACTTTTGAGTGATGGCCATTCTGACTGGTGTCAGGTGACCTCATTGTAGTTTTGATCTGCATTTCTCTGATAATTAGTGATATTGAGCATTTTTTCCTGTGCCTGTTGGCCATTTGTACGTCTTCATTGGAGAATGTTTTAGTGTAACAGCATTCGGTTCATCACGTCACGTTTACAGAGCTGTGTGATAGGACCATGGTTATGGGCCCATGATGAGGAGTGACTCTTCCTTAGCCCCTTGGAGTCAGCCAGGATGCTGAGAGGATGCATTTTGTAGTTAAGCTTGCAGCTGGTGAGACAGGCTGGGTTCCCACCTTGGACCTACCATTCTCTGCCTGTGTTTCTGGACAAGGTATAGCCTCTGTGTCTCCCCGTTTCTTTATGAAGTGGAGCTAATGGCGTCTCACCTGTATTGTGACCTCATGCTCATTAAGTGTCAGCTATTATGTGAGACTCTGGCTTAGCGTCTCCATTTCTCCACAAAATGAATATATCAGATTCATAGTGTAGTGAGGCCTTTTCCTAGAACTGCTTCACTTACATTGTCAGAAATGACACACTTGAGCATGTCTAACCTCAATTTGGGAATCAGTCTTAAATTTTATTAAAGTATCCTTTGGACCATCTATTTGGAGAAAAATTTAGTGAGGGGAAAACCCGGGGCCCTGTCTGACTTAGAGAGGAGGATGGGACTGACTCAATGCCGACTCTGGTGGTAGTGGCCCTGCAGAATGATTTTGTGTTTGATCAGAACCAAGATCACCTCCCCTCGCATTTGTGCACATGAAAGGAGAGAAGTTTGGTCCGAGCAAGACGGTGAAGGGCTGTGTCCTTGTTTGCTTTCCACATCCTCTCCCAGCTGTTCCTTCTCCTTCAGTGGAACCCTCTCCACCGGGGCGGAATACTAAACAGAAAACGGCCAAAGGAGTCAACCCTGGGCTCACTGCCAGGTCTGCTGGAAGCAGGGAGAGGGAAAAGGGGGCCAAGAGAATAATGAAGCTGCACAGTGTGGACCTTGGAATGTGGGCCGCCCTAAGGGGCTGCATGCCAGTGGGTGTCTGAGTGTGCACTGGGCATATGTGTGCCTGCAGGAAGGGGCAGGGGAGACCTCTCTGGTACCCAGTGTCCCCTGCAGAGCACACAGGCTGCTATGACCTCCTGGGATGCTGTACTTGACTCTGCCTCTCTCAGTTTTCTGACCTTGGTAGAGCGAGATGGATGCACCCACTCAGTGCACAGTGTGCGCCCTGCACTCCTGGGATACAGCAGGAGGAGGCAGACATCCTTCCTGCCCAGAGGGCAGATGGAGAGGCTCCTGGGTGTCCACACTAGGCATGCTTCCTCTGCTCCCGTGTTGGGTCCCGGGGCAACGTGGACTTTTCCAGCATCTGCCTGTGGCCCTGAGGAAGTGTGCGCAGTGACCAAGCCGGGGGCGTGTGTGTAGGTGCCGAGTGACGGTGGGAGGGGTGGGGGGGAGCATGTCCTTTCTGCTCCTCCATGTCTATCCCCTCTTGGTGCCCCGGGCCCCTGCCCTGCCCCTCTGCCCATCCACCCCTTCATGCCAGTCTCTCCCTCCCTTACGCCCTGGAATGGGCCCAGTTCCTGGGCTTCTCAACATCGGCTTCAGCTCAATAGGGGGTTGTGCCATCATTTCAGTTGGTCATGATCACGTTTCTGATTGAACAAAATCGAAACCAAAGTCATCACAGATCACATTGGATCAAGATGGGTACTGCTTAATGATATTTTTGTTCCTCTGTGTGTGTGTGTGTGTGTGCGTGTGTGTGTGTGTGCAGATGCACACACATACAGCTCTGCAGTCTAAAATGCATTTCATAGAGTGGGTCACAGTCTAGGAAATCACAGAGTTAGAGAAGAAGCCCTGTGAGGCCAGGACTGCTGTGCAGACACAGTGCCGGGCACAGTGCACACCTGATGGGGACACAGGGGATGGAGGGGCTGTCTAGACAGTGCTTAGCCCATGACTCTCCTCGAATCACTCTTTAAAAAGTCCCTGACGGGGATGACTGGCTAAAGAAGATGTGGTATACGTACATACAACGGAATTCTACTCAGCCACGAGGAAGAATGAAACCACGCCATTGCGGCAACATGGATGGGCTGGCTAGACCTAGTGAAGGAGTCAGACAGAGGAAGACAAATACCACATGATACCACTTACATGTGGGATCTAAACTATGACACAGATGAACTTATTTACAGAAACAGACTCACACACATAGAAAACAAACTTATGGTTACCAGGGGGAAAGGGGAGAGGGATGTATAAAACTGCTACATATAAAACAGATGAACAACAAGGACCTACTATCCAGCATGGGGAACTGCACTCAGTACCCGGTAACAGCCTACAACGGAAAGGAATCTGAAAAGGAATCTGCATGTGTGTGCAGCTGAGTCACCGCGCTGTGCACCAGGACCTAAGACAACATGGCACATCAGCTGTACTTGAATTGAAGGAAAGGTCCCTGACGGCTTCCAATGGAGCAGTCAGGGGCCGATGCCTGCTCCTCACTGGTCTGATGCTTGGAGATCCCCTTGCTCCTGGCTCTTCTTGGCTTCCCTGCTTTGTCTTCTCTCCTTTCCTTTGGGCTCTCCTTCCGCTCACCCCATACAATGCCCGTCTGCCAGGCAGGGCGCTCGGTGCCCCTCGGCTCCTAACAAACGTGACCGTGATTCATAGGGTCACAGGAATTCGTTGGACTTCCGTGTTCAAATGCTACATTTTGGCTCTAGCCTTCCTTTCTTTAGCCTGGCTTTCTGCTCCTCAGAACTTAATACAATGGGTGGTCATCCTGCACATGGTCCCATAGTTTTCATAATGATGAAATTCACAATTACAAAATCCATCACATGTACACAACCAAGTTAGAAAAGGAGACTTCCTGCTGTTCTCACGTCTGTGAAACCTGCAGCAGAACTGTAAGCACGCCTGGCACCACGAGCAGGGCGTTGCTCACCATGGACGGCGCGCCGGCACGGCCTGGCTCCTCCGTGCAGGGCCCCGTCTTCAGGCCGGGGGAGCTCTGCGGGAAGCGGTGGTTTCTCGGTTGATGGGGGACCAGCCGGAGGCTCTGCCCTGAGGATCCGATGCTCTCTGCTGAGGAGTTTTAATGCATCGGCGTGGTTGTCGCCATGACTGTGCAGGACAGTTCAGACATTTCCACGCTACGTGTTCTGCTTTCGAAGCCGTTCCACACCACCCAGAATTCTCCCCCAAGCCAGGCTTTCTCTGCAGGTTCCACTCTCCAATCTTCTACGCAGCGAATTGCTCCTAATTCTGTATCTAAACTGGCCTTCAGCACCACGTTCGGAGGAGGAAAACGAAGCTTTTAAAACTTGCTGCCGACTCGGAGAGCTCCTCTCCTGGGTGCTGTCTCTGGTCCCAGCAATTGTATTTTTTTTATCTGACATTTTTATGTGAATAAAATAATCTCAGTTCCTTAAATGAGACAATTAAGCTCCGCTGTACACTGTTTCCCCAGCGCGGTGAGGGTTTCACTGAGAGAAGGCCTTAGTCCAAGCCCCCAGTAGGAGCCCCGCTCTGCCCTCCTTCCTGACTGACACCTGTGCCTGCGTTACTTGGCTAGGCAGGGCGGGAGCTGGGTGGCACCCCGCGGGTGACACCAGTCTGAGCAGCTTGGACCCACGTGGTCGTGGCCGGCACAGGGACGAGGACCCCCTTCTCCTTCCCAGCAGCCCACGTTCTGATAGGGCAATAGCTTCGTCACTCTGGTGCCAGCTCCTGAAACTCCGCATTCGTTACAGCATGTTCCTTCTGCGTGCAGGGACCTCGGCCCCAGCTCCATCATCGCTGGGGGACCGGAAGGCTGAGGACTCAGTCTCATGAGAGGCCTGTTGTGATGGGGAATTTGTTAGAACTTACTAGTGTTCAACACACTCATTTTCCTTCCCTGGGGGAACGACACTTCTTTATCAGGTTTGATCATGGAATCGTGTTTCTTCCAAGGAGGGGCTCAGGAGAATCACAGGGGCCAGCCCCCAGCTCGCCAGTGCATCACTGTGGGGGTGGGGTGACAGGAGAGGTCATAACATACATCATTTCTGACCAGAAGCCTTAAAAGTCAGCTCAGGTCTCTTTTCTCTCTTTTCCTTCTGTGTCAAGATAATCCAAACAGCTCAGCCTCTCGTCCAGCTGAGCCACAAAAAAGCGTGGAGAAAACCACACCAGGGGACACTGCACCCCCTGACGCCCCCTTAGTGGCGAGCATTTTCTCTCCTTGGACTCAAGAGGTTTTGTTCTGTAAGACCTTACACTTGCTTTCCGTCATCCAGAAACGTTCCTCTCTGCGTTCCGCAGGACTGTGATCTCCTTGTCTTCCCACCCAGGCTTCAGCAGCCTCCTGTGTCAAGTGTATTCATGGTTATTCTCCGTCAAGGCTCTGTGTCTTTCCTTGGAAAGCCTCATCACCTCTTGTCCTAAGACCAGTTTGACGTAAGGCCAAAAAGTCAGAGGAGGTAGTATTTCAGTCATGGACCCAGAATGCTGCCCATCGGGTGTGAATTCACAACACCCAGCTCTGTCTCTCCATCCGCCCTCAGAGGAAAAGCTCAGAGAACGGACTTCCTTGCATCTTCTGAGGCATAAACGGAAGCTCCTCCCTGATCACGCAGATTACGGTCACCCCGCTGCGCCGTGCTGCGCCCTGAGCGGGCCCGGTCCACGCCGCACCAGGCGCTCGTGCGGCGCAGAGGTGGCGTCCGGGCCCGGGCCTGCGAGGCCGCGGCACCCTTCTGAGAGTTTCAGAAGTAAGTCAAGTTGCTTTAAAAATAAAAAGGCAGGGATGGGGCTGGCTCTCCCTGGAATTACTCCCAGGACACAGTACATAACAGAACGAATGTGTTTGTAAGTTAAATGAAAGAGCCATGAAATTCTTGGATAAAAATGAAGCATGTTGTGTTTTGGTCTAAAAAAAGGGAAAATACCCTTTCCATGATGCTGCAAAGGGATAACACTTTGGCATAACTAATGAAAATAAACTGTACAGTCTTGCAGAACACACAGAAAAATATGTGCTATCAGTAAACTTAGAATGGTGAAAGAAGTTTCCATATACTTTTGATTTTAAAACGCAGTAAAAAAACAAAAACAGCAAAAATAATGCGGTGAAGAATGCTGTGATTGTGAGGCACGGGTAAGTTGTTAATAGTAGAATGTGCTGGTTGGGGCAGTCTGTTTGCTTTAATTACAAGCTAGGGGTTATAAATAGGTAAAAAAACAAATTTCTTCAGTACAGCGCAAGGAACTATATTCAATATCTTGTAATCAGCTTTAATGAAAAAGAATGTGAAAATGAATATATGCATGTATGTTCATGACTAGGACATGACACTGGACACCAGAGATTGATACATTGTAACTGACTGTACTTCATTTAAAAAAACTTTTTCTAATTGAAAAAAAATTTAAAAAAAAGAAGTTGTGGATCATAAAAAGGTACTATTATAAACAAACTACTACTTTAAAATAGCCCAGTCTTATAACTCATGACTGAAGTGCAGTTTAGGAGCTGTGTTCACGGTTCCGATTGCCCCGGACACAGATGGTAGGTATGGTTTTGACTTTATGAGTTTTACTGGAATACCTGATTCATCAGTTCTGTTTTGTTATCTGCAACATATACAAATACACTGAACAAGCTCTATATTCAAGCCATCTGTAAAGAGCACTTGAATGCGGTGTCTCTCCTCCCTCCCTGCCTTCCCTCCGTTTCTCTCCCTCTCTCTCCTTCTCTCTCACAGATTTGCCCTCCCCCGCAATGAAATGACATAAAACACTTGGATAACTTCAAAAACATGAAACCAGTATATTTTGGAAGCAGGCACGTGGAGGTATAGCCTCTCCTATGCTGAGGAATTCTCTGGAATATAAACGAAAACCCCAAGAGTGGAAAGAGGCTCTGTAACAGCAGACTGAATCGAGAATAGAGACCAGCAGTGCTGAACATGACCCGGGACGGATCACTCACTCTTGTAGCTGACAAACCTGTAACAGGGGAAGGGTGTTAGCAAGACTCCCAGTGAAATGACAGCACAACCGTGAAAGAGACGTTCAAATCCTCTGAACCCCTAGCTGGCTAATCCCTGAGAGTTCAGGGCGATTCTCCCCATTTATGTGGAGGAGGAAACTGGGAGCATCTCTGGCGAAAGCACATGAAATGAGTAAATAAAAGGGCATGACTTGTGAGCAACAGCTCTGTGCTCGGACCACGGAGAGACCACCTCTCCAGTTCACATAACGTCACATGGAGCAAAAGCATCGCTGTTTCCGGAATGACCCGCTCAGCCGACGCCCGGATCTGCGACGCCGGCTCCGTTTCTGCACCTGCTCGTTCCCCCGCGCAGAGCGTGTGCTGCAGGGAGGAGAGGCGGCAGCACGCGGAGAGGCGGGTACGTGAGCCGACGGAGGGTGCCCACGTGCGCTGTGCCCACGCCGTTCCAGCACAGGGCTCCCAGAGGGAAGCCGATCACGCAGGCCACATCAGGAAAACCAGGAACCGAGTTCTTTGACGGATCTGTGATGACAGGAGAGCCAGGGTGCTCCGGAACACCACCCGCACCTCTGCTTAATGAAAACCACTTTACTCTCGTTTATGGGCTAAGCAATAATTCTCCTTAATAACACACACCTCTCGCTTGTTTCTACATTTCAGCTTCCTGAAGTGAGACAGGCAGCAGTGGGCTCAGTCCCCTCCTGCACGTGGGTCAATGGGTTTTGTAGTTGAGGTCATGACACAAAAATGGTTGTAAACAGCAAAGGTTTAATCGTTCATCCCGCTGTCCCTGGCTCCCTCTGCCTGACCTTCCTGTCCACTACTTACCACGGCCAGGTACACTGACCGCTGGGGTTTCACACAGCATGGTTTTGTCAACCGAGAGATGGAGTCACCAGAGGCGTTACCCACATCCCCTAACCTCTCTGTCTTGGGCCATCTTCATCTTGCTGGGTTCCATTCTTGAGAAAGGCTTATCTCTCAGATTAGACTCAACCGAAGCCGGAAGGCATGGGACCCAGCAGACACGGGCCAAAGACGAGCCTGGTCCTACACCTGAGCGCCCAGCTGGTGAGACTACGGAGGTGCCGGAAGAGCATCCTTCCCCAGTGTCTCTGGGTGAAATGCTCTGACTGAGAAGATGCCTACGGTTGCTGAGAGTTAGAACATACACGTAGGGGTCAACTGGAAAGCCAGCCGTGCGCCACAGAACTGTGAAACAGCATCATGAATCCGCCAAAGATGGAAATTCTCCCAAGAAGGTCTCTTTCTTCCTTTACTGAGTGTGAAGTTCCTTCTATTAGAATCAGGGAGAGTCTTCAGCCTCAGGCTTGTTTGTCTTCAGGAAAGATGGACAAAGAGAAAAAAAAACTTCAATAAAGATAATGCGTTTTGGAGCTGAGAGCACACAGCATTACTGAAGGGTGTTTCATTTTATTTAAAACTTTTTTCAGATGTGGGTGGGAACCTCTCAGCCTATCAGCGTGAGCTGCTCACTGTGTCTACAGCGGCACTGAATCGGTGCATTAGTGATTTCCATCTTGCCTTGCAATAGCACAGTACATTTTTAATTATATTTATTGTAAACACTTCAATCTATTATCGCTAAAATGTATTTTAATGCACTTTAATTTTAAAAAATCCACTCAGGCACAGAGAAGAGATTTATGCGCAGGAAGTTGGGGGTGGAGTGGGGTGGGGAAGCTGTTGCAAAACCAACTAAGAGGGCAGTGTGATCCGAAAGGCTTGAGACCTGCAGTCCTGGAAGCTTCTGGAGTTTCCCACAGTTCCTTCCCTCCATCCGTTGACCCCCTTACCTCCAAAACGCACCATCACCAGTGACAAGGCCAGCTGGACAAAGCCTGCAACTCCCAACGTCCCTCTCAGCGGCTTCAGACGCTCTCCCCGCGGCTCCGCGCACAGACCTGGCTCCCGTTCTGGCGGCTCCCCTGGGGACCTGGGTGGTGCGGGCACAGCCCAGCCTGCCCCTGCGGGGCTGCTCAGAACCGCTCCTTCCCGGCATTGGTTGGATGGAAGCCGAGTGTTACAGCTCTTTCTCATGTGGGAAATCGCATTTTAACAGACCTGGGTTTGAATTTGGCTGCAACTTCCCGGCCCCAGCGCACCTCCGTCATTCAGTCCTCAGCAGTCGCGGAGCCCACCGAAGGCTTCTCCCCGCGGGTCCTCCCACAGTGAACGGCTGGGTACTCGCTCTCCTCATGGAAAACGACAGTTGAACATAATCTTTTGCTACTGACACCTGGGCCTGAAGCACAGGGACCCGCAGCCAGTCCCTCACGTGTCCCAGCCCAGGGTGTCCGTGAGGTCTGCCTTTCTGGGTCCCTGGTGCCCCGTGGGACTGTCCCTGTCCCTGTCCAGGCCTGCTGCCCAGCTTCACCTGGCTCTTGCCCCTTGGGTTACTCATCTGAGCAGCCCACCTTCCCTTTCTTTCCCTGCTGCTGCCCTGTCTTCTTCCCACAACCCAAGCCTGAGCTTGGGTTTGGCCTTGACCCTCACCCTTGGGTGCACGTGTCTGGGGTTTGCAGCCCTCCCCTGGATGCGGGGAGGAAAGGGCTCCCTCCAGCGCCCCTGCTGACACCCTCGGGGCCAGCCCTCCTTCCCCCGGCCCTGCCCCTCGGGGCCCTGTAACGGCCCTGACGGTGCGAGTCAGGCAGATTGTCTTCTGCGGCAAAGAAGTACACGTCCGTCCTCAGTGGCGGTTGGCTGATTAAACTCGGCGTCACGTGTAAACGCTTCATGGCATTCAAAAATGTCCTTTCTAATTACACACTGGTTTATCTCTAAAACACTCACGTGCTGGATGTGGTGGCATCAGATTCATGGTAGGCACTGGTTTATCAAAGATGGTTTGAAGCAATGGACGTGTGCCTGACCTGAGCTGTGACTGGAGGTCCTGGGGCAGCGTGTGTTTCGTGTGTTCCGTGTGTTCTGTGGAAGCTCAGAGGATGCCGTGACGCCTTCAGCATCAGACCCAGAGGGAGGCCCCAGCTTTAAACACTGCGACATCTTCTGGGAATGGCCTTGGTCTCAAAGATCTTTTTTTACCTGTTTCAGCTTTATGCAGTATTAAAATTCTCCCCCAAAAGGCTGGGAAGAAAGAAAACCAGAGAGATAGCAGGATACCCCGGGCCACAGAAACGGGCCCTGGGATGGGTGCAAGGGTGGCTCTCATCTGCTGAGCATCCAAAACCCAGACAAAGCGTCGGGGATTTCTGTCTGTTTTGTTCAATGCTGTGAGCCAAAACCTATTATGGTGACTGACACAATCAATAAAGATGTGTTGAATGAATGATACGCGTTTCACAAGGGGGCAAGCCAGCCGTGGGCTTTCCAGAGGGCACACTTCAGCATTGCCTGAGTCTGGCCTTCAGGTTACAGTGTGTTAATTACTCAAAACAGTCTTCTTAAGTCTTTTTTTTTAAAAAGCAGACAAAACTGATTTTTTCTTCTTTTTACCGTTTCTATTTCCACGTTCAGGTCTGGCATTTTGTCACACCATCTGAGTGAAGTCACCATCACATGGGAAACAAAAAGCCAGCTGAACAGAGAAAGTAGCACAAAGACCATCATGAAAGGAAATAGCAGGGTCTGTGCCCACGAGAGCAAGGGTTACCCGGCAGCCAAAAAGGGGGCTGGAAATACAGTGACCGCACGGTCGTTCATGAAGAATTCCTGTCTCCCGTCTTTGCTGAAAAATAACGCCTGGCTGCAGGTACCAGTTTTTCTCTCAGAAGTGAAGGCAGTAAAACAAAGGAGAGACCTCATTGTTATTTCAAACAAGTGAGAAGAAGTGGCTGAATCTCCTTCATGCCCGAGAAAACGAGAGGATATAGACGCGGTTTATTATGAGGCTTTTGGAAGCTAACGGTGGGCAGCCCGCTGCAGGCGCGCTCGGTCTGCGCGCGGTTCTGCCCGCGGTTCTGTGCTCGGTCTGCCCGCGGTTCTGTGCGCCGCGCGCAGCCCCAGGCCGCTCTAAGGACGCACTTCTGCCCCGACGGCGGGACTGCGCCGCGCGGTGAGGGAGAGCGTGCGTGGCTGCAGCCGAGCGCGGCCTGCCGCGAGCCCGGGCCCATCTGCTTTTGTGAACGTCTTCGAGCCACCGTTGTGGCTCCGTTGGGTCAGCTGCTGTGAAAGAGGGCTGACATCCCTTTGGGCCACAAGCTCGGACTGCACCCCGGATAGCATCCGCCCGCTTCTCGGTGCAGCCTCGTCCTCACAAGGTGGGGTGCGCGCGTCTAGGAAGGCGCCAGCAGAGGTGAAGGGAAGAGACAATGATAAGACGTGACTCAAGACAGCGTCAGATGACGGCTGGCGTCTTTGACTCCCTTCCGCCCTCACACATCAAGACTTTCTCTGCCAATGGCCGTGGGCACATCCGGTTGTTAAGGATCAGATTCCTTGTTATGCACCATCTAGTAGGGTGACCGTCTTGTGTCCGAGGAAGAGCTGCCTCAATCTACACATCACTCACGTAAGTCCCATGCTAGATTCCCAGGCTGTCCTCCAGGACACTTTGGATTGAAAGGACTTCCTGCAGCTGCGCAGAAAAGGCAGCGCTGTGGTCATCACCCACCGTAATCCGCGAGATGAGATGGGTGCGTTCTCACCTTCCTGGATCCCCAGCCATCTCTTCCCAGGGACTCGTCAAGCTCCTCGCCCTCGCATCCTCCTGTGACACTGCTCCCACGCACAGCAGCACCTCAGGACCCTGCCATGTGCTCTCATAGCTGTGGGTGAGAGCACGCAGGACTCAAGTGTGGCCCTGATGAACTATTTTTTAGAGTTACTATGTAGCCAAAGAGAATGGAGAGAAAATTATTTAAATCCACACTATGCATTATATGTCAAAAGAATCGTGGGCTAAGAGCTAAAAATCAAGCAAAAATTTGTTTTTTTAAAAAAAGAAAAAAACTTTAAAATCTATTTGTTGCCATTTTAGAAAAAGCATGTCAAATAAGAAATGAAGTTATGAGAGAACGGGTTGGCAGACTTTTTACTATAAAAATGTTAATCACACAAAGTGAAAAGCAACAGAAATGGAAGAAATAAGGAAAGAATAACGGGGAAAAGGTTTGCATCACGTAAACCAGAGACAGGGCTAATACCTTTAACAAACAGAGTTCTCCACAGAGATAGCGAAGACCACAGTGAGTGAGAGAGCCCAGGTTAGGAACACAAATTCACCGTGAAATACGAATGGTCAGAAGAAAAAGCCTATCTTCCTGGTTATCAAAGAAATGCAGAGTAAAGCAAGACCTGCGACCATTTCAACTCTATGCATTTTTTTTTAAGAACAGCATTGCAGACCGTCGGGGCTGCTGGAGCATTGTCACAAATAGCATGTGGCTGGATGATCTGATACGGTTCTTTCTTGGTGAAAGCAATTAGATAGTATTTCAAGGTTCCCAAAGTTTCAGCCACTCTCTCATTAGCCCAAGAAATATTTGTTGATTATCTACAGTGTGCCAATGACCCTACCGTATGCTGGAAACTCAGTGATGGACCCAACAGACATGTCATTGCCTTCATGGCTCTTACAGTTGTTCTAAGGAAACAGACATTAAAAAATAAAATAATATGTATTTTCAATTGTTGGGGTCATTCTGACGGAGTGTAAGTACAGTGTGCATGAAGGAGGATTCTAGATTGAGACCGGATGCCGTGGGTCATTGAATGAGAAGTGTCAGGTGCCTGGTGCAAACCTGGATCTCCCAGACTGGCCAGGACACACGGTACCTTTGTTACCATGGATTGAACCTCTCTGGAATCTGGAGAGGTTCCCCAAGAGAGTGAAATTCCAGCTAAAGACTTGAAATGTGAGTAGAGCATGGCAAAGTAAAGAGGGAAGGAGGAAAGAACATTCTAGAAGGAGGGCAGTGAGTGGGAGGTTCTGAGGCAGGAGGGAGGGGCTACCACCAGGGAGCCCCTCATGACGAGTGCCTCCTGCAGGGCCCAGGAGGGCCTGGGTCAGCGAGGCCCGCAGGCCACACTGAGAACTTGCTTCTTCAGTCCGTGAACAATCGGAGTCCGTCTGGAGGGGGTTAGCAGGCAAGAGGCATGACTTCCATCCGTCAGCTGTCCCTCTGCTTGCAGTGGGCCTAATACCAGGGACAGGGGGGTCGGGAGGAGAGTGGGCACCGGGATTCCAGGAAGTGCAATGTTGTGATGTTCCAGGTGAGCAGGTGATGACAAGGGGTGGTCTTTAAACGGAAGGAGGAACCCCCTCACAGGTACACAAAGGTGATTCATGTGGTGTGGGGGCAAATGGGTAGCTTTAAGAAAATCAATTTTAAGATCCTCGAATTCCTTATGTAGCCATTCCTCTTCAATAAATGGTGTTTGGAAAACTGGACAGCTACGTGCATGAGAAGCAAGCTGGACTACTTCCTCACACCAGATACAAAGATAAACTCAAGGCAGATTAAAGACAAAAATGTGAGACCTGAACCCGTAAAACTCCCAGAAGAAGACACAGGCAGTGTGCTCTTTGCCACCGGGCTTTTGCATATGTCCCCTCAGGCAAGGGAAACAAAAGCAAAGGTAACCAAACGGGAAAACATGCAGCCAAAAAGCTTTTGCACAGCAAAGGAAACAGTCAGCAAAATGAAAGAGGAGTCCACCTGGATCACGCCTGGGAGGGAATGCTGGCAAATGATGCAGCTCATAAGGAGTTAATAATCATAACATATAAAGCCCATAGAACTCAACATCAGGTAGCCCAGCCCGATTAACAGATGGCAGAGGATCTGAACGGACATGTTTCTGAAGAAGATATGCAGGTGGTTAACAGACACATGAAAAGATGCTTCACATTGGGAATCATCAGGGAAATGCAAATCAAAGCCAAGATGAGATAGCACTTCACACCTGTCGGAATGGCTAGCGTCAAAAGGAAACAAATAGCAAATGTTGGCAGGGACGTGGAAAAAGGGAGCCCCTGTGCCCTGTTGGTGGGAATGTAAATGAGTGCAGCCCCTCCGAAAACCAAAACGGAGTTTCCTCAGAAAATTGGAAGTACATCTACCATGCAGTCCAGCAGTCCATTTCTGAGTAATTTCTCAAGTCAACAAAAATACTAATTCAAAAAGATACACGCTCCCCTATGTTCACTGCAGCACTACAACAGCCAAGATGTGGAAGGAACCCAAGGGCCCACCAACAGACGACTGGATGAAGAAGATGTGGTCTGTATACCGTGGAATATCACTCAATTATTGAAAAAAAGAACTCTTGCCATTTGTGACAACATGGTTGGCTCTAGAGGGTATTGCACTAAATGAAATAAGTCAGACAAAGTCAGATACCACGTGATCTTGTTTATATGTGGGATCTAAAACCAGAAGAAACAAAACAACAGAAATACAGACTCACAGAAACAGAGAACAAACTGGTGGTTGCCAAAGAGGAGAGGGTGGGTGTCTGTAAAACAGGTAAAAGGGTACAAACCTTCAGTTATAAAATAAATAAGCCACGAGAATGTAACACACAGCATGAGGAACATGCTCAATAACACTGTAATAACTTTGTGTGGGGGCCAGTGGCCACTAGCATTGTGATCATTTCATAATGTACGAAATGTCAAATGACTATGTCACACACCTGAAATTAACGTAGCATTGTATGTCAAGTATGTTTCAGAAAACACCCAGACCCCTCAAAACTTCACAGATTACACTAATTCTGATTCTTTGCAAAAAGAAAGAAAGAAAGAAAGAGAGAGAGAAAGAAATAAAGAGAGAGAGAAAGAAATAAAGAAAGAGAGAAAGAAAGAAAGGAAGGAAGGAAAGAAGGAAGGAAGGAAGGAAGGATGGAAGGAAGGAAGGAAGGAAGAAAGAAAGAGAGAGAGAGAGAGAAAGAAAGAAAGAAAGAAAGAAAGAAAGAAAGAAAGAAAGAAAGAAAGAAAGAAAGAAAGAAAGAAAGAAAGAAAGAAAGAAATCAACGACAGCCATAACATTTAGTTTCAGTTAATGGAAGATTTCAGGGAAGATCTCCCAGAATCTTACAATGTCACACCTAGTACCGTACTTTCCTGGTGATTATTGGCAACATTAGCACAAAATTTGTTTAATTTTGGAAAAATCCCTAGTGTTCCATAAGTTCATTGTGTAAACCCACATCTGCTCTGCATGCATTTAGGAATTTTGCTATGTCCCACCCCAAATTCTCTTCCTAAAAGGTGACTCGAGAGTCCTAGAGTTGGAGGAAGCGGGCGTCCTATGTTTTGTTGACCTCAAAAGTGTGAGGCTGTCCTCTAATCACTGTGGTGTCTGTTAAAGATTCATCGTAAGTAAACATTCATGAATGTACCTTGGCACGTAAGTTGCTATTTTTAACCTAAACTATGCTTCTCTCCTTTTTTTTTTAAGCACAAGAAAGTTTTACTCTGCTGTGCACATTTTAAGCATTTGAAAATTCCTTTTTGTGATTGATTTTTCAGAAAAAAAGCAGGATTTTCTCATGGAATTATTTGGGAAGGGAAGGGTTGCAGCTTCATGTCTGGCTGTAGGGCATCTGTGTTATGCTTACAGAGGCTGCTGTTGCTGGTCACACCGTCTGGCTGACGGTAACGCAAAGCCTGCTGGTGTTTTAAGTGGAGACTAAATGCGTGCTCTGAACAGACAGGCACAGCGAGCATCAGAAAGGAGAACGATGCCCACAGTAAAACATTCATAGGCCTCGGGGACTCCAGATCTTCCTCAGCTTAACAATCATTACGTCCTAGATGAGAAGCTGAAAATATTGTTAATTGGAAAAAAACATTTAATACAGATAAACTACTGAACGTCGCGGCTTAGTCTACCTTATCTTACGTGTACTCAGATGTTACAACAGCCTAAAGTTGGACAAAACTCATCTAATGCAAAGCCTGCTTTTAAACAAAGTGTTGACTATCTCATGCAGTTTGCTGAATACTGTACTGAAAGGGGAAAACAGAATGGTTGTGAGGGTGCAGAATGGTTCTGAGTGTGCGGGTTCTTTACCTACCTGATCCCTGGCTGACTGGGGCCGTGTCTCCCTGGCACTGCCCAGCTTCACAGGAGAGGAACATAACTCCATGTCTCTAGCCTGGGGAAAGATCCAGAGCATGGTTTCCACTGGACGCGTATCGGTTTTGCAGCACAGTAAAGTCAAAACATCGGTAAGTTGAACCACCCAAAGTCGGGGACCTCCGGTATTTGTCATTGCTTTTCCAAGTTGAAAATACCTTTTTGCATCAAATACCTAGCAGCAGGGGTAGACATTTTGGCTTAAAAATAATAAAGAACTAAAGAGTTT
Source organism: Vicugna pacos (assembly GCF_048564905.1). Lineage (NCBI taxonomy): Eukaryota > Metazoa > Chordata > Mammalia > Artiodactyla > Camelidae > Vicugna > Vicugna pacos. Next base: position 8,819,292 of record NW_027328742.1, read on the forward strand.
TCATAAACATATTTAGAAAAGCCAGCACACACTGAAACATAAGTCAAACACCAAGCAGAACAGAAAAATAAACAAACAAACCAGCCCAAACTGAGGGTTCTTCACTGGAAGTTCCACTTTCCAGCTGAAATAGTGTATTTGGTCGATGCTGAAAAAATTGGATGCGGGGACACGGTCCTGGCACTTTTCTAACCCCTCTTATGAATTGTAACTGACACTTGAAATAGCATGAAATTCCGTGGGCTGTTGTGTGATCCCGATGTGGAAGAAATGAGCTTTAACTGACCTAGAAGGAAGCATTAGTGTGATGACATCACAAGTTCACCTTATTCCTAAGGGACACTCTCTTCCTGGGTGAGTTTCTTGACTCTTTCAGATCCTGTATTTCTAGAATCCCTTGTGGCAGAAACTGCGAGTCACCTGCCCTCTTAACTATGGGCAGCCCTCCAGAAGGTACACATTCTTTTTGCTGTGGCCATGAACTTAGGGCAGTGAGGTTCCACAGAAGCTCTTGGGGTGGCTCTTGCTTAAATCAAGCCAACCCTTGGGGCCTATTCCCCATTTTCAAATCGAGTGTAGGCAGGGCGAGTGGTCCAGCTGTAGCGATGGTGTTGAAGAACAGATTTGCTGGGGGATCTGGGAAATCTTTCTTTGCTCTTAAAAATAAACAACCCTCAAGGAAGTAAAGAACAATTATAATCATGTTATGATGCTTGGGTTCAGGGCAGCATCTTTGTAACCACGAGGAATATTAAGCAGATGAGCAAAACCAGGATGAGAAAAGCCCGAGAAGGCAGCGCAAACACAGAGAAAGAACTTGAGTCCTTTTTGACCCTGAAGAACTTACTAGACTGTGGAACTATGGCTTTCATATCAAAAGCCAGAGTCAACACTATTGATCAATGAGTTTGACTTTGAAGGTCCTCACTTCGACAGACTCTTAAAGTAACTCCACCTCTATGGGAGGCACTTCTGAATCCTAATGATGAAACATTCTGGGGGACCCCAAGATCGGTTTAGGGGTTCAGAGGGTACAAAAGCACTCATAACAACACTGCCATCTTTTGCCTTTTTACTCTTCTTGTAACAAGGGTTCCAGTGGAGTTTTCCAAAGTTTGCATGACCTGAGGTATCACAACAGATTAAATGCAGAAGCTGATACGAGACTCCAACTGCCTTTTACTCAGCCAGCTGCTAAGAGGTTTTCAAAAAGGTCAGAAATGTAACTCTTATAAGGAAATAGTTTTTAAGTTATTTTCATAAATATGTTATTTACATTGCCATATATTGGATTTCTTATTAATTATAGATAAGTGAATAAATATTTAAATATTTTCTAGGTTCTAATTATGGATACAATAAATATCAGGAGATAGAGCCCAGGTCAACAGGAGCTCTGTGGAGTTCTCGGTCACTTGTTAAGGGTGTGAAAGCATCTTGAGATCAAAATATTTGAGAATTGCAGACCAGACAAATGCTTTTCAAACACAAGAAAAATCTCAGATGTCATCTCTCAAAGCTCAAGATCCTCATTTAGCAGAAAAACATGGGTACCAACTTTGAGGCACTTGTCCGAGTTCTCATGGGGACTTAACTGATGCCCTCAGATCGCGCTGCTCCATCTTCCCAGTCTCTATCCTCCCAGGTACCCTGTGGCTCGGGGTGAAGGTGTCAACATTACACAGTTGGTTGTGGTCTGAGATGAATTTGGTTGAACTTTATCTAATCTCCTGGTCACTTATAGACCTTGGGGAGTCACTGGTCAGACACATCAGGATCACCTCTCTTTCTAGCAGTTCTGATAACTGACCTGACTTCACTGGGATGCTCAGAATTTGGTGATGATTCTCTTTTTACTGAAGTTTGGCCTCCAGATATGTCCCAATTCTATCTCAAATATTTAAAGCCCTCTCAAAAAAATGAGAGCTTTCAGAAGGGAGGAAAGTGTGTTGCAGCAACCACCTCCTTCGGAAACTAAAATTGACCTGTAATGAGCATCACTGTAAGGTTCATATTAATTTATTCCTAGCTATTCAGCTTATATTGAGCTGTAATTTGGATCAGTTGCCTGCTATTAGTTAAACTAATTAATGTGATTATTAGATTCAGTTAAAAATACTTTTTAATTTTACAACACTGTGACTTCCTATAGATTTGGAAGAAAAAAAAAGTACATGATGATTAACACATAGGAAAAAAATTAGAAACGGGAATGTTGGAGAGAAAACCAGTCTTTGGATTCCATTTCCAGCCTTCTGCATAGATATCTCAATAACCATCAATGTGCATTTACCACTGAATACGTAGCACATTTCCACACTTGCTGCATATGACCAAGAGAAATGAACACTGCTGGAGAGGCAGACACGAAAATACAAGGTGGGGAGAAGAAGGGTATAGCTCAGTGGTAGAGCACGTGCTTACCATGCACAAGGTCTGGGGTTCAACCCCCAGGACCTCCATTAAAAACTAATTAAACAAACCTAATTATTTCTCCCTCCATCCCTCCAACAACAACAACACAAAGAAAGGACAAGAGACACAAGAAGTCAGAGGTGGAGCCAGCGCTAGAAGTCGGGATGGAACCAATGTGACAGGGTGAATGTTGGGGAACTATGGAGAATCTTTTCTTCTCCTTCTCTGAGCAGAACAGTGAGCGGACAATCAATTTAGGAAGCAGAGGGGAAGGAATCAGCCAGATTGTACTTTTGAAAAATAAAACAATACCTAGTTTCAGGCTTCACAAAAAATTGGATACTCGCTGCTTTGATTATGAATACGTAAGACATGACTGGTTATTTCAGGGTTGGGTTCTATTTGCATTCTGTTCATCTGCTCAGCTGTACTGAACACACAGTAGGTACTTAAGTATTCAAGAAGCAATTTTTGGAAAGAATAAAGCAGTGCTGTGGCAGGCAGAGTAATTGCTCCCCCCATCTCCGGAGATGTCCAGGTCCCAATCCTTAGAACCTGTGGACATGCCACCTCAATGGAAAAGAGTCTGCAGATGTGGCTAAGTTGGGAACTTTTAGATGGGGAGGTTACCTGCGTGGTGCCGGTGGGCTCAGTGTCATCACAGGGGTTCTGATAAGAGGGAAAAGGAAGCAGAAGGGACTGAGATAATAAATGTGTGTTCTTTTAAGCCGCCAAGTTGTTAGTAATTTGCTACAGCAGCAATGGAAAATTAATACAGTGTGCAGTAAGTGTTTGTTGAAATTGAACCGAAAGAGCTTACCAATAGATATGATACATGAAATATACACGGAGAGAGGAGAATTTTAATGTGAGAGATTCCAGTTGTCCAGTTTCTGATTGTCATGTTTCAGAATGTGAGACAAAAGATAGGATTCAGATCAAGACCAGAAAGGAGAAAATTCTTCAATTGTGAGACACAGTCACCATATTGAAGAGCGATTATGTGACTGACGTCCTCAAAGTGTCTCCTGGAACAATGTTCAGAGGAAACAGAATGTTCGGAGGAACACAAGAATGACTGCATTTCCATTACTTTAGTATCTTTTTCAAACCTGGATTTCTGCAGCATATTAAAAAGTGATTTAATGCCCTTTTGGTGGCTTTCCTTATGTAATCAGTTCTCTCATCCCTTTTTCTGGTTCATGACTCCTCTGACTAGGGAAATGTTTGCTTTCAAGAAGTCTGCATAAAAAATAATGGTTTTCTTTAATAAAAATATTTTCCAAAATAGAAGACTTATCTGCCCTCCCAATTTAGACATCTGATGAGATAATCAAAGGACACCATGCTTTTTTTTTCCAAGGTAATTTTTATAAATCTAATTCTGATACATGGTCATAGTGATTTAACATTCATTCTGTTATTGTAAATGCTTTCCTTAAGCTTCCCAGAACAGTCTATTTCTAAAAATCCTTAATTTTTCCCAATAGCACATAGATCTGCTGCTTTATAATTAGATTTGGAAAAACAGTACAATTCTTTCTTTCTGAAAGAAAAAAAAGATATTTTCCTTTATTATCCCTTAGTTTCTAAAAATAGGCTGGAATTAAATGTCATGTACCTTTGGAATTCATTTTATAAATACACTTGGTAACTAGGAAACTCATTATTTATAATCTAGGAATTCTTTCCGTGGTAACTGTCGTAAGGTCACAGTCATGGAGCTGCAACGAGACTAGGAGGCGACTGAAGACTTGACCAAACAAAGTCTATTCGCAGGAGGGGGTGACGGCTGGTGCCCCGATTGCCCAGATGAATGAGGTGGGGCTACGGGCTTAAGCAAGCAGCCGCATCTATGGCTCAGCTTGGTCTTCTCCCTGCTGGCCTTCTCTGGGCCAAGAAATGCTGCCAGCAGCACCAGCCCTCTCATTTCATGGCCCTGGGAGACCCTGACTGCCGTTTAGAGTTTTCTCCCTCTTGTGACACCACGCGTGGGTTGATCATGTCGGCACAGCGCAGGGCTGCCAGAGTCCAGTGTGTAGGCGAGAGAGGGAGGCGGACTCCGGTGCAGGCTCTGTCCGCACAGGTTCAAGCAGGGTCTCGCCACGTCCCAGAGCCTTGCTGGGCAGCCCCCCAGGGAGCCTGGGAGCAGCCCCGAGGGACCCGTCCTTGCCACCAGCTTGTACTCAAATCCCGCAAGAGGCAGAAATCAGCCCTTAATCAGCCACACAGATGGCACCTTCTCCATGACGCCTTCATAACTTGTTCAGACGAATGAGGGATGCAACCTCCCATCAACAAGCTGATAGGCCTGGCAGCAGCGGCTTCCACCCTGAGCTCCCTGGTGTGGACGGGGGGTGGAATCAGCACCCCGGTGTGGACGGGGGTGGAATCAGCAGCCCGGTGTGGACAGGACATTGAATCAGCACCCCGATGTGGACAGGAGGTTGAATCAGGATGTGTGGTGACAACAGGCCGCAGTCAGCGAGACTCAGGTGTCCAAAAATGATCCAAGAGCTTTGCCTTCTTCTCAACTGGGTTAGTTAAGAAGGACTTAACCCCTATTTTTAATATAACATCAAAAAATATTGCTGTCATCATAATCTATAAAGAGAAATGATGTGAACTAAGAATTTAGAAAATGAAATTAATTAAAATAAAGCCCTCACCAATGCCAGAAGAACACAATTTCAGAAATATCTTCTTGGAGTAAATCACAGGGCTCAGTGAGAGTCATTCACATAATTCCGTAATATTAGCAATAGTTACCTGGTTCAGTTTGGTCCCACTAAAGTGTGTTACGCAAAGGACATGAAGGGCAGTTTACAGAAATACTAATGTGACGAAAGGGCCTGATAAAGAGAGAAAAGGAGCACCAGCTGACTTAAGTGATAACCAGTGGGAATGAGATGCTGTTTTTCTGAACCCATCAGATGAGCAAAGACTGAAAAGTCATTATTTCACAGGGTACAGAGGATAGAGGCCAACAGATGGTGTCATCTGCTATTGGCGGCAGTGAAAGTTGTGGAATCTCTTTGGAGAGCATTTTGGTGACGTCCAGCAGAATGCAGCACACGTGTACTCTGACTTCCCAATTTCACTTTGGAAAATTACCTTAGAGGTGTATCCTCATTCCTGCATGGAGGCGTGCACGAGCATTTTCCTGGCAGCCTCGTTTGAAATGTTAAAAGTGGAAACACTATAAATGTCCATCGACAAAGAATGAGTCGTTAAATTGTGGTACATTTAGAAAGTAGAGCTATTTTTTAAAATGATAGATGAATCAGCACAAATATAGAAAAATATTCCAGATAGGTTAATTTTTTAAAAGATGCATAAAGATGCTAAGAATTTATTCCCGTCTGTACAATAAGAAAGGGAAGGGAAGAATACATAGGAGTTTACAGACTTAGAAAACAGTATTTCCTAATTCTGAGCTACACAGAAGGAACTGCTAAGGCTGATTTCTTCCAAAGATGATGCAGGTTTGTGAGATGGTGATATAGGTTCATGAGAAAGGGTTCTATTTCTTTATCTTTCTACTTGACTCTGTGGGGAGAAAGGTGTACAGTATGCATACACAACACGCATTCTTCTAATTGTAAAAATAATTTTTACTGTGCATGGATAACGACGTCTCTGCCTCTGGCCCAGGAGTCTTGTGTCTTTTGTAAACATTCAGGACACTCTGCTTGTCTAGCTCGACGGCTTGTAGAGAGGTGGCGTCTTGGTCCTTCATGGTTCCTTGAACTCCCGATGGAGCCCAGAGGCCAGCATTTTTGGATAGAGACCTGGAGCACCTGCTCCTTCAGGTGTGGACACACTCTGCTCTCAACTTTCTCCCACCTTGAGCATCACTTCACTGTGGCTCTGACACGCCCTTCAGCATGAGTGAGCTTGGTTATTCGATGGCTTCTGACACTGGGCATTGGTTTCTGTGTTCCTCTCTGAGCTCAGTGGGTCCTCTCTTTGTTAGGACAGGAACTCACGCTCCAGGAACCACTTCTTCTGCCCATCATTCTTGCCGGCTGCCCTCTCCCCTGATGGAGTGAATTTAGCGGAGGATGACAGCTCTAAGTCAGCTACTTGATGCAACAATAAATCAAGTAAGTTTTCAGGACTCTGCCAGGGTTGGTCCAAGGGAGAGAATCTGAAAAGGATCTAGAGTCTAGGATTATTTGCCTGAATCTCACGAATAGGATGTGCTCGGTACAAATGCATGAATTTAATGAATGAACTAAAGCCAATTCCAGATCTTTCGACATACAACAATTATGGTCTCTCAACAATTTCCCGGTGCATAAATGGGGAAGAACAAAGGCAACCTGGAGGGGAGTCACACTTCTCGTCTGGAAGATCCTGTGTGAGCTGACACGCGCAACAAGCTGTCGGGGTAACTAAAGGGGAAAAGATACGACTAACCCGCGTCTCCATGGAGCACCGAAAGGCCGTGATGGCCCTGCGGGCTGCGTCCTCTGCTCCTTGACCGAGCTGAATGTTGCGTCATTTTTTCTTTACATTGATGTTAGTTAGCCTTCTTGGAATCTGACTTTAAAACAGTGTGCTTTAAATAATCAAAGGCAATCAAGAATTAAGGCATTATGTGGATGTGTTTCTGCATATTTTCGCAATGAGTTTTTTTTTTAATTAAGTTGTGGTATTAGATGGTAGTGAGAAAACTGGGTAGTAAAGAGCTTTTAAAAAAATAAATACAGTGAAGGAGGAAAGGGAAATTATTGAAATGAGTTACTGAATACAGGAAATTACTAACCTAAAATGCATGCGATTAATGATACAATTGTGACCTAATTACCTTCTTGAAGACTGAACAGTCTTCTCCTGTAACCTGTGCTGCTTAAATGTTGTCCGTCTCACAGTTTGTGAACAGACAGAGGACACGCTCTTCTAGTGAGTGCCTGGGTCTCAGTGCGCATCGCTCTAGAGAACAGAGTCCTTTCAACGGTCCACGCTTAATCTAGAGTGGAGAACAGATGCATTGTGGATGGAGAAACAGATCTTAGAACATGCACCTTGTTTTGTCCTTAAGTTATGTGTTAAATTTAAATTAGAAATGATCCACTCAGTACAAATTCCAGTGGCATGAGAGCTGTGACAGCGTCACCATCAGCATCTTTGTCTGAAAGCTTAATTGCACTTGGAGAAGATGAATTGAGGGGGAGATGAACTGGACGCACCTCCTTTGTGTGTCTGTGTGAGTGCTCAGGTGTGGCTGAGACCTCCCCACGGTTACAAGACCAGATCAAAAGGCTGTTTAAAATGCTCGCGTTTAAAGTGATTCCTCTCTGAAGGCCAAAGCTACAAGGAGATACATCTTCCAAAAACCCTGAACACCAAATGCCAACCAACCAAAAGGTAAAGTAATCCAACAGGCGAGACACTAGTGATTCTCCCCCACCCAACCGCTCCCCAAAAAAACCAGAAAAGGTCATTTCGTATGCATCTCACAGATCAACCCCGATCTCTGATGAAACTGGAGATTTAACTTCCAGTAGGCAAACCTGCTTAAGAAATGCGAGTACATGCTGGGCTGCCCTGAGGCGCCTGACCACTTTATTTCTTACTTCTTTTTTCTTTTTAATTGAAGTATGGTCGATTTACAATGTTGTGTCAATTTCTGGTGCACAGCATCATGTTTCAGTCATATATTCATTTTCAAATTCTTCTTCCTTATAGGTTACTACAGGATACTGAGTGTGACTCCCTGTGCTGTACAGAAGAAACTTGTTATTTGTCTGTTTTATATATAGTAGTTAGGATCTGCAAATCTCCAGCTCCCAATTTATCCCTTCTCACCCACTCCCCCACCCGGTGACCATACATTTGTTTTCTAGCTGACTGCTTTATTTAATCAACATATCCCATGAAACTAAAGGCAGGTGGGCTACGAGGTGACGGATCCCCGGGTGGCCAGTCAAGTGAGGAGACCTTCCCCTGTGCCCTTGGGCATGAAGCCCAACTTTCTCCAATACAGTCCAACCCCCCTTATCTCCCTTGGCCGCCTCTGTTCTCTGTGTTGGATAAGTTAGACCACGTGTGCTCAGGCCCAGTGCAGAAATAAAGGATGATAGTGTTTCTTTAGTTGTGTCTTCCTGACTCTCACTGGTGACATCTCTGTCCCTCCCTCTCTGTCTCTTGCTCTCAATGTGTACACATGCACACATACACACGTGCATATCAGACACACATACGCACACACACATATGCATTCTGTATAGCTGTGTACATAAAGTGCTTTACAATTCCAGGCTGTCTTCACATCCATTACTTACCTGATATGTTTGCAGGCATCTGATTTGAATGATAAGGCAGATACCAGGTTAGCTGTTATTTGTAGTCCATGTACTAATAAGAGCAAAAACCCTAGGAACACGTCACCTGGCTTGAAAAATACCTGGCAATAAGATGGGAACAATTAACACAGGATGAAGGGGAAATTAAAAATGATCTCAGGTAAGCAGAACTGAGGCTGTCAGAAGGGTTGTGAACAAACCTTAACAGCTGAGAATCCTCAGGTTTTTAAATTCTCCCGGCCTAAGCTCATTTGTGTCTTTTTTTTTTTCCTTTTAGATTCACATATGAGTGATATAGATGGTATTTTTCTTTCTCTTTCTGACCTACTTCACTTAGAATGATGATCTCCAGGTCCATCTGTGTTGCTGCAAATGGCATTCCGTCAACAGATGACTGGATAAAGAAGCTGTGGTATATTTATACATTGGAATACTACTCAGCCATAAAAAAGAATGAAATAAGGAAGTGTTTTAATGGTAAGAACTGCATGCCCTCTCCAGGCGTGGCTGGTGCCCCAGGCAGCTGCTGGAGCATTCGCTGGCAGGAAGTTCACAAACTGCAACCACCAGGCCGGATGCCTGCTTCCTCCGAGCCCCGCTGAACATGCCGTCCCAGATGCGGGGAGGACAGCCCCAGCAGGGCATGTCAGTTCATTGTGCTGAAGCTGATACTGGCGATTGGAACCTGTGCTGTGCATCACACCAGAATGTTTGTTTGGATGTGGCCTATTAAGAATTTGTTTCAATATGTTGACATGATTTTGGAATAATAATACTTTATAATAACCTGGCGTTCTTTTATAAAGAAAATAAGATAAAATAAGAAAATAAGATCAAGAAAATAAGATAAGGAAAAGAAAACTCTATTGTGAAAATATTTATACCAGTTTATCCAGTAATTCTTGCTTCTGGGTCGTACTCTGGTCCTTTACAGCAGAATACATGAAAAAGAGAGAAAAATGGGATCACAACTCTGAAAATAAATCAGAAAGAAACATCTACATGGAGACAACCTAGCAATCTCAAAATTAACCTTGCTTGTGTCAAATGGTGTTTTTTTTCCTGTCTGATTTTTCAGTGAGAGGATATTTTAAGATAAGAGAAGAGTCATTAAAAATTTTGCTTCATATCTATAAGCGTGTTCCTCCCACCGTCTGGGGCCCTGCTCTCTGCCTGGTGGACTCCTCCTCACTGCCGGGGCCCTTCTCAGGTGTTCCTGACCCACTCCTGCAGGTCCTCACATCCCCAGAGTGCCCGGTATGCAGTAGGCACACAATAGGTGCTGTTAAACTGAATGTTTAGTGATGTGCACACCCAGATCATGACGGGCTAAGGAAGTGAAGACAAGGGAAGGAACTAGAGAAAGCAGAAGTGGCCATTCTTTTTGGAAGGGTGATGATTTAAGGAAACAAAAGTGGGAAGAGACTAATTCTCCCAAATACGTCGTCTTACAGCCCAAATCCCTTCCTCCTGCCCTCCTCTTATAAAGTCTCCTCCCAGCCCCAGCCGGTAGAAGAGCAGCAGCGAGGCGGGTACTGCCTGGGGCCTTCCCACGTGTGGGCAATTAGTCCTGCAATGTGACTTCATTGAATCCCCACAATAGCCCTGACGTGGCCGTCTCAGAGCATCTAGGGAGGGAGAGGGACCCTGCCTGGTGTGTGTGCTGGGCTCCTCTGGGCTCCCTGTGGAAGACCAGGAACATGGCACACGAACAGGCAATTGCTGAACGGAAAAACAAGCCACTTTCACAGATGAAGAAACTGGCTTTGAAGAGCTGAAGTCACTGGCCGAGAGTCTCCCAGCTGGTAAGTAAACGAGCGGCATCTCTGCCCTAACTCCAAAACGCTGCTGGGAAGGTGGCTCTGATGTCCCCACCCCCAGTGGCCGCCGGTGGTCTGACCTGAGGATCCTGAGCGTCCAGGGACCAATGCCTCCAGAGGAAGGGCTCCCCGCCCACCCCCTTCTTCATGTGTTAGGGTTTCATCCCCCGCCTCGTCCCCACTCTCAGCTCCGGCTGCTGCAGAAGATCCCTGCTCCCTCCTAGACGACGCTGGAGGAGCTGAACTGGGGTAAAACCTGACGTTTCCGCAGAGTCGGCGCAGCGCCTTCGGGAGGAGAAACCAGAGCCACCCCTTCCCCAGGCTGCCGCTTCTGTTCCTCCCCAGGAACCCTGGGGTCAATAATGCAAGGAAGTCATCTCCAATCCATCACCGGTTTTCACCTCCTCCCAGATGAGAGATTGTTTCCTGGGACTATCGATCTCAGGATTCTTGAGAAAGAGCAAGTGTCCCCATGTGTGTGGAGGGCAGGGGAGCCGGGGCTGGAAATTGCTGTGTGTGTCGGGAAGTTTCAAGGGTACTTGAAGCCGTGAGCCCTCCCACCCCCCTGTTTTTCCTATATGCCTTGCAAGCATTAACTCCACATTAAAATTGCAGCACTCAAACCGCTAAGATCAAAGATTCCGTGTTACTTAATCACAGTGGAGCTCCTGTCCGAGCAGTTAATGAAAGCGCGTCATCTGATAAGCCTGTTAAAGATGATACAGACGAAGCACGGAAAGCGCTCTGTAGGGAGCAGTCTTCCGCCGGTCCCTCGAGGGGTGACTGAGATGAGCTAATAGGTCTCTTTCATGTCTAATTTATATGATTCTAATTATAGAGTCATTTTCATTCCTGTGGTTGCCCTCGGCTGCCAGCCCAGCCGTGCCGTGCTTGGGACCCAGCCACCCCTCCCTCCGCTCTGCATCGCGCTCTTGGGCCTTTTTTCAAACTTTGATATCAGTGCTTTTCGGAGACATTTGGTGCACTGCAGACTCCCAAAGCCATGCTGGACGCTGACTGGAGAAGGGAGAAGAGCAAGGGAGAACTCCTCCCCTGCGATCAGCAGTGAGCGCTTGTTCCGGGCAGGCACACTGCGGAACGTCCAGCCAGAGGGATGTGCTGGTGTCGTCACGGCATCTGCGACTCTGCTCGTCGATTGTGACTGGATGTGTTGTATCCCATTCACCTTAAACATCGATGCAGACGCCTCGCGTCACCGCAGCGAGGGCGGCGTGCGCTCTGGATCCTGGGCTTTCCGTAGCTTCCGGTCTCCGCCGGCGTTCAGCGCATTTCAGGACAGTGGAGCAAGGGCTTGTGCTCCCCGGGTGAGCCCGCGGGGAGGCCGCGTGCCCAGTGAGGACAGACGTGCTCGGCCCAGGAGACCAGAGCCTGCGGGGAACTTCTGAAGCCTGCATAGTTCGCTCTTTGCTTCTGTCTCATCAGATGGCAGAGGAGACAGCCGGGCGAACAGATAAAAGAGCCCAGAGCAGGTCACAGACCTGCTAGACACCTTATTCCAGACGCTTCTGGCAATCACCGGCACGTGCTTCCCCGCATCCTGCAGGGCTCATGGGAGAGCACGCGTGCGGGGACGGGCGGAACAGGCCGTGGGCATTTCTGCAGTGGGTTTGTCTCGTGTTTGTCCCACTTTATTACTGTTTCTTTAATGGAGTTGCTGGGGATTGAACCCAGGACCTCATGCGTGTTAAGCATGCGCTCTGCCACTGAGCTGTTACCTTCACTCCCTTTGTCCCATTTTTAACCCAGTGGCGTTTTGAGGTCTATCGCTAGGGGCCCACATGGATATTTTACTTGTACTGGCTTTGCTTTTATTTATCTTTCCTTCGTAGCCCCACATCCTTTCATCTCTCTGCAGAGGCTACACCACGTTTCACTGTGTCTGATTTTTCCTGCAAGATTTAAGCAGTGGTGGTGGTGGTGGTGGACTGGCAGACGTAAATATTCAGCTTTGAAAAGTCCACACTAATCAAACAATCTCCCTGTGTCGTTTGCATATTTTGGTTACTAACAGATGAGATTAACTCACCAGGCATTCTCAACACACACACTTTCATCCCTGGAGAACTTGAAAATAGTGCCCTGTGTAATATGCGTGTTTTTTTTTAAACATAAAGACACTCTATGCAGATGGGTATTTTGTCTAAATTTTGACCTATTGAAGAAGCAAAGAAAACAAAACACTCTTGCAAAATAGTTTGAAGTGTGTTTAAAGTGTGCCGTGGCTCCTCGGGCCCATTAAAGCAGTCTGTCTCCACAACAAAAGACGGAATCAACACAGAGCAGGGTGGGAATTACGCATGTCATTTATAATGAGCCTCATTATACGAGGGGGCCTCGCTCTATTATGAAACACTGCCGTTTACAATCTCAGTGCTTTTCAGCTTTGAACAATGACAAAGAAGAAAAAATCCCCTACCCCGAGTCAGAGCTAATCTTTTTTAATGCTCGCAATTTTGTTTTGCTTGTATGTTTCCCTCCAAGAGAATTTCCCCGCCACGTTCATTCTGCTCAGGGGCCCCGGTGCCCTTGACCTTAACCACATTTAGTGTCTCACCTCCACTTTGCCTAAGAAGCGCTAAAGAATTCCGAGCATTGTCTTGGTTCCGAGAAGGAATGACACCGTGGCCATCCACACCGCCTAATCTGGCGTTATATTTATGAGCAGTAAGGTCCATTTACCATGCCATAGAAGCCTCTGGTTCCGTCAGGGTGTTTATGTGCCCTCCTTGACAGAATTACAGCTAATGTGGCCCAACGCTATGTCGTAGCTGTCGGCATGGCTCCTTGGTTTAATGACTGTTCGCCATCAAACCCCTTTTTTACACATTTTTATTACTCTGCAATAAATACAGAAAGAGATTCGGTTTGGTGCACGAATCTTTTGAGGCATTTGGGGGCTGTTATTTTTAAACGCCGACTCATAAATTTCAGAATGTGGTTTTAAACGCCTGAGCATTTCACCCAGGTGTGGCCCTCCTGCTGGAGAAAACACTCTGGAGGCCACGCCCGCTTCCCCGGAGCTGTCTACCTGGGGCGTTTGTCCACATCATGTCTGCATCCGCACTGAGAGGGGTGTCGCGTTAGGGCCCGTGAAGAGATTGAAAAGCAGTAGAAAAAAATTACTTCTGTCCCGGAAGAGACGTTTGCTAGTTTAGAGAGGCAGGGAGACTAGCTGTGCGTGTTACTCAGGAAGACTTACAAAGCGCGAAGAGTGGGCTGAAGATGAAGGCGGGAAAGGTGAGCCCGAGTGCTTCCTTCTGTTCTCTCCTGCTCCCCTGCTCCCTTCCCCTCCTCCTCGTCTTTCCTAATTGAGGGACAGTCGGTTACAACGTGTCAGTGTCTGGTGCGCAGCGTCCTGTTCCAATCATACGTATACACACAGATATTAATTTTCACTCTCTTTTCCATTATAGGTTACTACCGGATACTGAATCCAGTTCCCTGTGCTTTACAGAAGATATCTGTTGTTTACCTCCTTTATATACAGGGGTTAGTATTTGCACATCTCGAGCTCCCACTTGGCTCATCCTTGTCTTAGGCGGAGAGGGTGCTGTGCACGTGCGGATCCCGGCTCCTGACTTCCCAGCCACCGTGGGTGAGGTGTTTCACATCCACTAAGGCTCACTGTCCTCAGCTGGGGTAACGATCCCCCACCTCCAGCCGGGGGTTAAAATTTCGTTCACGCGAGATGTGCCTGTGAATCACAGTGCTGAGCGCATAATAACCACTCAGTAAATGTTAGCTTTTCTTTTCAGCCTAGACCGTGTTCATGAAGTAAATGAGAACACTGCAGTGAACTGGTGATCTGCGGTGAGCGAGACAAAAGGGAAAACTCCGTGTTCAGGGCTCCTGTTGTCTGCATCGTGATGGGGACAGGGCTCAGACACAAAGGAGAGCTCAGTGAGGAGGGGGGTCAGCAACAGCAGAGCCCCGTGTCCTCCACGGCCGCCCCCCACAGGAACAGCTGTGAAAACACAGGCGGGTATTAGGTTGTAAAGGGCATCCAGCACCAAGAGACGCCACAACACGGGTGACCTTGGAAAACAGGACGCTTCGTGAGAGAAGCCCGTCACAAAAGACCACGCACCGTGTGATCCCATTTACACGAAATGCCCGGAGTCAGCAAATCCACGGACAGAAAGCGAGTTGGCGGCTGTCGGGAGCTGAAGGGCCGGGTTCCGGAGGAGTGAGAACTCATCGGAACGGCTTCTTTCTGGGAGGAAAATTAGACGGCTATGACTTTTCACTGTGCTAGGAACCACAAACCGTACACCTAACAAAGAGTGGATGTTGTGGTACGTGAGTTATATCTCAATAAACCTGCTATGGGAAATGCGTATCAGAGAGGGCAGGGGCCACGGGCAGAATTCTCAAGTTCTGAGTGGGCATCTTTCCACAGCTTGGTAACTAATGAATTATTTAATGGTTTTTTTTTTGTGTGTGTGTAATGTATTCAACAGAAATAAATCCAAATAGCATTCAACACACACACACACACAGGAAATGTGAGGTGGCCACGATACTGAAAACGCAGAAAGTGCTAACCCAGAGCTAACGTGTCTCTAGAGAAGAAACGTGAACTCATTCTGAGTCGCAGCTGATTCCTGTCTGTTCTCTCAGAAACTACCCTGCGTTCTTGTTTGCTGGCAGAGAAAACCCCAGTGAAGCAAGACATCTAAATAAAGACAATGAAGATAGCATTGTGATTCATGTTGATGCTATAAAGTGTTTGAAAAATAAAAACTCCGAAAGATCTTTATCAAAAGAATGTTGATAAAACAAATGCATATACTCAAAATGAACCACCAGAACTGTTAGCTCTATTGGACACTTAAAAATGATTGGTATCTTCGACACTAAATACCATACAGAACTTTAAGAAAGATTAATATCGGTAAGAGTGTTTCATGAAAATCAGAGTGATGGACTCTGTTATCACAAACCTTTGGACTTATTCAAATAAGATTGTAACTTTTGGGGAAAAATGTAAAAATCAAGGCAGTAAAATTTCAATCACTATTGATGGCAAGTTTTCACATAAAACTATTTTAATAACTTCATGGGAAATTCAATATTTTTGAATTTAGTAATGTTTTCTAGTGATCTTGGGAGCTGCAAGACGTGTTATCTGAAAAAATTTAAATCTTATTCTCTGTACACGGGAAAAATATTTTAAAGAGAAAAGATTACAATAAAATCTTACTGGATTTTGTACAGATGTTATACAGATAAAGCTATGGAGAAAATTAGAAGTTTCAGCCAAAATTTAGAAACACATGCATTTAAATTTGGCATCATCAAAGCCACGACAGGAGAACTACTCTAGACGTGCTGTAAAAGATAAAAATACATCAGTGACTTTACTGCTAGTCTAGATAAAACTCGTATTTGTACTGTGTGCCAAGTAAATGCTGCAGAAAATTAGATAACGTATCTGAAAAGAGTAAGATGCAAATGAGGAAAACCAGAAGACGGTGTGGACGGTGACAGCAGCGTATTAGTGCTACAGCTGCAAAAATAGTTTGAAAATTATATCAAAATTTGTACATTCATTTTAGCAGTAAGTGAATATGGAAGCAGTTAGACATTAGAAAATAATTCTTTTTGAAATCTGACTTTAGTAAAACTCATTCTGAAAAAGATGTCACAGTTTTCAGCTTACCAAGGCTGCTCTATTCCTGCAAAGCTCCTTGGATTGAAAGTGATCTAATTAATAAAATTAAGCCAACAAATGAATGGGATATGCCAGTAAACGATGTTTGTGACTTTGATAACAGAGATACTTAATATATATGTAAGCCTCGGACTATATAACGGAGGCTGGAAAACTGAGTTTAATCACGGTTTGTGAAAAAAAATCTAAGAGTGTAAGTACTGGACAGCGGGATGAATAATGTGGATAGTGATAAAACTTCTCTCCTTCCTCAGGCTACAAGTAATCCAATGACTATCAGCTGAACAGAGTTGCCTTTGGGAGACTTTGAAGCAGTCACCTCTGTCAAATCATGTCAGATGGGTTAGCATTTACCTGGTGACAGTACTGTCAAAAAATTACAGAAACAATTCGTCAGCCATCAACAAAGACTTTGGAAATTGAACAGTGATTTTCAAGAAAGTCATGCTAAAATATCATGTGAATAGTTAAAAATATATAGTTTAATGCTAGTTAATGGATACAGAAGGATGTATTTTTGTTTTTTGGTTTATATATATATATTATATATATATATTATATTATATATATATTATATATATATTATATAATATATATATATGATTTATAGAATCCTAAAGCTGTCAAAATTTGTAATATCATAAAAACTACCATTTTTCCCAAAGGGACAAAGAACAACTGAACTAAATAAGAGCTAAAAATTCAGAAAATTGAATGAAGTATTTTTTTTTCCTTCTCGAAATTAGCTTCTACAGTGAGTTGAATGCAATACCAAACAAAACACCTGTGGGAAATTTGGGGTTTGCGTGGTGGTTATAAGCAAAGTGGCTCTAAGATTAACAGGAAGATAAGCCACAGGAAACTGAAGAGTAAAATTTTGAAAAAGGAGCAGCGATAAGCATTTTTGCCCAGACATAAAGCTTTGATAGACAGGTCACTTTGGTCCTGGGAAATGGATCCGTGGATTAAGTAGATGAATGAGAAACACGCTGACATATTGCAAGAACGGTAAATAATAATAATAGCATCGTAAAGTTGTGAGAAACAGAAGGATTACAAGTGACCTTTTTTCTGAAACAATGTATTACTCTTTGAGAGAACAAAAACAAGTCAGAGTCTAGTGTTACCTACAGTGGAAAATGCAGGGGGAATATTCCTCTGTTCTCAAGGTAGTCAAGAATTTTACAATCACAAAGCAACAAGGGAGAATTCAATGGAAGCAATCGATACAGTCAACTACATAAAAAGCTCCTCTGTTTCATAAATCAGCATAAATAACATTAAAAGGCAACAACAACCTGGGAAGAGTTGCAACAAACATGGCAAACGATAGATTAATGTCCTTTATGCAGAAAACCAGGGCATAAATCAATTGATGAGACAATAATGCACCTAGGAGAGAAATTTGCAAAGAATGGGAACAGGCAGTTTATTAAGGAAAAGCACAGAACCAGTATGTGTTCAATCTTCCTACCTCTGTTTTCAAATTAACAACTTTTCCCATCATGTTAATGAGATTTTTCCCTGAGGATGCTTATAAAAATATGTTGTGATTTGCTGTTTTCTGTTGTAAAGTTACTATTTTTCCCTCATTGTAATTAGTAAGTATCACATAGAGAGATAATTTGAGATTGTGTAAATACCTCGTTTCTCATCACATTCGGGTACTCCTCTTAGCATCCAGTGATGACTTTTGCTTGAAACAATGTTTACTATGGTGTTTGCCAAATGGGGATTTCCTAAGTTCATCATTTTTTCTACATTTATGAACTGGAATTCTAATGAAAGGTCAGATTACTCCAATGGTGGAGAAACCTGGCAGACACTGCCACCTGTGGTGTCTACCAAATGGTGATTTTCTATTTCTGTCTTTCCTGCTAATTGGGATTCTACTGTGAAGACAGAGTTTTCCATCAGTGGAGAAGCCAGGCAGAAGCCACACTGACCAAACAATCACAGAGTCAACACCAACAGCAATGGGGCAAATCGTCGTGTTTCTAGGTGGCGGGCTCCAGGCACCAGCCACCTCTTCCGTCGGGAAGACAAAACTGGAATGTAGTTACCAGAAAATGTCAGGCAAACCAAAATGGAGAAACACGATATGAAATAATCTGGCCACTAGGCTCCAAAGTATCAGGGACTCGAAAGACAGATGGAAGAAATAGTCATATTAAAAGAAATTAACAAAGCATAGCAGCTAAATGCAACCAACTTGTGATCCTGAATTATATCCCGGACTAGAAAACAGACATGAATGGAAAAATTTGGTGAAATTTGAATGAAATGTGCAAGTTAGATAACAGTGTTGTGCCAATGTTAATTTTTCCCCCTAATTTTTATATCTGTAGTGTGATTGTCTAAGCTGTTATTGTAAAAGAAATTGGGATGGAGGATATACAGAAATTCTTTGTGGTCTTTTTGCAATTTAAAAAAATTCAGCTATTGTTTCAAAGTGAAAAGTTAAAAACAAAAAAATTAAAAAGGAAATGAATGCATATGGCTTTTTAAAGTTTATTGCTGTATTTCAAGGCACTCAACAGTGTTTCTGCATTTCTCCACTTCATACTTCTGGATAACTATCCTAAAGAAATCATCAGAGTTGTAGGCAAAAAACACATTATAAAAATTTTATTAAGTAGCTCTACTGTAAAGTTGCTGTGTTCCGATGAGTCCTGTGACTTTAAAACATGTCACACACCAGGAGGAGAGAAAAGGGCGGCCCACCAAAAAGCAGGGGACTCGGGGGTTCAGGCAGGCTTGGGAGTGAGAAAGATTCCTGTGGTAATCTGAGCCCAGTTCTTTGACTTCTTATGTAGGTCACGTTGACTGTACGTCCATACAAGTCTCTGACAAGGAACTCATTCAGGGAGGCAGAGAGAGTCTGTCTACTGTGACATCCCCCTCTTTTCTCTGACACTGCCCCCTCCAAAAGGTTTGCATTTTGTAGAGAAAATTGGGACCCACGTGCCTGCTCCGGGCAGGTCAATGTCTTGCCCAGGAAGCAAATGGCTTAAGCCAGCAGCAAAAACGAGGCGAGTTTAACAGAACAATTATTTTCAAACGTGGGGTTTGACACGCATTGGTTTAGAGAAACTACTGAAAATGGGAAGTCATTCTGGGACCAAAGCTGCAGAAAGCCCTTATGGTCCCCAGGACTGAGAGGCTATGAGAGAGAGTGGTGTCCAGCACCGGAGAAGGGCAGCTCACGGAAGCCCGCTGGAGCCTTGGTCTGCGGTAGAGATGCTCGACCCTCAGAGATTGGCAGGTAGGGCACCTGAGAGCAAAGACCCCCGCCTCACTCTCCCTGCCTCTCCCTTTCCTGCTTCCCTTCGGCTGACTCTGCGCAAGGACCCTGATGTGGTCCATGCAGGTCAGCCTCGGTCAACGCCAGGCACAGAGCGGGGGGGTGGGGAAAGGCAGGGAGGAGGTGTGCCTCAAGCCCGCACCTACTTCTGAACCTTTTGATTTTCCACTCAGCCCGCCACCATCCCCACCAGAAAAGACGGGCTCTCCACTCGTCCTTCCTGTTTACCTGGAGTTCAGGCTTCTGGGGTAAACCTGTACCCGATCCAGCGTGCCTGCCTCTTACCGTGTCAAAGGAAGAGACAGCAGAATTTAGCAAACCCTTTTCCAGAGAAGGACAATCGTTTAAGCGCCCTGTGAACTGAGAAATGTGAATCTCTGACCCTTCAGAGCCTGAGATGAAAACAAAATCCTTGTCTTTCTCAACAGTGTCTTATGGGGGAAAAGAGTCCGTTTTGAAGGTCAGAAGCTGCATCTTTCTCTGAGCATCTGTGATACAAAGTCTGCACTTCCTCAAGGCGGCTGTGTACTGGGGGGACCACAATGTCTGTCTCTCAAAGGAAAACGAGAGACACCCAAAGCTTTCCTATTCACGTTTCTCAAACTGTTCCTCCTATGTTTCTTGTATAAGAAGAAACAGAACTAGAAATAAAAATGACAAATTCATATTGGTTCCATTCAAGTGATGGTACTGTGAGAAATGTTTTCTTTCTTTTTCATGCTATTATTTTTTTTCCAAAATATTTAATGACTAAGAAAAAAATCTTTGTTGTTTCAAAGTGACCAGAGTCACATGTGGTGGCAGAACAACGGAGTTGGAGAGGCTGTATTTGGGGGAAATGAGCTAAATCCACATAAGAGGTACATCATCCATCATTTCTCTAGGTCCTCAAAATTCTTTTCTTTGATAAATTTAATCTTTAGAGACACAGATAATTATACTACACTAGTTTTTTGCAGAGTCACATTTTCTGAATTCTGCTGTAGCCTCACCTTTCATCTGATGTTCCTGCCCTTCCACAATTTATGAGCCTTCACGTGCATATGTTAAAAGATATAAAATAAAATTGCTCTTTTCTTTGGAACATCTGTCTCCCTTATGTGGCAGTTATAGGGCAAGTTCCTGGGAAATTTATTATTAAAACAGAAGAAAGAAAAGAAATCTCAGGATAAACTATGGAAATCATGTTGTGTAAGGCATGAGTAAAAGATATTATGCTCTAAAATGGGGATTCTGGAAAGGCTTTTTTTTTTTTAAAGTTTTCCTTGATTTTATGTGAATAATTTGAGCTCACTTTTTTGCCTCAGTTTCTTAGGATGTGATTGAACACACGTTCTAAGACAGTCGGGCACGAGCTAATATTTGGAAATTTAAAAATCTTGTGCTATCCACAGTCTTTCAAAAATTGTCATCTAAATTGATATTTTCTTCAAGACACCGTAACAGGTGCCAAATTAAAAGGCAGGTTCTGCAAGAAACGGGTCTGTATCTTTGAGCTTTCGTTTTGCTCGACAGAAATTACAGCAGCTACCCAAGAATTTCCTACTTGGAAAGGCTGAGCGGCCCAGCCCGAAGGCACACTTGCTACCACCGAGCAGCAGGTCAGAGCGTTCACATACATCCCCGTGGACCACTGGCAAAACCAGTGTGGATTTTAAAAATAAATTTTGCACAGGTGGATTAGGAATTAGATACATTGGATCAGATTGGCCACCGATTTTTTTTAATCATTCCCTGACATAAAAGGATAAAATTGGCTCTTTTTTCTAAATAAAAAAAGAAAAGACCTCTGTTTAAACTTTATCTTCTGAGAAAAATGACTTCCATGAGCAGGGTTTTCTTTCTAGCTCACTATGGGGTACCGAGGAAGACTTCTCATGCAAAATCTCTCGTCAAAATGTACCTTTGGGGGGACTATCAGTTAGTTCTTTGAAATGGGAATTTATGATTAGTTCCAAGTTAACAGGCCACAGTTTCTTTTTCCTGAGAGATCCTATAAAAAGTCTGCGCTCTGAATTTCTGTCTGAGTACAATGAAAAATAAAATAAAACTCGTTCATTACATGTAATCAAAAAAGGCAAGTTATTTGTCCCACGGTGTCTGATCTGGAAAACCTGTTAGCCACAGGGCATTTTCACTCTTTGAAGATTTCATTAGAGCAGGCAGAGTAACACATGCCAGAGAGAACGCACATACCAAGCAGAGAACGTGCCGCATATAAACTTTTATTGAGCTAATTCCCTTCATTAAATAAGAGGAGGCACTTTGAACTGCTGGGTTAACACCTGCAGAGTCATATGCTTCGCGTAGATTATAAGATTTCTATTTGATGTTTAATGTTTTTTGGAATCACTGGGCACATCTAAGGTTTTGACTCGGGGGGCTGAAGCTCCTGCGCTTACAGCCAGGCCTAACGGAGAACAGTGTTAAAGCAACGTCTTTTACCTCTGCCCCTGTCTTTCTAGCCAGACAGCCTCACCCTCCTCCCAGCAAGGAAACGCGTGTTCCTCATTTGCAAGCAGGCGGCTTTTTCGCAGAGACCCCGGTGCTGCAGGAGAATGTGCTTGCAGCCAGCCACTCACTGGTGGGAAAGGCCAACTGGTCTGCAGAATGAAGGGACAGACGCCGCGCTGAGGATCCCAGCGTGAACCTTGCAGCCTCAGCGACGAGCACTTTTGGAATTTAAACATTTTTAAAGGAAGCCTCAGCGAAGGGCTGTGGGAGGGTGCTTTCGGTGTCGAGAATAACAACCAAAACATGGTCTCTCCCTGTCTAGACAGAATGGTACTGTCCCAGACAGAAAGGTCTCGCAGGCCAGACGGCCCCCGCAGTCCCGCACAGCTGACAGCGCCGCGATGCGCCGGTGCGCGGGGGCCGCACGGACAGCGGCCGCGTCCCCGGGACGGTCAGCGGGGCCCGCCCAGCTGACAGCCCGGGCCGCGCGCGCGCGCGTGTGCAGCTGTGCGTGCCAGGCTCCGCACGGGACTCATGTCCTCGTGCCCAGGTTTAGACGCAAGCCAGATGTCACAGCCGTCCCCGTGGATTTTTAAATGCTGTAAGTGCACAGAGAAAATGGTTTTGAGCCCCAGAGTGCTTGGAAGACAGAATTCCGTTTCACTGTTTTGGTTGAAAATCAGTTCTCACACTCAGAATTCAGAAACTCAGCATCCCAGCCGTGACCTCAGCAACATGGACGTTTCCTTGGATTCTGTGTTTGAAAGGAAACTGGTTCAGAATCAACGTTATTGGGAGGAGTGTATTTTCAGTCTTGACTTGGTTAATTTCACACTTCAAGGAAGGAACAAAACACTTTCTCCTCGTTTTACACCTGGTTCACAGTCACAAAAGACAAGGATTAGCTGGCTTCCCCGCGGGGGAGCCTGGCTCTCCTGTGCCCCGGGTACCCGTTATCATTCCAAGTGGCTATTGGGAGTTAGGAGCCCAAGACAAAGCCTGTGTGAATGTGGGACACGTTTAATTATCACAGCCTTACTTTGTCTCACTCTCATCCTTTACTGAAGACCACAGAGAATAGAAATTTAGTTTCTTTTTGATATTTTTCTGCTCCAAGGAACACAACAAAATGTACTTGGCTTTAAGCAGCTTAAATGTGCTGCTTTGTACATGGAGAAAAGTCACAGTTTATCTCAGGGTTTATTCTGATCGATGCCTATTAAATGATTAAAGTTGCTTCCTGTGTTTACAGACTACTGCAATGAACTGCCTTTGTCTAGAGATGACACCAGTTTGAGGACACTGCCTGAAATAAGGCTATGGAGTTCAGCCAGCGTCCCAGAGATGTTCCTTGCTTGGTTTGAAACATTGTAGAATTTTAAAATAGAAGGAGGGAGGTATTTCTGCCACTGTGACGTCACGGTGTGAGTTTTGATCTTAATGGGTAGGTGAAACTGCCGAAAGATACCAGGACATTTTTCAGAACCTGTCC
Organism: Vicugna pacos; assembly: GCF_048564905.1. Lineage (NCBI taxonomy): Eukaryota > Metazoa > Chordata > Mammalia > Artiodactyla > Camelidae > Vicugna > Vicugna pacos. The sequence continues at coordinate 8,842,783 of NW_027328742.1, forward strand.
TTGTTTTAAAGAGTTATTCTTTTGGCAGCAGAAGGTGTGAGCAGGCGTGGAGCAGGCGCTGCGCCGTCTTGCCGCTCTGGGCTCTGTCCATGGGTGGGAGAGAGTCAGAGGTGGTTTTGGTGGGAGGCGGCCTCGTCCCCCAGCAGTCGTGGAGCCAGGAAAGGAGCTCATCTTCAGGAAAGCACAGGCTCTGTGAGGCAGACTGTGGAGGTCTGGGCCCTGGGTACTGGTGTTTGAGATCAAGTAGGAGGGCAGCCTTCGGCCCCCTGGGGAGATGGGGGAGGTGATCGGGGACACGGTGACCAGGGAGTCCACACTACAGGCCCAGAAAGCTTCCCCAGCTGCACTTGGACCCGAGCAAAGCTAGTCTCCTCCACTCCTGCCCTACGTGGCCATCTGGCTTCCTGACATCATGGCTGGTGGCTTGCCTGCCGGTCTATGTGTGTCCTTGGTCACCTGCCCTTCCAGACTCCAGCCAAGAAGAAGCTGAGGATTTGCTTGAATTCAGCCAAACACACCGACGATGCCCCAGGCTGCAGACGGGCCCCAAGCAGCCAAGGGTCCATCTCAGCCTCTTTTGAAGATGCTGGACGCCTGGGACAGCACTTAATTTTATGCCTGATATATAATCTAAAATTGTTCTTAAAAAAATGCCTGGGTTACCAGAATGGGGAAAGATATAAAAACAAACAAAAATGATTAAAGTAATGAAAGATCTGAAATTATAGCTCCATGGCCCAAATCACAAGAAAAAGCTGTTGTGCTGACACGGGTCCTCCAAATCCCACGTGTGAGAAGCATAGAAAATTGTACCTGACTTTGGAAAGCTGAAGTACGGGTTTCCTTGAATCTTGGTCTGCAAATTGTAAACTGTTTTCTTAATTGAAGTATAGTTGATTTATAATGTCATGTTAGTTTCTGGTGTACAGCACAGTCATTCAGTGACACATATGTATTCTTTTTCATTATAAGTTATTACAAGATATTGAACGCAGATCCCATGCTGTGCAGTTGTGTTTATTCTTTTATATTAGTAGTTTGCATCTGTTAGTCCCAAACTCCTAATTTATCCCTCCCCACCTTAACCCCTTTGGTAACCATAAGTTTGTTTTCTATGTCTGTAAGTCTGTCTCTGTTTCATAAATAAGTTCATTCATGTCATTTTTTTCAGATTCCACATATAAGTGAAATCATGTGATATTTGTCCTTCTCTGTCTGACTTACTTCACTCAGTATGATTATCTCGAGGCCCGTCTATGTTGCTGCAAAAAGGCATTATTTCATTCTTTGTTATGGCTGAGTAGTATTCCATTGTGTACCTACATCTTCTTAATCCAGTCATCTGTCAGTAGACATTCAGGCTGCTTCCATGTCCTGGCTGCTGTAAATGGTGCCACTGTGAACACTGGAGTGCGTGCATCTTTTCAAATTAGATAAACTCTACTTTTTAATGTTTATCTATTTAAGGATATTTTAAAATATTTTAATTTAAAAAATCCACTGTAAAAATAATTTTCTGCAGATAAAATAATCATCTGCATGTAGTTCTGTGGAAATGTTTATCAGTTCTCTACATTAACATGAAAATAATAGATGCATTTTCTCAAAAACTGAAAGCATTCATCATTATATATCAAAGAATGGAAGTCGACATCAAAAAACTAAAAAGCAAATTCTTCCTTAACTTGGATTTTTCAAGTGCTTTGTCAAGGTAAGTACTAGTTTAAGGATGGAATCTAATGGAAAGGCGTGTGGAAAAGTGTGCCAAGTGTTTATTCTGGAAGGATGGGTTTACAGGGAAATTGTACTTTCTTCTGTATGAATTCACATTTTCCAAGTTTTAAACAATAGACTGTATTAATTTAAAAATCACAAGAATATGGATTTTAAACAAAGAGATTGGGTGTTGCTGGGCTGGAGGGAAGGTATCTCCCCCCCCGCCCCCTCTTCACCTTGGTTCTGGGACCTGAGTTACTCCACCCCTCCCTGGCTGCTCCTTTCCAAACTCCTTCTCAGACCATTTCTGGGCAGCCCAGGGTTTATTTCCACTGGGTCCCTCTTTGGGGATCTTCCTTGTGCCCTAAATCCTGGCACATAGCCATCCCAAGTGACTGACTCTGTGTACTCTGATCGCCTCCACAGCTGGATGGCCAGCCCAGTCTCCCGCACACACAGTCCCCTGGAATCTGGAAGGTATGTCACAAAAACACCTGAAACTCAGCTTCGACGCTGAGTTCACCTGCTTCACCTGACTTCCTTCTACCGAGCATTCTCGTCTTCATTCCCATGGCGGATTCACCAAGAAACTGGACTGTCCCCCACACCTGCCCTCAGCCATCTCTCCCTGCCAGGCCCACTCACCATACATACAACTTCTCACCATGTTTTCTGAAGATTTACTGAAACAGTCAGCGACACGCATGGAGTCTCTCAGTCCAACAATTTAACATTTCTTTTCCTTTGAGGCTGATGTACTATACACTTAATTACTAATAATTGCCCACCAGGTATGATATTGTAAGAAGTAAATATCAATAATTAGTAATCACGTAAGACAGTTTAATTTTTTCTTTGGAGAGATTTATTTCCAACTGTTTCTCTGGTGTGTAGCAGTTGAAATATTAGATAATGGATTTTTATTGATTTTTAGCTGAGCACTGAAGATGTACGAAATACATTTCCATAACTTTGATGGTCATGAGTCTCAGAGTATATTGATTGGGTTGATGCCATACATTTGTTTGTTTAGAGCACTAACGTCATGGAAAGAGAAGATGCATTCCAGTTGATAGATGGCACTTGCTGCCTCGGACAAGGAGGAAGAGGAGGAGGAGGGAAATGTTTGAGTTCTGATGCCAGGAATCAGCCTGATTTACGGTGTGGTTCGAAGAACCACTCACCCCATACGCTGCTGCCTGCTTCTGTGCAATGAGTGCGTCTTACAAATGCTCCACAGCCTTAGCATCGTCCCTTTTAAAAGAGTGAGACCATAAAGTAGCAATTGCCTCTAATGTGTTTGTGGGAAGAGGGCTCAGGAAGACACAAGACAAAGCTCTGATTTTCACGACAATTAGGCAAGTGGTGCTTTTTCATCAGGGTCACTTTCAGAGACATGATTCTTCCAGGTGAGTTGCCAAGGGGCCCCGGGGCTGAGTTATGGGTGGGACCCTCTCTTCTTCCTGAGGGAGGTCTGAAAAGTGCATTCAAATGCAAATGGTGCTCTGGACAAATGCAGGGAAGATTTGTTTATCAGAGAGCCTACTCAGGCGATCGCTCCGTCCTGGGAACTGTCTTGATACCTGGAAAAACTGGACCAGGGCAGGACCAATCCAGTTACCGTAGCCATTTTAGAAAATAAATCCAATTGAATGTAGTCAATCCAATCAGTTGCCTGTCTATTGCTCTGGAGGGCCGCAAACACAGAACTGATCCCGCTTCTGGGACTGCGTCTCGGAGCCTTGGGGGATGGAGCTTTTAAACCAACTCCTAGTGAGTAATCACCACCTGCTTCCCTAACTTTGAGCAATTACTGTAATTTTGTCTGTGTTTATAGCCCCACCCCTCCCTACCATCCTTCTGACAACAATTGTCTTCCACTGACTACCTTCCACCATGTTGAAGTTACATTTTGCAGGCATGAGAGCTGGTCTGTTTCTCCAAGTTGATGGATATGTGCTTATTTCATGGCTGGACGCTCTAAAACACATCTTAGTTTCGTGATGTCCAAGCTACTGAGATGCAGCTTCCTGAGAGGTTCCCATTGTAGACTACAGCTCATCAGTGATTTTATAATATGAATATTCTGTGACATTGTTATGATATATGACATGGTCCCCAGCCTGAGGAACTTGCAATCTGATTAGGGCCTGAACACATGAATTACAAAAATTTAACAGTAATTTATGATGACTCATCTTGAAGCAAAGAGTCATTACAAGGGTGATTGTCACGGTGTCAGTCATTTTAGTAAAAATATAGAAATAACCAATACTTGCATTTTTAAATGATCATGGATTCTTTTGCTGCTATAGAAGTTATACTTTCAAAGATGCTTAATATCGTTTCTAAGGGTAATTCATTTTCGTCAGAACTTGGAATCAATTCAAGGAGGCGCCCGCATGGTGGGTGGGTGAGCGGGTGCACTTCCCATTTTCTACGGGTCTCAGACACGTGACTGTGTGTTTGGCTTTTCTGGGTCACGTCTCAGGCTTGACCTTGTCCCACTGCGTGAAGGGTCCAGACTCATGCATTGTTCATTGGTGCATCTTTTCTAGGATAAAGCACTTTCTAGGCAACTTCCAGATGGTTTTAACTTTGCAAAATGCCCTGGACTTCCAGTAGGATTCCTATGAATGGGGAAACTGAGGTACAGGGAGCCTAGGGGACTTGCTTGGTGCCTGATGGCAGAACTGTCCCCCAAGTGTCATTTTCTGTCTGTCTCTGCCATACGCCTTCCCTTGTACTTGGCAGGTAGCTCCGCAGGGCTGTTGGCAGTGAGGCTCTGCCATTTTCTGCCTCCGTGCTGACTAACGCTGGGCTGCCCAGCAGGCGAGCAGGGGGCCCTTCCCAGAGCACGTTGCTGTGCAGGGATCTGGGGAGCAAGACAGAAAACACTGTGGGAAGTGTGTGTTGCCCCAGCCTCAGCTTTAGCTGACCTCCCTACGTTTTGATGACATATTTATTTTCTCAGAATTACGCTTATTAATCTAAGAGCCTTTAGGAGACAATGCAATCAGGATGGGAGTGATCAGAATATATTTAGAAACTTGAAGTGACCCAGTAGAATCACAGCTTTGTCATTTCAGAGGAACAGCTCCGAGAACATTCAGTCCAGAATTAAGTTTGGGGAATGAAAACAATACCCTCCACGTTTGGGGTGGACCTGGGGATGCAGTACGATTGCTAAGACAACTCTAAGGGAGGGAAATTTCTGCTGTGCTTTGCATTAAATACCTTACATCTGATATTTTCCTTAAGAGATTCAGAGAGGAACCACATTGCATGTCACAAAACAGGCATCATATTCTCCCAATTTCCTTTCTCTCTGATCATTAATTGAAAAGAAAATAACCAATTCTTTGACTTTCAAAGCCCAGGTGTAGATATTGGGTAAAACTGAACGTCATGTGATTTGTGGGAGAAAATTGCTGTTCTCTTAAGGCGGCCCTGGGAAGGGGCCCCCGCGTGCCTACTGGCCCCTGCTGCGGTGGGAAGACGCAGGAGAGCCGCTGGGCTCCCCCGGTGCTCAGGGCACCCACGCTCCGTCAGGTCCGCCTGGCACACGCCCCTCTCCTTCTCCCAAGAACCCAATCTGAGGAATTCTAATGACCACTACTTCCCAAGGCTCAAAGCAAGCGATGCAGTTATGGCTTCACCCTTGTGACTGGATCACAGAGTGCTCTGCTCTGCTTCGGGTGGAAGGGCCCTAATGGATCCAGCTCGAACCAGAGATTCTTTGAAACATCGGTTGGAGTCCTTCCTTTTGCCTTTCTTCAGTTTTCGTGTTTAAGGAGTGGAAGGATCAACAGAGCTGAGGGCAGAAGGGTGGGATTATAACTCATGCACCCTCCTTCACGGAATGCAAGCTGCAACCCGACCTCTCTGTTTGTTTTGCCATTTCCTACCGTTAACCACGGATTCCCCATTTATGCACCTCCCCTCTCGGCTCACTGTGATCCGCACCTTCGCAAGCTGTCTGTTGTTGCATATCTGAGTTGACTTAAGGGAATGATCAGGAAACAAATTGCTGTCTAATGTTGTCTCAAGATGAACTGAGGATTAGCGTCTGGAAGGAAGAGGGCTCTGTGTGTGGTGGCTGGGATGTCACTCCCTTGTTGTTTGTGTAAATGCATGAGTCCTTCATGCTGAGCGATGCTTGCGGTTGTGTGAATAAATTACCCTGAACCTGTTAGGTGAGGACTTATGCAGTGTTTTGTTTGTTTGTTTATCTGCCCTGTGGTGACAGTGGTGGCCTGTTTCCAGCTATGTTTACTGTTCCTGATGCTCAACTGGTCCTTGGTGTCGTTTGTGTTCCTACCGCATCTTCTTACAAGCCTGCTCCATGTGGTATGTTTGTCCGTAGCCGTTTCATGGTAACATTGCTTCAAGATGTTTCACCATCTCCTTGTCTCTTTTTTCTCTGCTCACCTTGTTTCTGAATTCCTACAGAGCTTCCCATGTGCCCAGGACAGTCCTGCTTTTCCACCTGTCGTCCTATTGTCATTATCAGTAGCTGCCCCACCCCCTCCCCCACCTGTCACACCGCAAAGGGACGGCACTGAGAATGACAACTGCAGCACTCAGTTTACCCAGAGTCACTGCTTCTCTCAGGTTTTATGTCCATCTTCTGAGAATCTTTATTTCAGGGAAAGACTGACTTGGTAGATAATTAATTAATTAATTCGGTGGGGTAATTTTATTGATTGATTGATTTAACGGAGGTGCTGGGGATTGAACCCAGGACCTTGTGCATGGTAAGTATGTGCTCTACCCCTGAGCTGTCCCCTCCCCTCCAGTTGCACACGCGTATATATAGGGACCGTCCATTGTTGAGAACATTTTTCAGACTCCTTGCATCTAGCTGTGGCACGTGAATAAGTTCTAGTCAATGGTTTGTGCATTGAAGTGTTGCGTACAGGTTATGAAATGTAGTCTTTTTTTTTTAAATTTTGAAGTATAGTTGAGGTACAATGTTGTGTTAGTTTCTGATGTGCAGCACGGCGGTTCAGTTACACATAAACGTATTTTCCACATTCTTTTTAATGACAGGTCACTACAAGACGCTGACTGTGGCCCCCTGTGCTGCACGGCAGGACCTTGCTGTTTATCCTGTTACATGTAGTGGTTTGCACCTGCTAGTCCCAGCTTTCGAATTTACCCCTCCCTTCCCCTCTGGGAACCAGGGGTTTGTTTTCTATGTCTGTGAGTCTCTGTCTGTTTTGTAAATAAGTTCGTTTGCATCGTATTTTTAAGCTCCCACATATAAGGGATATCATATGGTATTTGTCTTTCTCTGTCTGACTTTCTTCACTTAGTGTGATATCTTAAAGTGAGAGGACGTGCTTTTTTGTTTTCTCATTCTGCTGCTTGGAATGTAGTTTTGACTCCTGGAGTCAGATTAGCCACCACGGACAATGTGGTGGAAGGCGAATGTTGACTCTGGCCAGAGGAAGACCCTAGAAGGACCCTGGTCTCTTGGCTCTGGTCAGCTCCACACACTTTAAAGAAGACAGCACAGCCTTCTTGTTTTAAGTCATTGGTATTTCAGATTTCCTGTCACACGCAGTGGTGTCTAATTAAAATAAAGGCTAACACCCAGAAGTGCAAGATGCCCTCAGAACGTATGATAAAACCCAGCCTGGTGACTCAGAGGAACTCCCCAGGGCCGCAGACTTGGAGCTAAGATCAGAAGGAGGGTCTGGAGTTCACTGCAGCCGGGGAGGAGAGGGTTCCTGGGAGTGCTGTGAGGAGCACTATTATAAAGACTCTAAGACAGGAGAGAATGCACACATTCAAAGATCCAAAGACCGTCTGTCCGCGCAGCCTGCACACCTGCTGTCTGGGTGAGAGGCTCACAGTAGGCTCTCAATACACATTTACTGATTTGGTTAGCGGACGGGTGGAGAAATGGTTGTGTAACTCTTCCCCAAGGAGCCCAGCGACACCAGCAGGGCCTGAGGAAATCTCCTCGGAGGCTTGTTTATTTGCTGACTTTGTTGATGTTTGTGGCTACGGCAGCATAATCTGGAAGAGTAGGTCTGATTTTGCAAATTCATCTGCCTGTGAAAACAGCCTGTACTGTGGAGTCACCAGCATGAGCGGGGGAGTGCTGTAGTCTGTGTTCTCGGGCAAAGAGAGTTTCCGAAGGAAAAAAATACAACTTGAACTGGCTGGCTCGCTTGCAATCATGTAGCAATAACTGTAGGAGGCTAGCGGCTTTTTCCCCTTTGTAACCATGAAGGTTGAAGTCATAAGGTTTGAGTAATAAATGATTTGACTCTGTCTGGTTCATTATTACGGCTGGTTTATCAATTGATTGAACGCCCTTTACACGTTTCAGGAAATGAAAATAGAACAGAGAACCAGCTCCATCCATATTCCGGGAATTGATGGTGACTGGAGGCACCTAATGCTCCGCGTTGAGCGATGACATTCCTGGTCAGGACCCCCTTTATGGTGAAACCTTCCATGGAGGCTGGGATGCTTGGAACCTGGTAAGGCTGAGTCCACAAGGACACACCCCCCTGCCATCAGCCAGGCCCGTGTGACCAAGGGAGAGCGGGCGTGCAGACCTGCGCACAGGGGCTGCTGCAGGCAAGAGCTCACACTTCGTTCCTGTTTCCACTTGTTCAGCAGTTTGCAGGGTGGCGTTCCCACCAGCACGTTTGTGAGAGAGAAAAGCCAGCGAACCCACTAAAGGTTCACCGTGACCCCGAAAGAGGCAGAAGCTGCAGATCTTCAAGAGTTAAAATCAGGTGGGGTTTAAAGAAGCGCCAGGTGTCTCCGGAGTGGCGCTTGATTTTCCACTTACTACTATTGCTGACAGCCCACCACCCATCAGTCTGCCTTAAAACTTCCTGGGAAGAGGTAAAACACTCAATTTGGGAAGAAAACACAAGAGTGTACGCATACTCTCCATCTCTCCCTCCCTTCCACCCTCCCTCCCTCACACACACACACACACACACTCACACACTCACTCCTCCCGATACATCAGTTTGGGAAAGTCACAGCTCTCTTAACCATTCAGTTCCCAGTTTTCATCTGAAAATTTAAATAACTAAAAACTTATCAGCATGCTAAAGTCATCCAATAAAGCTAAGCGCAACTACTTCTGAAAAAAATCAGTCAACACAGAGGTGATGTTCTGGGGTTTCCACTGCATGATGGCTTTAGTTCCCCGTCTCTTGTTGTGAATGTCAGAATTAACTCTTTGTCCTTTTGAAAAAACAAACTTACAGTTATTGGAGGAGGAAGGGGATGGGAAGGGATAATCTGGGAGCTCAAGATTTGCAGATCCTAACTACTTCATAGAAAATAAATAAAGTTTCTACTGTATAGCACAGGGAACTATATTCAGCATCTTGCAGTATAATGAAAAAGAATATGAAAATGATTGTATGCATGTATGTGTCTGACTGAAACATTATTCTGTATACCAGAAATTGACACAACATTGTAAACTGACTATACTTCAATATAAAAAGAGAAAAAGAGAAGAAAAGAACAGCTCCAGGGATCTGAGTAGGTCAGGTGAGATTTGGGGTCTGCGCTGGGTCGCCTGCAACAAGAGGATGGTCTGATGTCATCAGATGCTCCCGGAGTTGGAACGCCGCTGCTGATTTGGATGGTCTGCTCCAAGTGGGAGGGTTAAGAGTTCCTACCAACCCAGAAAAGAATCTTTTGAAAAGCTTATTTTGTGAGGAAAGGGAGCAGAGTTGACTTTCATCCTTCCTTGGAGAACCTGCTGCCAGTGCCATGAAGGCATCGCAGACACGGAGTGGCGTGGCCTCGCTGAAGAGATGAGCGGGTGAAGTGGACCAAGAGCAGGCACGCACTAACCCGAGACCTCCACGTATGGGTATTTGACTTGTTACTGATGCTCCGCTCTTGGCTAAAGCTGCAGTCACCGCCGTGGGTTGGGAGCTGCCTCTTCCCATCTTTGTATCCCTGGAACTGAGCAGAGAGCAAAGCACAAGGCAGGTATTTACAAATAGATGTTGGTTGGATAAGATGCTGGTCAAAATGTTTTATTTTAAAATATTATCTAATCTGTAAGGATATTACAAAATACTTTGTTATAGTTGATTGAAGTCCACATCATTGTTCCTTAAAGCATTTCTATGAAATCTGACTTTAGTAACCCTTTCAAAGAAAGAGTCATGACTCACTCTTCCTGACTTCACTGGGTCTTAGTTACCACTGTTTTCTCTTTAGCTGTTCTCAGACCATTATTTCAATAACCTGTTCTAGATCCTTTCTAGGGATGTGCTTTAAATCCAGCAGTCTGTAGTTGTCCCTAAGTGAATCTTCTTTTCCATTGTAGTTTTGAAATATCATTTATTCACTCATTGTCTGTGGTCTTTCCTTCTGCTCTCTGTTTTTCAAAGGTGGAAAAGATGTCTCGGAGATCAAGTTTACAAACATTCTCTCGTGCCTGAGGTTTGATTTAGGGAGCTCCCACGCTGTCATCCTGCTTTACTCATGTTGGGTTTCTAGTCCTCTGAAGTTTTACTGAGATGCTGACCTCCCATTTGTATCAGCACATCATCATTTCCAAGATGACCCTTGGGATAAAAAAAAAAAAAAAGAGAGAGAGAGTGAGAGAAGGAGGAAGGCAGGGAGGAAGGAGGGATGAAGAAGGAAGAAAGAAAGAGAAGAAAGGAAAGGAAGAAAAAAAGGAGGGAAAGAGGAAGGAAAGAACAAAGGAAGTGGCGCCATATTGAATGCTCCACAGCATAATCTCATTAAGTCCTCAGGACCACCCTGTGGGGCAGGTCCTGTTTTCCTCTCATGAACCAGTGGTCACTCTGAGGCACAGAGAGTCTGTGTCTGGCTTTCAAGACTCTGGAACACATACTTCAAATCTCTTCTATCTCTTCTCTTTCCTGTTATTCTTTCCTTGTCTCTCCTTTCTACTGGATGTCTTAATCTCCTCTCCATTCTTGGTAGCTTTCGCTTAATCATTTCTTTTTCCTTTTCCACAGAAACACAGATAGAGCTCTATTTTTCCTCATCTTTCCCCTGCAGTCCATGGCCATGACCTACGGCTTTTAGCAGCATTCCAACCTCCTTCGACTCACACCCAGCCCGATTGTCTCAGCATTGTCTTGTCCCTGAAAAAACTGAAGTTTGGATTGGGGTGATTTGGGCTCAAAGGAGAGAGGGGAGTGGCCTGCAGGAGGGAGGAGGGGAGTCAGGTGTTCTGAGCATTTGGGGCAGAAGAAAGGACATTACCGAGCAAGCGCGGCTCCCTTTCCAGGGGGCAGGGGATAGGCTTCAACTTACAGAGGGAAGCAGTGAGCAAAGCCCGCGTTCTTCTCAGCGGCAGCCATACTTTAAAACCCACGTGTATTTCTTACCACTGCCACCAAAGCAACCTGGGATCCCACGTGAACATGCAGTGCCTTCTGGAGAGGAAGTTTTTATGAATATTTTAGAAACAACAACAACAAAAACAAAACCGGCTGGCAGAGTCTGAATCACAAAAACCTCCAATTTCTGCTGCATTTTGAGACCTTCTGAAACAATACGAACATTCTCCTTGGTAAGTAAAGAAGAGAACACACTCTTTGAAACAATAATGCTCTGTTTTTCTCAAGTTGGGGAACTGACAAGAATGGAGAAAGTCCCTGCTCTTAATTTCTCCAACCAGATGAAATCTGAAAAGTGTGCACTGGAGTCGTCATTGGTGAGCACTTAGCATCACAGGACAGGCGTGGGCCACACTCAGGGTTATGGGGCAGGCATGGACCTCCACCTGGCCGGGCAGTCACAGGTTTCTCCATGTCCCCTGAAAAATTGCCAAAACCAGCGATTGGAACCAGTAACACCAACACTGTGCCTTGAGGGGGACTAGGGCTTCAAGCTAAAACATCTCAGAAATCTGAAGTCTGTAATTCAACACAGCCTTGATCGTAGATGACCATGATCCTCTCCTTGTCCTTGGCTTTCTGCAGTAACTTCTTTCTGAGTTGCTCTGCCTCCATTTACCAGTTTGGTTTCCTAGGTAACAGCCTCACAAGCCACCACCGGAGCACCTTTTCTGCATTGACGTGTTGTTTCTCCAGCCCTCTTAACCGGAACAAGGAAACATATGACTTAACTTTTGACCTACTTTTCCTTGTGCTTAAAACAAATGGATATAACGTGATGTCTGTCTGTCTGTCTGTAGTGCTTTATTGTCAGTCCAAGGACCTCACCCATGTGAAGTGGGAGGTTAAGGAAAAAATTGTTCTCTCCCTTTGCTGTACCTAAAATCAATGTAAAAAGAGAAAAATGGGGTCACGATATGTCAGACAGTATTCTCTTTCCTGAAAGGCTCGGCGTAGTTGTGTTTTGAACACAGACAGTCTGCTAGGACCCTCTGGCTGAGAGCTTCTCATAGTACAGTTGAATCTTGCTATTTGTTGTAGTTTCTGTTCTGTAAAGTCACTGTGAACACAAAGTTGATGAACACGGAACCATCGTTCCTACATGAGATACAGGGTTAGGTTCCTGCAAGCTTCTGCATGTGACATTTTTGCCAGCCCATCAGCTTGTACCTTTGTTTTATGTACATTTCTGTTTAAAGACTTCTTATTTAATAGATATTGTTAATTCAACAGTAGTAACATTGAATGCGTGGCCAACAGCAGTGAAACCCAGGCCTGAACAAAGCTGATCTAACACGTTTTCTCCACGAGGCTCATCACAGCCTTTCACACCCAGGGCAGCACCCTAGCCCTGCACTTGGGAGCCATTTTAAACAGCAAAATCATCAAAAAAGGAGGGGGGTCACAAAATGTGGAAAGTGCGGCACAAAAATGCCACAAAAAGGACCCTCATTTATAGCCTAAAATCTGAGACAGGAAGGCAGGGGGTCCCTGGTTAGTCCTCAGCTGGGAACACACACTAGACAACTCAGATTTTTTGTCACTCTGCCCACATCTGTGAATGAGCGAGGCTGCATCACGGGCATTGATTCGGGCATTACAGATAAATGCAATGAGTTGATGACTTTGCAAACACGGAACCTGTGACCAGTGAGGATGAAAAAAATCGTTTAAGGCATCTCGGTGCTGTTCTAAGACTGATCCTGCCGCTTCTGACTACTCCAGCCTTCCTAACGTAACTGTCTCTTCTTCAAAAATCCTTTGGACTTAAAAACGAAACAGAACAAAAAAAATTCCTCTGGTTCTTACTCTCCACATCCGCCCTCCAATTCAGTAAGGACTGTGTTTCGGTCGTTTGCTGTTAACATGTGGATTCAGCGATGGGAAGGGAAGCTCAGAGGATGCTGTGGGGTACCCCCGGACCCCCAGGCCACCCCAAGTGCACCTCCCAGACAGGCTCGAGGCTCTGCTAGGCTTCCTGCCCGAGGACATCCTCTGTCCAAGGGAATGTGCTAGACCCACGGATGGCAGGCCAGAGCGGGGGCAGACCTGCCCTCAAGAGCAATCGAATGCCCCTGCCCCTCACGCCTCGGGGGACCACTCCGGGGCCTGTCACCACAGCAGTCACCTGCCCTGTCGCAGCACCACCCTCTGCGGATGGCCTCTTGCATTGACTCCTTGATGCAGGTTCTGCCCTTAGGGTAACTCACACCCAGGTAGAAACACCTTCCTCTGGGAATGCTGATAACTGTGTTTCCGTGGAATTGCTGGAGCTGAGGACACGACAGGGCCCACTGGACCGGACGCCCGTGGGACGCTGGTGCCCTTGCCCGTTTCCTAGGGCAGGTGTAACAGATTACTGCAAACTGGTTCACTTAAAGCAGCAGAAATGTATTCTTTCATCATCCTGGAGGCCAGCAGTCTGACGTCCACGTGTCAGAAGGGCCACAAAGGCTCTGAAGGCTCAGGGCAGAATCTGGTCCAGGCCTGTCTCCTGACCTCCGGTGTGGCCTGTCCCCTGGCCTGTAGATGCATCCTTCACAGTCAGTGTCACACCTGTCAGTGTCTATATCTTTTTTCCTTCTTATAAGGACACCAATCATTGGATCAGGGTCCACCCTGTGAACTCATCTCATCTACGACCGCATCACATCTGCCAAAACTCTTTTTCCAAGCAAGATGACACACACAGGGGGCTGGTTCTTGAACACACCATTTTTGGGACCCAAGTCCACCCAGAACACGGCCTGACGTCCTTGGCTGTGAGGTGCAAGCATCTGAGGAAGAAGATGCCCTCTGAGCTCCAGCTCTGCAGTCCCGCAGCGTCAGCCTCAGAGATGCGCGCGCCTCCGGCCACTGCTGCCCCTCTCCCTTCGTGCTCTTGCATTGCCGTCACCAGCACACTGCAGACGCCACTGCGAGTCTCTGAAAAGAAACACACACACCACCTCGCATTAAAGTACAGGAAAAAATAAAGCGCATATCAAACGGATGCCTCTTAAAGTAATTACCTTCTCAACCTGCAGCATTTAACTTTCTAATTCAACCTAAGATTCTCATTTAACATTTAGAAAATATTTTGAAAGCACTGCGTGAAGGTAACAATTAGTAATGACACGGATTTCCTCCAAGGCCGTTGTGGTACGTGGGGTGCGCCGCTCAGGTGCGATGCAATCAAATATTAACGTCAGCATTTTACCTGCCCGGGACTCGATGTAGGTTTGCGAAGTTCAGGGTGCCTTCCACACACTTTAGTTTCTCCCTCCTGGGTACAGGGATTAACAGGGCTGGTGGGATTTCATTCTTCTCTAAGCTGTGATGTTTTCTGTGCAACCGCAGCACTGTGGACGGGACAAGAAAGCAGCAGGTGTAAATCACACCATTTACCCTGGGGAGCAAAGCTTTAGCAAGCCTGCTCTCCTGACAGACTGGTTTTTTTTCTTTTTTTCTGATTGCTTGTTTTGTAAGATTTTTTACTTTTTAAAAAATGTTTTGTTTATGCTACAGCAGCCAATGGAAATAAAAGCCAACTGCCCTTGGAAGGAGGTCACAAGGTGCTTGGAGCTGGGTGCAGCAGGGCCCGGGCATGCCTGCTGGAAGGCCAGGAGAGGCCTGGCCCCGAGGCGCTGACAGGAGCCCGGCCCCGGCCGAGTCTGCCGGGCTTTGCTGACAGAAAGTCACACGTGGTGTCATTTTCAGCCGCTGAGAGACAGATGCACCCAGATCAATATCACTGTCCAGAGTCAAAGAGCTATTGTGCGCTCACGGGGCCTTTCTAACCAAGGGGGACAGCAGAACTTTTATTCCTTCGGAGCCAGTGGGAGGCTCCGGGGTCTTTGCCCTTTTCCTGGTCAGAGCGGTGGATCAAGGCTCGGCAAGCGATCGCATTTCTCATACTTAGACACGTCCTCCAGCTAATTATTTGTTTCAATAACTGTGTTGCGGTGTGATCCCCATACAGCAAGCTGCACGTCTTTTGGACGCGCAGGTCCATCAGTCCCACAAAGGAGGGCGAGGCGGCTTAGCTGCAGCACGTGCTGTGGAGGAGACTGGCAGCCCCCGCCCCGTGGCATTTCTGGGTCATTTCAAAATGTCCAGGGGCTGTTTTCTCAAGATGGACCATTAACTATTAGTATTCCTGCTGAGTGATAAAAGGAACTCTTGCTTTTGGAAGTGACCCAGGCAAAACCAGGCAGTGGATGGAAGCGCTCTGCCTGGAAAGAAACAGGAGCCATAAATTTTACTCTTCTTTTTGCATTAGCGGGGAATCGGCCCAGTTCTCCACTTCACACCGTGGGTGCCCGGGAAGGCACGCGCCGCCCACGGGCAGCTTCCGGGGAGTTGCTCATGTTTTTCTCGGGTGCGTCCTCCGTGCAACGCGCGGTGGGTGTTATAAGGGCCTTCCGAGGCCCCGCCCCCAATGGCATTACCTGCAAGTACTTCCCCAGGGGCTGGGATGAGGTCTTAACGCCACCTGCCTGGAAGATTTAAAAGCAGCAAAAACTCTACATGCATTTGAAGTTCTGCAGATTAAATGACATCCCTGAGGTCATCCCAGGACAGAACAGCAGAGAATGTCCGCTAAGTGCCAGGGCACGGTCCACTCGATGGCCTGCACTGTGACCCCCCAAAGCTGTGCTTATAACGCATCGCAGTTCAGAGAGCTGGGCCCCAGCATCAAAGGCGGACATGCCTTTCAGCACAGCTGAGAGGTTTCCAGCCTCTCACTTTATGTCCGTTAACACTTCGCTTTTCATGACCCACCTGTGCTGTGGGCTGGTGCAGATTCAGAGGGGCAGAGCTCTGTGGGAAACATCTTGCTCGTGACGCGCTGTGTGCAGTGTCCTCACCCAGCCCGGAAGCCTCATTATCATCAGGTTTCCATTTTCTTACAAGAAGATTTTTTGGTAAGAGAAAATAGGCCAACAGTTTTTGTTTTTGTCTTTTTAAATAAGTAATAAAAAATACATTATTAAGGACTGGCTTTGAGTCATTCACGGTCTCCAGCCTGGACTGGACGTGGGCTGACATCCAGCACCTGGTCGTTATGTCCCAGAGCCCAAGGTGCCATTGAACAGATCTGCCAGAACGTAAACTGGGTGCCCGTTATAATATCTTCAGTTCCCCAGATCTGGAGTTTAAGCGTTCCCATGTTCCTTCCTTACGTCATCCGCCCAGTGATTGCTTCTTCAGAGAGACTTTAAATGTTAATTAATTGGACAATGTGTTCATTCTGTACTTTTAAGTTCAAGTCACAGTTGCATCTGGCATATGGTGCCAAAGGAATCTGTCCCAAGACGCTACTGAAATTCACAGAGCAGAGAGAGGACACCTTCCCACGTGGCCCCGGTCCCTGCAGTGACTTCGCAGGGTACACAGAGGGAGTGCCGTCTAGAAAGGAGAAAGCAAATGTGGCTTCTGAGCTCAGGAGAGGCTTCACAGGAGGAGGGAACGCTTCCGACTCTCACAGTCAGCCTCTGCAAGAGCGTGAGGGGTTGTTCTCCTCTGCTTGAAAACACAATACCTTCATCGGTCCATCCAGGTATTTGTGGAACAAACATAAATTGGGGTGGACGAGGCCTGGGGACCATGCTGGTGGCTGAGAGCCCGAGGAGGGGTGGACAGGGCCCTGCCAGCCAGTCAGAGGCAGTGAGAACAGAGGCCCAGGAGTTGTTAGAAAAGTGGCTTTGTCCGGATGCAGCTGATATGTGTGATGGGTGCCTTGAAGAGCTGCCCAGGGCCCTGCAGGGTGGGCGCTCCTCCTCGGAGGCTGGGAGTCCGTCCCTCTCCGGGAGTTGCTTCAGCCTGAAAAGCTGCCTCGGGCAGACCGGAACCCTTCCCGGCAGCAGCCTCTGAATGAGCCCGCTTGGGCTTTTCCAACAAAGTGCCCCCGAATGGGAGCATGAACAGCAAAGGATTAATCCTCACACCTCTGGAGGCTGGAAGGCCGAGGTCAGGGTGACAGTGTAGTGGGATCCTGAGGTCCTAGGTCAGGGTGACGTTGTGGTGGGACCCTGAGGTCTGAGGTCAGGGTGACAGTACGGTGGGGTCCTGAGGTCCTAGGTCAGGGTTTCCGCGAGGAGCCCTCTTCTGGGTGGCGCATGGCCCACTTGCCACTGTGTCCTCATGTGGTGAAAAGAATGTGAGGGAGTCTCTGGGCTCCTCTCATAAGGGCGCTCATTCAGTCCATGGGGTTCCACCTTCAGGGCCTGGCCATCTCTCAGAGGACCCATTTCTCATTCCATCGCTTTAGGGGTTAGGACTCCAGCAGACGAGTTCATGGGGAGCACAAGCATCCAGGCCACTCGCCCCTGCGCCGTGCCTGGTCATGCGCACGCACCGCGCTCAGCCCACCCGCCCTCCTGACAGCCGCCAGCGCCGCCCAGCTCCGGAACTGCCGGTGAGGCCGGCGAGGCCCGTCGCGGCCGCACGCAGGTTACCTTCTGCTCGCAGCCCTGCTCCCGGCCCCCCGGTGGAGCTGTTCCCAACCCTCCTCCCAGCGTACCTCCTGTGTGCAAATATATGGCTCGGATTCGGCTTCCTGGGAACTTGAGCTGGATGCATGGTGGCCCAGACAGCCCGGGAGAGCGGCGGGCCGGCCGGCCCCGGGGACACAGACCCCCCCCCCCCCGGCCGGCGGAGGCGCGGCCGCGCTGGGGGCTTCCTCTGCGGGCGGTGTGTGCGGGGGCGGGTGGGGGGCTCCCGGGGGGCCTAGGACCCTGGGTGTCGAGGGGCTCCAGGAGCAACAGGCACAAGGCCGGTGGACCCGCGTCCTTGCCGAGGCCGTCAGTGCGCTGGGGCGGATGTGTCCGGGTGGCGCCGGAGCTCAGCCGTGCTGGCGCGCCCTGACGCCTCTCCGGAGGGTCAACCTGGTGACGTGGTAGCAGGACCCAGACCTCGTGGAGTCATGCCGAGGGCTGGTGAGTTTGTGCAGAACGTGTGTGAGTTTTTCCTCCATTCCCTTGACCTATGAGCTGGAGAGAAAACAGGGGAACGTGAATGGGGGTCCTGACCTGAGAGCCAAAGTGGATGTGGATGGAGGCAGTTACCTCCCACTCTGCTGGGAGGTGCCTTTGTGGGGAGAAGGCAGGGTGAGGACGCTGAGGAAGTTAGCAGCTGTAACCACAGCCCAGGGACTGGGAAGAGCTGCGGCCCAGGGGCAAGGGGAGGTGACAGCTGGGTGGCAGTGAGCTGAGCTCTGAGTCCAGTGCGGGGGCGTCCCTTCCCTCCCGGGCCCCCAGGCTTTCCCCCAAGTCCGAGGGGCACAGGGATGGCACCGCCGGGGACACGGTCGTTCTGGGTCTGCGCCTTCGTAGCTGCTTCCCTGTATCTGTGAGGTGGTCTCTCCTGGAGGGGGTGATGTGCGCTTCTGAGCCAGCCTCTGACTTAAGGGCTGAGGTGCCATTTCAGCAGAGCTGAAGGAGCAGGACTCGAGGCTGTCCGTGCCCAGGATTCCGACTGGAGGCAGAGTGTGCCCCTGAATTAAACAGCAAGGTCACAGAAAACTGAGAGCTCTCCCTCGGGTATGAGAGGAACAGGAGGCCCCCGGATGCCTGGGTGAGATGGTCCACGAGGGTGGCGCAGCCTGGACCCTGCTCAGACCCCAGCCTCCTGCGGGGACCGCGTGCAGGGAGCATCCACAGGGCTGCCTGAACCGCCCCCCTTGAGTCGGCTCCAATTTGGGAAATCTGAGATCGTTGACCCACATGCTTCGAATGGATTTTTCTCTTTTTGCCGCTGCCTCTGCTGCTGCCCACAGTTCCATCGTTTTCTACGCTTTTTACATCGCTTGCTGCCTGGGTGGGGAGGAAAACCTCATAAATCGGCCCAGGCTGTTCCAAATCAGGGCGCCGGAGGATCAGAACGAGGAGGAAATGGTTCCTTCGGTGTGCGATCTGTTCTCCACCAGCCTGTGACACGTTGCTGTGTCACTTGGGTCGGGGTGGGGGCTCATTTACTGTCAGTGAACATTCTGGTGACATTGCCTCTCAGCCCGAACCGTCAGCCATAGAGGTATTGTACACCCAGAAACATACAAGGACACATAGACACACACACCCACGGACAGACACACACACAAGGAAGCTTTTCTTTCACAATGGTAACTTTTAACTTGCACTAAAGTTGATTTAAAGAGGAATAGTAACACTTTACAGCAAAGCTTAGAACAGACAGAGGGGATGGGAAACTGGGGCGTTACCCAGGGGATGTAACCGAGGTGGATGATGAGTCGGGTAACTTTTCAGCAGGGCCAGCACGCTCGCTGAGATGACCCAGAACATTCCATCACAGCTCCACTTCCTTCAGCTGACGCAGGTCGAGGCCCAGGTTAGAGCATCTGGGCCTCAGGGATCCCCCGTCTCCTCAGCGTCCCGGGGCGCTGCTCCATGTCAGAAGCCACCTAGAAATTAAATGACGGGGGAGACAAGACAGATCAGAAGCACTGGACAGCTCGGGCCGTCCTGCCCCCTGCCCTCAACACGGGCATGATACCCAGCCTGGACTGAGGGCCGAAAGTCTTGCAGCAGCGGGCACACTTCTCTGCACCTTCCGTCTTTTCTTTCTTTCTCCTGTCTGTCATGACAGAGGGGCAAACCTCCGCACGGCTTTCTCTTCCCACTCGATCGTCAGGGTCCTCCCAGCATCACGGCGGCCTTCCTTGCAATTTCCTGGCTTGAACACACGCCATCCCATCTCTGTGTCCATGTTTCCCCTTTTTAGAGGAAACCAGCCCTATTGGACTCGGGCCGCCCTGATGGCCTGATCTTACCTCGATTATCTCCGTGCAGACTATCTCCAAAGTGTTATCACTTTCTGAGGTTTCAGGGCTTAAGATGTCAACAGATCTTTGTTTTATGGGGGTACAGTACTCAACCCATAACAGGTGCCAATGAAAACTTTGCTCATGCAAGTCACGATTTGCCATGGTGACGTGTTCTGTGTCACTTGTTTACTGTGAAAGAGCGTCTAAGGTCCCTGGATAAAGCTGGTTGTATAATTGAGGAGGGCTTAAAAACAGCATTAAAGTTAAATAGGTGTCCGGCTCTTTTATAGCCCTCCTTACACAAGGGGCAGCTGCTGGGATGCTAATCGGTTTTACCAGCATGTAGTTCTTGGCAATAAAAGGCTTTGTAGGTAATTAGTTTGCATGAAGAAAACACCCCGGCAAATATTAAATTTTAATAACTCAGAATAACTCCATGTCATACGTGACCACCGAGGGCACAATCCTGGCTTCAGAGCATGCTGGCGGTGGAAAGGTTCATGAACAAACACATGCCTGCTGCCCAAGTCTTACCTGGAGGGGGTGACCTCTGGCCCCCCTCAGTTCCGCCTGCAGAGAACCCCGTCTCTCTGCACAGTCCCTCCGTAATTACGGCCTTGGCGTCTGCTGTCCACACAGCCTGTCCGCCGGCAGGGTGGCGCGGGGAACCGGGCTGGAACCTCTCACCCAGACAGCAGGTGTGGCGGCTGCGCGGACAGACAGCGCCGCGTTCAGCTTCACGCGGGCCTCTCAGGACGGAGGTGGTGTGTTCTGCACAGAGTTCCACTTCTCAGACATAATCTTCGTGAAAATACTGGGTGCACTTTCCACTGTGATGTGAATGGAACTGTCACCCTTCTGTTCTGTTTCATGATTGTCACCATCACTACGATGACTTCTTCTGATGCAGCTTGTGTTACCATCGCCTGTTCAGGGGAAACTGTGCTCCCAGGCCTGGACTGGCAGACAGCAGTGCCACAGCCTCTTCATATCAGTCCCGATGACCCCCAGAGTTCTGCCGTCTGTGGTCCCCTCCTCTGAGTCCCATCCCCCAGCAAGGAGTCAGGGCAGCAGAAACACTGTGTGAGGTCAGCTTGTAAAGGGCATGACTCTGCTGAGAACAGTCTTTACTCTGATGAAGCTAGAAAGGCTCACAGGACAAGGAGCTGAAAGCAGCCCCGGCCGACTGTGGAGGGGCCCGAGGCTCCCAATCCCACACCCTCAGGAGGGAGCTGAGCTGGGAAGAGGCCATCTTGGGAGAGTTTGTGGTGACTGCAGACCAGGTGACGTCTCGACTGCACCTGAGAGAGAGCCTGAGACAGAGGACGCACTCGGCGGTGCCCAGGCTCCTGATCCACAGACACAGTGAGGAAAACAGGCCGTCTGAGTTCTGTTAGGGGCAGAACTGTGCCCACCCCCCCACCACCACCAAATCCATATGCTGAAGCTCAAAACCCCAGTGTGACTGTATTTAGAAATGGAGTCTGTATGGAGGTAATTAAAAGTTAAAAATGAAGTATTACTGGATAATATGTACATTTACATACATATATATATATATATATATATATATACATATATATATATATATATATAATGGAATACTACTCAGTCATCAAAAAGCATAAAATCATGCTATTTGCAGCAACATGGATGGACCTAGAGATTATCATACTAAGTGAAGTAAGTCAGACAGAGAAAGACAAATATCGTATGATATCACTTACATGTGGAATCTAAAAAAAGGCCGCAAGTGAACTTGTTTCCAAAACAGAAACAGACTCACAGACATAGAAAACAAACTTATGGTTACCAGGGGAAAGTGGATAAGGAGGGGTAAATTTGGGAGATCAGGATTTGCAGGTACTAACTAATATACAAAAAATAGATAAACAGAAATGTCCTCCTGTGCAGCACAGGGAACTACACTCAATACCTTGTAATAGTTTATAGTGAAAAAGAATATGAAAAGGAATATGTACATATACCTGTATAACCGAATCACTATGCTGTGCACCAGAAACTAACGCAACACTGCACATTCTCACGTGGTGTTGCTCTGAGCGTGCACCTTGGTGTCTCTCTTCTGACAAGGGTAGCTGTCCTATCAGACCACGGCCCCAGCCTTAAGATTTCTTTTTTTTTTTAATTTCAGTTATTTATTATTATTTTTTAGTTGAAGTATAGTCAGTTTACAATGTTGTGTCAATTTCTGGAGTACAGCATCACGATTCTTGTAACAATTTTGCCACTAACTTGCACCCAGTTTTCTCATCTTTAAAACTAGCGCTGGGATGTTGACTTCTCATCCTCTCCCACCCACACGGAAACCGGCAGCTCTTTCATATTTCATTTATGTTTCATCACCGTCCCACTCATTTCCAGTACGGATCTGAGGCCACTCACCATCAAAACCCGGATTCAGGTTTTATGCATTGCAAGCAAGGCAATGCTGCCAAGACAAGCCAGTAAAACACGTGGTAATATACGGCTCTGCGTAGACTGCATGCGGGAAGGGCGATAAATTTTTGTGACTCACGTATGAAGACGTATCTTTCTAATACTGGGTGACTCGGGTTCTTTCATTTATTTATTTTATCAATTTTCCTCTTCTGTTTTCCTAGCGATTTCTAGGAACGACAAAGCGGTGGGGCTATAATGCACATTGCGAACCTCATGGCCCCCTGGGTGTGACCTAGAGGGTAATGGATGGTGGGTGCAGGTGCGGTGACCCAGTCTTCTCCAGCTTCTGGCAGTCTTCCATCTGATGCATGGGCTGCGGGTCGCACATCTATTTCTGCTTGGTGACGCGGGCGGCTCGCCCGGGTCTGGGTCCACACCCTGCTCTGCAGGGCTGCTCTGTTAAGCAAGACACGGGAGCTGAGAGGGGAGAGCCCCGGCCTGAACGGGTGAGGGTGTCCCCCGCGTTATTCCCTGTTTTCTGACCAGTTCCCTCAAAGCCGAGTTCGCAGCAGTTGTCGCTGATCATTTCACGTATTTTTTGCTTCACTGTTCGATGAAGTCACCCAATGCTCTATGGGTAGGGTACCTGGTAGTTTATAAACTACTTTCTTATGCAGTAGTTTTTTCCCTTATTTTTTTAATGTGTGTGTGTTGGAGAGGGTTGAGCATTTCCGCAACAGGAAGGCCACCTGACTTCTCCCAGGGGGCTCTTTCAGGAACCGGAAGAGCTTCACCCCAAGGCCCGCCCTGTCCTGTCTCCTCGTCCGCTGACACCAGCACCTGCCGGCAGACACCTTCCTTCTCCTCTGGACCTGCCGTGCCGGGCAGTACAGCCGACATTTGCACGGCTGATTGGGGCCGAGGATGGTTTGGGGACAAGGATGCAAAGCGGAGATCCCCCACGCTCGTTTCCTGCAGAATACGGCTCTGCTGCATGTTCAGTATGGGGAAAACTCGCCTCGGTGAAATACTTTCTCATCAATGAGATTTCTAGAAACCTGTCAGATGCTTCCAGGTTAAGGGGAGATGACAGAAGGAACCCAGGGAAGTAGTGTGTTTGTCTGTTAGGGGAATAGAATCCTGAGTAAAGGACCTGGGTGGCCGAGGGGGTGGCTGTCACCTTTCCCTGGGGACACAGGAAGCAAGACAGGGCAGGTGGCTGACATCCTTTCCTTGGATCAAAGTGGCAAAACTTGTGATTTGACTCTTTCTTCCCTTTTCTCCAGAATCGCCAGATTTTGCAGCTTGGGTGTTATCAATTGACTCTACTGAATGGAACCCACCGATTAAAATTTTTAAAAAGCCGGGAGACTGGGATCTGCCTTCAGGTCGAATCATCTTCGGTTTTTGCTGTTTATCTTGAACTCCTTTACCTCCCGGTGATAACCTTAATAGATAGTTTCCAGTACATCTTCCTTTAGTTTCTTGATGAAAATGCCAGACATTTCAGGTTGTGAGTGGGACTCATTAATCCTGCCGCCTCAGGCCTTGTGTCCAGCGCGCCTGGGGTGAACGTGGGAGCCGCCCGGCCTTGGAGCATCAGTTGGACTCCCACCACTCTGTGTGAAATACTGATTTAATGGGCGCACGCGGAAATAGGGGACCAGGGCCAGGTGAGCGGAAATTGAAACAGGGATCAGGGACAAGGCCGAAGGAGAATTAGAGTGAATAAGCACCTGACAGTGTAAGGGATATCTTCCCATCAATGAGGAACTCCGACGCCCTCTGTCATTGCAGGGCATCATCGTTGTTTATCTTCTGTGAATGTGTCTGTAAGTTCTGAGTAATTGAAAGAACTGAGTGTCAATGTTCGTATTTACTTTTCACATGTACATCTAACTAGATCACTTTAACTGGGTAAGTACCGGGCCCCTGGGATGTGAAGATAAAAACAGACACCATGGAGTCTGAACCTTAAGTATGTTTTGCCTGTGGGCCTGGCTATGAGCTACTTCTTATGGCAGCTGAGATTAGGTCTACAGGTAAAGGGGGACATTCTGATGGATCTGGGTCGTGTTAACTATGTGGAAAGCAAGATCTAAACTTCTGCGGCAAGCACACTGGAGCCTTGTGGCCAGGTGAGTGGTTTGAGTTGGAATAGGTGACAAGACTGTCTATAATGCAAGGTGAGTTAAAGAACCAGTGGCCTCTTAAAATGATGAAGAATTATGTGAAGGGGAAATGTAAGAAGGATCAGGAAAGTAATTGAATTTCTCTTTTCAGTTTTCCCGACACCTCTGTGCTATACGGTCATCACACTGTTCCTCATTTATCTGCCACCCTCCACCTCCCCCCACCCCGAGTAGACGCAGGGATCTGGTATAACTAAATACGGTAGCAAGATAGATATATTAACAACCCATCCACTGCCAGCCAGCGAGTGGGTCATATTTCATAGCTCTAATGTAATCAGAGGCTACAAAATTTAATCAAGGGCTCCAATATTTCATGCTGGTGAGGCCATTACTTTGAAATATTGTTTGTTTTTTCTAAAAGCACAAGAAAAGATCAGTACTTACATTGGATTTTAAACCAATACTATTGAAATATTTAAAAGAACTTAGATGAACCTTGTAACCTTGAGCTCACATGATTGGAAATCGTAATCTGAAATCTGAGAACATCTTCCAGGTGGCAGGTGAGGAGCAAAGTTGTTGACTGTTCATTATCTCTGCTTCCTCAGATAGAAGGCGCCTGATGGAATGGGTGGCCAGTGCATAGTCAAAAGAGAAACATTTCAAGTGTAATTATTGCATTAATGTAACTTTTTTTTGAATTGTTTTTAAAGCCAAAATATCAAAGAGCAATAGTGTGCTGAGTGCAGAGCACTGAAGCAGCACACAATTGTCAACACCCCGTGTCGTGTTCCCCGGCCGCAGAATTTTCCAGTTTAGGTCTCCTTTACGAGGGATGTCGACTGAAATAAAATGCACCACCTAAAAGCTGAGAGCTATGTTTTATCTGGCAGCCTTTCTGAGGACTTGAGCCTGGGACGCAGCCTCTCAGCTCGCTCTCAGAGCTGTTCCGCCCAGGCAAGGCAGGAGCCAGGAAGCTTAGGAGTTTTTGCAGCAAAGACCATCTCCTTTATTGCTTCAAAAGAGTTTGCAATGATAACTATTATTTCTACTCTGATCAATGTCAATGTCAAAAGCTAAAGGCCAAAGGCCAAAAAGCTTCTTCATCCTGGAAGAAAAACGAACGAATTCATTGAAAATAATTTGTCTGCCTTCCTGTTCTTTCTTCAAGAATCTTTGTCGGTTGACATCTCAACCACATTTCACCTAATACAAGCTTCTTTTCTAAACAGTTTCACCTGTGGCTCTGAGTATGTAATGATTCTGACTCCAACCTGGAAGTTTGAATCATTTGTAAGACAAATGGATCTCATATTCTAAAGACGTAGGCCAAGGCAAACGGCCTGACTCAGCAGCTGCCCTGGGACGGGAACTGTAGGGCAGAGCCCAGTTTGGGGTCCCAATCAGTTCTTTTTTCTTCTGTCATGCGCATCAGTCGCCAATCCCCAGTTAGTATGTTAGACTTGATGAAACATAATATTGGTGATACAAAAATTCTATCAGAAAAGCCAGTTCTCTCCTTACGAAAAGAGCCCCGGGCACTGTTCAGGGGTTTTCCCACCTTAAGACTGTGGGAGCTTCCAGGGACCCAGGGCAGCCCCAGATGTATGCGATTTACAGGCTGACCTCCGCTTGGATGTCTCTGTAGTTCAGAAGTAAGCATTTCAATTAGCAGATACAGACTACTGTATATAAAACAGGTAAACAGCAAGGTCCTGCTGCAGAGCACAGGGAACTCTGCTCAATATCTTGTAATAACCTATTACGAAAAAGAATATCTATCTATCATCTATCTATCTATCTATTTATCTATCTATCTATCTATCTATCTATCTATCTGAGTCACCATGCTGTGCACCAGAAACTAACACAACATTGTAAATCAACTATACTTCCATGAAAAAAATAAGCATTTCAGTACTCCTTGACTGGATGATTTCTAAGGTTTCTTCTAGTCCGTGACACTTTATCATTCTGTGCCCGTGATCAGGGCATTCTGAAGAGCAAGTTCTCTTTTCCCAGCTTCTGGCTCCGCCAGCACCTTCCTCAGCCAACCCCCACCTGAGAATCACTTACCGGGAGGAATTTAGGTGCAAGTGTGACAAGAGAGACATGCTTCTGTAGCAACCGTCTTTCCCAGTGCACTGACCCGAAGAATAACAGATGCTTGGGACTCAAGCTGAACCAAAACCGCGTTCCCCTCTCCTTGCGCCCAGCTCAGGGTGCGCACCGTGCTCCCCGCCGTGGGCCCTGGCAGTACAGAGAACCACTGTCTTTAAATAGCTGCTGATCTTCGTGTCATTAATTTCCTGCTCCCCAAACCGAAATGCCTTGTAATTATCCAGCTGTAGGAACACATAAGATGGTACTAAATTTTGCTTAAGTGCAGCCTATTTTGAAAACGGAGGCCAAAATACACAATTAGGTTGTCATGAACATTCGATGGCAGTGCAGTGTCGGGGGCACAGTGGCTGGGGCTCTTGTGAGGGGCTGGCTGTCTGGGAACAGAGCAGAAACACTCATCTGATAGCGTGCCCTCCCGCACCCCTGTCACAGCGCCAGCACGCCGGTCGCATTACCACCCGCTGGTGCAGGAGGGCGCCACGTCGCAGCTCTGCCAAAAGAGGCAGGCGCCCCCATCTTTGGAGCAAACGTCTGCACACGTCAGTGAAAGCCAGGGCTAATTAGATTGCGTGTCTCGGGGTGAATCTGTGCAAGAAAACAGTCCGTTTTGCCCATTTACATGAATAAACACCCCACTGCTCTTTCCAGGGGATGCCTGTGGGGCGAGGGTCACAGCTTCTCACAATGAATTCCAAGAGAACTCTTTGGACAAGGAAAGAGAACTGGTTGCTTCCACTTATGGTCGATCTGTAATTGTGATTAAAAGTCACTGGTGATTTTGTGACAAGTATGGGATCTCTATTTCCGGTCAGGATTTTTAAAAAAAATCTGTGATGTGGTCGTGGTCAGGCCGGTGCAGACGTTTTCTGCTTACAAGTTGCTTAAAGCTTACAACACAGTCTTAAGAAACAAAATGATATTGCCAGTTGCTAGGGCACCGTCCAATATTTAAGCTCCTTTGACCTATAAAAGGGAGAGTGTCATATTTGGTGGCTTGGAAGAAAAAAATCCTAATTACTATTAATGAGATTCATTACAATGTGGAGTCTCCCAGCAATGAATTTTAAATGCCCCTTGTCAGTTTTTCCATCAACATGGCACAGAAAAAAGCGTCTGCCCCAGGGTGCCCATGGACTTGCATCCTTATTAGCTGATATGGTAAATCTATTTATTTTTGGACCTGCCAGGTTGGTAGACAGGGGATCAATCCTTTCCACAAATCAATTTTTCCACTGAAAGCTAAAAGCTGGGGTGTTTGTGTGGTATGTTTTAAAAATCATATATTAAAAGTAATTGAAAGGAATTAAACTCTAATGGCTTTTTTCTTTTTTTTTTCTATTTTTTTTTCCTGTTGGACTTACACAAATTACTCTCCTCATTTCTTCTTATCAGACAGAGGGAAGCTCTGTGCTGGTATATTTCAGAAAAATCAAGTCTTTTTGCGAATAACACATTTCTGACTCTTTATTAGAGGCTGAATAAAATCTGCCTGGAAGTTACTGTCTTGAAGAGTGATGCCCAGTAGAAATGGAATGTGAGCCACTTATGCAATTTTAAATTGTCAGTAGCCACTTGTTAAAAAGTAAGAAGAAATATGTGAAATTAGCTTTAACAGTGTTTTATTTAAGCCAACAGATGTAAAATGTTTTTGTCAACATAAAATCAACGTAGACAATGTAAATCACCTATTGTGCCTTCTCTTCTTTTATTCTGCACTTGTAACCTTCACCACCCTTATTTTAAGATCTCGATAGATGAGCAGATCTAATGGTGTCCACACTGGACAAACTTGGTCCTGAGAAACGGCATTCTTTGATTCTTATTTGAGAAACTGGAAGGCAATGATTAAAAAAAAAAAGACTGCGTTATTGGCAATTAAATTTCTTTACATAAAATGTTTGCGATTATACGTCTTTAGAACATTTTAAATATCTTACAGGCTTTAAGCCTCAATTTTTCTAAAATTCAAAAGATGTGTCTTTGCTAAACTACAAACTTTTTTTTTAAGGATAAGACTTAACTAAATGCATCACGGGTGAATTTCACTAGTCAAAATGGCTTTGGCTCTTTACAAATACCTATGTTTGGCCACAGGTTTCAATGAGTATAAAGTAATTTAAAATTTCCACATGTAGAGACAAATCATTTCTCTCTATTTATATTGCATATGGAACTTAAATGATTTAAAACAGTAAAATAAAGTTTTTATAGTAAAAAGGATAAACAATGTTATTCATCTTAATTTCCACCTAATTCCAGTTAATTTTTTAGCCTGTGCGGAAACCTTATCTCCTCTGGTTTCCTCACCATTTCGCTGTATCTGGGTTTGAGCCAACCATGTGTGCAACCAAAGGAAGCATTTTCAGTTCAAACATTGAGGCTCCCTTGTATCCGCCATACTGGCCCCCAGCTCTGTGGGAATCAAGCGCACACTGTATGTGACAATCTCACTGGAGACGGAAGGCATAGAGGGCTGCCTTTGCCCACAAGGCGGAGGACGGCTGGTCCCTGGGCGTGGCCGCACAGAGCACACGATCCGTGCCAGGGCTTCCAGAGAGGGAAGCGGTCTTCCTCTGTGAGGGTCATTGAGCGAGACTTTTTGGAGGAATTGTGAGTGAACCATGAACAGGACTTGGCAACCTGGAAAGAAGCAGTGTTCCAGGCAAGGCAGCATGTTTGAGGAAAAGCAGGTGATCGGTGGTTGGCATGTAATCGCAACAAAAACAAAAATGTACGAATGTGTGTATGTGTACATGGCTGGGACATGGTGCTGCACACCGGAAACTGACACATTGTAATTGACTGTACTTCAAAAAAAAAAAAAGAAGAAGAAGAAGAAAGAAAAGAAAAAAGAAAAAGAAGGTAAAGCACTTGTAGCCTCATGAAGATACGGATTTTCACACGCCGGCTCCCACGTGCTTTGGTTATGGAAACATGAGGGAAAATCGAGGGTGTCTTGGAATCTTGTAGGCGTGTGGGACATGATCCAGGGCCCCTGGCTTTTCTGGTGAGGGAGGGCAGCTACTTGGGCCCCTCGGTCTGAAGGCCTGGAGCACCGGCACAGCCACTTCATGGTCACCGTCCAGAGAGGCACCAGCAAGGCCTGACGCCAGGTCTTCTCCCTACTGGCCTGGAGCGTGCTCTGTTCCGCCGCGTCCTCTGACCATGACCCAGCAGTGAGTGGGAGCAGGCAAACCTGTATCGGTCTTTAGCTGTGTGTACTGCATCTTCAAAATGTGTTGTGACTATTCCTTTGTGGGCCTTGAAACATCCTCTGAGCATGATGTCAAGCAGTATCTCAGCGTTATCAATGGCATAGCTATCCAGATTTGCCAATATTTGAGTGGTTACTCTTGCTCTTAAGGGTCTTTGGAAAAACAACAATTACGTGCTTAGCATTTAAGTAGTTTTAACAAGTTTACAATCAGTGTTATTTATTTCAGCAGCGAGCCCTGTGATCTACACAGACCATAAAAACAGGAACTTCTGTCTGTGCCGAGGTGTCAGTGGCAGGGTTGGGACAGAATTCAGGTCATAGCCCAAGAGAAAGCTGGTTCCCTTCTGAATGTGATACTTACCCATTCAGGGTTTAATGTGTATTTCTAAACACTAATATGTGTTTACTGGCTTCAGGTGATTTTTTCCCCCCTAACCTTAGAATTTCCGTCCCTTTTTTGAGGGAAGTCCTGATGTTACATAGTCTTGATTGGAATAAACCTCTCTAGCAAAGACGAGGCCTTTTTATTTTTCCTGGGTGGCTTCCAGCTTCAACCCTTTCTTCCCAGCTAGGCCCCCTCGGTTTCTGGATGGTCGCGGTTTGCTGGCTGGCCTGCACCAGGGCTGCTTTGGCCTTTGCGTCTGCTGTGCCCACTGCCTGCGAGACCCTCTGCGGACCCTTGTCCACGTGGAACATTCTGCTCGTGCCTCCAGACAGAGCTCAACGTGGCTTCATCGTGTCCTCTTCCGTGCGGCAGCACCACGGCAGGTGTTTCTGCGGGTTTTCCTGTTAGATTGCCTCTCTTGAATTTTGTGTCTGTTTCTTAGACACAAGAAGAGTGTGAGGAGAGATCTTTAAAAAGAAATCATCAGGATACACAACCGGAAGTGGCAAATGGAGTGACACAGAAGCACGCTTGGCACAGTTCCAGAAGTACACGCTTACCATTTCTTTGGTAAATTGAAGGCATTTACTTCTGCCACATACGCTTTCATAGCTGGACGTGTTCATGCAGTTTCTGGGTATTTCTCTCTTCTTCGTCCTCTTCTTTTTTCCTGGTTTATTTTCACATTAGGATTTCGATTTTTAAGAGTTCAGAAACAAATATTTACAGCTGGAACGTTATCATTCAAAGGATGAGGTCAACTTGCTCGTAGTTCTCCTGGAAAACTTTAATTCTAGGAGGAACTTGCCTTTTCCATTCACAGGGCTCCTTCCATTCACAAAAGTTATTCACTGAACAAGAATTTCTCCAGTGATCTATTGTTCATGACGCTGTAGCCCAGGAATGAACACAACATTGTAAATCAATTCTACTTCAACGAAAAAAATAAAAAATTAAAAAGAAGCGCTATCAGTAATGGCAGGAGACTTCAGTTGCGGCTCAGTGTCAACAGATGACAGAGGGAAAACTCCTCGTCTCCTACCGGTTTCTTTCCAGCCTTCTCTGTGAGCAAGATCAGTCTTCCCAGAGGAACCAGGAGAGCAAACAGGAGCAATAGGAGGTGGGGTCCTAGGGAGGGAGCTGAGGAGAGGGTGGGGGCTCGCTGGCTCTGTGACAGTGGTGGAGTCTTGGGTCCAGAAGAGTTTCACCCCAAGGTGTGCAGGATGGAAATTTGTGGTCACAAAACAAATTTCAGCTCTCTCTGAAGAATCACAAAGAAGGTAAAAGGGTAAAGCCATGAGTTCCGGAAACTTCAAATAGACACACTTGACATTTCCTGGTAAAATCATAGAGTGAATTATTAGACAATAGATTTATAAGCCCTTTGGGAAAAGATCTAATGATTTCGAGGAGTCAACGTGGGCTCCCTGCCTGCAAGCCATTCCTCTTTGGCTTTCTGACTCCATTGCTGGGCTGGCAGCGCGTGGATGACAGGGACACGGTGTATCTGGGTCTCATCAAAGCACATGATGGAGCCTTTTCAGTGTCCACGGTGCACAACAGGATGACATGATCCAACTGACAGTGAAATCGGATGAAATGTAAAGAAGTGGATGGCTGTAAAAAAAATAAATAAGTGGTGATTAATGTGCTGATATCCACCTGAGAGGAAGTCATTAGCAGTGAGCCAAGGGCTCTGATGCGATTAAGCCCAGAAGAACGCTTTTATCATTCACTTACTTGAAGGCATAGGAAACATGCTTCTCAAATTAGAGTGGTCTAATGATCAGGAGGGAAGAATCTACTTTGGCAGATGACTGCATCGAGATTCAAATGATCCAGATGTGCCAGCGTGAAGTGAAAAAGGAAGCGGCAGAAACTGCTCCCGTGGACATCCTTCAAATTGAGGTACATGCCCACCAGCTCGAAGTCGGTGAGGACTTCTGCTTCTACCATGGCGAAAAGAAGATGGCATTCCTCCTCTAAGAAATAAATCCAAAATAGGAGGCAAAGTAAAAACAATAAATTTCACTTTTGATGGGAAGGAAGGAAGGAAAGAGGGAACAAATGAAAAAATAGGAGGATAGTCTGTCAAAAGCGACGGATGTCAAACTCGGAAGACGTGGAAGGCGGACAGCTCTGATCTCAGGTCCCAGAAAGCTTCAGCATGTCCACGTTCACAGCAAATGGCAATCCAGGATCTAACTTCACATTCACAAGACCTGCATGTTTTTCTCTCCACAAGCTTAATGAGAAATTACCCATTTGTCTTGACCCCAGAATGAGTCTGGCTCTGGGGAAAAGTGGCAGAGAGAGGAACCATACAAATACATGTTGGTAAGTTAGAGCTAATTAAAAAGGAGCAAACACAATGAGATCTTCACAAGATTAGATTTTCAGCAAAGTTCCATGCATGTACCACCGTGTTTTAGCAGGGCTGCCTCGGTGAAACAGCCCTTTTCCAGCTTTAGGGAGGAGAGCATAAAGGTGAGCAACATTTAAGGAGGGCTATTTGGTTCTTTATCAAAATTTGAAGTGTACTTAAACTTTGGTTCTACATGTCTACTTTTAGAAATTTATTCTACTAACATATTTACATATTGACAAGATAACATGAAAAATATAATATGTAAATTATTGTAACCCAAATATAGAGTAGATATCAACTAGTCCATGTGATATAAACAAATGATTAAATAAACATCTAAGTAAATAAATAGAGGATAAGAGGCAACTCTCCCATGCAGACAAATTCCAGATAATTTTTGCAGACTCTTCACCCTCAAGATGGGGAGTGTTCCTCCCACGGTGCAGTGGGGAAACCAAACGTTACCTGAAACAGGTGACCAAGGTCAATGTCATAGGCAGTAAGTCATGTGGATGGTACGTACCCACGATACACTGTGATGAAAACGCACTTTATCAGTGGGGTAGTCCTCCTAGAAACCCAATAACCCCCATATGATCACGAGAAAACACCAAATTCTATGCAGTTTTTCTACAAAATACTTGAAGGGAGTCAAATACAAGGAAAGTCTGAGAAACTGTCACAGCCAGGAGGAGCCTCAGGAGACATGGCGGCTGAGCGCAAAGTGGGGTCCCGCGTGGGGTCCTGGAGCAGGAGGAGGCATTCAGCAAAACTGAGGAAACCTGAAGACAACACGCGTGTAGCCCATTACAGAGACCCAGCACTGGCTCCCTCACTGCAGCGAGCGCGCCATGTGGCCGCAGGATGTGCCTGCTCTCTCCAGTGCCTTCATTTTCCTATATTCCTAAAACTGTTATACATACAAAAGTTGTTAAAATTAAGGGGATGAGAAAAAATTTGGAAATCACAACATAGCAAAATATGTGAGATACAGCTAAAGCAATGCTTGAAATGAAGTTTTTAGCTTTAAAAGGTACGTAAGAAGGAAAGAAAGCTTCAGAATCAATGACCTAAATTTCCACCTTAAGGAGATAAAAAGAAGATCAAATCAAAGCCAAAACAGAATTAAGCAAAAAGAAAGAATGGAAGTCAATAAAACAATCAAGAAAATCATCTCTGAAACAAAACTGGCTTTTTGAAAAGTAAACCTCTAGCTGGATTAAAAAAGAGAGAGAAAGAAAGAGGTCTGTTATGCCTTTTTCACATTTATCGTATTTTGCCATTTTTCTTTCAATTTCTAATAGATTTTTATATATTAGAGATACCAACTTTTTGTCTGAGTTATTTGTTTAGAATATGTTCTCCCAGTTTTCAATTCTTTTACTTATTGTGAGTCTTTGGCATATAATTTTTGTATGTTTTATTTTGTCAAATTTCTAATCTTTTCTTACATCTGAATTTTGAGCCATAGTTAGAAAGTTTCTCTTTTCACCAAGTTTAAATAGAATTTACCCATTTACCTTCTAGTACTTGTGTGATTTTTTTTTACATCAGTTCACTAATCAATTTGGCATATATTAATTATAATGTGAGATATGAATCTAATTCTTATCTTTCTGCAAATGACCACTGATTTGTCCCAGCTCTATTTATTACTAAGTCCATCTTTTCCCCAGTGATCTGAAAAGCCATCTTCGTAAATTCCCACGTGAATGGGTCTAATTCTGTATTTTATAAATTTCTTCCAGGGGTCTGCTTGTCTATTCCACGTCAGTACCACACTGTTCAGTTACAAGTGATACATTGTACACTTGAACATCTGATGGAGCAAGCCCCGCCCTTTGTTTTTGTTTCTCAGTATTTTTATAGGAGTATTTGCATGTTAGTTTTTCCATACAAATTTTCTCAAGTCGTCTAACACTATAAACTAACTTGTTGGCATTTTTACTGGTTCTGCATTGATTTTATAAATCAACCTAAAGAGAATTGTGACATAATGTTGAGCCTTCCTATCCAAAAAACGGAACTGACTTTCCAGTTGGTCAAATCAACTTTTGCAACTTTCATGAACACTCAGATCTTCCTTATACGGCTTTTGTGTATTTCTTGTCACATTTATTTTCAAGTATTAAAATTTCTATGGCTGTTGTAAACAGAACTTTCTCTAACTGCTTGCTATTTGTAGATATGAAGTCTATGTGTTGATTTTATATTCTACTACATTACTGATTTCTTTTATATTTTGAATTAGTTTTAACATTGATTTTTTGGGGTTTTACAAGTATAGTGTCACATAATCTGTAAATAAAAAATGCTTTACTCTTTCTTACCCATTCTCATGTGTCTAATTGATTTATCTTGTATGATTGAATTGGTCGATTCCTCTAGTACAAAGCTGAGCAGTAGTGGACAGAGTGGCATCCTTGCTTTCTTCCTGCTCCTTGGGGAAATTTCCCTAGTGTCACTAGAGTTTCCCCTATTAAATAACAAGGTGGGTTTTGAACTGTATCTGTATGTTTCTGTTTCTCTCTCTGTGTGTGAATAGTATGCACATGCATATGAAGGAACCATCTTTTTATTTTCTTGAGTATTTTAAATCATGAATCGGTATTGAATTTTGTTAATGTCTTCTCAGCAATGATGGAGATTGGGAAGAAATGTGAGTTAAAATTAATTTTTAACTGAAGATATCTCGGATCTTTTGATTAAAAAAGAATCACTGAAAATCATCAAGAAAATACAATAAACAGTATTTTCTAATTTGAGAAACAAGAATCTTTTTTCCAAAAACAATCTTCCAGATCACATGTACCAATGAACACACTTTGGAAACGACCTCCCTGATTCCCCAGCCTCCCTCCTTTGTTTTAGGTGTGGATAAAAGTGATCCTGCAAAGGCTAACACAAACACAAAATCTTACATTCACAATGGAAGCCTGCCCCTCAGGACCCTTACTCCCATGGCAGGCTACCTCTCAAAGCCATTTTCAGGAACTTCATTATGAGATCGTCTCAAAGATCTCCTACATAACGCGCTCAGCCCATCGGTGTGACCATCTGTAAAATCAGACCATTTGGAGAAGGCAGCACGTCTTTATGGAGACACTGAGCAGGAGTGAGGGCTCATATGAAAGAAAGGCTTTCGGCAATCAAAGCCCTGACGTCTTGAGAAATTATTTTGCACGTTTTCTTTATTCCTTGTGAATTACTGACGTTTGTACAAGTTAGAACACACAAGAGAATGAATTGTTTGATTTGTCTCTTGTTTACTTTTCTTCTTCCCAGGGGCAGTGGGAGCATACAGAGAACAAAAATTCTGTGCTCAAGAGTGTGACTTTTTATGAATTGAATAACTGAATTCCAAGAATGGAATCACTGCAACTGGAATTGGAAAATAAAAAAAGAAGGAGAGGCAGAACGAGAACAGTGATTAAGCAAGCATCTCACGTCAGCGCCTTCGTCTGTGCTTTCAGCCCGTGAACTGGCTCCTCCTCAAGGCCAGCTCTTCAGGGCCCAGAATTCAGTAAGTGTGTTATGGCTACAAGCACCATGATTTGCTTTTTCCTGGGAGGTTTTGACTACACTGTCCTTCACTCTCCAAATAGCCATAGACATTTTTACTGTCAAGGCTAAAAACCCAATTTCCCTTACCATCTGGTAATATCCCCTAGTTCTGAACAATTGTCTTAGGAAACGCTACTAAGAGTGCCAGACATGGAAACAACCTCAATGTCTATCGACAGATGACTGGCTAAAGAAGCTGTGGTACAGCTACACAATGGAATACTATTCAGCCATCAAAAGGAATAAAATAATGCCATTTGCAGCAGCATGGATGGACCTGGAGATTATCATATTAAGTGAAGTAAGTCAGACAGAGAAAGACAAATATGAAATGATATCACTTATATGTGGAATCTAAAAAAATGATACAAATTTTATTTACAAACCAAAAATAAACTCTCAGAAATGGAAAACAAACTATGGTTACCAAAAGGGAAAGGGGAGGGGAGGGATAAATTAGGAGTCTGGGATTAACAGATACACACTACTACATATTAAACAGATAAGCAACAAGGACCTACTGTACAGCACAGAGGACCATATTCAACTTCCTGTATTAACTATAAAGGAAAGGAATCTGAAAAGAAAAAAATATATATGTATGTATATGTTTAACTGAATTGCTCTGCTGTACACCAGAAACTAACACTGTAAATCAACTACACTTCAATAAAAATAAAATTACAAAAAAGACATTCATCTTGTCATGGCACAGAAATTGTCATTTTTTTTTTAACATTGTTGGCTTATTACTGTTTTCTTGCAGCAAAATTAAGCATTCTGTTAGGTGTCCACCTTTGGTCTTCAAGGTCGTCCCCTCATCACTCCTCCTCTGCAGGGAGACCAGCCTCAGAACATTTTGCTATTGACTCAATGTCCCAAAGTTTCCCCCAAAAGTCCCTGCAGTCCTGGCCCTATTATCTTTCAAATCCCTTTGGGCTGAGTTTGTATCTACCGTTCGCTGTCAGATTTATCCTGAACCTTTAGGCTTAAATGCATCTTCTCAGGAGAAGTCACCCGTGATGTCGATGTCGCATTAGTGAAGCATGCCCACTGGGGCCACGCAGGGCTCTTTTCTTGCAGCGATGTGCATATTTAGTTCCCATTAGTGATGAGTTATATGGCCATATTGACATAAGAATAGATCCCTTGGGCTCTATGTGGAGAGTACAGGTTTTAATTGAGAAGTACTTTTAAAAAACAAACAAATATCCCACAAATCAAAAAAGAAAAACCTAAAATTAAATTACTTTGAAAAAAAGAGGAAAAATCTTTTGCTGACGTGGGAAGGATCTGGCTTGAGAGGATGCTGAAGTCTAGCTCCCCAGTATTATGGGATGTTCTTCCCAATAAAAGTCTCCCAGAAGGAACTGCACCTTAGTTGCTCCAGTGTCCTCATTTTCCTCCCGGTTCCTACTTGCCTCAGGCAAAACCACTCTCTGCAGCTGCACTGCCCGTGACAGACAAAGCCTCCTCTGGCCATATGGTGCCCCTTTGTGCACACAGTGTACGCTCACTGTGAACGTCCTCAGTGGAACCTCTGTTCAAAAGATGTCTCTTGTGGCTTTTAATGGACTCCAGTGACTATTCCAAGGATCTTGGCTAATTTAAGATAATCTTCTCTGGTATTTCCTAAAAGTGTTACTTCTCAGCAAACGGCCAGGCCTCCAAACGCCCTCTGGATGGCTGGTCTGCCTGCTCCGCGCTGCCCCGCGGTAACAGCGGTGGGCTGGAACGCCTGAGGGAGCATTTCACACAGTGTGGTCCATGTCGCGCAGAACCGGTTTTTGGCCGGAGTCCATCTGGGTTGCCCTGTTCCTTCCATGGCGTGTTACCTTGCACTACAGTTCACTTGCATTTCACGGACTCTGGTTCACCCACACGTGAAGATTTTCCAACACAGCACAGAGGAGCGCCACAGAAGCAGCAGGTCTGCTCTGAGCATGGGCTCTGTCCCACCGGGGCGTCCTCAGGGCCTGACCACCTGAGCTGCTGTGACAACCTGTGCAGATGGTGTTGGCAGCTGTGGGAACCAGGTGCAGATTTGGACCAGCTTCAGGATGTCGACTGTATTGTTTCATCGACGAACATGCTCTCCAGAGAGGGACAGGGAAGAAAAGAGGAGTGGGCAGGGGTGCCAGCTGTCCCGCTGGCCTGTCTGGGTTGACACACCCCTGATGACGGTGATGTGGCCTTCATGTCAGCACCCACATAAACGTCTGGCTTTGCATCCTCGCTCCCAGACAGGAGGCGATGCGGGAGCTGCATGGAGATACAGAAAGTTAAATTCTCATCCAAAGCTCAGGGAATAGTAAACAAACGCTCTCCTCCCCTCTCCCTGCCCCCCTTGCAATTAGAGATGCAAATATATTCAAATGTTCCGCCTGGCGCAGCCCAGGGGGATGATGGGAATGTGCTGCCGTAGGCAAGATGGAAAAAAGAGCCACAAGCCCACCCACCCCCTCACAGCTTCCCAACCCTCCCATAATAGAGTCACTAAAACGTTTTGCTGCCCTAGGCAACCACCTGCTCTTCCTGTGAAATCCGTCCCTGGCACGACTTAATTCAGCTCAGCCCATGAATCCGTATCACAAGCAGACAATCTAAGGTCAGGGCGGAAAACGAAGCAAACGCATTCTAATATCAAACGGAACGTCCGCCCCTCCCAGCTAGACTGCTCCGCACTCTTCTTGTGAAACCACGGAAACTCTGGGGTTTTTTGTATTGCTCCCGTATTTCCTCTGGGATTACAAATCCCAGATAACTGGTGAGGAAGAGGGGAAGGAGGATGTTCTGTCTGCCGACCTGGACACGCATATCTAAATAATGGCCCGAATGGCCAGGTTTGAATTTGGAATTCTCAGGCCCCTCCCACTTCTGAGCCAGAACCGGGAGGAGCGGGAAGACAGGAGCCAGCCCCTCACCTGGCTTCCTACCTTGGCCTTGACTGTGCAGGTGGGTGCCTAGCCTGCAAGACTGTTTCCTTGGGATGCCTGGCTCCTGGGCGAGCATCGCATGGACGAGAAACATAACCATGGCTCCAGGGCAGGTCCCGGGCCTGTTCCACGTCTGGCCCTTTAGAAGTTCAAGGCCAAGGCCAGAGGAGGGCCAGGGTGGGGCTGTAAAGGCCGAGGTGCAGGATAGGGTCCTCCCTCACCCAGGTTCAAAGAGTGACAGCCATGTGGCCGGTCCTCACTTGCTGGGATCCTGGAAGCTTGACTCTAGGAACAGCTCTGGCCAGGAGTCTGTGCCCTGGTCACAGACTTCAAATTCATTATCTGCTGCAGTCCTTGAGCCCCCTGCAAGATGGGCATCGCTCCAAGCACGGGAAGGGATGGGGCGGAATGCGCTGTCACAGCTGTAAGTGCCTCACCAGAGAGCGGCGGCCTGCCTCCCTCCCTCCCCGACACCCAGGACGTGGGCCCTGAGTAAACACTGTGTAAAGGCTGGCGAGGCAGCCATGGACGCCTGAAGGTGGAGATTGTGCTAACAGTCTAGGAAGGAAGACTAAGCTCTGGAAAGGCAGGAACAAGAGAGAAAGGAGGGGGCGGGGCCCGTGAAAGAAGGCGGAAGGGTGCACAGATCAGGGGCCCGCAGCCCTGGGAACGGGGAGCTGCCTGCCAGCGGGGAGGAGGCCCCGGCCCCAGCACAGGCTGCCACCCCCCACGCTGCCCTGCGGGGGCCCCGACCGCAGTGTGCCACGATGGGGCCTGACCGGCCTGTTTTCTCTGCCCAGCCCCCTCACGTGTGCTTTCAAGCTGAGGTCAGACACCTGTTTTACAAATTGTAACTGCTTCAGAAGTTGGGTTTTATGTCCTTTGTAGTGCGCTGATTTCTTGGGCGGCCTCTAAGTCCCGTCAGGAAACTTAACACCCGGCGCGCCGCGCCTTCCAAGGACCCTGCTGCCTTGTACTCTGAGATGCGGTGTAGAGTCAGGTTCCACAGCCTGAAAGTCAGGGGTTGAACTGACAGCACTTCCCAGCCCACAGCCTCCTTCCTCACAGCGGTTTGGGCAGCGTTGCTACAGCGACCCGCAGCCCGGTTCCGAGAACTGCTGGTTACCTCCGGAGCACAGGACAATGAGCAGGGGTCAGGTTACAAGGCCAGCGTCCCCCGTGCCCGCTGAGCAGCGCCCAGTTTCCCAGCACACATCTGATACAGCAGAGGTGTGCAAATATTGATCGCCAACATCCTCCTGTATCCCTGCTCCAACTGTGCTTGTGTCTTGAGGTGTTGAGTCAGTTTCTGACTCTTCGCAGCCGTTCTCCCACGTGGTGAATGTTGGGAAGAAGAAATTCAATCTGTGAAATTATTCTTTTGTGTTTAGACGGAAGACTAGACAAACCCCGCCCTCCCCCTCCACCTGCCTCCCGGAGCAGGCTTCAGCACGCGGCTCAGAGCCCTCGCAGGCGCACCCGCCGGCGGCGCTGCCAGCAGTCGGCTGGGAATCAGGGAGGCGGAGGCAGAAAAAGCGCGGGTGCTAGGGGTGCCCGGTGACGCAGCGGCCTCCACGGAGTAGCACTTGAGCTGCCACGGCCCTTCCACCCAGACATCTGGATCGAAGAA
Source organism: Vicugna pacos (assembly GCF_048564905.1). Lineage (NCBI taxonomy): Eukaryota > Metazoa > Chordata > Mammalia > Artiodactyla > Camelidae > Vicugna > Vicugna pacos. Next base: position 8,883,402 of record NW_027328742.1, read on the forward strand.
AGAGTGTCCAGCACTTCCTGTAAAATCTAATTGTCTCAGATGAGTTAAACACCTGACACTGATGGTTGAACCATCTGGTTCAGAAACAGACCCAGTCTTTGATTTTAAAAGACCACACACTCTCTGTGCTTGAAACATAACCTTTACGCCATCGTCACTGATTTGCACAACACATACAGGAAGGAATCCTGATTAAACTGAATGGGAAAATGATGACCGGCTTGTCCATTGCTTGCGTCATTATTACGTCAACCATTTGCCCTCTTGCTGGATGAACAAATTTGTACATTAAAAAAAAATCTGGGATCACTGTGGAAGCAAAGCGATGGTTAATTAAGGGTGGAGGCAGGAACAGAGATGAGTGGTTATGACTCATCCGGGTCAAAAACAGATTATGAAGCTTGAAATTATGCATTGATGATCTGATATTATGCGATAACGCAGCACGCAGTGTTTGCTAAATGCGCGGCAGCTGGTCTGCTGAGCTTGCCTGGGAGCTAGGGGACGCGGGTTGCCCCGCCCCCTCGCACGTGTCAGGAAAACGAGCATTCGGCTCACCGTTGCTGTCCTTACAAGCAGTGACGCAGCATGTCCCAGCCCAGGTGATGGAGGAGTCCCAGTCCAGAAAAACTGAATCAAAAGCTCTGGAAGTGAGACCCAGGCAGATGTATTTTTTTTAATATGCTCTCCAGATAACCCTGATTGTACCCAAGATTCAGAACTGCAGCATTCCTAGCTAAACTCTAAAAATCTCTGTTAATTCTAAAATAGCGTGTCCTAGGGCGGTGGCCCCCACACTTGAGAGCGCACCAGAGTCCCTTGGAGAGTTTGTTACTCAGCAGGTGGCCGGGGCGGGCCCCTCCTTGCCCCTGACTTGGCAGCCTGGGCTGCGGCCCGGTAACTCGACTTTCTAACAAGTTCCTAAGTAGCACTGATGCTGGTATGTCGGGACCCAGCTTGGAGAATCTCTGCTCTAGGTTGTACTTACACAAAAAATACACATCTTGATGGGTAACAGAAAATGAGTCCACAATTTAATAATATACGTGTTAAAAATGATACTACACGTGGTAGTTGGAAGTTGTAGTTCACAAGGTGATGACTTCTCATGATGGAACCTGCCCCCCACCCCGTCAAATGACTCCATCTCTGTAGCTGCTTCTTGGTGACACAGCCCAGGGGGCAGGAAGGTAGCGTGAAGTCCCCTGAGGGAACTCCCTGGAGGCCTCTGGCCAACGGTCCGCAAGCCTCACAGCTCACCTTCGACCCTGCCGAGTCTGGAGCACGTCCGGTGAGTGACAACAGCATTCTGACCCACGTGTGGAGGAGGTGAGCCCCACCACGGTGGCGGCCATACAGCACGTGAGCCGTTGTTGGCACTGTTTTGTTGCCGTGATGTTTGCCTGGGACTCACTCATCTGCCCGACCCTGAGGCCCTGGGACCCTCACCCTTCCCGCACTGCAGCCCGGCTCACACCGCCCCCGGGAGGGAGGAGCCACCCACATGCAGCTGTAGAGCCCATGGGCCCTTTCCCTGGTGCCATGTGCGTGCCCTGAAGCTTGGACTGTTAGAAAATGACACAGGTGAACTTATCTGCACAACAGGAACAGACTCACAGACATAGGAAACACACTTCCTGTCACCAAAGGGGAAAGGGCAGGGGAGGGTAAATTAGGAGTTTAGGATTAGTAGATACAAAATTATTGTATATAAAATAGGTAAACAACAAGGACCTACTGTACAGCACAGGAAACTATATTCCATAGCATGTAATAACCTATAATGGAAAAGAATATAGAAAAGAACTTATATGTGTACAGCTGAATCACAACACTGTGCACCAGAAACTAACACAACATTGTAGATCAACTACACTTCAATTAAAAAAAGAAGCCTTAACCCCAAACTGGCAGAGGCATGTAGCTTTCCTGCCACGGCCTCTGCCCTCGCTCCCACTTCCCCCACAGCCCACGGCACTGGCTTTGAGGCTGGACACATCGTCAAGCTAGATGGTGCAGCCCCATTTGTGCTGTTTGCCAGTCCTCCCAGTCGCTCCACTTCTGGGTACCTGGAAGCCTCATATGTTCTGGCTCCCTTTGTGGAGCAAAGGCCATGTGACACAGGTGGCCAGTAAGTTATGAGCTACGTGCCCTGGTCCTTGTCAGGCTGAGCGTCGATCACCCAGAAAAGCACACTGTTCCTCCTGCCACCTTCACAAGCAGCGCTCCTGCTCCCTCGGCCTCTGGTGCAGAGAAAGGACCACGATTTACAAGACAAGACCCCGAGAAGGTGGGCAAAGGACACGCAGGGTGAGAAATCAGCCACACCGCCGTTCAGTCTCTGAGCCTCCCGGGCTGCTTGTTACCGCGGCAGAACCGAGCACATCCTGACACAGACTCAGTGAGGGCTTGGCTTACACACTCGCCGACAGCGGACTGTTCCCGTCCTGGAAACGGCTAGTTCACCATTAACGCCTTTGCTCTTAGCGCTTCTGCTGGTCTGAATTTCTGCCTTTTTGACCAGGACTTTGATACTTGCTTGGAGTTCTTTAGTTTTAAAACTATTTCATGTTGACAAGAGAACAGCTCCAGTTCTGGTTTCTTAGTTTTCCTGGTTAATTTTTTTTAAGGGTCACCTGATAACAAATACAGAAGAGACCTTGAAAAGATTGGTGATCTTTATTTCCAAGGTCTGTGAGCGTTTCGGTGGGTCGTCAGATTCTGAACTGGCCCAGACCCCTGCCCCAGCCTGGTTCACGTTTTCAGACATGTGCTGGAAAAAGCCTTCTTGTGGTGGTGAATTTTCAATGCATCAAGGATAAAACCTGTCCCCTACATGTTAGGCACAGAATTAAGAGCTTGGCGTGAGTCACCGGCCCGTCACAGCACCCTGTGAGACAGGAACCCGTGCTGACCCTGTCTGACAGATGAAGAAACTGTTCCTCCGTGCCTGTGTTGTCCCCGGTTACCCAACTGGCAAACGGCAGGGGTAAGCCTGGCATCAAAGCCCATCTGAACACAGTCAGTTACGCTTTTCTGAGGGCCTGAGTGCTGACCTGGTATTTTGCAGACGCAGGACAGCGAGCCCCACCTGGAGACCAGCTGCGGCAGTGGTTCTGTCCTTACTCAGCCTGAACCCTGTGACTGCATCTCTTTGTGCTCCATGACTACGGCAATTAATTCAGAGATAATGATGGGAGAGGGCGTGACTGGGCGGGGAGGAGAAAGGTTTACCCAACGGCTTTTACATTCACAATGGTTTACTACAGACAACAGGGAGAGGAAATGTGCCAAAATGACCAACAGCTCTTAGAGGCAGACAGAGTTGGGTCCTTTTGAACGTACAGACATTGAAACAAAACCTACACCATCTCACTCGATTTCCCAACCTGAAGGCACCTGTAAAGAGCTCGCATTCAAGCCACATTCTTCTGTTTGTTTTTTCTTTCACCAGGAGTGTTGAGTTTTTCCTACAAATTTACAAATACATGGAGAACTCTTAATAAGCTATAAAATCTGACCTCCACCAACGGTTTTTAAAGTGCAAAACACAGTCTTCTGGGTATGAGAATGCAAGGGTCTTTCCGTAGGCTGGAGTGATGTAGCCTCACCCCCAGCAGCTCTCAAAATCATAGCCCCTACGGCTGTTCTCACTGGTGACCACTGGTGGCGGATCATTTCCTCCAAAGTCATTCTGTCTAGTTCACCTTAGGTATCAGTAATGGGCCCTTTCATGCTGCAGCCTGCGTGGCAATGGTCCGCTCAGCCACGTGCAGTGGGAGCCGGACCCAGCAGCCTGGCTAGGGTGCAGCTGTCTTAATGCACTGCCGTCCACGGCTGGGCTGCAGGAATGTGTGTCTGCTTTCATCTTCTCCAGAGATGACCCCAGAAGACCAAGCTTCTACACTGGAAGAAAATTCTGCAGTGGAGGATGAAGGGGTCCAGCTGTGCACTGAGGATTTGCCTCTGGATAGCCGGTCCCACGTCAGGGCTCCGCTCTCTGAAGCTCCCGCGTCCCACAGAGGAGACGGTGAAGCCTGACCGCCTTTACCTGGCTCCCAGGCCAAGAAGAAGACAGCCGGCTCCTTTGCAGCTTCCACAGGAGCAATTCATCAGAGAAACCAAGTTGATGCTCCTGAAATTTGGGAGTCAGCTTCCTCACAGTCTCAGAGGACATGCTCGTTGAAACTTCATTTCTACAAAGTGGAAACAAATACAGATTCTGAAGACATTTAAAACAAAAAAAGATTGGGGTAAGAATCTGGAGCAAGGAGAAGAAACCCATTCTTTTGTCCTGAACTGAAGTGGAAAACGAAAATTGCTCTGAATGTTCCTCACGGCGGGCTTGAGCTGCACACAGCGGTTAGGGCTTATTTGGAGAAGGGATCCGTTTCGGAGCGGCTGCTGCACTTTGGAAGCGAGGGAGACAGTCGCAAGTGAGAGAGTGACATTCACCGTGTGAGTGGTAAGTGGCACTCGGGTCTGTGATGGAGAGAAAGAGAATCTCTGCGCTGAGTCTCGCTGACTAACCAGAGGCGAGGGTGAGGATGCACCCTGTTTCTCTCACTAAAATACGTGAGGAATTGAAAATTGCATCTAGTGATGCAGAAGTGTAACGAGTGCCCGCCAGGCCGCCTGTGAGAGACAACATCGCGGCCGCGCGTGTCTCAGAGGCTGTCCCGCAGGTCGCCCTGTGCGGCGGGGTCTCCAACCGCCGGGGTCCTTCCGGCTGACTTCTTTATGCCGACAGAGTGCAGACACTAAGCACAGTTTGCACCAAGCTCAGTGGGGGACGTGCCGCTTTGGGGATGATAATTTAGGTCACTTCAGCTCTCTGTATTGCCTCGAACCAGCTTCCACCCAACAAGCATGTTATGCTCTATTATTTAAAGAGATGACAGTTTCCAAATGTACAGAGAGTTCTCAGCCTTCTACTAACAAAATACGCAGTGCAGCTGGACGCCAATTTTAGCCTCACACACACACAAACACTGACAAATAGGGGGTGACTTAAGTGCACCACAATTTTCCTTTGCTTTTCAAGTATTTCCAGTTCAGTGTTTGGTGTTTTTTTTTTCTTTTTTTAATTTCCACATAAGCACAGGATAAGACATCCATCTGTCATTCACAAACCCATCACCGCCGAGCCTCTGCCCAGAGGGCACTGCTCCTCGCGGCCGGGTTGGGATCCGGATGGGCCCGCGTGTGTAGCCGGAAAGCCTGGTAGGGAATTCTGACGCTCCGCCCGCCTCAGCCGCTGGCAGCCATCCATTTGGTAAGAGCCAGCGCTCCGAGCGAGCCGTTCCCAAACGCCTTGAAATGGAATGTGGTGAGCGGATAAATCCGACGTGTTTTCCTCCTCCCACCCCCCCCGCCTCCTTTTTAGTAATAAACAGACATTCCTGGCCACAAGGCCCCGCGCCAGGCTAACTCTGCCTGACTGCGCACGAGTTTCTGGCACCACCATGGAGACAAACCGTGGTCTTTTGACCAGGAGTTCACCTGTGTCTCTTATTTTTCCACCTGTAATTCCACCTTGCCTTCAGCGCGCTGGCTTCTGCCAAAGAGAAAAGGGCTTCATTGTTTCGCTCCCTTTTATGGACATTAGCGGGACGGCCCACCGGAGAGCTTGTGTTCATCACCTTCGGCGTCTGTCCGGCCGTCCGGAACGCCTTCCTCAGAAACAGGAATGAAGAATGAACCTGTTTATTTTCAAAATGTGGAACAGAAATTCTTTCCAAATACATCTTTTATTTTGTTTACTGTTTTTTTCCTTCGTCCCAAAATGCATACTCATGTCCCTTGCGAAGTGCGTGTTATCAATCTTCGTTTACTTTTGAGGGTAAGGGTCTTCCTGCCCTGTAGTCCGATGGCAACACCTGGAAAGATAAAAGCTGGGGCAGAAGAAGAGGTCTTAAGCTGTTTCGAAGTAGGAAGAGAACTTGAAAACTCCGTGTGTTGAGGACGGAGGAACTGAAGTGTGAGAATCTCCTCTTTGTGGCTGGGGTGATGGGTGGGGTCAGTCCCCCTCACTTCTTCCCACAAGCAGATAAATAAACAACAAAAGCTGTGATGCCAAGTCTCTGAGCCTGCAGTCTTATTTTCACAATAATGGAGCCACGTGATACATACATTTATTAAGTGTATTTGGGGCAATTCTTGAAAGTCTCCAGACAGACTTAAGTAACATGTTACCCTAAAAAGGCACACGTTGTTTTGTCGGCTGGCGTTTCAACTACAAGTCATTACAGAGCGGGTGAAGATGCAGTGGCAGGTGCATGCAGAGTGCTGGGAAGGAGAGAGGGGCCACAGAAGGTGCCACAAGGGATGACCACTCCAGTTCTGCAGTCAGAGGAGGCTTCCTGGAGGAGGGGGCACTTGGCCCCTCAGGGTTTCCATATCTGCGGTTGTTGTGAGATGCAAGTAAAATGTAAGACATTTGTAAAGCACATCCCAGTCCTCCATCAGTGGTTGTAGTCACTAATTAAACATTCTGTAAAGCACCAGGATTATATGTGGTACTGATGTGGGAGAATTTCCCGTACTTTATCCTGAAGATGGTCAAAACTTTTCTCCAATTTAGAATCTGGCCTTATTTCTACCTGTTTTGCTCTCCGCAGGCTCTGATGCAGGGAAGGGGAGGTTTGCTAAATTCCAGAGATGCATGCGGTTTTGGCTAGCAGTGAAACATGCCCTACTGTGGGGCTCACTCTGAAGTTTACAATCATCTTAGCATAGAGTTTGCCTTATCAGGGGAGCTGCGCTGTTCGCTCGTGCCTTCAGAGACAGCTCCTACTGAGCCAGACTCAGAACAGTCAGGACAAATGCTGGCTCTTCTCTGCCCGGGGCTCTGGGGCTGGGAGGTGGCGAGCATCGCCGGGGTCTCCTTCCAGATACCCAGTGTCACGATGATGTCATCGCACCACCCGGGTCTGATTGGCTGCCTCTGGCAGGTAGCTTTTCCACTTATACGTTTTTCTTCCAAAGCATGCCAGTGTGTGGCATAGCTGATAAAGCCCTGACCCTCTTCTTCTGCTAAGAACAAGCGAAATTATCTGTGAGCATTACCAAGAGGTAACTGTATTGACTATTTTTTATTATTTTCATATTTTATAGTTTATCATGTTATGTAATCCAAGTATATCCCCAACAGCATGTGATGTAAACCCAGTCCTAGGATACGGGGCCCTCAGCAGACCATAGGTCAGTGTGCCGCTACCAGAGAGTGAGAGGGACAAAGTCGTAGCCACAGCCCCGCCTTCAAGGCTGACCTGCTCTATAAGCCCGGTCTTATGCCTGTTGTGTAAAAGTAGCTGGAACCTCCAACTTTTTGCCCAATGTCCGGAGTACTTTAAGATGGAGGAGACCAACCATCACGTGGTTGTCCTCTTTTTCTAAAACTTTGAGTCATCTTAGATGTTGATGAAATGCCGAATTACAGACGTGAATGGTGACCGTGGAAGGTTATGCAGATCTTAGGCAGCTCCACAGCCTGCTCGTCCCCTCGCCGACCCCTGTCCGTCTCTCAGCGAGGGCTGGCGGTGGAGGGTACAAGGAACTTCACCAGCACCAGCCTTGTCTGGAAGACCCTAAAGCCTGGATGAGAAGATTTATGGGCAAGAAGCAATTAGAGAAGAATGCGATTTAGTAGATAGTCAAGCATTTCACTGACTATAAATATGACCAGATATACGAGGTGACGGGCACTGAATAAGAGAACGCCTTTTGGAAAGAAGGCAAAAAGCAAGTTGGATTTGAAATGGTTTTACCCCAAATATATTAAATTTTGGCAAATAACTTTATTAATATATGTATTAGTTTTGGGCAAATGATTTTGACATTATATACACCTTTAATATTAAGTATTAAAATGTATCTGTTAGCATTGCCAAAGATTGTTTGCTAACTTCACAGAGAGAAGACTCACTCTTACTGCAGATTGCAGCCACCTCAGCATGCGTTTCTTCTTTCCTTATAAAATTGAGGACTTGCACTTTTCACTGAAGGGCAGCACTTCACAACCTCTCCTCGGCATATCTGAGGGGCCAGCGTCACCCCTCTCGTGCTTTGGGGTCATCAGTAAGCAAGGTCGAGGTCACGTGAACACAAGCAGTGTGATACGTGACAGCAGACCTGGTAGCTACCAAGGGGCGACTAAGGGACCAACCGGAGCGAGAAGGGGCGCTCCACGTCCCGGGCGGGCAGGGCAGGACGGCGCGCGATTCCATCCTGCTGCTCAGAACAGGCTGCTATTTAAAACTTTACGAACTGTTTATTTCTGAAACTTCCCATCTCTTGCTTTTGGACTGTGGTTGGCGGTGGGTAACTGAACCCACAGAGAGCAAACCAAGGATGAGAGGGGACGACTGGGGGACCGACTGTTCACTGGATGTGAAATGCAGAGTGGTTTGGTCCCACACGTCCCTTATTGCTGCATTAAAAATAGAACAAAACCATGGCTGAGAACCATAAATGTTCTAGATTGTTTTATTGCTCAAACAGGCATGCTTTAGTCACTCCGTCATTGGAAATGCCACACTTCGACACCACACCTCGTTTCTTGAAACGGTGTAGTAGACTGTCTAAAGCTAGAATCAATACTGATGCCTTTGAAACGCTCGTAACTGTGGATAAGCAGTTATATTTTATGCTTTCTCCTCCAGCTCAAACTCTGGCTTCTGCCTGCCTACTCTTTCTTAGACCCTAACTCTCTGTTATTATCGTGTTCATGTTGTGCTTTGTAATATCTGTCACTCTGCATTTTGCATTTTGCTGGAAGTTTTATTAAAGCCATTTATTAGTGATAATAAGGTGAGTGAGATATTTATTGCAATCTCATTTTTGAAAATACTATAAACACATATTGCAAATCTCATAGACCATAACTAGAATTTTGACTCGTGGAAAATCTGTCATTAACACCACAGAATTAGTAATTTTCCAGCACAGCTGCTAAGACAGGTTATGGCTAACAGCAATTTCTAAAGGTTAAAAAAAATTAAGAAACCATTGTTAATATTATAAATAATTGATTATCATTTGTTACCAAATAATTACCTTTAAGCAATTATAGTTAACAAGTGATGGCTCTAGGATTATTGCTTAATTACTATTAAACAGCAAAGTACATATGGCTTATGAAATTCATTGTTTATTATTATTTTTACAAGCACAGATGGCTTACTGCAATCAGAAAGACTCATGGAGAGTAGTCTTTTTCTAATGTAATTATCACATGAACGCATCAAATGCTTTTTTCCTGTTGTTTGGCTAACATTGTAATGCTATTTTAATTAAGATGCTAAGGACAGTGATTTCTCCCACCTAACTAGACCAAAAGGAAAAGGAAAAGATATATTCAAGATCTTTCAAAAATTTTATTATACAAAATTTATATTTCATAAATATTAATCACATTGGGACATCTAACCTTGCTTTTATCAGGGCTGGAAAAAATGCATTTAAAAAATCTTGTAACTCAGTGACATTTCAGTATGGCATGAAAGTCTAATGGCCTGTATCAAAATAATAAAATATCTCTGATGGATGTGTGTGCCGGTTTAGAAATAATGATGCTGAGAAGGAAGAGGGTAGAAGTGCTGGTTATCAGCACAGGAGACAAGTTGGATCTCGGCAGGCCTTCCTGAGACCAGCATGGCTAGTCATAAACAGAACACACGAGTCCACGTCACTTGGTAAATCTGTTGCTGATCACATAGAAATACAGTTGTCAACAGGCGGACGACTTTTTACAGGGGTTTCTCTACCACCAGTAGCTCCCTCCCAGACTCTGAAAGTCACCTTGCATTCCCCATAATAAAGCCAAGTATGAGCTTTGCCCAAATCCAGACAAAACCAAATGTGCGCAGAAAATAAGCTGGTCCAGGCGTGGGCGCCCCCGGCCCTTGGGAGGATCGGGGTTTCCCAGGAGAGGGGTTCACAGCGAGTCTCTCCCTGAAGCCTGGGGGATGCAGGGACTGAGCTCAAGTTTCAGGGCAGATCCCTGCTCTTTTGAAGATAAAAGAGAAAGACACAAATGGTCGGCTGATCTCCTGTAGGTTTCTGGAGGATTTGTTTGGTCCAACTGAACAGCTGGCTGGAAGCCCGAATCCCTTCTCCAGTCAGAATCATTGCTTTTGGCCACAGACCGTTGCAAGATGGTGGCAACACGGTGATTTCTGGCTCGAGTGCCAGCGGTGTTGTCTCCGAATGTGTGCTCATGCCTTTCTAGGCGCCCCAGGCAGATCCAGCACAGATGCAGAGAGTTCTCCCTGGGGAGGCTCACAGCGTCCACGCCAGCCACGTGGGGAGGGGCTGCCCCCCGAAGGTGCTCTCCCCTCCCGGGACCCGGCTGCGGGGAGATGCAAGGCCTGATTCCCAGCGCACAGGTGCAACCTTGTTTGGGTTTGTAAAGCTTTTCCCTCCCTGTGCTGGGGCAACGCCCAGGCTCTGAGAACGTGCTCTCTGGAGGGAACTCTGCTTCCTGCTTAGAGACAAAGCACACACGGTACTTCCAGAACCAGGGAGACTCGGGGGTGCAGGGCCCTGGCGGCCTAACCCGTGCGTTGTCACCATCCTCCCATTCACCCCCAGGTCCCTCGGGCTAGTGCCTAACCTCTGTTAACCCAAGTCCCCAGGAGGAAGGAAGCCGGCACTCTCCCAGAGCCTCCTGTCTCACTGAGCTGCGACGGGCAGGGTCCAGCTCCTGGGACAAGCTGGCGCTCACTCCTTTTCCCTTTTATAGCTTTCTTTGCCCAAGGGTCTATTTAAAGTTCCCAGGAATTCAGGGCAGCGACCACAGGTGAGTCACTAGAATCTGCCTGCTTTTGCCCATTCCTCCAGGTTACTGGGGGAATAAACTTCCCAAAGTGGACCTCGCGACTGAGCAGCAGGGTCCTTCAGTGACTCTGTCCTGCTCCGCAGGGTTCTCAGCCCTGGTGCCCGGGGCCTGCGCGCTCTCACAGGCCTCCGGGAGGATGGCTCTCACGCTGCTTAACCCCACGCCCTGCGATTCAGTCCCACTGAAGAAATCAAGCTCTTTTTAGACCTGTAAGTGTCTATCAGAGAAATGATGAAGGACTGGGCAGCATGACCAAGATTCTTCCCCTGATTTGAGATATGGAAAAATGAAAAAAGAAAGAGAAGAAAGGAAGACAGAGAGAAAGCTGCTAGTGACCACTGGCTCGCTTAGGCTGCTCTGCCCAGAGCCCTCCGTCCAATGAAGCAACTTTATTACAGTCTAGGAAAAATTATGAGTTGTTAATTTTAATATGTAAAAAGACCTTCAAGTGGACTCTCTTCGGCCGAGAAGAATGAATGGTTAGTCACACGTACCGGATCTCACCAGGTCTGACCCGCTACATGATGAGTGTGTGTTTCACAGCCAAGTGTGTGTGGTGTGGGACAAGACCCACCCACCTGAGAGACATCTGCTCACTGCAATCCGTTGCCCAGTTACTTCTGCAAGTTCTCAGAGGACTCACTGTCGTGCAGAAGCAGCCGTCCATGGCCTTTCCTCCCCAGACCCTCGCCTCGTGGCCTGTGGCTGCCTCCGTGGCTGAAGTCTCTCTGAGTGTGCTGCACTGCCGTGTGAGGCGGGGCACCAGGTGGTCCCACGGGACCTCAGGAAGTGTCTCCTACTGCTCTCAGTGACAGGTGAGCATCCCTTTATTGCCATTTCGATTGCAAGAATTTGTTCACAACGCAGGCGTTCCCAGCAGAGGCTGGAAGTCTCCACCACTGTTGTCATGGATACCGGCAGTCCTTGAAGACGCTCTCGCTCGCAGGGCTGCCTTCCAAAGTCTGAGCCGGTGCCGACGGCAGCAGTGCTGACCTGGGCTTCGCACTCACCCCCAGTCTGAGCTCTCCAAGTTCACAGCAAATCACTCCATTGCTCTACCCACTCGAGGCTAAGCCGTGTGGCAGAGTCTGCGCAGAAAGAACAGATCTCACAGAGAAGATAAATTCCCATTCTTTTCTGATCCAACCATCTCCCTCATTTCCCACTAAAAATTGTCAACTATCTGGAAGCATTGAGCAAGACCCTGTGACCCCAAACAATTGTAGACTGTTATTACCTTGCATGTTTTCCAGAGTGCAGTCAGCACCGTCCAGCAGAACTTTCTCATAGGAAATGTCTTGTATCTGAACTGCTCAGTATGGGAGCAACCAGCCACAGTGTGGACACCAAGCACTTGAAATGTGGCTCATGTGGCTGAGGAACCATGTTTAGTTTAATTTCATTTTAACTTATTTAAATTTAAATAACCGTAAGAGGCTAGTGGCTACTGTAGTAACAGCTCAGGTCTGGCTTTTCAGTGGTCACCTTTTTAAAGATGAGTCATATGTCCTATAAAATTAGGAGAATTGAATCGACCCCATCACCCAAATGCGTGCTCACACTGTCTTTCTAAACCATGGGTCTGATGATCATCAGACCATCCTCTCAGTTTTCTTGAAGTTCTGCATTGAGCCCTCATTTATGAAATCCAAACTTTTGAGCACAACCATCACAATCTCTCCACAGGCTGGCCCCAACCCCGCCTCACCGACCTGATTTCCTAAGGTTCATCTATGGAGCATGATTGGCTAGTGTGTAACAACATGACCCTAAATCAAGAGATCAATTGAATGGGTTGACCTTGAAATCATAAGAATAATATCTCATCCATCTATTTATTGAGAGGAAGACCACCATATAAATATTTATTGAGCTATTCCTTCGTGCCGGGCACTGTATTAAGTCATTTCATAAATTTCCTCCTGTCATCCTCTTAGCCACTCGACAAGTGATGTGCTCGTGTGACACTCTCACTACCAAGGAAACTGACCCTCAGAGAAATAATTTTTCCCTAGTTTTCAGTATGAATTAATGTGGCCCCTAGAATGTAAGGTCCTTGAGAGTGGAGGGTCCTGCCCGTTTACTCTGTCCTACCTGGCATGGCACCTGGCATGGAGCGGACGTTCCAGTGATGCTCGTTGGATGAATACAGGAATCAGGTTTGAAATGAGGCCTGTCGTCCTCCAATGCACACATGTTCTTGCCTACGATGTAGTGCCCCACAGCCAATTATTTCAGATCAGTTGGAATTTTAGTCTGGCAAAATTTTTCCCTAAAGGGCCAGACAGCAAATATTTCAGTCTTGGTGGCTTATAAGGTGTCTGTCACAACTGCTCAGCTGTGCCCCTGCAGCACAAAACAGGACAGACCACGAAGGAGTGAGCTAAGTGGCATTTCAACAAAATTTATTTGGAAAAACACAGGTGTGGCTCGACCTGACCTGCAAATGGTGGTTCGCTGAGCCCTGCTCACTGTTAGCAATCAGCGAAGTTCCATTGCTGACTTGACATCCGTCTGATCATCACATGCTTGGCAAAGTCACATCCAATGGCAGCTTCAGCCTGGGTCCCTCTCCTCGTTGTCATTAAAATGACAGTGAAGTATTTTGTACTGTTTTTTCCCTCCATTTCCCTTGTAGAATAAGGATCTTTGACTCCCCTGCCCAGTTCCCTGGCAGTCCCGGTGGTGATAAACACCCCAGAGGCTGGGCTGAAAGTCACATCCAGTGATCAGGGTAATCATGTCTAATAGAAGCTCTGACTCATTTCCCAGGTGCGAGCTGGCAAACTGGGTTTCGGCTGACTCCGGATCGCAGACGCAGGCACTCACTAGCGGGGGTGGATTTTGCCAGGGAGAGGAACAAGTGATGTTAGGCTTGGAAACACGGAATCCAAGGATGACTTGAAGGTTAACTGGGAATGACTAAAACCCGGAAGTTCACACGGGGCACAGGAAGAACCCAGGAGCCTGTTCCTCAGTGTGGCTCGGCACTGAGAGCGTGTCAGCCAGGTCTTGTCACAGTACTTGAGGGCAAGCATTTCTTTTTTTTTTTCCTTCAATTTTTTTCCTCCATTATTTTTTTTCCTGTTGCTGAAGTTGACACTGAACTAATGGGAATTCATTACAGGTTTCAAAAACAAATTTGATTGACTAACCTACAACGAGAAAGAATATGAAAAATGCTACATATGGAGGGGAGCATATAGCTCAGTGGTGGAGCATGTGCTTAGCATGCACAAGGTCCTAGGTTCAACCTCCAGTACCTCCATTAAAAAATGAACTAAAATTAAAAAACTTTAAAAATTTAAAAAGAATACATATATATATGTATATATATATATATATATATATATATATATATATATATATATATATATATATATAACTGAATTACTATGCTGCACACCAGAAACTAACACAGCATTGAGAATCAATCATACTTCAATTTTTAAAAATAAGAAAAAAAATGTAAAGAAATTTGGTTGTCACCTTGCTTCTGTTTCAGCTGGATGAACGCGACGAGGATCTGTCTGCATCGGTGAGAACGGATGCAGACCTTGTCTGTGTGTGAGTCGTGAACTCACAGGAGTCCCAGCATCCCGGCTGGAAGGCCCCGGGGGCGGAGGCTGGGCTGCCCCACGTCCACTCTCCCGCCAGCTTGGTCCTCGTCTGAGAAAGCCCTCACTTGTGCCGTCGCGCTCCAGTGCCCCGCATCAGGCGGGTGGCGTGGGTGAGGGTGGACTTGGCCGCTGGTAAGCCCCCAAGGAAGGGCGGCACCGGGCAGCTGCTTCCGCCTCGGGATAGAGAGCCGCCGGGTCCTTGACTTACGGCTTGCTGTCCGACAGAGGCCGCTGGAACCCAGCTTCTGCCAGTCACTGCCTTGAAGGTATGTGGGCTCTGCGGTTTCAGATGGAAATTTTGAGAAATGGCATGAAAATTCCCAATTTTTAAATGTCAGTAACGTCTAGCTGCTCCCTCCGCGAGGAAAGGGCCCGGCCTCCTGGCGGTGCCGGCCGCCGCTGGCGGGAGGCTCTCTGCTGTTGACCTCTGCCGGCTCCGTGAGGGCTGCTCACGTGCTAGGGGTCTCCCTCAGTCACAGAGAAAAGCATCTTGGGGGAGGGCGATAAAGTCACTGTCAACAGCTGTCTCAACGGTACACGCAAAGTAAGAGATTCTAGCAGCAGAAGCTGAGCAAAGGCCGGGGAGAGCCCCCTTTCCGAAGAGCACGGTCCTCGGTCGCTGCAGCTTGACTTTGCCCCGGGGACACGTGTCTGGTCTCTCTCAGCATTGCTCAGTCCTGCACCCAACTGGCACTGGATAAAAAATATTCCATGCCTGCTTCCCTCACAAGGGAAGTTGCTGCTTAACCACGGAATGAACAGCACATGCAAATCTGTGACTCTCAGGATGGAGTGTTAACCAGCTGTCAAAGGCCAGGTATTTAATTAGTATCCTGAATGCCTAGGTGTTCTCAATATTGAGATGAGCCATAAAATATGAACACAGAGACAACCGTTGAGTAGTAATTGGGTTGTTTTTTCTTTCCCAGTATGGCTAACTCCTCTACAGCTACTGCGGGTGCTGACCTGGCTTTCTAGGACCTCCAGACCCGCAAGATGGACAGGGAGGCATAGGAGCAGGTGGCCAGCGTTCCCGGGAAAGGAATCTGACCATGCAGAGGGAGCGGGTCCCGGCCGATGTGTCTTCTCTGTCCTCCGGGGGCCTCTGAAGTGCCCCTGTCCGTCTGAGCCATGCCGTTCACCTCCCAGACGACAGGGGCTCACCCCCAGACCTTTGAGCTGGACACAGTAGCTTCTTGCTTTAGGGAAACAGGGAAAGAGGTATAGAAATGAGTTGCTTTGGGTCTGATGCTTAAGGTGTGATTACCAGCACAAAACATTGGGTCTTGAGTGACTGAGATACCCTTGTGCTTTTAAATAACTTTGTGTTGTGTGTGTGTGTGTGTGTGTGTGTGTGTGTGTAAATGTGGGGTTCAAGGCAGGACTCCACTTGCTTGAATCAAACAGTTGGACTACACCCGGGGGCTGCTCACAGTATTTCCTGGCTTAGCACATTAGTCCTGGGCCCCTGGGAATAGCTCACCCCATTCCTGGGCAAAGAAGTGGTTAAGGAACCAAAACCTACCCTCTGGCCTCTTTCCTTGGCTCCTGGTCTTAATTGTATCCCATACAAATTCTGGGAAATAGAAGACAGATACTTCGCTACACATGTGACCTGATGCGTACAGGGGAGGAGAAAGCTTTTCCCCTTTTCCTCCTTGGTTCAATGGCTGATGAAAAAATTAACTGGAGAGAACAACAGTTTGAGTAAGGACACAGGCAGGGGAGTTTTCAAAAGACATGAGACTCAAGGAGACAGCCAGGGAGATGGAGGCCTAGATACAACTGAGGCCAAATGCAGGGAAGGGGGTTTGAACTGCCAAGAGGGGGAGGCAAGTTATGAGAAGGTGAGGGAGGAGGTGGGTGGGAAGTCAGTCTTGTCATGCAGATAAGAATCTCCTGGGTGATGAGATGGGTCGCTGGCATAGCGCTCCTCCTGGTGGGAAGACACCAATACCAGTGGGACTTCCCTTCACCGGAGGGGATGTGGTTCTCTATTTGCAGGCGGTTAGCAGGCGGTAAAGAGCTTGTCCCGTGTCTGCTGAGCCAAAGAGGCTGGTACCTTTCATGGGCAATGCCAAGGTCGGGTTGCTTTAGGGATGGAATAGTGTCCTTTTTTTGATGTTTTGGGGGTAGAAATTTACGTTTGTTTATTTTTATTTATTTATTTTTCAGCGGAGGTACTGGGGCTTGAACCCAGGACCTCCAGCGTGCTAAGCGCGCGCTCTGCCGCTGAACCCCCCCTCCCCCGGGGCTGGAATGCCGTCCTAACAGGCACCTTCCAATCAGGAAAACTGACCAGTTAAGGTTGACTTTACAACGGAATCCTATCGACGCTTTCGTCCGACACAAAATCGTTTCATCTTTGGCGCATTTCTTTCTTCCGATGACATCCACGGGCAAAATGAAGAAGAATGGGAGGTGGGAGGCAGGGTCTGAGCCCGGGCGCCCGCAGCGGAGGCCGGAAGCCCTCGTGCCCTCCAGCGGGGCAGCTGTCTCCTCAGTCCGCTGCCGTCCAGACGCAGCTGTTGTTTTCGGGGGCAGGGAGGGGGGGACCTGAAGAGCGATTATGACAGCGCCTGAAGGAGCAGAAGGCTGGTAACCAGCTTTCCTGGGAGGGAGAACTTGCGGGCGGGGAGACCGGGAGACATGCACTTTCTGGATTCTGGCGCTTCGTGAGTTCGTTACCTGTCCTGCAGCTGGGCGACCGAGTGACGAAATGAAAGGCTGCATCAAAACACGCGCAGCCAGAAGCCGACTTACTGTCTCGGCAGGAGAAACAGGCGACGTCAGAAACCACGCGCCCCGTCACCACCGGCCTGCGAAGCACTGAGACCCAGGGGACCGGAGAGACTCCCCTCGCACCTTCCCCCGGTAGATGCTCCGCCCCGGCGGCGCCCCCGCGCCCGCGCGCCAGGAGGGGCCCCGCGCCGTGCCCGCCTCCCCGGGGCGGGGCCGCGCGCTCCCGCCCCGCCCCTCACTGCAGTTAGGCACTTCACTACCGGGAGGTTAAGTGCAGTGAAACAGGCGTGTAAACCGCTGCTCCTATGGACAGCGAAGTTGACTTACACGGAAGGATTTGATATGAGCAAGATTCCCGTTTTTTTTCAAGATTTTCTCCCATTGGATACAGATCGGGCCGTTAGAAATGCTAAGGAGGAAATTTCTGAGCTAAGTTATCTGAATTAAATTGCCTCATTGGGGTTAATAAGTTCTTGATCTGACCTCAGGAAATAGAAACAGGAATTAATAGACAATCATTATTTGTTATCTATGTGAGTTAATGCCAGAAATACCATGGCAAGTCCAATTAGTGGAACCATTAGCAAAATCATCAATGTGAGTGAATGTGTATTTACATGTTCTAAGACATTCAGATAAAGTCTTTAAAGTATGGATGATTTATTTGTATAATTCCCTATATTAATCTTTTTTTTTTTCAATTAACCAGCCACCAGGCACAGTCACAGAAGACAGTAGGATTTTCGCTGTAAAGGCTCACCCTTGCACAGTGAGCACACATTGAGGAAGAGAAGGCTTGCCCAGCAACCTCAGGTGTGGAAGGGTGTCCGTTTCCAGGTGGGAAATCACATTCTTTTCACAGATGAGTGGTGGGGGCAGCTCCACACATCAACTTCTGTCTCCGCTCTTCTGTAACCATTACTCCATTCTCTTTCTCTTTAAAAGACACATTTTTTCCCTCACATAATTTAATCCCTTCAGTCAAGTTAAGGGAGCCCTTCCATTTTCTTGAAGTAACTTTGTGTTCATTGTGCTTTGAACCATCAAATCGGTTTATGATTTTACTCTCGAAGGGAATTCTTCATCTGATTTATATGTTGCGTTGCTGGAGGTGATGCCTCAGTGTAACCTTCCATGTGTCCTGCAGACATCAGTGCATCAGTGACATGCAAATTTCATGCCAAGATGTTTTTCACATTGGTTTCCCATACATTTGACTTCCCTTTTTCCTAGTCCACTTTTGGATATCACAATTATCTCAATATTAGAAATCACCAGTAACTAATTTTTTTATCCCTTACCAGAGATCTTGCAAGATTTATAAATCTCAAATGATGCCAGGATCTAACGGCAAAGGCAGAACAAAAAAGGAGAAAAACAGAACTACAGCAGCAAAATGATCGTCTTCTTGTCACCAGGACAGGATGTTCTGTGTTACCAAGACGCCTCGGGTCAAAATCTTTACACATTGTGGTGGGTGAAGCTCGGACAAGGCCAGAACCCAGGTGCAAAGTCCTCGCTTCCACTTGTGTGGACGAATTAGAAAATAAAATGTGTGTGAAAACTGGTGTTTGGTCGGTAAGTTTCTCAGCCCCACCATGGCTGAGAGGCAGGGCTTTGACCAGCCAAAGCTGCCTTTGAGGAACAGCAATACCCTCAGTCTGATTTCCCATTTTGACACATTTGTGAGCCCAGCAGGGTGTGGTGTGAGCACACGCCCCTCCCCTCTAACAACACACTAATCGCAGCATCCTCCAACAACTGTGCCGTGGCACCATCTCTTCCGGGCCACAGAACCAGCCCTTCAGATGGCCCCAGGGTTGACTGGCCTGCAGTATGTCCATCAGGAAAGCAGGAGGGCTGCCTGCTGAATGCAAGGAACCTCTTGCCCTGGTGTGATGACAACCCCTTGTCTCCACCTTAGAAATGTCCCTGGAGCTTAGAAGACTACGTGACAAAATTAGCTATCAGAATGGATTTGAAAGCTTCCTTTTTATAAAACCAATTCATTTAAAGAACTTATTTATGAGCATGTTGATGTTAGCATTCTTTTTTTTTTTTTACTATAATGTCATTTTTAACCTATTGTTAATCCAATCAGCACTAAAGGACATGCCCCGTTCAGCAGGCATTTATGGGTCACTTTGCTCTGTGCCTGGCATTGCAGGAGGCCTTTGAGCAGCAAGCAGGCTGGTGTGAGGGGTGAAGGAAGTGTAATTCAGCTAGTGTGCACATCCTCCTATCCCCTCTCCCTCCCTCCCTCCCTCCTTCTTTCCCTGCCTCCTCTCGTTAACTATCTGCTTAGCAAACACTGCATCTACACCGGTGAGTCTATGAGACGTGCTCTATTTCCTCGAGCTGACAATCTGGCGGAGGAGACAAGTTACAAATAAGTCAACAACATGTTAAAGTGCCCTTTGAGGCTGCCGCACACAAGGAGAATATTGAGCACCAGCAGAATGGCACTGTGTTCCGCAGGGCAGATGCCGATGGCGCAGGAGCTGGGAGTCATCTTGTGTCCCCTTCACCTTTGTTAGGCGGCCTCAGATCCCTGGGATGCGGGGGCAGCGGCCCAGCACAATGGCTTCTTGGTGTGGCTGAGCTGGCACTTTCTCTCATACATTCTGTTGCTTCAAACAGAAACGCTACTATCTTCCTCGCCCCTTTCAGAAGGAAGGTTTTTTTTTTTTTTTAATCTGACCCTCCAAAGCATTCTATTCTGCGCAGATGTTGGTGGCAGGATATTAGAAAGTTCCCTGGCAAGAGAACAAGTCTGTCTTTCTAACAAAAATAAACAAACAGCCAAATGTGCTGGAGAGGCGGGGCTGAAAATAGCTTGAGACAGAGGCTAGCTCACTTTCATTAGAGACCTGGCCGTCTCCTCAGGGTGGGGTCAGCACTGCTGCGTGTTGGAATTTAGCTAGAAAGTGGATTCTTCTCTTGAGCTGTCATGGCTCTGAGGGCAGAACAGCTTTTCTCTGGGACACAAGTGTCCTCAGGGGCCCTCAGTGGCCTATCAGCCGTGTGGGACAGAAATGGGCAGGGTTTGAGGGAAAATCCTATATATGAGACGCTGCAAGGTTTTTTTTATTTGGATTGTTTGTCTCCGAACGATGACCTCAGAAACCACACAAACACAGACACCCATCCAGGAGAGATTGTGCAAAAATTATGAAAACGTCTACTAGAAATCAATCAGGCCCTTGCACTTAAATAAGAAAAGAGTAACACACAGAGTTGTGCCTTATTACAAAGCAATGATGAATGTGATTATGTTGTACTGGGCGTGACCCTGGTCTTGACGTAGATTGAGGGAAAGAACAGCCACTGGTGTTTGTCAACCACAGAATTCTCCTCAGTGTTTTCATGTGGATTCTTTCATAACAGGCTTTGATGTGAATTTACACATGTGCTATTGGTGACATAGATCAACAGTTTAAATTCAAATAATTAGAAAGACAGACTGGGCTGAACCTTGTCTTTCTCTCCTTTCCCTTCCCTTAGGACAAGTCAGCACGGAAGAGCAGGATGACCAGGGTCGGGGAGGTGGATACTGGGGCACCACTGTCTTGGAACCTAAGGTTTAACATGATCCCTTCAGCCCACACAAAACTGGGATGATAACTTAAAAATAGGGAAGGCATGGTGAGGCTGGCGCCTAAGTCTTCCAAGATTAAAAGAGTTCATTTTATTATATAAGTAACTTATTATATAAGTTTATTATATAACATGACCACTGTAAAAAAAGAAAAATCACACACACACAATACTATAAATTATAAAGAAGGAGAAAAAATCACTAGCAATCTCTCAAGGAAAACCGCTGCTGGCTGATATCACTGCTTGACCTTTGCTTCCAGAATTTTCTTTATGTTTGTGTGTTTGGGTTGTGTAATTTTTAAAAGGTTATAATATAACCTTTTAAAAATCTGCCTTATAATTTTTGCCATGCCAATAAATGCAGATCCGTTTCATCACTCTTAGCAAACAGATATTGCACATGTCTATAATATTTTATTTAATTATGCCTCTGTTGACGGTCAGCTCGCTTTCTGATGTCTCTCAGTTACAAGCAACGTTGTGAACGTTCTCACCCGTGTGTTTGTGTATTTGTCCTCTTACTTGTTTGGGTCAATTTCTGCCAGTGGAGTCACTGGGTCAAAAGTTCCTGACATTTGAAATTTGATTCTTGTGACCAGAGGGACTTCAGAGAGACTGACAACCGTTTGGCCCCAGAAGAAGAGCGCCCCTTGCTGGTTCCAGGCAGAGGGGAGAGGGGGCATTTGAAGTGAAAGGTGGCAGGACCATGGAGAGCTCTTCTGACTCACTGGCCCTTGCGTGCTCAAAAACACCTAAAATTGCTCTGTCTTCAAGACCAGCTTGTCCTAGAGTTGTCGTCGTGGGAAGAAGTCCACTCTATCCCCCCCCCCAGTTTTCCACTGATTTCATAATTATTGAGAAAAGACTAAGAAATAAGGAGAAGGTGGAGAAGGGTGGTGTGTGTATGAGCAGGGGGAGGGTCACAGGAATGACTGAGTTGAAACCAGACACCACAAAGGGAGAAGTCCAGGTGGGGACTGAGGGGGTGGTAACTGGGCAGTGTCGTCTCTGGCAGGTGAAATTTAGCCCGATTTTTGTGGAGTGGAATAATTGCTTATTTCATCTCAAGCAACTTCTCAAAGCATCACTACTCAAAGAATTTGCACTGGAAAAGAGTCTGGAAAGGCTCATATTAGACTTGGCAATTTTATTCTGGAGGGTGGAGTTGGGCAAGGATGAAATACTTCACATTTTGTATTTTTAAAAAGCGTTCTTAGAACTATTTTAGAAATTGTCATGAATTCCATGATTTTTTTTAATATGTTAAACTAAATATTTGTTGATCAAGTAGATGGAATTTTAAATGGTGAAATTATTCTAGGTCTACTAATAAATCACAAAGGTAAGGCTGAGCAGGCTGTGTCTGTTTTTCTGTCCTTCAAAGCCATAATAAACCCCAGGATAGAGCAGATATTACATGGAGGCCTCGGGACACAGGGGAGCAAGCAGATGTAGTTCTTAGTCTGTTGAGGAAGGTCAGATGCTGTTCAGCTCACTGCATGTCTCTGAGATTTAGCAAAGGCATGGTGGTTACCGCTAATGTTTCCCGAGCAATGACCACGTGCTGGGCAAGGCTGCTTAAGGCTTTTACGTGTTTCCCCCTTCTTCACTTGTTACAAACTCCCTGAGATCTGAGTATTACCACACCGTTCAGGTGAAAAAACTCAGGCAGTGAAAGGTCAAGTAATTTGCTGCAGAAGGTCACATGATACAGTTAATCAAATGTGCAATATTTTGAATTGTAAGACATACCATGATTTTCTGCACTATCAAAAAGCGATGCCTATTAAAAATATAAAATGCCGCAGTTTGAAAGACGGATTTCAGAGATATTAGCGTGTGAAAAAATGTGTATCTGTGCTTGATGACATATTAGAGCTCGCAAATGTTCAGAGCTGTAATGTGAACGCCAGGCTTCCCCTTCCCCAACACAAACCCCTCTGAAGTGACACGACAGACTCTTGACGACTGCTCTACATCGGGGGCACGGTGCTCGTTACACAGGAGAGCGGAGTAACGTTATTGTGAAGGAAGATACGCTGAGGGGTGGGGCTGGGGGAGCTGGGGATGTGCTCCCACAGGGGCTCATCACCAGCCTAAAAGCTGACTGAAGGGAAGTAAGCCAAGCGGGGAACGTAGCTACCTCTTCTCTGTGAACAGAAGCACTGAGCTCTGGAAGGGAGGGAAGTAGTCCGGGGAGGTGAACCCCCGGAAGTGGCGTGGGGGACGGGAGAGGCTGAGGACAGGGGGTGCCCCTGGGGTCCCCGGGGAGGACATCGGGGACAGAGCTCAGTGGAACACAGTCAGGATGGGGGTCCCATCCTGAGACAATGGAGGTGTTTAAGACCTTGGGGATGGTGCGATCAGACCTGTGCTTGAGGAGAACGGTCACTGTCAGGAAGTGGAGGAGAAGGAGCCCGAGGTGGGGAGGCTGGGATGGGTCTGAGCAGAGGGATGGGGTCCCACAGTGCATTCAGGATACACGGCGCACAGTTCCACGGTCAGCCCAGGGGAGCAGGCGCTGCCTAGTGGGGCGGGTGAGGCTGACTCCAGAGAAGGTCATGGAGCCACCAAAAGAGCCTGAATCAAGGAGCGAGAAGGTCACCTGTTTCCTGGGCTTCTAAGAAGTCAAGTTCATTTGTTTTGGGAGCACAGAGGTTCTTGGTGACTGTGGACCACATGCCCATCCACTAGGCATCCTCTCCCCCTTTTCCAGCAGAACCCACTCCCGTCTCTGTGAACAGTGTCCCCTTCCCCCGGGGAGGCCCTGTGATGAGGTCTGGCCACTGAGTCTCCCTGTGAACAGCTTTGCAGGGACTTTCTTGAGGCCCTATTCGGCTTCTGCCCTTGTCCCACCCCCTTGTTCCTGCCTGGAAGCCAGGTGCACGGCTGACCGTGGAACAAGAACCCTGCAACCGTTCAATGACCCCAGAGGTGAAGGCAACATGCTGAGAAAGGCTAGGCCACCAGACAGAGTCACCCAGGTCCCTGAGGACAGCACACAGCCCCCGTGTCAGCCCTGGACTTTGTTACACAGAAATAATTCCATAAGCAGCCAGCCGTTCGTTCAAGCCAGTGTTTACTCTGGTTTTCTGCTGTTCTCAGCCCTGCAGCATCCTGAGTGATGCAGTCACCTTAGTGAGACTGGCTCTGCTGTGATGGGGTGAAGCCCCCTGGTAGGCTGAGGGTGAGTGTGGACAGATACGTGCTCGCCAGAAAGAGGGTCGAAGAGAAGTGGCTGTGAGACCTGCGGGGGCCGCGGGAGTGGTGGGAGGTTTTTTTTTTAATGAAAGAGACTTGGGAAAATTGAAATGAAGATACAAGGGGTCCAGGAGCGCAGAGGAAGACTTTGGATACACAAGAGAAAACTGTTGATCAGTAATCACGCTCCTTGGTGACTAAGTAGGTGAATGAGTGGGATCCAAAGCACAGGGGAAAGACGAGGCTTTCGGTTCAGCAGGACAGTCCTGTGCAGCAGGAAGGAAGGAGCGTGCGGGCCGTGCTCCCCACAGTCTTTAGTAGCAAATGATAAACTATGAATGTCCGTGATGGAAAGGGTGGTGTGAGCATGGCCCCCAGCATCCCGGGTCGGGGGAGAGCCCGGAGTTCCGGCGATTGTCTGGAGGCCATGGAATTACTGCCGTCAGCATGTGAGACAAGCCTGAGCCAACAGGTCATAGCGCAACCAGAGAAAGGAGAAGGGAATTTCAAAGAAATGTTCATTTCATGATCTAGTTTCTTCAGATCTTCTTCAGATGCCCCATCCCCTAAAACTCAGCCGAAAGACAGTGTTCTTTGCTCCCTGCTTTGCCTCTGACTTCTGAGCACCAACCCTGCCCCGGTGTTTTAGGCTCTGATTCACTGAGGTCTCGGCTCAGCGCTTCCTCGCTTCGCTGACTTGGCCCCTTGGAGGTGAGCGCGCCCCCCTCATCTGGTGCGTGAGGATCAGAATCATCTGGCCGCTCTTGTGTCCCCATCTTTTCCGCCCTTGAATGATCATGACCCGTGCTCTTGTTTCGCCTCTCCCATGTGGCCATCCTTTCCCCGCGTCGCTGGGCCCCTGCTCAGAGCGCAATGTGGCGCCAGGTTAGTGCTTCGTTCCCCAGCTGGAGGTACGTGTTTCAGGGGCCGCGCTGGTGGCTGGTGGATGGGAGAGGGAGGAGGGGAGGGCTCGCCAAAGATGACGCTTAGGCCTTGAAACAGGGAGACCAGAAGACAGATGGTCACCAGGACAAGGCGGGGAGAACTGGGGCCGACGGTCTGCGGAGGCAAGGCTTCTTTCCAGCGTGGCTGGGCCTGGGAGGACTCTGACCCTAGGCAGCGAGCTGGGTTCTGGCACCACGCTGGACGGCCACAAGCAGGGGCCCGGGACCCCGGCGGACAGAGCGCCTGGCCCCCAGCCGGGCAGCTCGCCCGCAAGTCCAGGTGAGGCCATGCCGACCCTCAGCCTCTCCCGGTCTGATGGCCTCACTCCTCCAGCCGAGATGACGGGGCTGGTTGCACAAGCAAGGCTTGGTCCCACACACCGCAGAGAAGGGGAAGGAGAGTGGGTTCTGTGAAAACACTTGTTAAAGCTTAAAACGTGTGGTATGTCAGCTGTCATTATAATGAAAATACCAAAACGCGGTTTCCCGTGAGAAGTACCGTGAGCTCTGAAGCCAGGTGTCAGCTGTCGCGCCTGCCTCACAGGGGCGTTTCCAGGATTGAATAAGTTAATACGTGAGAACGCCGTAAGATGGTGCCTGGCACATGATGGTTGCTTAATCAGTGAGAAAGTGTCTCTTTCTTACTCTTCTGTGAGTCTGTGAATAGGGTGAGAAGGAAGTGTGGAGAGTCATAAAACAAAGCCTTTCTGATCAAACAGGACCCGACCGGGGGCACTTTCCCAAGCGGGGTGTCTGGGGGGCTCTCTGCTGCCTGGCGCGTCCTGGAGCCAGCTTTCCTCGGCGCTCGGGGTCACCCGCTCCCCCCGTGCGGCTCAGGGGACTGCAGCCCCGTGTCTCCCCCCAGAGTCTGAGTAGAGCGTTTTTGTCAGTCCACAAAGAAGGCAGATGGAAGGAGACCTGGGCGTGGCAGGCCATCTCGGTGCTAACTGCTCACATTCCTGGGTCCCTCGGGGAGGAGACAGTTCAGAAGAAGCGCCTTCCTTCTTGGGTTCCGATTCTGTTCTCCAGAATCGATGCATCTGATGACGGGTGGATTCCTAGGAAGCCTGGAGGGGCTGCGAGCCACGTGGGTGCAGGTGGAGCGGAGGCTGTTGGAGCCTGGGTGCCAGGGATCCAGGGCCAGCCCGCCTGTCTCCAGAGGACGCGCCTTCGGCAGAGCTCTTCACTTTTTTCTTCACTGAGAGGCTCCTCAGATGTCTTCAAAACCATCATAATTTAGATGCCAGACTGAAATCTCTGGTGGTGAAACAGTCTCTGTAGGTCAGCTCGGAGTTCGGCTGCCCTCGTGAGCCCTCACCTTCATCAGGAGACTTGGCCAAGGATTGTCCCGCTAAATTTAGCCTTTGAACGAGAGGCCAAGCAAGGTCCTCTGGGGCCAAGTGAGTAAGAGCTGGCAGTGAGCACTTGTTTTGTCCGCTGTGATCTGGAGACGCTTCGGATCCGAAGGGCTTCAGAAAGCTCTGCCCTTTCAAATGCCCCGTTCAGCTCCCAGCTGTTCTGCTGCGAGCAGGAGATAAAACAAAAGTAACCTTCACTTTCTGCATCAGAGGATCAATGTTGTTAAAAGAAAAAAAAAAAAAGAGAGAGAGAGAGAGAGCGAGAGAGAAGGAGAAAGCAAAGCAAAACAAAACATCTCCAGGCAACGGGTTCTTAAAAAAGAAAACGTCGGCCCTGTTTGCGAGCCCCGTGCCCAGAGCTCCCTGACGGTGGCGATGTCTATGCTCAAGGCTTTGCCGTGTGAAGCGACACACACTGCTGGGATGAACGTCCCATGAATGTGTAGTTAATCGCCCCAGAGTCACCACATTTGCAAATCCAAAGCCTGAGCCAGCTGCCTTCCCCAACCTGAGAGTTAATTTTATGTGTCAACACAGGTGGGCCAGAGTGCCCAGATCTTTGGTTAAATAGTATTCTTGATGTTTCCATGAAGGTCTTTTTAAGGTGAGATGACTGCTTGTGTCAAAGTAGACTTGGAGAAAAAAAGAAGTTTCCCCTCTGCAATGTCGGTGGGCCTCGTCTAATCAGTTGAAGGCTTGGATAGGCATAAAGACTCATTTCTCCAGAGAAGGAAGGCTTTTGTCAGCAGTTGGCTCTGGGTTGGAACTGCAACTTGACAGTCCCCTGGGCCTCCAGCCTGCTGGCCCGCCCTGCAGGCTTTGACTGTGCCAGTCTCTACAAATTCTCTCTCTGTCTCCATCTCCTTGGGTTTAAGACTGAGTCAGGGTTCTCCAGAACCGTATTCCTGGCGCTGTCCCCCTGGAGGACGCTACCTAATGTACCAGCTGCCCTGAGCTCTGCCTTTCTTTGTTTTAAAGACTCCAGGTAGTATCCTAGGAAGAGTGGCCAAGGTAGATTTAGCAAATCCAAATACAGGATGCCCACTCAAATTCGAATCTCAGATGGACAAGGAATGCATTCTTAGTCCAGGTGTGCCACTTCCAATACCTGGGGCATACTTAGACTGCAATGCATTTGCCCTGCATCTGACTTCCAAATGGAACCGGCTGTCCCGCGCTGCACCTGGCAAGCTTCCCGGGGAGAGAGGTGGGGAGTGCTCTGCTCCTCCAGGCTCTTTCCTCCAAACTTTGGGCTTCCTCAAGGCTGGGAGGAGACCACCACCGTTCTCCGCATCTCCTCAAAGTCCCACTCACTGTCTTCACCCCAGATACATGAAGCCCTGAGAGGTTTCTAGCACAGATTCTACAAATTACATCCTTTGCAAGACCAGGATCGCTTTCCGTCGCTCACGCCTGTGGACTAGCTGCCACTGCAGCACTGAGTTTGCCGATGCCTTTCCTCTCTGAATAGCCCTTCCCTCTATCACTTTGCCTTCTGTTTCTAGATGTCTGTCTGCCTCAGTTCTGCCCCCACACGGCGGACAGCTCCTTCCTGGGGATGTCAGTGGTGTTCTCTCGGTGTCAAAACAACAATAAAAGAGGAATTAGGACTAAGTTCCATTCCCAGGGGCTATCCCTGCTCATCCTAGGCACTCAGCAAATGTTTGTGGAGGGAAGAGATGAACTGCAGTTTAGTACTGTAGGTAAAATAACCCTAAAATCTCCGGGTGAACGCACCCTGCTTGTGACGACTTGCCTGACGCTCAGCCCGCTCACTGTCGGTCCTCCGAGGAGCACTGCGCCACTCGTGGTGACTGATGGCAGGGACGATTCACATCTGTTAGTCTTTCCGTCTTCGAGGCACAGCACGGTTAGAAGGAGGTACGCACGCAATCTCAAGTTCACAGGAAAAGACCCTGAACGTGACTCAGGGCCACGTAACAAGTCCCCGGCACTGGAACCCAGGCCACCTTGCCTCCAAGACCTGTCGTTGCCATGGTGTTTCTCCACGTCATGTGCCCTAGCGCCTCCTTGAGATGAGAAATACTTATTTAATGTAAACTGTGGACTTTGGTAATAACGTGCCCACGCTGGTTCATCGGCTGCACCACATATGCCACACGGATGAGGGGCGTTGAGGGTAGGGGAGTATGTGTGTGTGGGTGGGGAGGGCTATGCAGGAGCTCTGTATTTTCTGCTCAATTCTGTTATGAATCTGAAACTGCTCTAAAAGAATAAAATCTATTTTAAAAAAGTAAAGTGAAAAAAAAAGAGAAGTATTTATTAACAGGCAAC
The DNA here is from genome assembly GCF_048564905.1 of Vicugna pacos. Taxonomy (NCBI): domain Eukaryota; kingdom Metazoa; phylum Chordata; class Mammalia; order Artiodactyla; family Camelidae; genus Vicugna; species Vicugna pacos. Next base: position 8,912,002 of record NW_027328742.1, read on the forward strand.
ATTTTTGCTCTTCAAGTTCTTCCTGAAAAGCGGTTCTCAGATTTTCCTTGGGTTGCAGAATGGAGAGTGAGATGTCAGTGAAAGGTCTTCTCAGGTGTGCCCTGGGGCAGCGAGAGCACCCCCGCGGCACAGGCTCTGTGGAGTCACTCAGCCAAGGGCACGACACGGACGTGAGGGTCCTGTTATGTGCCTGCTGGGGTCTGAGGGGCACATGGGGCAAGAGAAGCAGGCTGCTTCTCGACCAGGAGTCTACAGGCCACGGAAACAACCTTCATTCCCTGAATCATCCACTCACAAGTCATGGTTAGGCACCTGTACGGCAGCGTCTGTCAGCTAAACATACGAAGCCTGGACCCAGATCTCTGCGTTTGCATCTTGGCTTCTACACACGAGCAGCGGATCACAGGCACGTGTGACCTGCGCACACTCAGACCCCGCCTGCAGAGGGGGTGACATCGCTGCCCTCGGCAGCCGGCTGCGAGGGCTCAGTGAGCTGACAGGTGAAGTTCTCGGACTGGCGGGGCCACGTGAGGCCTGGGAGTGGTCATGGCTGTGGCCGTGGCCACGTGGCTGCATTTCATGCCCCACCCTTGATGATGGGGCACGTCTTGTCTGCAAGATCGGCCAGGTCCAGGCCATCGTGGGATTTATCTAGGGCCTGGCAGATTGGCAAGCTGTTCAATCAGTGACTGTGCCATCAGTCTGCACAGTGAGAATGCCATGATGGCCATAAAGCCAGGTGACAGTAAGAAGGGTGACGGGCACTGTCTTCTTTAGAAGCGGGTCAGGGAAGACAGCAGTAGGACATACAAAAGGCCCAGGGGTCCAGGCCAAGGAACTTCCACAAGCCTCGGGACAGTCAGCAAAGGCCTTCCGGGAGGGTCTAGGTCTGGCCCACTCGGGACAGGCCGGCCACAGCTGAGGGACATGTGGGCAGAGAGTCACCGGGGGCCGTCACTAGAGACCAACAAAAGGCCCCCGGGCACTTTGGGAAATGACGGCCAACGCCTCCCGGCGGCCGCGCGGCGCTGGGCCGGGAGCAGCGGCGGGAGCCAGGCGCGCGGCCCAGGCAGGCTGCCGGGCTTCACGGGGCTTGCTGCTGCTGCCCTTGCTCCTGAAGGAGCCGGACGGGGGCCTGGCGGCCACTTCTGTGAGACCAGAGGACCCAGCGAGTCACGTTTCTTGGGAAGAGTCGGGGTGCGGGGGAGGAAGTTTTCCTCAGCTCTCTGAGGTCCCCGGCTGGGTCTGAAAATTAAACCGACAGAGGCAGATGAACAGGGGAAAAGCACGCACATTCACTTCATGTGAGTTTGGCGTGACCTGGCGCTTTCATCAGGCAGCGAGGACGTGGAGGGGCTGAGCCGAGTGTCTACACTGGGCTCCCTGAAGAGCCGAGGGTCACAGGAGGAGGAGGAGGAGGTGCGGCTGCCCAGGGGGTTCTCCTTAGAACCCCTTCATCTTCCGCGCTAAGGATGCTCCTGTCCTGGGCGCGCGGGGAGGGCGCCCCACATGACCTGTTTCAGGGAGGGAAGGGTCAGAGCCACGTCCTGCTTCTGCCAGGTGCTCAGATATTCAGACCTTCCCCACGTCACCATGAGGCTGTATTTGGGGGAGGCGTGTCCTGGACCCATCACAGCTCTGGTGCTCACTCGGCTGTGGGAGAATTTCTGTTTCCCTTTTTCCATCATTCTTGATTGGCAGCAGGTCAGTGATGGAGGCGAACAGATGGGAGCCATGGACTGTGGGTCAGCAGAGAAAAGAGGAGGAGAGAAGTGGAGACAGAGGCTGGGGGACAAGGAGGGAACAGAGGACGTGGGTCCCGGAGGCACTGGGGGGCCCACGCTTTCCAAAGGGTGGATGACTGCTGGGTCCACACTGTACCACCCATCCTGTGCCCCTTCCACCCCTTCCTTCTACAGACATTTACTTTTTAAGTATTTAATTTTTAATTTTTTTTAATTGAAGTACAGTTGATGTACAACGTTGCGTTAGTTTCTGGTACACAGCAAAGTGATTCGGCTACACATGTGTATGCACACACGTTGTTCTCCACTGCAGACTATTACAAGGTGTTGAGCACAGTTCCCTGTGCTGTGCCGTGAGGCCTTATCACTTACCCGTTTTGCATGGCATAGCTTGTGCCTGCTAATCCCAAACTCCTGATTTACCCCTCGCTCCCCTTCCCCTTTGGTAACCATCAGTTTGTTCTCTATGTCTATGAGTCTCTTTCCGTTTCATAAATAAGTTCATTTGTGTCACATTTTAGGTTCCACATGTAAGTGACGTCACACGTGACTGTCTTTCTCTCTGCCTGACTGACTTCACTTAGGACATCCCAGGTCCACCCGTGTTGCTGCAAGCGGCACCATCTCGTTCGTCTTTATGGCTGAATAGTGTTCCATTGCGTGTACACACACACACCTTGTCTTCTTTACCCAGACGTCTGTCAACAGACATTCAGGCTGCTCAAGCAATCTAAATATTTAAATGTTTACTCTTCGGCCTCGCTGAGCTGGGGGGGAGGGAAGGCCCTTCAAATGTGCCCGCAGCTCCTCCCCGGGAGGGCCGGACTTCTCTCCGACGTCTCTCCCAGAGGTTCAACGTCCAGAGACTCCAGAGGCCCCTTCAAGGCGGTGGACCCCCTCCCCACCCAGACAGAAATTCCAAGACCAGAGAGAAAACAAAATGAGTGCCACTGCACTCTCCCTGCCGGTGGTAGGAATCCTGAGACGGAGTCTGTTCAGGGCAGAGAGCCCGCAGGTGTAGGCGGTCCCCGTGGTGAGGGTGGTGCCGGCCCGGGTCCGCCTCGCCAGGGGTCTCCCCGCAGGAGGTGGTGCGTGTGTGCATCTGTGCAGATCGCACGTCTCAGCGGGCGCTCTGGAAGGATGCCGCGCTCTGCGGCCAGAGCCCGACCCTGGCAAGCCGTCAAACGCTTTGCAGAGAGCCATGAGCCCCTCACGGGGGCCAGCGGGCAGCTCAGAGGCGGCCCCTCGGCCCGCGGGAAGGCGCTCCTCCTGCGTCGCGCCCAGCTTCTCCTGGCCTCGTCCCTCTTCTCCTCCTGCTTCCGACCAGGGGGCTGTCGAGGGGCGGGGCGGCAGGGCAGCGCCCACGGGCGTGCACCGTCCCTGCAGTACCGCTTCTCTTGCTGACGGCGCGGTTTCTGCTGAGCAAATTCAAGCAGGCCGGTTGGAGCTGCTTAGAGTGGCTGCAATTTCAGGGAATCCGATCAGGCTCACACTCTGGGCTCCCCCGGGGCGGGGGCGGGAGCCAGCCCAAGGGCGCTGGGGTTTGGGTCTGTCTACACCCCTCCTGCCCTCCAATAACGCTCCCAGCGTTCACCCTCAAAAGACACTTTTCTGACAGAAAGACACGCACCTCGAGTCCTGCCGTCACGTTCTGGCTGCTCCGCATTCATCAGGCGTCGCGCTGGGGCTGAGCTGTGCTTTGCAAACGCTGGAAGCTCTCTCTCATTCTGCACTGTGTGCTTCACGTTTGTTCCTTCCCCGGGGGGGCTGAGGACCCCCGGGACCCTCCCGGAATGCTGTTCTGGTCCCTGTTAGACTTCCTGTTTGCCACTGTGTGTGTGTGTGTGTGTGAGGTTCACCCAGCACCCCCCGTCTGAACACTGGATGGAACTCTTCCACAAAAGCATTAAGCCTTACTAAAGGCTTACTAATCATTCTCTTCCTTTAAATTTTTTTAAGGATTTTTGTTTCAGACATAGTAAGAATTAGGTTTCATTTTTCACTGAAAAAAAAAAACTGTTCATGCTGCAGGCTACCTGCAGTTTCTAAAAGATTTCGGGAAGGGCAGAAAACACCTAACTCAAGTTAGGTGTGATGCCAAGGGCCCAGTCCTCCTTCAGAACAAAGGCACCCTCGATTTACACTGCTACAGTCCAATTTTAGCAAGTTCAGCCTTTCCACTAACCCCCAGTAACCGTGATGACTTCCTAGCACCGGTTAATTAACAAACGCTGGCGTGCCACTGCACGGGTTCCCGGGACTGTCCTGTGTGGTCCCGGGTCGGCGAGAACGAAGAGCCGCCCACCTTCGTCCTCCCCATCGCTTCTCCTGTGGGCTCGCATCACTCTGCATCTCAAATGAGCTGCCTGATTAATCTCCAGACTCTCCTGTGGGACGGCAGGGCCGGCCCATTATCTTCACTTTGCAGATAGTAACAATTTCCGGGGCTTGGCTGAGGTCACAGGAGAATTAGCATCCAGGCCAGAATAAAATTCCCGGTTCCTGCACCCCTCTCCCTCTTCTCCACTCCCTAGATGACACGGTTCCACCCTTTCTGGGTAGAGGGCGCGGAAGCGCAGCGGGGCCTTAACACGTGGTAACCCACTAGCATTTGCGCAGTTGTGACTTGGCAGCTCTGGGGGGCGTTAAAAATACAGTCGGAAAAGGCCCTAAACGATGTTTATGTTTGGAGTGTATCTTACAGAATGGTTCTCGGACCCCATGCAGGAACCTGTCTCCATGAAAGCAGACTTACTTACAGGAACCACAGAACATCTCCTGCCCTCGGGTCTTCCTGTACCAAGTCCAAGAGGATGTCATGTCTCAGGTGTTTTCTTGCTAATAAAGTGGGTGAAATGTTTTGAACTCCCTGTGGGCTGTGATGACTGCAAACGAGATTGCCTGCATGTGTGTGTGTGTGTGTGTGTGTGTGTCCGTGTTCTTCGGCAGTCTGGCTTGACCTCCGAGAGCGGTTAATGGCTGTATTACGGCAGGAGACATCTTCTCCCACATCTCAGCAGGAAACATCTTAATAGCTTTGCGTGGCACCGGTCTCTCTCTCTCTCTCTCTCTCTTTTTATTTTAGAACTAGGTATCTGACAGGAAAGGAGAGAAACTCAGCCCTTTTCATTCAATTCAGCAAACACTGGGGAAGCACCATCTAATGGCCAGTCAGGGGCTGCAAATGGGATCCCAGGTGGGCAAATTTCCCAGCCGGACTTTGGGGTGACCTCCCTGTCTGTTCATTTGGAGAATCAGAGGGCGATGGTGGCCCCTCCAGCTCGGCTGCTCCGGAGCACCGTGATCACCGCAGACAAGTCTATCTTAGCTTTGATGTTGGCAGATGGAGCCTCCTAAGGCTAGAACACCCCGCCCTCTCTGTTAACAAGTAAACAAGACCTTAAGCAGATCCTGGGAACTAACTAATGAGGAATTAGGTGCATTCTGTAAAGTCACCAGAATGGAATCCCAGGGTGGACCCCCAGGTAAAGGGGTAAAGGACGAGTTCTTTGATAATGCAAACATATTCTTTGGATTCCAGGTCCCGGCTGGGTTTCTGAGCTGTGGAGAGTAGGGGGTTGGGGGGGCTGTTTCTCTGGAGATGGGGAGCTGAGGGTAGGGGGGCATGTTTCACCCTGTCAGCTGTTATCAGTCAGGACTATCTGGGTGGGGTCCCAGGAAACCCTAAGATAATTCTGATTTTTGTTGTGTCTGCTTTGATAATAAAAACAAACTTAATACAATGATCATACAATTCTGTTTTCAGGCTTACTATCGACCTGCTGCACTGAAAAGCTTTATAATTAGTACTAATGTATTTGAGTTGATTGTCAAAGAAATAGGCATTCTTTACATTCGGAAAATTGCTACCAATCAGAGGCTTTCCGTTTATCATGCATTTACCTTCTGAGACATAATGAACAGTTCTCCTAATAATTATCAAAGCTGAATGTTTGTGGGAGGAACACCCTCTCCATGAATCTTAAAGACTGCACACCTTCACAAATGACTCACATCACAAAATTTGGAAATCATTACAAACATTTGTTGACGACATCAAGCTGACAAATGGTAAACAGAAATGTCATTTCTCTCATTAGGACTGAAAAAGCCCCCTTACCCCCTCCTCCAAAGTCTGCTGCTTCTTTTGATGAATTGGTCGATTATTTCAAATATCGTTGCACAAATAGACATTAACGTGAGTGATGGCGGCGTGTCACTTCCAGGGAATTGCGTTTGGGAGGTACGTGTGTGACAGTTCACACGTGGTCTTCAGGCCTGTGTTTATGCAGCAAGAAAATAGGCTTTCTCAGTGGGTCACTTCGTCACAGGTGGCTCACCACCTGAGAGACGTGCCCCTGTCAATGCTGGCAGACCTCCTCATGCATAACTAACCCACAGTCCAATGGGGACTGAGGGACACTATTCATCAGTTGAAAACCGTTCATTAGTTTAGTATGTCAAACTCAGGAACAAGCCCCAGGGTTGAGGTTTTACAGGAGGCTGTGCTTTTTTGACATTTAAAAGAAAACAAAAGAGAGAGAGAAGAAAGTCAATCTAAAGTCCTGGGCGGCACCAGTTGGCAAACTTAGAGCAAAAACACTACCAGACCCTTAACACTGCTCATTGGTGCTGAGGGAGGTGCTGGGGGGGCCGGGGGTCTGTCCCCCAGTCACCCCAGCTGGCCTTGGAGGGTGGCATGACCAAGGTAAAGTCACCACGGCCAGGGGCTTGGCCTCAGCTTTGAACACTTGGAAGAACAAATCTGTCAGTATCCGCATGACTATTTGAATTCGGGGGGACTGATGTCAATGTCAAAATATGAATTCATAAAGGGAAACTTCACGCCCTCCGCCTAGAGCCCTCCCATTCTTCCATCAGCCCTGTGACAGGAGACACCCTTGCAGCGCCCGAGACGCTGGGTGATCCGGACAGTTGTCAGGGGGGCCTAGGAAAGGTGGAGGAAGAGCCCGGGGTCAAGGCGGGACATCTGGTCACGCTGATTTCACCACCGGGGGCACCGCTTTGATTGTGAGTTAAAGACGGACCACAACAGTCTCTTTTCTCTGAATAATTATGGCAAAACACTGGCGTTCTGGACTTCTTTCATCCATAATCCAGACCGGCTGTTCTCCTGGTTGCCAGAAAAGGTTGGGTAACACTGATTTGGTTTCAGTTGATTGGATTTTATTCGTTTCCATCCTCCCTTTGAACTGGTCGCCGCGGTTGGAGTTCTGGGCTTTGTCTTGATAAGGGTTCTCACGGGACAGTGTCCCTCTGCGTGACTGGCCACTTCTCGAACAAGGGGGTCTGCGGGCCCACCTTCTTCAAAATCCTGAGGCATCGGACCTGCCCCAACAGAGGCTACTGCTGTTGTCCCTGCTGGGAGCAGATGACAGGGGTGCTGTCCCTCCGCCCACATGAGAGGGGACTCACCCAGGACCCGTGGCTGCAGATAACACCGACGCCTTCATTTCTGCCTGGAGGGGGAGACGCTTTCTGTCCCCGCATCTCTCCTGCTCAGGATGCGTCCTTGTCTTCCCCACGATGCTCCTGGGGAAGCGGAAACAGAACTGAACCTTGCTTGTATTTTTATTCAGACTCAAAATGTTCTATTCCCTAGAGATGCAGTCAGTTATCAGATCTGGAAATGCAATCAGTCATCAGAATTCCACAGGTATAAACATTTCAGTCACTCGTTAGCAGGTAATTTCTTGGTTTGTTATCAAATATAGCAAATCCTATTCATCACATGTGCTTTGGGTTGTTTTTTCTTAGTGGGCAGCCTCAGGCCAGCCCCTGGGGGATGGGGGTTGGAGAGCAGCTGACCGTGGCCCCTGGTGGGGGCGGGCCAGATGCACCCCGTGGCACTGGCAGCGGAAGGGAAGAGAACGTGGCAGGCGGTATGAGTGGGATTCCAGAGGCAACTAACTGGATGTAGGAGACGCCGGGAAGATGACGTCAAAGTGATTGTGGAGACAGTGATCAAGGGAGGAGTTCCATGGCTCGGGCAGCTCTGAGATGTGACATAACTGACGGCCGCTCATAGCCCTTTCCTGACCTAGACTGCAGTTGCCCCATTAGCAGGGACCCTGGTTTTCAAGCCACACAAAGGGTCAGGCGGGCAGCCGCCTGGGGTAGCATTTACGAGGACTGCCAAAACACCCCTGGGAGATAGTGTGATGGAGAAATTCTACTCTCCACCCCTTCTCTTCGAAAGATTCCTATACCTGGTGAGAAACAATATTCAGATAAAGCTTCTCGGGTTGGTGATGGGAGGCAGTTCCTCTGAGGGGAATAACTGGGTGATATCACACGGGAGTCAAACGCCCTCTTGGAGCTTCAGGCTCTTCTTCTGATAAACGGGCTTGCAGACATGAGGATCTCAAGTGCTCGGGGCAGTAGAAATGGTCCTTTTCATTTCTTCTGTTTCTGTTCCTCTGTGATCTATACTCAGCTCCTCTGCATACGTGTTTAACAGACCTTCATAGCCCAAGGGACCAAACTGTTAGCCTAACAGGGGGTCAAATTTTCCGTCTGGACTTGCCTTTCCCTTTATCTGTCCTACCAGGCCTTTCAAATAAATACCAATAATCAAATAATTGCTCAGTAGAATGTAGCACTTGACGCAGGCGCCTGGACTGGGAATCCTGACCCTACCGCTGGCTCGTGCTAGCAGCAGGGTAGTGGCAATTTCATTCAACTCTCACCACCTCAGTTTTCTCCTCTTTAAAAAGGAGATGTTCACACTCACCTCACAGGATGGTTTGGGAATTAGAAGACTTAATATGCACACAGCCCTGCTAATAACACCTGCCAACTAGTAATTGCTCAATAAGGCCAGGTTCTAAACGTGCTTATGAAATACCAACGGGGCATTTGTCATCCTCCTCCATCTGTCCCCAGCGCTGTGCACACTGACGGCAATCAGGAGTCCACCTGGTCACACTCCTCATTGTAACAGTCTTAAGAGGCAGGGAAAGCATGACAGTCCTTTTTAAGCAACAGATCCAGCTGAGGATCAGGAAGTTCCAATGATTTGCCCGCTGTGTATATGTTCTGGGCTTTTGTAATCGACCCACGTGGTAGCTTCCCAATTATATTTTTAAAATAGCAGATTATTAATCCACATGCATATCTAATCCGTAGAACTTCAGAAAGTACAATAAAAATAGGAGAAAAAATTCAAGGCTAACCACTGTATGTTGATCTACAAACCCAGGTCTGCGAGATGAAATAAACCCTCTATTCTTGAAAACCAAGAGACACGGTAAAAAGTGCGAGACTTTCAAAGCAAGGGACGCCAGTAAGTCCTTCAGGCCTTTACACAAACTGGAGGAGGACAGCCCTGCTAAGATGATGTATGGCTTTGCTAGAAGACGACACTGCTGCCTTCCGCTGGGAGGCGGGCTGATGAGCACACCTGCCCACCCTGGTTGTGATGTGAGCGTCGTCCCAGGGAGCGCGGCCCGGCGGGGCCCCACCAGGCTCGCTCCTCTGCAGGCAGCAGCCCCGAGCTCGCTCCCCTGGAGAGGCTGCACAGGCAGGAGCCCCCGGGGGCTGTGCGCCCCGAAGACGACCATCTCGGCAGACTCGCGCCGGTCGTGGCTGAGTCTGCTCAACAGCGAGGAGCTTATCAGAGGTAAGGGCCCAATCTTCCTCTACATGTGATTTCTTGGTTATTCCACTCGGGGCATCTTATCGGAGATGTAAGAAAAAATGTTTTAAAATTGACTAACTTGTAGTAATTTGGGGTGACAAACTATTTCATGACGTTTTAAAACTCTATACAGACTGGAAAGATATGTCTGCATTAAGCATCGCTTTCCTTCCTTCCGTCCGTCCGTCTTTCCTTCCTTCTGGAATTTAGCCGGTGCTAACTCTTGACTATCATTTTACTCCCAACAAATCTATTATATTGCTACAGATCTCGCCAACTTCTTTTATTTAAAGCAGTATCAGTGGTAAGGCACTTTTAAAGACATTACTTAAAGAAGTGTTACGGACATTTCAAACCTATAAGAAGCAGGGAGAGAGGATATTCTAATAAGTTCACGTACCAATCACCCAGCTTCAAAAAATTACCTCGAGGGCTGTCCTGTTTCATCTCCAATACTAGCTTGCACCCCTCCTCCCTATTTCGAAGCAAATCCCACACATCATATCAATTCTTCCACAAATATTTCAACATGCATCTCCAAAAGATAGGACTCTTTCAAAGGGTAACCTCAGTACCTTTGCTACACCCACAAATTAAGAGTAATTCCTTCCCATTATTAAATATCCAGTGGGTGTTAAACGTTACCGATTTTCTCTTTTTTTCATAATTTGATTCAGGATTTCCATAAAGGTCCTAACATTGCAATTGGTTGACTCAGCTCTGCAGTCTCTTTTAGTAAATGTGCAGCCCCTGCTTTGCTCCTTGCATTTTTTCGTTGAAGGATCTGGGTTGTTTGTTCTGAAGAGATTTCTTTTTTCACTGTTCACATTTTGCTGAACACCTGCTGTGTCATTGCCTTGAATCCTGTATTTCCTTGAATCCCATATTTTCTGCAAATTGGTAGTTAGACCCAGAGTTTTTATGAGATCCGGATTGTCGTTTAATTTTATCTTACTTTATGCAAAACCGCCTCAGAGGCAGAGCTGTATATTTCTATCAGAAGGCACAGGCTGTCCAAGGCCTCTTTCTCTTTGTAAAGATGGCTAAACTAACATCGATAAACTATCTAGATAGACTGAAAATAATTTAGGAATTGCAAAATAGTGGTATCTTGATTTGATCATTCCTTTTTTATTTGTTGTCTACAATGTGTCTGTAAAGCATGTGTTTCCCTCGTACATTGTCCAGTTACCCTGCGGCAGAATTCTTACAGAACAGGCCATGGGAGTTCTGATTATGTCTTTTATTTACTGTTTCTTTCAAAATAAGGAGTTGCTTTCTGAACATCCTCTAAATATGACCAACGGGATTTCAGTTTTGTTGTATTGTACACACGTGAATTAACATCTTGGACATCCTTCAATATTGCATCTATTAACCTTAAACTTTAGTTCAGATTTACCCATTACTGCCTCACGGGAGCCTCTTGAAAGTGGCCCCTGAGTTCTCTGGCCGTGGGTCCAGTAGTCTGGCACTGGACTAGCCCTCTGGCCATGAACAGCTACAGAAACTATACAAAATGTTTGACTTCCAGTTATCAGACTGAAGGTGGCACAGAATATAACCTGTGGCAGGAAAGATATGTAGGAAGTGATGCCTTGGAGCCTTGGCTCTCTGCCTGGAAGGTATTTCTGGATCATGGCCCAGGATGGAGGAGCCCAAGCAGAGCAGGGGGCCTCCCTGAGAGGAGGTGACTGAGATCAGGGTTCAGAGAAACTGACTGCTGGTTCACAGGTAATTTCACAGGTAACATGCGCTTGGAGTTTGGGGGGCAGAATAGTGGAGGACAAGGAGCCACCAGAGAGTTTCCCTGGAGTCTCTGTCTGAACCTTAGTCTGAGCAACTATCAAGGAATGATGACCAGCAAGAAACTGCAAGCCGAGAAAAGCTACTGCGGTCCACACAGAGCTGGGAGGTATTTGAGTTCAGCCCAGCCTGAGTGCAGAGACCTTGCTGAACCCCCAGGGCATTCAGCAGAGGCTCCGGAAGGGTCCCCCCGAGGAGTGAGGCTAAGCCGGCCCTGAAAACAGCAACTCTAAGCCCACTCTAACAAGGCACTAAAAACTCCAGTAAACAACTAAAAGGGTCAGGTTAATGCTTAAGTAAGGTAATTGCCTTCCAAGTGCCAAAGCCCAGTGCTCCTGAAGGGAAGACAGGAATCCAGACGATGCTGGACGATACGGACGATGTCAAGCATCCAGTTAAAACTACTAGGCACGTGGCGAAGCGGGACCTGTGGTCCACGACCAGGAGAAAAACTAGTTAATAGAAACAGAGCTGTGACTTTCTAACCGTCAAACCGAAAGATTTCAATTTAGTTGTGCTCTTCCTACTTGCCAGCATTGTTGCATGATGCCTACGACCGTGCCTCTCCATCACTGGTTTCCATAGCGACAGGCGCGCCCAGATACCCACTGCTTCTCCCATCACTTCTTACCCTCCTTTGCTGGCTCTTGGGTGGGCCTCAATCCTGAGCATGAGGCTTTCTCGTGGCTTCTCTTTCTTTTTCCACTTGCTGGATGACACCAAAAGCTCTCCTGGGTAGTCTCATTTACTCCTATGTCTTCAGCTAAAAATTTGTTTTGCAGAAGATTCTACTTTTATAATAAAAATATTGAAGTAGTCACTGTCATTATGATGCCTGTACATTAGACTTCATCAAACATTATTACGTAAATTATTCCCCTTGATTTTCGCTAGAGTCCTATGGGAAGGAAGATTCAGGAGTCCTTAACAAGAAGGAAATGGAAGCTCAGAGATTCAGGTGCTCTCTCAAGGTCACCTGCTGGGGAACAGCTGGCACATTCTAGAATCTAGGATTTCGGTCTCTTGGTACCATGCCCTTGGCAAACCTGTGGTGTCCTAGAGCGTATCCTTCATGACCCACAAGGATCGAACACGTGATGGATTATCTCATATTCGATAGTTATGACACGTGCTGCCAAGAAGTTGGTGGAGAAGTTTATTTACTTTTGAAAGAGAAAAGTCTCCTTTTTGGGCAGTGATGTGCAGACAATCTCTTTGAATAATGTCTTTAAATGGACAGAGGCGAAGCCTGTCAGGTGATTCATGCACCACGTCGACATTCCAAAGTGTCAGATTGCACAATGTGCTTTCCTTTCTCCCTCTGAGCGATCTGAATGATCTGTGCTCACATACTCTACCTCAGAGTTACATGCCAGTGTGGGCGCTCAGTCTCATTATAGACGCGGGTCCTTATCTGTGTGGAAACAGGCAGCAGAGTCCAGGGCGGCTCCAGTAGCAGGCTGGTTGCTGGCATTTGAATTCATTGGTATTCACTTTCTTTATAGGGAGCCCAGTGCCTTGCATGACATGCATCTGTCAACGGTGATGATAGATTCCTTATGTAGTTCATGCCCCTTCGCGGTTGTCAGGAACGCCCCTTAACCCAGGAATCTCTGACATGCTCTCTGATGTAATCCTGAAGCTTTTTATTTCGGTGTCTGACTTGGAAAGTCAAAGGGTTGGACACATTTTAACTTGTCTCAGTTTGCCTTGGTGTGGTCGAATCTGGATCAGACTCAGTGGTCCTCAGGAAACAAGAATCCACATCCCACCTTCCACGTGCGCACATACACACACGCACACACACACACACACAATCAAAAGCAAAACTGAAACACAAACACACACACACAAAGAAACAAACAAAAAACACTACAAAAACTAAATTTTCACTGAAGCTTTTTTCTGTCCAGATCTATTTATCAGCCACAGTTTAAAAGTATTAATGTGAAACATAATTTAAAGTAAAATCTAATAGCAACATGTTACATCATTGCCTCTATCATGCGTGTGAATTTCACACAGTCTCTTCTGTTCTTCAGGGTAGCCCGTGTGATGGCTTACCCTAAATTCTGCACAACAACAAAATTAAACTTGTGTTGTTTTCAAAGGAGGAACAAGTTGCATTTTTGTAGGTGTTAATATATCAAGTGCTAAAAATGTTTGGTATTGGTGCCCTGTGTACCTAGTGTATTTTTTAGTGGGGATAAAAATCATATTTTATAATTTTGTATTTTTATTCCTGTTAAAAATGTATGCTTGTCACTAGGAAGCAAAAGTCAGGGCGAAGAGAGTACAGGGCAGAGAAAGAGTGGGTGTGTCGTTTCTGAATTCCTCTTGCCCTGGTGCCTGTCCCCCTACAGTGAAGGCATGCGTTTCCGCTGGGTCTGGAGTTTTGTGTGCAGTGAGTCCCACACACTCCTCCACACTGAGCGTGCACTCAAAGCTGCACAATTTCAAGTGCTTCTCTTTCCTGCGGTGCAACCACACACCGCGGCAGCAGAGAACGCTTGGTGACAGGCTGCGTTTCCTTTTGCAAATAGCCTCAGCAGACTGTGTTCTGTATGTTTCCATTTCTTGCCACCTTGAAGCAGTTAGGTTTGAAATGGACTCCTAGGGCTTGTCGGGGCGATAAGTCGGCATGAATACAAGATGGGGTGGCGTCCACTTGTGTTTCTAGAAAACACACAGTGTTGATCTCACTGGAAAGTACATTTACATCAGTGGTTTAATAAATAGATTATTGTGGTTTGGTTTCCCAGGATGCTCAAAATTTAAAGTTGAAACTGTTGGTAAAACAACACCGGGCGAGTCCCCTGGTCCTACACGGAGCGTCTCTGAGACCCTCGGCAGGGCCAGCACACGGAACCTGTTGTTGGGTAGGGGCTGTGGTGTTCGGTGGGACGGTGCAGACGCAGAGCTCAGGACTCGGATCTGCACGGGGCTATTAGCCTCCCCAGTGAATTCACGAGGAAAGCGAGGTTCGTAAAACATAATTTATTCTCTTTCTATTTTGATAGCCCGTCTCTTGTTAGGTTATTCTACATCTTTAAAAAGATGGCTGCCCGTGTCCATAAGTGACAAGAAAGCTTATTCCGAGTCCCATGAATATTTAAATGAGGTTTGTAATGAGTCAGTGTACTTAGCATATGCAAGTTGTGTTAAAACGATGTTCTATTTAAATGGGGACAAAAGGGGCTCAGAGCCAGGAGTCAGAAATTTGGGTACAGCTGTCAGTGTCCCTGCTGCATGCGGGGTCCTGTCCTTGTCTAAGCCTCTTGGGTTTTGGTGACACAGTTTCTTCATCTGTGTGGTAAAGGAATCAGCTGACACCATCTTCACGTTCGTGCCCCAGTTGCTAAATTTCTGGGAGTCTGTATTGTATCATTTGGCTGAAATGCATCTTCTTTTTCAGCGTTTTAGCTTGTCTATGTCACAATCAACAAGCTGGAACAGAAACAGGCTTTAATTAAATAACTTAGTATGCTGTACGGGGGCTGAAGGCCGGGGAGTGTAAGGACTGACTCCTAAGGGGTGGCTCCAGGGCCAACTCCACCTGCCCCAGGAGATCCTCCCAGAGACAGCCGACCGCTGTGGGTTTTAGCAACTCACTTCAAAGTAATAGATGGCTCGGCGGAAAACTCCCTTCAGTGCTGAAAATGACTGCATTCAAATCAAACGTTTAGCTAAAATGTTCCTCCTTCTTCTTCTGTGCTGATTGGATGTCGACCAAAGGAACACTGGCCCCAGTGTCCAGCGTCCATTTTATTCCCTTTCGATACACTGATGTCAAATGAATATGTAGATTTGAAAGTAAATGTGATGAAAATGTTTACGTTTAACTGTTTTATAAATATACGTATATACACACATCTATGTATATAGAACTCCAATATATGGAGTTTTTAATATATAAAACCTGCTTTGATTAATTCATTTCACTAGAGACAGAAGTCTTACTCAAACAGGGATTTTGTAACGTTCTCAGCCAGACTGTGAACGACGTATTTACACCTCAGTGCCCGGGTTCCGGATCAGTCAGGACAGGCGAGGGCAGCCCACACTGAGGTAACAAACCTCGAGATCTCACCTGGCTTAACACAGCGTCTGGTGTCCGCCTCGGGCCTCGGTCTGATGAGGGTCAGGCAGCTGTCTTCCGAGTGTGTATTAGGGGCCCGGGATTCTTTCATCTCAAACACGGGGGAAGGAGAGCCCAGAGAAATGTCTGAAGTGGCCTCGGTCACACCCCGCCGGCCGGCATCTGGTCACACGTCATACATAAGAGAGGCTGGAGTGGCCCCGGGGTGGGGTTCGGGGGAAATTCTTTATTCGCTGCCACAATTCTTCATCCACACTCACTGCGATGCTCCTTCTGAGTAACTCTCAAGAGAAAACAGACGAGTATATTTTCCTCATGGGCCACAAAACCAAAGGAAAACAAAAGAATTGGCATTGTCCTACAAGGTGGCAAGAATGTTGGGAAAAATATTTATTTAATGACAAAGAAAATTTGTTTAAAAAATTTACTATTAGTGAACTCAGAGTAAACAGACCTGGCTCCTGAAATTCGACAGAGGGCACTGACATGGTTCTTCTTTGGGGGAACCACCCGAAAAAAGGTCATGTCCAGACTGGGGAAAACTTCAGAAAGTACACACCTTGGTTTCTTCCAAACAGAATTTACAAGGAAAAATGAATAGATGGAAGGGGAAATTAATAGATTATAAAATATTTAAGTGATATACCTACCAATTACAATTGTGGACCTTGTTTGGATTCTGATTTATATAAACTATTAAAAAAAAGTGACATTTATGAGACAATTAGAGGTTTGTACACTAACTGTATATTTGAAAACATTGAAAGAATTATGGCTGGTTTTTAGAATGATACTTTGATCGGTTTGTGTAAATAAGCTTTCATGAACTTTAGAGGCATACGCTAAAATATTTTAAAATGAAATGATGGGTCTTGGGTTTTCTGCAAAATAATGAGGAGGGTGGGATAAATGGAAAGTGGGGTAGGAATGAAACTAGACCGATCTTGCATTGGTGATTTTTGAAGCCAGGTGCGGACACATAAGGATTTATCATTCTATTTTATGTTTGCACGTCCAACAATAAAAAATTTAAAACAAATCCTCCCAAACATAGTACTTGATTATTAGAGAATTATTATTATTTTTTACTTTAGATTCAATGCCTCTTGTTTTACATCTAAATTTCTCTTTCTGTTTACTTTGTTTTTTTATTAATTTTTATAATGAAGTAGAGTTGATTTACAATGTTGCATTAGTTTCAAGTATGTAGCAAAGTGATTCAGTTATATGTGTGTATATATATGTATACATATATATACACAATTTTTTTCAGATTCTTTTCCATTTAGGTTATTATAAGATATTGAATAGAGTTTCCTGTGCTGTACAGTAGGTCCTTGTTATTTATCTATTTTGTGTATAGTAGTGTATATCTCCTAATCCCAAACTCCTAATTTATCCCTCATTTTACTTTGAAGTTTTAGAAAATTGTTTCACTCTTTTCACATTGACTGTGGTTTTATCAGATTAATTTTTAATAATTAAAATAGAGAATGAGATGTTTCAAAACGTGTGTGAGCAGCAGAACCAGCCGTCGTCCTCTCCCTAGTGACAGGGACCAGCGCTGCCCAGAGCATCTTAGCGTGTGAAAGCAACGCGCTAGTCTGTTGCCAGGATACACTCAGCAGAGGCAGCCGACTAAGGAAACACGCTTTCCTTCGTCACTTCCTGAGCATCTCCCTCGAATTTTCAAGACTACTTGGAAAAAGATTAAGTTTCCCACAAAGGGTCATTTTCTGGAAAGACTACTAAACCACTGAGCTTAGCAAATTTGAGAGAACCTCTGTACCAAAATTAAACAAAAGCCCCTTTTATTCTTGACCTAGCAAACTGTGTCCATTCAGCTATGATGAGAAATAATCTTAAGGTATTTGAGTCTTGCTTCCAGTTCTGAAACCCTTGAGATGGAACCCCTGAGGATGACCTGCCCCATTCTCAGGACAGCCCAGCCGTCTACCTGGCATTAGCTCTGCAGTCTCAGTTAGGACCAGCTTCTGACGTCCCACAGAAGCAACACTGTGTTCTTTCTCCAGCACTCTTGATCAACATAATAAAGCTTTTTTTTTGGCACTTTGGGTGAAGGGTGAAGAAGATTTATAAAGCTACAGTTCAGAATATAAATAAGACCAAGTGCTGAATTTCTCTCTCTCCAATATGATCAGGTTCCTAATAGGCAGCTCTTAGTCACTGTGTCGTATTTCAAACCCTTTAACTGAAGCGCAAATTATACTTTGAATCTGAGGAGAACTAATTGGATGACATTTCAGGACAGGAATGTATCTCTCAACGTTCCACGGTCCTTTCCAGTTGGATTTCCATTGTATCTTCAGTATGAGTTTTGTTTTACACCTATATGGAAAATCCTCCATGAGCTGGTGGTTCTGACTGTCCAGGCTTTTCCTGTTACATCCCTCTGCTCATTTAAATGACCTCTCATGGGTGACACGTGCCCGATGTCGTGTAATGAGCACATAAAATGCCCGTGTGAACTGTCCAGGTTGGAGTGTGACTTGGAAAGTAATGCTGGCATTAATTCAAAGGACTTGGAAGAAACCCATTCGCTTCCTCCTATCAGCAGTTCAGACTTGCAGGCATGTTCAGGGGATTCTTGATAATGAACACTTTGCAATATTGATCTGGAGAACTCCCATATTACTTTGAATAAATAAATCCCACCGGCTTCAGAGATGGGGAAGTCATCTAACTTTGGAACCTGCTCAAATAGCAAGGGGAAGGGAAGTCCCTAGACTTTTCCAAGTTTTCAGCCAATCAGTCAGACAAAAAGTGTCTACTGAGTTTTCACTTTCTAAGCAAAAGCTGTGAAACAAGAAGGCACGGTTCTGGCCCCATGAGACTACACACATTAATATATAGAATATAAAAAATTGCAAAATCGTAGTTCACTGTGCCTGGATCCTGGCCTGCTCCAGGAGTGAGAGACCAAAACTTTAGAAGAGTTGAGGACAAGGCGTGGTGAGGGAAACCGTGCAGTAGGAGACTGATGTTGGGCAGTAAGTGAGCTAGAAATTCTGGTAGATGAAAGCATTTTTTAAAAACACTTTGCAAGTGAAATCAAAGTGAACGTGTGATTAAGACCACTGCCACTGCCTTTCTTTTCTTCCCTAAGACAACGGCTCAGCTTCTCCGGAAGGACACGCAGGAGCAGAGGCAGTGAGAGACTGAAGATTCCTGTTCATCCTGGTGGGTTCCCTCCTCCTGGCCGGTTCCAGGAGGCTCCACCTTCTCCGCTTCACTCCACTGTCCCTTCCCAGCTGTCTGCTCTGCTGACTTCAAGGGGCAACCCAGAACCTGGAAGCCCAGTGAAAAGTTTTGCCGTCTCCCACAGCCGCAGGAGGTTAAACATCTAAAACAACTCCTTTGTTACGGAAAGTGGTTCACTTGGCCCCAGGGACTCCCCTTGCCCAAATGCCACCCCTTCCATCTCCAGGTCTCCCCTAGGCCCACATGCCCTCTCCCCCGGGCATTGCCTCCTGACCTTGGGTGCCACCCAGAGACTAAGCATGGATTTATTTGATAGACCGACCCACCAAAAGAATTAGCTGAGCAATTGTCACGTGACAGTCACTCCGCAGGGCACTAGGGCACAAAGATGAATCTTCAGGGAGCCCCAGTGAGAGAGACAAGTATACACAGAGATAAAGCTTGACCTCATTCACCACCTGAAAGGGACTCTTCCAAATCCTGTGACTGGTGTTTCTTTTTTCCTTTTTAAACAGCTTTATTCCATGTAATTGGCATGCAATAAGCGGCATATGTTTAAAGTGTATTAATTTGATACGTTTTGGCATATGTGTTTGCCTTGAAACTGTCAAACCAATCAAAATAGCAAGTCCATCCACCAGCCCCCAAAATGTCCCCACGACCCACTGTAATTCTGTCTGCCCCTCCCTCATCGATCCACTTTATGTCATGGTAGGTCAGCTTGTGTTTTCTAAAAATGTGTATAAATAGAATAATATTTTTTGTAATTTTTTTGTCTATCTTCCTCCCTTCAGCATAATCATTTTGAAAGTCAGCGTACGGCGGTGTGGATCAGTGGTTCTTCCCTTTTCATCACCGAGTGGCGTTCTGCTGTAAGGATATACTGCCATTATCTACTTTCCCTTCAAGGCCATTTGGGTTCTTTCCAGTTTGGGGCCGTTAGAAATAACACTGCTGTGAACATTCAGGTACATGTCTCCACATGGACATCTGCTTCTGCTTCACTTGGGTAAATACAGAGGAGCAGAATGGCTGGAGAAGATGCTAGATGTATGCTTACGTTTTTCAGAAGTTTCCAAATTGTTTTCCAAAATCACACATCCCCAACAGCAGCGCATGAAAGCTCGAGTTCCTCCACATCCCCACCAGCACTTCAGACTATCAATCTTTGTAATTTGAGCCATTAAAACAGGTGTGGCACCACGCTGTGGTTCCCTGATGGCTAACGATGTGCCATCGCTTCCTGTGTCTGCTTGCCTTTCGTACATCTTCTTTGGTGAAGTGTGTGCTTAAATCTTTTCTCCTGTTTTTTATTGAGTTGTTTGGTTTCTGATTACTGAGTTTGAGAGTTTCTTATATGTTCTGGATTCATGCTCCCCATCAATATGTGATTTGCACCTCTTGTGTATTTATAATCTCTATGATGTGCATCACTTTTAGGGTTATTATAAACTCTTAATGAATTGAGACTTTAATGAGATTACTTTCTTTATCCCTGATAGCTTTGCTCTGAAATCTACCTTGATACTAAGTTATTCTCCTAGTTTTATTAGCTTTAGCATAACGTATTTTCCATATTTTTAACTTTTTTGTGTTTATATTTAAAGTGTTTTTTTTCTCATGCGGCATCAAGTTAGGTCTTGGATTTTTGGTCTAAACTGATCATCACTGTCTTTTAATTGGGGCAGTTAGAGGACTCGTTTTTAGGGTGATTATCAACACAGCTAAGTTTAAACTAACTGTCTTGCTGGTTGGTTTCCATTCGTCCCATCTGGTTTTTTTTTTTTTTAACATTTTTCATTTTTTTCTACCTTCTTTTAGGTTGAGTCTTTTTTTTTTCATTTCATTTAGTTTCATTTCATCTGTTATGTTGGCTTGTCAGATATACCATTTATATCTAACACGTCATTTTTGTGGTTTCTTCAGGGCATACAGTACACGTTTTAACACATCACAGTGAAACATCCATGGTGTCACGGCACTTGGCACAGACTAGAATCTTCACAACAGTACACACCCGTTTCTTCTCTCACCTTTGTGCAGCTGTTGTCATAGCTGTGTAAATGATACAAACCCCACAATACATTGTTAATATTTTTTGTTTAAATATTCAGTCTTCTTTCTAAAAGATTTAAAAAATAATTTAAAATGTCTTCTATATTTATCCCTGTAATTATTCTTTCTGATGCTCTTCACTCCTTATGCAGATCTGCGTGTCATTCTGCTCTCATGGTCCTTCAACATTTCTCATAGCAGGGACCTGCTAGTGACAAGTTCTTCAGCTTCTGTATGATTGAAAAAAGCTTTAATTTAGCTTCATTTGAAAGATATTTTGCTGGTTACTGAATCCTAGACTGACTTTTTTTTTTCCCTGTACTTTAAAGATTTCACCTGGCCATTCTGTCACTTGCATTGTCTCTAATAAGAAATCTAAATCATTCTTCCCTTCGATCTCCTCGGGGTAAAATCTGTCTTTTTTCCCTCTGGTTGCTGCTGCACTTTTTTTTTAATCACCGTTTTTGTACAGCTTGTGCCTGGTGTGACCTGGCCTCGCTTCTGCCACGTTTCTCATACTGTGGCTGCGCTGAGTTTGCTGTGTCTGTAGGTTTCTTGTTTTCATAGCATTTGAAGAATTTTCAGCCATTATATCTTTAGGTTTTGGGTTTTTTTTCCTTCTTTCCCCTTCACTCCTTAGGGAGTTGAATTGCACATATTTTAGACTGCTTGAAGTTTTCTGACACCACAGAGATACTGCATACATACATTTAAAATTCTCTTTATTTTGTTTTGGATTGTTCTGAGTGTTAGCATTCACTAAACCTCTTCTAAATGTCTACTCGGTCATTTATCCTACCCAGCGTATTTTCATGCCACACGTTGTAGTTTTCATCTCTAAAGTTTAGACACATGGTTCCTTTTTATATTTTGCATGTATGTGCTTGACCTTTTGACCACGTGTAATGCAGGCGCAGTAGCTACTGGCGTCCCTGTCTGCTGATTCTCACAGCTGTGCCATTTCTGAGCCGGCGTCAGTCAGCTGGTTCTCGCCTTCAGGGGCTGTATTTCCCCGCCTGGTGACTTTTCACTGGATGCCAGAGGTGGTGAACTTTATCTCATTGGGTGCTGTGTATTCGTGTGTTCACACAGATCTTCTCCAGTCTAGTTCAGGGCTATTCAGTTATCTGGGAACCCGTTTGCTCTTTCCTCCTGTGATGTCAGGCAGGGTTGTCGCGGTCTTCAGGTTAGCCTCGTTATTCCTGCCCACTCGGGCAGGATCCTCCTTCGCAGCCTGGTCGGTGCCCTGTGAACCAGGAGGTTTCTAGTCAAGCCCATGGGAAAAGCTGGCCCTTTGCGAGCGCTGCCTGCTGTTGACCCGATCCTTTGGGTGATTCTTCCCAACCTTGCGTGGTTTCTCACATGCACACGCTTATCACTGATCAGCTGAATCACTGAGATGGGCCCTCTGGCTCCCCAGAGTTCTCTCTCTTTGCAGACCCCACTCATCACTCCATCCTGTGAACCATGATCACTGGGTCCCCGGCTCCTCCTCTATTCAGTGTCCATCTGGATCCAGGCTCTGTGTTCCTGACCTGTGTCTTGGGAACTCTCTCAAAGCAGTGAGCGAAGGCTACTTCAGATCTCATCCCATTTGTCCCACCTCTCAGGGACAGCCCCGCATCTCTCGGGGACAAATATCCTTCATTGCCTGCCATCTTGTGTCTTGAAAGCCATTGTTTCATATATTGTGTTTATTTTTTTGTTTGGTTTTAGGTAAATCCAGACCTTGCCCCTCCATCTTGGACAGACATAGAAGTCCTGTATGACTACATTGTAGTCATTTTTGAAAAAGTTCCCCTCCATTCTCATCTCAGTCTCCATCCCCACAATGCCCTGCCCCCCACATCCCTACAAAACCAGTGACTAGACAGCAACCTACCTGGAGGCCACAATGACGGTACACAGCTGGGTGGCACTTCCCATGGCCCGGAAGTGGGCGAGGAGGGCGAGGTATTGGAGAGCCTCTTAGAGAGGGTGACTCTAGAGGTATTTCTAAGGAACAGAAAAGATGAATGAACAAGAGAGGACGAGGTGGAGGGAAAGCTGAGGAGACCCTGATCCTGCCTCCCAGGGCTTCCTTTCCAGGAAGGAAACACAGCATCTATTGTAAAAAAAAACAAAAACAAAAAAACCCCCCAAAACATTAGAACCATTAGAACATTAGACTATGAAAAATAAGAGTCATGTATCTCTGTTGGGTTAAAAAATAAAGAGTGGAGGAGATAATCTCCTTTAACGCCAAGTCAGCTTTCCAATAACGGAGCTTGAGAAGGTCATCTCCACTTGACTTCATGCAGGATGACAACCCCGGAACGTTATTCAACCACAAGAGGTGTGGGAAAAAGATGGAACAAGAGGACAGAGAGGAGGAGAAACTGCAGCCTCGCTGAGCTCACACTTGTGGAACGATTTCCACAATATGAGAATTTCTTCCATGAGAGTCAACTTCCCCACTGACTCTTCTCCAAGTCATGCAGAGACACTGAACGTGTCTCCCTGGCCAGCTTTCCTATCTGCAGGCTCGGCCCCCAGATGCCACCTGGCTTGCTCTCAGATGGTGTTACGTAATCTCCCAGTGATGCTTCCGCATCTCAAAGATTCTGCCCGTTTTCCCTTAGCTCAGAGTCGGACCCTTTGAAAGAGAACAGGTCCCGTTTCCCGCCAGCATCCTCCCCCTTAGTCACTGTGCTACAACTGCTCGGTAGTCAGATCTTCTCTTTCTTCCTGACAGATGAATTCTTTTTGCTTTTCTGATGTCAGTTTATGTGATGTTTTCTCTGTGCTTGCTCCTTTTATAGAAGCAAGAACAGAAGGGAGCAGGGGGAAAGAGTTGCCGGAGAGAAGCCCCCAAGGGTGTATAATCACCTGTCCCTGCTCCCAGGCTGTCCTGTTTTTAATGCCCTGAGCCTTCTGGTACCCAAGGCTCAGAGGAAAATGCAGACACATGACGTTCAGCCTTACTTCAGGGAAAAAAAAAACCCAAAGAACTGCAGTGCAATTATAGGTCCTTAGCATTTAATAAAGCCCCCAGTGATGGATGCTGAACGTAAAATAAGCTGGCGTGGTGTCTGCTTTCTGAAAAGGCGAAACTCAAAAGACTGACCAGAGCAGACAAATCATACAAATGGACGAAAGGCTGAAGAAAATGGGGAGGAAGAGGGCAGAGACAGATGGCCAAGTTGACAAACCTTTTCTTTTTTTTCCCTTTAAGATAATTCTCCTGGGTTAGGACCACAGGACATTCTGGAAGGTCTTCTTTTTCTTTTCTTTCTTTCTTTCTTTTTTTCCTTTTTTTTTTTTTTGGTTTCATTTGCCTGTTTGTATTTAATCAAGGTTTGCTGTAAACAGTGAAGCCAAGCCTCTCCTGACCACGCTTACCATTAGGGGGTGGAAATGCCAAACTCCTACTTAGAATTACAACTCTACTTTGATGGAAAACCTTTCCAACCCACTCCGTTTTACATTTTTCCCCTTGGTTTTCTAAAACAGGACTGGAAAGTGCTAATGGAGTGTTTTGGAACTCAGAGTCCTTTGTGGCTTTCTAAGTCTCTTTAAAAAAAAAAAAATCAGCCCCATCACCATTAATCAGGGCTTTTGTGTGACTGGAGAATTAGAAGCCCCACACGTGGCAGGCGGGAGACACAGAAGCCTGGCCTCGGAGAGGGAGCAGCTAAACGCGGATGGGACGACTGAGGGCAGCTGCCGCCCTGTGCCCGTGCGCTTCTGGACGCCACCCAAGTTATTAATAGCCATGGTGACAGCAGTGTACGTTATATTGCTCCCTCATCGACAAGAACGGAATGTCAGGCTGCGGGGACTGGGACATGGAAACTATGCGGGCTGGCTCAGTGGGGTTTTATTTTCTCCTTTTGAGGGCTTTCTGTTCTTTGTGCTTTTTACCACGGCTCGGGGGCAAACATCTTCGTGGGTGATGAGCAGGAACTGAGCTCATGGGAACTGCCCGGCAGTGATCCTCAGATGACTTAACATGATGTGTACAGAGGGACAGGAGGGAGCGCGAGTCCACACGTGATGATCCAAGCCACCCACGAGAGTAAGCCTGGGCCACTCTGCCCTGACTCACTGGTGGCAACGCCCATTCCATGATAGGCTGGCCTCAGATTTCCTTTTGATCAGGAAAAGAGTAGCTTTTTTTTTTTTTTTTTTTGCCACTGATGTTGAGATTAACTCAAAAAGAGGAGCAGGAGCTGGATGGCCCCAGACCCCACTAAACCTCTCGGACAAAAGCCAGCAGGGGGCACAGAAACACACTTACTGCCCCGGGCAAGTGTAAAGACAGGGATGAAAAAGCCATTTAAAACAAAAATCTGGGGTGGCATAAAGTAATTCCCCCCTTCATTGCTTGTTTCTTCTGTTTGCTCCTCCCAGTTCTGCGGCAGCGTAACCGGCCTGCAGCCCACGTGCGTCTGAGGCGCACGGCATGACGTCCCCTAGAGCCGTCGCGAGAAGGCCCCCCCCAGCAAGGCGAGCAGACCCCTTCACCTCACACAGAGCCAGAACGAAGGAGAAGGAAAAGCGGTGATTTTCCCTTGCGACGAGACGTCTTAGGGTTCGCTCTCTGCCACGTGTGACACACAGCGCCGTTCACCATATTGGTCACGTTACGCATGTTCATCTAATAACTGGGAGTCTGTCCCTGCTGACAGCCTCCCCCCACCCACCCGCCTCTGTAAACACAGATCTGATCCTTTTCTCTGTGCGTTCGTTCGTTCGTTTGATTTTGAGGTGTTCCTGACCTCCGACACAGGGGTGCCTCCTGACGCACTACGTGAGTCTTAACACATTCCTTCAGCTGTCTATTCAAAGGCATGTTGGTACCTTCAGCACCTAGTGTACAGAACTGAAGAATTTCCCCAGATGTCTGACAGTTAAACTGGTGCATCAGGCTTATTTCGCTTCTGCTCCTTCCAAGTTTTGGGCAGCATCTGGCTCTCCTCCCGGTCTAAGGATTAACCTGTTGTCACCTCCGAGCCACGTGTTCTCATAGTGGCTGGGTCTGGGTGCCTTGAGCCTTGCTGCTGCTGCCGCCGCTCCTTCACCCAGCGGCCCAGACTGTGACCCATTCAAGACCTGGAGCTCCGGGTTTCTCTGGTCTTTGTAAACCCTGGGACCACTGTGGACTCATCCCTTAGTGAGTTCTCAAAAAAACCGACTGACAGTATCAAAGCCCGAAGGTCTTGTCTCTGAAATTATTCCTTAAGAAGCCATTCACTTCGTTGTTGCTGTTTTTCCCACAAAACAATCGGGGGAAAGATTACCACACACCAAACACGTAATCCTTTAACTTGAACAACAGAAAAAACTTAGGCTGCCTGCCCGGTCGGGTTTCAGGTTTCCTCACCGTCCGTGTGTTTAGCACGTGCTGCGGGGCAGCCGCTAGAGCCTTCTCAGTTGCTTTGATTTCAGGATCTGCCCAGATTTTATGGAGACTCACACATGAAGTCTTTAAATTCCCACTTCACATTTCTTTCCACAACTTTAGATTTCAAAGATTTCTTCTGGGCCCTCCCGGGAAGAAGCGTGCACTTCGGGCCTTCGTGTGCCCCCCCTCACTCCCCCCCGTGGTCAGGTGGGATGTTCTGTGCTTACTTGCAGTCCTAAAAGACACTGCTTTGACCCTGATAAACGCTGGCGCTCTGAATTCCGTGTGTTTCCCTGTCGTTTTCCTTGGGCTTGCCCGGGCGAGGTCTGACACCGTCAGATCATTGGGGGAGGGGGGCTTTATTTCCGATTTCACATCACTTTTATTTTCATCATTCAGAAAGAACACCTCATCTTGGGAATAAGCGTCAGAGCAAACTTGGAAGACAATGGGCTCATGTTTCCAGCACAGTTAATCCTTGAAGCCACTTTTCTGTTTTGTTTTTTTAACTTATGTATATGCTCTTAAAACTGGTGCCTTGACTAAGTTGCATTCTTCTGACTAGAGACAAGCTTCCCCTTCCTCTGGGCACTACCATCGCTTTTGTATTTTTTGGCTGGGACAAATTCGTATTTTGGCTATTCTATCTTGTTTCCTCAAAAATATCAATTATCCTATGATGATGAGTTTTGTAACATTTTAGAATTATCGTTTAGCAATTTATTGTACATCCACTCACCTCTCAGCCCCCAACACACACACACACACACACGACTAGTACTCGTTTGAATGAGTGGGTATCAGACTCCAGCACATGGCACATCATAGTGACTGGCCTCTTAGTTTTCTCTTTTCAGGGGTAAAATAGACTAGCAAATAGGACATATTTGTTCTTTTTCTTCCTTTGCCTCAGGGTTGCCTGCGATCACTGAGGAAAAGCAAACCTTCAGTATTCTGTTGCTACTCAAAGAGCTACAGATGGTTGAGGGGCAGAGCAGGCAAGTGCTAAGCAGCAGCTCTGGGTGAGATGATGACAGCCCACGTCCGCTCAGGTGACAGGCCACTCCCCCACGGGCCGCTCCAGCTCACGCTCACCTCGACGGCGCGTGCTGCGTGGATGTAGCCCCCCGCTTTTATTGTTAAGCATACTGGGGATCACGACAGGAAAGAACATTTTATGCTCAAACAGCTAGTGCATGGGGAAGGCGATGTATTCTGACAGCAAATTCTACTTCAGCTAACTGGATTTCTTTTCTTCTTTTCCCCTTTCCTCCTCAATTTCATTCTTCTTTTTTAATTTTGAATTTCTCCATCTTTTCATAAACGAATGCAATCTGTTTGCATTTACTGTGATTTCGTAGGTGTCTGGCGACACCCCGGCACCTCGCGCGCTGCTCTCACTGCGCCGCGCGCTGGAGCGGCTCGCGGACGCCGTCAGCCCCGCCTCTCTGTGAGTTAGCCCCGTGAGTTTTCCTTTTCGAGGTTTTGAATGTTTCCTCTATTTGTCTGAAGTGTAAACTGTCTGTGTCATTTCTTGTAGTGTTTCTCTTGTAATTTTAATAAAAGAACCCAAACTTGGTCACTGGAAGCACTCCAAACCCACTCCTGCGCTGTGTTGGCCCCAGGACCCCCTTGGGTTCTGCTGCCACGGCAGGGCCTGGGCTCGCCTCTGGGTTCCTCTGTCCCAGAGGTGACATTTGCCCTTGAGAAGCCTGTGTGTGCTCCGGGCACTCACTGCTCAGAGGGCTTGTTCCTTCTAAGTGCTTTCAGTGGATAGAGCTGGGATTTTTTTTTCAAGATTTTATTCTGAAAATGAAATCAAATCTGAAAGCGCAGAGTTCTTCCTCACATGTCTTCGTTCCAAGTCTACATGCACCCTTCTTTTCCCACCATTGCCAGCAACTGTAACATGTTAACTCATTTGCCAGACCTATCGTAAAACTAAGCAGGTCAGCCTTACCTTCGTGATACCAAGTTATCAGCAGAGTTACTAAGTCAAGTTCAAGGTGTCTTTGAATTTCTTTTTGTCTTTGGACTCTGTTCTAGTAAAGATATAGTTAAGATACTTGTTAAAAGTTACCTAAATTAATTCCTGTAATACATATGATGAGATTATTATACTGATATGCTTTTTGGTTCATTTGTATCTGTATTTAATTTTAAGATTTTTTATTATTTGGATTAAATTTACTTTTTAATATGTAAAACACTTAGATGGGCCAAATTTGTGTAAAAAAATGCTTAGAGATTTCTTATCCCCAATGCTATCTCTTTGAGCTCATTTCCACCAATCTCCTATGCAGATCTTCCTTGACGTCCAAAGACGGGGTTACGTCCCAAGAAACCAACCTATTGTTAGGTTGAAAATAGTGTGAAAATGCTTTTAAAACACCTGATCTCCTGAGCATCACAGTTTAGCTTAGCCTGCGTTAAACGTGCTCAGAATGCTTCCATTAGCCGAGAGCTGGGCAAAATCATCCAACACAAAACCTGTTTCATAAAAAAAGGGTTGACTAGCTCATGCACCTCATTGACATAAAAAAATGGTTGACTAGCTCATGCACCTCAAAGTGAACCAGCATGGCCGCTGGGTGCGGAGCTGTCAGTGTGGAAGCGGCGGCTCCCTGCTGCCGCCCAGCTTCACGAGAGGGGGCCCGTCACACCACGTGAAAACGAACTCCAGACAGAGGCTGCATTTTTTCACAACACCTGCCTTACGACTTATCTTCCTGTATCTGGCTGTGCCATAGGCACGGTCCCGAACGCAGGTGAAAACCACTGGGCACAGCCCACAGCCACCGTGTCCCTCACTCCACCATGCTTGTCCGTGACGGCAGCCGGTTGCCACCGAAGCCACAGCCCTGCCTTCAACGGGCACTTTATTTCCCACAGCTCTGGGCGTTAAGTGTGTCCTTCACCAGTGGACACGCAGACTACCGGTGTCTCATTCTTTAGTGCCAGCGGCATCTCTGCTGCCTTCAAGTCTAACAGGTCAGGTAAGTCATAGCAGATTCTTTTCTGAGAGCCTGGTGTCCGCAGATACTCCTGGTACCAGTGACCGCGCTGGGGATGGTTCCGGGGAAGGAACACCGACTCTGGCTAGTGTCTCCCAGACTTTTCACAAGAATATAAAAAGGCCTCCAGAATCTGAATTTTTGCTGAATTTGACAAAGTTACAAAGATGCCTCCAGAATCAGAGTTGAGTCACACTTTACCTGCCAGGCTGGAAAGCTGTCCCCTAAATTACCTACAACTTACTTATTTCAACAGACTGTCGCTCGCCCCAGAGACTGTGCTCTGGGCACCATTTCCTCACCTTGCTGAAGTCACGGTCGTTCGTTTCTCTGCTACTTCGTGGCCCTTGACTGTGCTGAAGCAGTTAGGTGTTCTGCTGAATTTGTTTGTGCTGCCCTCTTAGGGAAGGGCTGAAATGTGCAGGTGTGACGTCCATTTGAGACCATTTTCCTGGGGGGAGGAGGGTTGCTGGGAAGGCTGAATGAATGACCAGGCAATGTTCCTGCTTGACTAGTCTCAGTGGCCCAGGATCTCTGATACCTGGGCACTGTCTCCCTCTCTGAACGGGCCCTTATGTGTCCTAATTCCAACAATTCTGCGTGGCTGATGATGGAAAAGAGAGGTGTCATGAGTTGATGTGTTTGGCTTCTCTCGCTGGAGTGTCCCGTTCATTAAGCCCCTTGCAGTTGGCCCTGAACCCCGTGTGTGTCCATGAAGAACTGTGGCACCAGCTCCTACTGTGGGCGTGGGGTGCTCCTGTGTCCACGTGAGGCTGTGGCTTCCTTTCGTAATTCTGTTGTCACTCTGCTCTACGTTTCTGGCATTTCTCACATTTTCTGGTCTACCAGAAGTCCTGTATGCTGATTTAAATATTAAGTAATATTTTATATTATTTTTAAGGATTTGGCATGGGATCAGAAGGACATGACAAATGCTACAGTCTGGTAACCTTGGAAACACCTGCACTGGCTTTCATTCATTCATTGACGCATTATTTCATTTATTCACCTGCCAGGGGAGGCTGCTGCTCTCGGTGTGCCAAGGATTGAGCAACACCAAGAGTCTGGGATTGACAACAGCTCTCCAAATGCAGAACTTTCTTTCCCCTATGATGCACATGTACTGTGCAACCTATTTATATAAAAATATGGAAAATGCTACTTTTGTAGCATTGATTATTTTGAAGGGGAGGATAAATTAGGAGTTTGGGATTAGCAGATACAAACTATACAAAATAGATAAACAACAAGGTCTTACCGTGTAGCACAGGGA
This sequence comes from Vicugna pacos, assembly GCF_048564905.1. Lineage (NCBI taxonomy): Eukaryota > Metazoa > Chordata > Mammalia > Artiodactyla > Camelidae > Vicugna > Vicugna pacos. Next base: position 8,942,262 of record NW_027328742.1, read on the forward strand.
ACTATACACATAGTTGGTGATAACCTATAATGGAAAAGAATGTATATATATAATATATATATATTATATATATATATATATATATATATATATGTATAATATTATATATATACCTGAATCACTGTGCTGTATACCAGAATCTAACATAACATGGTAAATCAACTGTACTTCTTCGGTAACAACAAAAAAAGACGATTTTATTCAACAGTAACGTTGGTAAACCACAATGGGGACTCTGCCAGGCAGACTGGCTCTGCTTGTTATCATTCACGACCTCGTTCGATGGATTTCAGTTTAACAGAGCCCCCAAAGTGGGTTCAATAAGAAAATCACCCTTCAGAAGGTGACAGACTTTATCCACTTTGCAACCAATTGTTTTAGATCATGGACCTCCATCCTCTTTGTTTGCTGAAATCTTAAAAGATAAAAACCTCAAATTGAATTTAGTTTTATTCCATTTTTCTTCAGAGCTTTGATCTCCCTCCCCTTGGAATGTATCAGTACTTTCATTCTCTTTGATTTTCTGTAGACTTTGGAGACTGAGTGGTGGCATCAGGGAAGCGTCCCCTGGGCGAGCTCTGGAGACCTCCTTTGAAGCCGCACGCGCTTCCCGGGCTGTGGGGGAGGCAGGCCAGCAGATACGCCAGGACGTCTGTCGATGACGAATTCAAAGGAAGGAGAAGACACACTTGATGCGTTCCTATTATAAAACAACAGTTGAAATAACTGCGTAGATTTATTCACCTTTAATATTTTCTTGTGAGACGACACCGAGATTTTCTTCTGCCATTGTAATGACCTGGTCCGCTACATAAAATCCAGATTATATTGTGCTGTCCAATCACAAAAAAGTGATATTTGAGGTATAAATAGATTTTTTAAAAATCCGAAAAGTGATCTGAGAAATCAGAACAGGTGCTGGAGATGTATTATAGGCAGCTAATAAGACTTACCCTTTGAAAAAGTCATCTTTAAAGTTTTACAAAGCATCCTGGATTTTAGAGAAACTTACTGAAACCACAATAATGGGAACATCCCAGGGGTCTGCAGTACTTAGGTAAAGAGAAAAACTACAAAGGTAATTCTTCCAGGCTCTAACTCAGCATGCTACAACCCCTTGCTATGTGGGTAACTTTGTAACTCACACGGGTAGAACACTGTAGAATCTGTTTGATAAAGTCATTGCTTATGAATAAGATGTAAAGGAAATAGAATGGGGGTGAAGAATGTATTTTTAGTTTTCTGAAAGCAGTGTTACTGTTCTGGGAAACCATGAACATTGTAGAGAATTTACCATTGCACAATAAAAGGAAATATAATTGCTCTCATCTCCATTGCATGGATTTTTATGTGCAGCTAAAAACAATTTGAAAAATGTGATGAAATTACACCAAACTTTTCCTTGGAACACCGTTGGGTTTTTGTTTTTATTTTCCCAGCTTTGAAAATTTTTTTGCTGAAAATTTCCCAATGAGAATTAAAAATAAAAATTTTTAACTTCTAACTAAAGATATACATTTAAAAGGTGGAAAAAGTTAGCAGTGCAGAGCAATAGCCAGTGGGTGAAATGTTTCCACTGCAGAGTGCCCTTATGTAACAGCCTCATGTCCTTCGCTGTGACAGAAGCTGAGGTGGATGTCTGGCTGAAAGTGGTTAAGAATAGAATTTTCCCAGAAATGTATCCACACTTCTAGACTATGGAATTCACAATGTATTTCTTGTCCCAGTTGTGTAATGTTCATATGCGACGGTCATTTCCAAACCTAAGATTTTAACTTGTTGTTGCTTTCATTGGGTAGCAGAATTCTACTAAATTATATACCACTATTTAAGAATACTGAGGACATATTTTTCCACTGTAGGAAATACCTTTTAAATCATTTTAACCCACCCTAAACATTTTGATAGCAGTTTTTAGTAACCTCTCATAAAGTATTATTTTTAAAAGCAATAAGATTGGGCAGTTTTTGAACAGAGGATAATAATTCATACCAACTATGTTGCTAAACATAAGGTCTCAGGCCCAACAATCCATCATAATTCGTACCTTATGGTCTGATAGCAATTAAAACACCATCATTAAATACACTGCAAACATACATAATTGTGGAAATCTTGCTTATGTGGAAAAGCATTCAGTGCTTTATTATCCAGAACAGTACCTTTATTATTTTGACAATGTTGTAATTGTTGAGGAACTTAAAGAATCATTCCGAGGGGACCTTTAATGCCCACACAGATTTGGACTTTATCCCATATTACGACGACTGGTAATGCTGTTAATGCCATCACGGCTGTGAATGCTCTGAGTCTCAGCTGACTTTCCTGTCCTGTAAGTGGAACAGGCCTGATCAGCCGGCTGTAAGGCAGTGAGGGCCACAGATTGAAACCCCTGCGCTGCGGAGTCCAGACCGCAAAGCACAAAAGGCGGGACTTCTGAGTTCAGAGACTGTTTCAGAAAGTCTTCCCGGGGTCGGCCTTTAGCTCTAGAAGATGAAGGACCCTGGATGAGACACAGGCACCACTGGACAGAGTAAATACTCACTTACACGTGATGCTCATGCTGCCTGGAATGGGTGACGGGCAGGTCCGGGTGGCCGCTGCCCGAGCCCCGGACTGCCGGAGCCGCACGTGCAGAGCAACCGGAACAGTCACAGCAGGTGCTCGGCGCACGTTCTCACAAGCTCTCACAAGTCTCATGCTTGAACTGTTCGCTTTTCACTCTGGTGTAAATAAACACACTGTGTGTGTGTGTGTGTGTGTGCAGAGAAATCCAGCTCACTGTTTTAATTTAACAAAGGTCGTGAAGTGCCTCCAGTGTGAAGGCCTGGCCAAGGAAGAGGTGGCTCACAGGAGGCTGGCATCACTGTTGCTCTGTGGCTGAGGTTAGGCAGTCGGATGTCAGGGGCAGAGGGAAGAAAGGCGGGGAGTGGGGCTGGATTGTTGTCAAGCTGGAGAGGGGCAGACACCTCCCTGAGATTTTCGGGTGATGTCAGCCATGTTACCACTTGACCATGTCTTCACAGTCTCTTAATGTCCTGCATTCTGATGCTTTGACATCTGGGCCTTGCTGACACTGGAGCGACTGCCCCTCCCCAGGCCAGCCTGGTTCTAGAGGGAGAAAACCCCAACCATTCTAGGACCACACCCCAGCCACCCCCTTTATCTGCCTCTCCCTCTCCAGGCCACTGTCCCCCTGCCCCGGGCCAGCCACCAGACAACCAAGGCAGCCTCTGTACCTGAGAGCCAGCTGGAACGACTGACCCGTCACTGCCACATACGCACACCCAGCCTCGCGTTCCTCCCCAGGAAACCACAAAACAAGCTTGCCGCCCCGCCCCCACCCCGCTTCCACTGCCTCCAGCCGCACCCGGGGGCCTCTCCACGCGGCACCCCACCCCCGCCCTGCCCCCGGTGCAGTGTGGGGTTTGTGAGTCTAACGAACTGTCTTTGCAGTGGAAGTCCTCTCCTGATTTACTGGCCTGTTATTATTCCTAAACTGACATATGCCTGCCTAGGAGTTACACATGAATAACCACGAATATCTTCGTTTTACAGACTATAGTTACCAAAGGGGAGAGGGGAGAGGGGTACATTAGGCATCTGGATGAACAGAAACACACTACTACATATAAAATAGATAAACAACAAGGACCTACAAGGAACTATATTCTGGTGATAATCTGTAATGGAAAAGAATCTGAAAAAAATACACATATATGTGTGTGTATATGTATAAGTGAATCACTTCACTGTACACCTGAAACTAACATCGTATACCAACTATATTTCCATAAAAAATAAAATTCAATAAAAAATTTGTTTTAAAATAAACCATAATGCCTGAAGCTGGCAAGATGCTGCGAGAAGAATGTAGGAAGGGAGGCCGTGGGAATGAGACGTCCTCCTTGCCCTTACTTATCCAATCAGGAGACGGAAAAGTTTGTGCAAAACAACATGACCAGCACATAAACACCAGCACAGAAGAACAGAGTTGTACCCTTTTATTGCCACAGTAACTTTTCAAAGGTGGGTATGAATACAAAGTTCCAAAGAGCAAGACATGATGGTCTGATGCCAGTACTCAGAACTTCCTAGCAGTGGGCAGAAGCCATGGATAAGCAAGACCTGTGCATCCAAGAGGCAGAGGGTTCGGGGTGGCGAGCCATGCAGGGAAGCTCTGCAGGGACCAGGTCTTGTGGAGCAGCCTGGCCGCTGCAGCCAGAGGCTCTCAGTGTGCTGCCCTGCACTAGGCAGACCTTTGAGTGGACACGATCCCTTCACGCCCCAGCTATGAATCTGAAGCCCTGTGAGTGAGTTGAAGCGAGTGCCTCACTTCCTGTAACCCCTGCCCAAGTCAGGAGATGAGATTTAAGTAAAGAGCTCCCAACCCACACGCCCAGAAATACGAGGCACGGGAAGGCACCGCCTGCTGACCAGTGAATGAAGCAGAAGACATGGGATTGCAGCCAGGGGTTTGCACGGCTCCACACGGCGAAGCAAAAACAACGATACCGTCTCAGCGTTTTCAGGTACTTTACATTAAAAAAAACCAAACATTAAAGGTATGTGGGAAAAAATTCTAGAAATGATGTTTTAAAATCTGTATTTTGAAGAAAGGGAGCACCACCAATTGCATAAAGATATAAAACACAGTAACAAACGTAAGGAACGATCAGGATCGGAACTGCAATAAAACACAAACACCTACAAAGAAAGAGAACGTATGTCCTGTAGAGTGTGTCCCAGGGTGACCGGAGCACAGTCGCGCGCGGTCGGACCGCGCAGACACGGCTGCGCAGCGTGCGTGGGCCCCTCCTCCCTGGCGTCCCCTCCCTCCGCGGCCGCCCTTGGCCCGGCCTCGCTCTCGCTCCCTCGGGGTCGCACGGCCCGGGTCCGCGGGGCCTGAAAATCTGAGCGTACCCCGGGTGGGAAAGCGCACACGCACACACATGCATGCACGCGCGCGCGCACACGCCCGGGGGTCGCGTGCACTTAGCGGGCTGCCCTGTGCTTTGCGTGGAGACGTGCGGCCTGAGCGCCCCGATGCTCCCGACGCCGCCCCGCCCGCGAGCCCGGAGCCCGCGCCGCCTCACAGGGTGGTGTCCCAGAACTGGGAGGGCATCCGGCTGCAGGAGGCCCCCTCGGGCTTCTTCAGAAGGGTGGGCTTCTTGCAGGGAGGCGGGGGCGGCGCCCTGGGCTCCGAGCGGCGCAGGATCTGCGGCCAGTCCCCCCGCTCCTCGCAGAGCCGCCGCCGCCAGTCCAGCAGCGCCTGCAGCGCCGCGCTCTCGTTCTCCGAGAGCTGCAGCTGGTGGATCACCTGCGGGAGGAGAGGGGGAAACGGTAGCACCAAACACTGCGGACGCGTGAGGAGGGCCACAGGGCCACCCACCTGGACCCGGGGCGCCGGCCGGGGCACACGCACCCCGGCCCCGCTCGGAAGCCTCCCGGCTCTGCTGCCCCGGGAGCAGCGCGCCCAGGGCTCGGCGGCGGGCTGCAGAATTAAGACAATAAATGGAACTTGTGGAACAGTTAGGAGGGGGCCCTGGTCAGCATCTGATTTACACCCAGGGATACTAGAAGGAATGCAGTGTCTGTTTGCCGTCTCATTGTATACACTCTTACAGCATCACCCACTTGGTCATTTAATGTATCGCAACTATAATTCCATCTGTAATAGATGTGCGTGGATTTCTGAAGTCTCACCCCATTCCAGAATCCACTCCTCTGCCTACTCAGTTACTAGTCGACATCTTTTGAGGTCATGTGACCCCATTCTGACCACCATGCATTAACCAGGGGGTCCGCAGAGATGGGAACTTCAGGGGCCGTGGGGGCAGGGCATCACAACGTGCAACTGTATCGGCTGCTTCATCGGCTTCCTTGAGGTCCCTGGAGAGGCAGAGCTTGCCCGCCGGGGGCGACTGGGATCCTTCCAGACAAGCAGGCTACATGGTGTGGGTTCTCTCTACTGCCTGCAACCAGTAATCTGGAACCGCTGTGCATGGCAGAGACCGATTTTTCTGTCAATTCTACAGTGAGTATGCTGGTTGAAAAAAATGAGATTCTGGACATCAGAATGGGGTACTGGGGAGGATTCAGAGGAAGTGAGACAGCTCAGCCCGCCTTCAAAGCACCTGCTACTTTGTTCCTGCGTCACCTCCAGCCTCTCCATCAAGACAAAGGAGAATGAAACAAAGGCACCACTGGTTGGCTTAGGTGAGAACAGTCATCTGAAAACAACAAGGACCGTCAGCGTCCCAGGACAGGTCTGGGCACCCGGGCCTACAGCCGACAGAAGAAGATTTTTAAAGCCTAGAACCAAAGCGATGGGCAGAACGTTGAGACATGATGTTAAAACACAGAAGCCAGGAGGTCAAATGCATGTCTGTAGTGCAAAACTAGATTTCTGGAACTGGTTACTAGCAAAAGGGGGTCGCCCCAAATTGAATCTATCGATAACCACATTAAAAAAAGGAAAGCAAGACTGTGATTGCCCAATCCCTGAAGCAAGCTCCAGGCACTGATCAAAAGTGAGCTGCGCAAACACTACACCCCTTGAAAAGGGTGTTTTTCTCTAGTTTCCAGGATTGTACCAGAATGACCTGCAAACCAGGCATTTTCCTGCTGGGAAGACTCTTGTGGAAGCCGGAAAGCCTCCACTGTCAGGGAAGCGAGCCAAGAAAACAGGGGGGAGGGCATGCATAAAATCAGTTATGGAATGAACACTTCAGTGCTAAGTGTGTGTCAGGTGCCTTCCTGAGCACCTTGCCGATATGAACTCGTGCAGCCCTCCCAGGAACTCTGGAAAGCACTGCAAGCCCTTTGCAGGTGGGGCACTAAGGCGCAAAAAGGTTAAGTAATTTCCCAAAGCCACATGGAAAATGGTGGAACCAGGCAGTCTGAATGCAGAGTCTGTCTTCCTAACTCTTGTCCCACAAGGCTGATTATTTATGTAAAGAATTGATGTCGAGGATCTGAAAGACCAGGGTCCCTACACCGTCTCCCTCTTTCCTTCTTTTTCTAATTGGGATTTGAGTGAAACATGTGTTTCTTTCACTCATGTATTCTAGTTCCTCTATCTTCTCCACTGGCGGATGCTGTGTTGATTACATTTAGCATCAGTTTGATTTACCCTGTAAATCAAATTGAATATTGATTATTTGTATGTATGTTCCCTGGCACACAGTCAGCACATAACAGCAACCTCTGAAAAACACTGTCCTTGGATTTACTCTTACGGGAGGATATTTAATGGATGGAAGTGTATCCCTCTCAGTTGTTTATTTTCCCAACATTTCATAGAGATCTCATCTTTCTGAAGTAACACAACTTCACATCGATCTATTTAGAAACAAAAGAAGGACCCTCTACATTGGATGTTTAGGTCACGGCAGGTTACTGCTCCCATTGTAAAAGTGCAAAAAAGGGGATAAATTACAAAAATCATATTTTTGAAACACTGGAAAACTCTGGTAAACTGTGAATTAGAAAAACTAACATAATGGATGGGGAGAATCTTTCCCAGCAAATGGATAACTGGATAATTACCAGCTACTTTTTTGGTCTTCTGGGGACATGTGGAGTCCTTCTGTAGGTCTCGAGAACCCTTTTTAAAAGAGAGAAAATCCATATGATATTTTGCAGCTGGATGAGACTAGATGAACCATTTGAAAACTTGAGAACCCCCAGATGCACGGTCATTTTCCCCAAGAGACGTTTGTTGAGTTCTTCAACTGCATGAGTGAGTGGGGCCCTGAGCCAAAAACTTATAAAAAGCAGAGTGAAATCGCCTAGACGTGCTTCAGAAGCAAAAAGTATGACAGGAGAGGTGATAGCCTTAAGTATCTGACAAGCCTCATCTTCAAGACTTGCAGATTTTGGAACTGAGTGGGGCACACAGCAGGAGAGCCGGGCCAGGGGCTCTGAAACGCACAGCTGGAGCTACAATAATGTTTCAGTGCTGATGAGCGCACACTGTCAGGGTCTCAGTCCGCGCACAGGAGGGCGCGGCCGGAGGATTAGCGGACAACCAGAGGTAGGCTGGTTTTCCATCACAGCTCAATACTTGATTGGATTAAGGTGATCGCCTCTTGCCTTTGCTTCCTGACGCAGGCTGGTGAAATCCTCTTAGGGAGAAGGCGTCATCTGTGGTGTCTGTAGTCTGCTCACCCACAATGCCTACTATGCAACCAGAAGTTACTATACATGTGAACAGACAGGATATTTACCCAAAGCCAAAAGCTAAAACAGACTCATGGATGGTCCAGGTTTAGAGTTAGCAGAAACAGACTTTAAAATTACCTATAATTAAATGCTTAAGAAAATAGAGAAAAAGATGAATAAATAAAAGAAACAGCAGAATAGACATGCACGTAAAAGGAGCAGAAATGTAAAGAAAGTGGCAAAGCAATATTCAAAGCAATAAGTTTCCAGAACCTGGGGTGGACAAATTATGAAGTTCAGCAAACCGCACACAAGATAAATCCACACACTGCCAGCAACAATAAGGACAATTTGTAATCAGTAAGACACTGTATTAAAAATGCCCAAGGTCAAAGACAAAGAAAAACGTTTTACAAATCTAGAGGAAAAAAACCCAATTACCTTCAAAGGAGCAATCATGAGAGTGAATGCTGACTTCTAAACAGAAACGTTGGAAGCCAGAAAACCACAAATTGCAGGTTAAAGCACTGAAAGACAGTAGTTCAACCTAGGATTCTATACTCAATCAAGACATCTTGCAAAAATGAAAGAAAGCTGAAAACAATTTTTTGGACAAACGAGAACAAGGAAATTTGCTATCACAAGTCTTGCCTTTTTTTTTTTTTTTTAAGGTGAAGAAAATGATCCAAGGTGAAAAATGGAAATTTAAGAGAGAATTAAGGACACGGGAATTCAGTCCATGGGTAAATATAAATGATATGCTTGCAGTGTCTTACAGACTTTACATCGTATGTAGAACAGCACACCAACAGCAACTGCAAGAGCCAGGAGGGAAACGTGGAGCTTAGAGGGTCGAAGGTGCCAGCGGTATTAGGGAAATGACCAGAATAACGTAATTTATTAAGGTGAAATAAATCAAGGAGTCACGCCTTATTCTCCAGCAAAAGTACAAAAAGAATAGTGAGAGGAGGTATAATTAACAAATTAATATGAAATAATAAATAATTAATCTAAAAGAAAGCAAGTAGAGTGCAAATATATATACATGTAAAGATGGAGGCCAGTTCCTAACAAAACAGAGTAGAGCATGAAAACACAATCCCAGTCTCCACCCAGCAGCTGGAGATGCTTTTCCACGACCTGATGGCTTGTGCTGTATTTATGCCACTGCTGGTGTGCACAGACCCTCTGTCCTCGTATGAGGCACAGAATCTATCCATTCTGTATTTCTTTTCCATGCTAAACTCTTTTCAGCAGCTTTTCATAATGGCCAAAAATATATACTAGGTGTGACCCTCTGCTAAGACCTTCATAATAGGGAAGATTTGGAGAGTGAGTCACACCGCAGAAGCAGCCCATCTGCTGAGAGTGACTTTCAGCGGCTGCTGATCTGAATTAGGCTTGTGGGGAGGGATTTTGACATAAAATGTCCCAAATCCCCTGAGTCATTGCTTCCCTGGGGAAACAAACAAAAAAAAAGCTCTCTAGCCTTTCAAAGCTTCTCAGCATTTACTAAAAATATCTGAATTCCCCAGCACATTATAAAAGGTGGAAAATTTAAGACACACAAACCATTAGAAGGCATTTTCTTAATGAGGATATCGATGTCTTGAATAATGTAGTGGAGACAGAAGCCCACCCTCTTTGAATCAACCACCAAGAGCTCTCGATGCTTCCGTGATAAGCAAAAATTTGACTGATGTTTGCGATAATCAACCAATGCTCAGAATAAACCTTCTCACTGAGAGATCCCATGACTGTATCTTATATTATGGAGATTAATAGGCACTGAGTAAAATCTAAGAGGTATATAAAAATAGTTGCCAGAGTGGCATAAATGAGATGCTGAAATATCAACGGTATTGATCTTTGTTAAAAAAAAAAACACACATACAATGAATCTTCACAGGTTGTCCTAAATTAAGGCTGAAATTCTGTGTAAGGACATATGCTCGGCCACCCCTTTTGACACAGTGAAGGTCAGAGGGCACTTGAGAACTATGATCTGTGAGACAACGTGGAAAAGATCAGAAGACAGGGACCGTGTGCCCTGACTAATGACGCTCAATCTGCTTCATTTAGATTTATTAAATTTACCAGGTTATGAGGCACACAAGTCACATTTGTCAAAGACACTGTAAGAGCTTCAGTGTTTTAGAACAGCAAACACATGCAACTCTGCATGTTAGTTAAGTGGTGGTCAAGTAACCTATGAGGCAGAGAAAGTATTTGCAATATTATCCAGCAGCATAGAAAATATCAAAATCGGTGTTTGGTCATTCTTTATATTTCACATCCCATTGGTGGTAACAGAAACCGTTACAACATCCCTTGCCATCATTTGCTATTTCCCAATAAATTGAATATGATAATTTATTTATTTATTTATTTATTTATTTATTTATTTATTTATTTATTTAAAATATTTCAATTATTTATTTTATTACTGGCAGGGGGCAGGTAATTAGGTTTTCTTTCTTTTTAGAGGAGGTATTGGGGATTGAACCCAGGACCCTGTGCATGCTAAGCATGAAAAATTTGGTTTGGGTATTGAAAGGGAACCATTTCTTTTCAGAAAGAAGAGAGATGACTGTGGGGTCAGGGGTGCCCCTGGCAGTGTGGCCTGGAGTTAGCCGGCTTCTCCCTGGACCTCATTTATCCTGGTTTGTTTGAAGCATAAAAGGAGCCATACCGGTGTCTTCAGTCTGGTTTTCCATTGTTGCCAAAGATGTATCTCCCCCCAAGTTATCCCTCCAGACAGCTGGTCCCTTACCTAGTTTTTCTTCTGACATGTTCTATATAATCGTGTTTGCACACAAAATCATTATCTTTCAGAACCAGAGGGCAGCACTCCCGCTGGGAAGTAAGACAGGACCCGGACCGCGGGGCTCTACGCGGTAGCACCATGAAAGTGACAAGTGTCCTGCTTCTAAACGAACTGGTGGACATGCCAGCCGTGCAAGTGTCTTGACATGAGTGGGTCAACAAGAAGGAGTCTTTTTAAGCTTTTTTTCCTTTTTTTTTTTTTTGTATCATTTACCTGGAGAAGGGGGCTCTGTAGAGGAAGGTCTGGAGAGACTTCAAAGAGGTGGTAACTTTGCTCTGAATTTTGAAAGACGAGATGGGCCCCAGCTGGAAAGAGGGGTGGAAAAGGCCGGGAGGCATTTCCACGGGGCTTGATGCAGACAAGTGCCGGTAATGACACTGAGCTTCCGTCTCTAACAGAGACTGGCAGACCCGCGAGGACTCTGATTCTGGTTTGAGTCTGGGTGGGATGTGGACAAACCACGTCTCTCCAGTCAGGGTGCCTGGATGGGAATCCTGAATTTGCCACCTAATGGATGTGTGACCTTGACCAAGCCCATCAGCCTCCTCACCTGTGAAGTGGGTTCACAGTCATCGTCAACCTCAGAAGGACGGGGGTGGGGGTTATATGGATGCCATATGTGAGCTGCCTTTAAGTGCCTTGAAAATGTAGGGAGCATTCTATAAATGTGGGCTCTTATGATTTTGTCAATTGTTAACTCTTTGACTCGAGAAAACCCTCAAACATACTGACTTATGATTATCTTGATGACTCAATCGGATAATGTTAAATCAAAGTAGTTTGCATGATTTGTGGCCCTATGTAAATATAACATGTTCTTTTCCTTCCTTATTAACAAGAAGATCTCAAAATACTGGATTTATAACATAACTATGATTTCTATATGATTTAAAATAAAGAAAATTATGCAAGAAGAAAATGACAAAAGGTCTAGATGTCTTTTAGATTTTGGAGTAAGAGAAAAAGCACTAAAAATCAGATATTAGTGAGTAATTTCAACAACTGTTACCTGTTTCTGAAATTGAGATCTGTAAATGTTTTTCCAGGGGTCCTCAATTTCTTGGGACAATCTAAAATTTTTTTTGCTTTTTTTTATTTTTATGATACTTTAAAAAAATTGGTGTAATTGTGCTTTGGACCACTTGAATGCCTGCTTTTTAAGCTAGTGCTCAGTGAGATTTCATTTTCTGATGTATTTTATTTACAAGCAGACTGACACAGGTAACATTATTTACATCGTTGCAGGTTAACGAGGAGAGAGTAAATGGATTTAATATTCAGATAAGGTGTTTTCCTCCAAGAAAATGCTAAGTGATTTGACATTGTAAGGTAGGTTGCCTAGGAGTTCAAATAGAAAAGATGGAGACGTGGGTCAACCAAAGGCACACGACAGTAGATCTCACTAAGGTGCAGGGATCAGAGTCAGAGCCAGGTTAGTATTTTCAACAGCAATTTCATTTCATCTAAACAAAGTCATACTTCAAATAAATGTAAATGTTAGCTTTTTTGGCTTTTGTAGGTTTTGGTTTCACTGAATCAGCTTTGATTTCTTAGCTATACTGAAAGCTAAAAGAATAAAGGGATTTTATGTAATGATGTGGATGCAGGTTTCATTAACATTATAATAAAATCACTTAAGAACCGTTAAGAGTCAGGGATAACTATTATATGATTTAAAAAGGGTCACAGACATAATGCAACTGGGGAGAGTGCTGGTCTGTGCGGCTGGGACGCCCCGCGGGCAAGATTCGTTTTTGTGTGGTGAGACTCTGGGTGTCTTTTGGAGACCGAAACTAGTGAGTTAATCTCTGCCCAGCACAAGGCATCCGGTGCACTTACTCAGAGGGTCTGAGCCGAGTGAGTGTATGAATGTTTGGATGCACGTTTGAGAACAGGGACAAATGTCACTACAGTGTATTAGACTTGTGGTGTCACTGTTTTGGAAACTTAGGGGCAATCAGGCACCTCACCCCATCGAGGCCAGGGAAGTGTGAACGAAAATACTGCAATGTGAGTGAAAATACTGCAATCATAACAGTAAGCAAAGAATGCTGAAACCAAGTCATCAGCGGCTGCCACCCCCCCCCCAGTGAGGACAGGCTTGCAGCCCAGCCTCTGCAGCCACTCACAATGGTGCACCCTGAGCGGACTCAGAATAAGAAAGGACAGGACCCTGGCCCTAGATAGCAAGGTGCTTGTCAAAGGAATGAATTCAGTGAGCCCAAATGTTTGCTTCCTCCCATACATAGAAAAGCACTAGATTCTTTAATTTGTGATGCCTGATTTTCTTTAGATAACAAGCAATATTTTATTGTTCCAACTACCTGGTCCTTGTTGTAAAGCTCCTATATGTCCTAGCTCCTCCCCTACCTCTTGGGATCAGTCCCTCAGAGCGATCTGAGAGGCTGTCAGCCCGGCTCGAGTCCTCCTGCCAAATAAAATATAACTCTTAACTTTTAGGCTGCATGCTTATTTCAGTCAACAGAAGGGAGCCTTGCCAGATTGACTGTGGACAGACTCCCACCCTTCAGAGGTAGTTCCCATCTCCCAGATTCAGAGAAGACCCTTTCCAACACTGTAAAGCCCTGGGAACTTGTTAAAAATGCTCTCTGGCTCTGAAACCCCAGAGCGTGTGCGGGGTCCCGGACTCAAGTGTGGCTCTGAATTCGGACATGCCTAGATGGGTTTGAGTGGCTGGTGAGTGGGGTCAGTGACGGGAGTGGGACAGTCACCCTAGACGTCAGGGTGGCCAAAGACCACAATGCCTTGGCCAATCAAATAAGCATCTCCTATGCTATGGTCTCAATGTTCGTGTCCGCAAATTCACACATTGGGATCCTATGCTCCGAGTGATGGCATTTGGAATAAGGCCTTTGGGGTAATTAGGTCATGAGGGCGGAGCCCTCACGAATGGGATCGGTGCCCTTCCACCATGGAAGGACACAGTGAGAGGTCTGTGACCTGGAAAGCAGGCCCCACCCAACCACGCCAGCTCCCCGACCCCAGACTTCCAGCCTCCAAGACTGGGAGAAATAGATTTCTGTGGTTTGTAAGCCACCTAGTCTGTGGCATTTTGTGATAGTACCCCAAATGGCCTAAGACACCTTCTACCCAGAATTATTATTTCTGGATGGCATGGGGGAAAATGGTGCTATTCAATGACAGGTGTAAAACTCGGGCTTCTAGAAAAGGGCACAAGCTATCTGTCAGCTTAAATGTCTTTGAAAAAAATTGGTGGAAGATCTAATAACACACTTGGAGATTATTCTGATTTTCATTTTTATAGTTGACATTCTAAAGAGACCTGGAAGCTGCAGAGCTCAGGGTCCACTTGGATCCAGGATTTGCTGGGAGCTGGGACTGTCTGACCCTTCCACAAGCACCGGGGGTCGGGCAGCATCACCCAAGGCACTCCCCGACGTGGGCTGCACTTAGGGGAGCTCAGCATTCTTAATTTACCCCCTCCAGTCAGTTTAGACCACCTGAAATGCAGCCTGGGTGGCACCCATAGCCCCACCTTCTCCTTTCTGCCTTTAAGGAAGGACTGCAGAAGGGAGACGCGAAGCCACGTACCTTCAACATATGAATACGCCTCTGAGCAGTCTATTTCGAGCTCCCAGAACATGAGGAGAGCTGCAGCAGTGACCACAGTCCACAGTCACTTTCTTGTGCGCTGCGGTCCTCATCCGCGAACGAAATCCCTCCCTTTCCGCAGATTTTTAACAAGAAGATTCCTTCTTCGAAACTAATCTTTGGAAAACAGTGCTACTTAAAACGCTGGTGATCACAGCCTGGACAACTCAGGACGGGAGTTAAAAGTAGGGTTTTTTTTCTGTTATTGAGAAACTCTGGCTGATCTGATATCTAAAAGTTCAAGACAAGAACACAGTCTCCATCTCCCACTCCCCACCCCCATCCCGCCCTGCACTCCAGGTTTGTCACCTGTTTTGTGTCTTCTGATGTCCAGGAAGTGTCAGTTAGCTATGAAGATAGAGTCTGATTGATCAAGTGATGTGAGGACCGACTTCATGCGACCTCTGTGTCCCGCCGTGGGGCGTCGCTAATCCCTTCACTTACTCTAGGGGTTAAACCCCAGGAGACCTCTCACGGCCCAGGGGGAAGCACAGCAGGATGCGGAGGCTTAAATGAGCTTTATCACTTACATATCTGTTTACTCATTTTCAGCGGTTTCTTATTGCGTCATTATTACAGTCCTATGATGTGAACTAACTGAAAAGTGAGGTATAAATTGTCTTACTTCCTGCGGGTGTGCATTTCTATGGATAATAGTAATAAAGGTAAATTAATAATTTGCTGCTGATTTTTACCTTAAGTCTTTCTCTCCTAGGATAAAAATAACCTTTGTTAAATAATTCGTGTGTAAAATCATGTTGCTGTTCATTTGTCACAGAACTGATTTTTCTATTGACTATTCACCCAAAGGTGAAAAGAGGCATTAACTGACATTTATGGAAATTAAAAGAAGGAAGCGTCTCAGCTGACTGAACAGTGAATATTAGTGTTTCAGATGCAAACCCCATTTGCACTCCTGCTAACAAGATATTGGAGGACAAAACATTAAAAAAAAAGAAATTTGAGCATCAGTTTGTAAAACCATAGTTTACCTAAACAGATCCCAGCGACAAAGCTTAAAATGAAATGCGATTCAAAAAGTCTTTGACTGAAGGGAAGGACATGTCCATACATTAAAAAAAAAATCAAGAAAATGATCGGAAAGTGAAAACAGCAGGTTTGGTTCAGGCAGGCAAGAGCGGCTCCTTCCGAGGTGAGAAGCAGCCATTCACACCGCAGCCCAGGGAAGCTCATTCCTGCGCTCTGGCTCCCCTGTTGCCGAAGGGTTAAAAAAAAGGGAAACTATCCCTTCGAAGGAGCAAGTTCTCCTGGAAACAGGAGCAACTGATCTGGGCAACAGGCAGCGAGGGAGGGAGACAGGATTTTAATGTTTTACCTTACCTGCACATGTTGATTTCTTAAAAAAAAAATTTTACTTTTATAATAACTAATATTATACTTTACTTTTATAATAAATAATATTATTTTGGAACACATTTAATGTAATTTAAGTGAACATTAATTTGCATTTTGCAGCTAGTTGTAAATTCATAGCCAAGAATAAAGACTCTGATGAGTGAATGCATGTTTCTTCTTATGATGGAAAGTTATAAAACAGAAGTTCATGATTATACATCACACAGTATAATTCACTTGTGACACCTTAGGTTGTGGATTTTATATGAGCTCTGGTCTCTTACCTCAATTCATTCAGAAAACATGGTGGCATCAGTACAAGTGACTAGCAGATTGTAGCAAAACCTGGTAACACACATGCAGAATATGTCTGTAGTGATGGCGTAGTCATGGGTTCAAATGTGGAAAAATACACATCAATTATATTGGGAACACAGAGAGTCAGAGATTACAATTCCTTTAAAATTATTTTTCTGGGAATTATGTGGGAGGCTCACTGCAAATGTCAGGAGGTATTATTAGGGGCAAATGATCTACTAGATTTTTCTCTCTCCAAAGAATAAATCTGTTTATATAATTCGCTTGCTCACAAATCCTCAGTGCCGCCTTGCCCCAGCCAGCCTAAGAGCCAGCACAGGAAGTCCCGTGCTCTCTGACCACTCCGATTATCCCAGCTTCATCAGCACGCGATCTCACCTCGTCTCTGTTGGTTCACTCAGATGCACCCAGACACTCTGTAAGTCCACCTGTCTTCTCCACAATAGTCCCAGTTTGGATTCCCCGTGTAGAAGCTCGGAGGTCTCCCAAGCCCGTTTCAAACATCGTCTTCATGGTCCTGCTGTCTGTTCTGAAAGCGTTTTCACGTGCTGTTCCAGCAGACTCTCATAACCATGGGAAACGAGCCGGTTAAGGAGCCTTCGCCTCATTTCATAGATGCTGAAATGCATCCTCACAGCCCAAACTCACCTGGCTGATCAGCGGTAGAGTCCAGACACACATTCAAGGATGCTGAGTTTCGTCAACCCTCTGAACTAACCTTGACTTTCGAGAAGTCTCCCGTATCTGCTAATCAATCTACACGTGTGCTTTCAACGATCAGGAGAAAGAAAGTGCTGTGACGGGTTTCCCAGGGCTAGAATCACGCTTGAGGACCTGCTCCCTCAAGAGGCTTTCATTCAAACTGAGCCACAAGACATAGAGAATTAGATGAATCAGCATGCTCGTTATAGCTGACTAGTAAATCGTAGACGCAGTCACTGCTGTCGGAACACAGAGGGGACGCGACTCATTTCAAGGCATCGTGGCCCAAAGATTCCTCTTGGGCTGTGGGCTTTGTTCTGGACTGAAGGAGGGGTAGGACACAAAAAGAAAGGAGCCTCCTTGGGTGGAGTGGTGTGAGGAATGGCGTCCACATTTTTGTTCACATCTGCGTGTACAATTACCAAAAACACGAGAGGGGAAGGCACTGTGCCACGTACAGCTTGAGAGTCAGCCCTGAGCCATCAAGAGAGACGTGAATTAGCAGAAACGATGATCTGGGTGTGAAAGGCAGAAAGGCAAGGGCCACAACCGCGGCAGCTGAGTGCTCCACAGCCTCCAGAGGATGGAGGTCTAAGTCCGGGAACACGCATCCATTTTCCAAGGAGCCAGCGTGGTCCTTTGCACTGTTTCGTAGGGCAGAGTTTATCTGTTAACTTATTAATTTCCCCAAACATTTTTTTTTCTGGAAACAACCACATTCTGTGTGTTATAGTATTAAATATAATTAAGTAGAAATGAGGAAAACCATTTCATGAAACTGAATGCTAATAAAACCACTAGCCCAATCCAGGTAAATTTTAAAAATCAGCTACAATTAGGAAAGGGGCCGAGTTTCGCAGCTGGGACTGACTGAACGAGGGGGAAGCACCCTCTCTGCCACCAACCTTGGTTCTCCCTCCAAAGCTTAGCTACCAGCCCGAGCCACCTGCCTGAGGACTAGCGGTGAGAGAGGTGATTCTTTCTAATCATTAAATCCACAAGAAGGTCCTAAAAGGATTAGAATGTTTCTCCAAGGTGCCCAGTTTACTCCCGGGGACTGATTTTGTCCCTGAGTAAAATTAAGTCTATTGATTTTGAGGAATTTCTCAACATCCATTTCTTAAGAATTACAAGCTTTGGTTTCATGTATTTATGACGTGGGGGGGCACCACTCATCATTATTTTGCATTAAACCATCTGATAAGCCACACTGCAATAATTCTATCATCAGAAGCCATGAACAGGCATGTTTTTTACTATCTTAAGGAAAAAAGGTGGCTAAAGAATGGGGGCTGAGCCCAGTTAATTAAGTACTATAAATAATGCACAGCAGCAACACGTGAAACACTAAGCCAAACACGGGATAAAGGCCGTCAGTTACTGTTACGCAAGATGCCATGACAGGCAGACCGCCAATACCGGGGGGCTGACACAGAAGAAGTGTACTGCCCACGTCAAGGCTAAAGAGGTGCTTCTGATCAGCGGATGACCTTCCACGTTGGCGTGAGTGGACTTTGCATCTTCCGGGGTCTTAAGAGTCTTCCGTATCCAGCTTTTGGTTGGGAAAAGGCATGGAATACTGTAGGGAAGGGGAGGTTTGTGTGGTCAAGCTTGGGAGCGGCTCACATCACCATGGCTCCCGTTCCAGTGGCTGGACCTCAGTCACGTGACCACCCCTAACTGCAAGGCTGCCGGGAAACGCGGTCCAGCAGGGGCTTCAGGAGAAAGGGATTTGGCGGGCACCGTGGCTGCCATGGTGTGGCTCCTCGGGTCAATTACAGTGTCTTTAAGGCCCAGTCATGGCAAATCGGGTGGATGCAAATGCTAGACAAGACGGGGGAAGGAAAACAGGACGGATGGGGAAGAAAAAGATAAGATTTTGCCAAAGTAGGCAACGTGTGAGAGCACAGCTCTTTGATCAAGACTTCTTCCCCAAAATAGATAATAAAACATCACCTGCAAGTGTATAAAATTAAATCCACTTGGGCTTCAAAATCTAGGCTTTTTATATCATTGACTTCATGACACTTTTCCCAATATCATAGTTCATCTGTTTTAGAACCTATTTCTGACAGAGTCAGAAATACGAAATGACAGTTTCAAATAATAGCATAATCATCGAAATCAGAGAAGAATCAGGTCTTCGAGGTCTACTGAGGTCATAAAATAAATTCCTTCACCAACGTTAGCTGGTTATGTTTCAACACAATGCAAACCTTTCTGTTCCTTTAGCCTGGATCTTTCTTTCAAAGTCGTCAGGTCACAATAATGTACAGAGCAGTCGGGAAGCCCGGGGCCCAGGTTCCCAGGGGCCAGCCTTCCAACTCTCTGTTATCTTGAGCAGGAATACAGCTATCTGTCTCCTATTTCCCACTTGCAGAAAAGGCAACTGTCTACCCTTTACTTGTCTTCTGAGCAGACCCAAGTTTCCAGACCTGGTCAGTGGTTTTCCTGAACGACAATGCAATCCCATCACAGTTGGTATTCTGCATTGCACCTCCCGCTGTAGTTTGTAAGTTCCTTATTTCTTGAATTAACACAAACTCATGGCAATTTCAGCTGCTCTGCATTTAGACGCCTAGTGACATGCAGTCACTCCTCTCCAGCCACCTGGCTGTTGAGATTCAAGCAAGCTCCTGCCCGGATACTTCCCCACCTGGGGTGCCCCCCCCGACCTCACATGCCTGACTCCTCAACTTTCTTACTCCATCTTTGCTCAGTGAGGCTTTAACTCCACCTGATTGGAAATTCCAACCCAACCCAACCTGCCTCCACACCCCTCTCGTCACTCCCAGGCCTGCTTATTCTGTTTGACTTTTTAAAAATATGTTTTATTTCCTTTTACCATATTAAACATATTATCTAAACATTGTATAGTGTTTGCTTTCCCATGCTAGAATTTAAGTTCCAAGAGGGCAAGGATGTTTGCTTTGTAGACCGAAGTTTCCTAGGTGCCCACACCTGTGGCTTGCACAAGCAGGTTCTCGAAAAATATTTGTTGAATGAATGAATGAATGCATGAAACTTCAAGTTCATGCAATCCACTTTCCCAGAATTCAAAATAATGTACACATATTATATGCTTTATGTTGTGCATGTTATGTATGAATACACACATCTAATTACACAGAGCTGCACACACTAAAGCCACGTATGTTGTTCCTCATGGGTAACACCAGGGTCTTGCAGAGTCACGTTCATTGTGTGTGACTTTCACATCACACGCTGACTTTAGTACCGAATCTGTAAGATGGGACTTGACTTTAATATCCTCCAACCACCGGGATGCAACTGCTTATGACCCTATTTACCAAGTTTACTGGTACATTTTTAACATGAGACTGAATCAAAATATTTGATAAAGCTAGGAAATTTTCTGTCGGTTTCTCAGTTCTTCTGAGGCGTCTCCTGGTTGCCATGGAGATGGCAGTTTATTGAGTGCTCTGGGTTGGGATAAAAAAATGACTGAGACGTAGTCCCTGTGTTCTCTACACCCTCCACAGTCCACCAGGGTCTACATCTACACACACACAATTATAACACAGCAAAGTAAGTCGTGTGAAAGAGACCACGTTGTAGAGTTACATAAACCAAATTACAGAGGCCACGACTGTGCTCGGAGGGCTGCTGGAGGAAGGCCATCAGGAGGAAAGTCACATCAAAGAAAGGTCTGCAAGGTCACAGGCAAAGGTGGAGAACAGCCCACTTCTGGGAACTCACCTAGAATTAGGAGCAAGGCAGGAGCAGAGCCCTGTGTTGTAAAAGGTGTGGGACAACCGTGACTGGGACAGAAAAACGCACAGTTAGGTTGCTAAGTCACACTGCAAAAATGTGGCACCAGCAAGAAGGGTAAACTGTTAGGGTTTACTGAAGTTGGGTGTTGCACTAGTCTCCATGCTTGCTTGCGAGGTTTATAATTTTCTGTAACAAAATTATTTTCGAAAATCACAAAAATGACATATTTATCAAAATCCCAGATAAGAGTGGGGTCCTGCTCATTCAAGCTCATCTCCTGCATATTTTTGATAACACCTGCTGTGTTAGAATTGGTATTCAGAACACTGACCTTGGGGGAAACAAAAGGGAATGCTAAGACAATAATGGCACGCATGTTTTGGAGCACTTACTATGTCGCAGAGAGCATGCTAAACATGTGACATATATTTCCTTCAGTCAACCTGAAATAAAATGACTACTTTCCATACCCACAAGTGACATAACAGATCTGGGGTTCAAAGCTAGTTCTTCTCTTTCTTCTTTAATTTCAAAAATTAAATTAAGTTAATACTGAGTTCTTCTGTGAACCAGAACCTGCACTTAACCACCCTGCCCAGCGGCGCCGTCGCCGCCCCCCTCCGCGGTGGCGCCGGGCTCTCTGCGGCTTCCCCAGCTGGAAGGCGACGTGCAGATACATCATGAGAACTCTGTCCTCTTTAAAAACACAGTCACAATTCTGATTTCCTTCCTTCACTGTTTCTTACAGCTGAACTTTCCTCACTGATCACAGTCAAGGTCTTCACTGGAAAAACGTTATGTATTTGAGTGCATTTAGGATACACATATGGAGCGATTTTACGAAGGGAAAAATACAAAATGTAGCATTTGTTTTGGTTATCTTCCAAGTTTCTATGTATCTATACAGGGTATGTCCCTTCGCTGCTGAAAATGTTGTCATTTAAGTCACACCATCAAATTAATTTACTGCCCTGCTTTCTTGCACGTAAAAAGGGAGTCACGAGGGGTGCATGCTGATTTCCAGAAACCTCAGCTGGGTGGAAGGGCTTTCTGTGCAAGATCTCCTTTTGTTTGCAGCTTCCAAGTGAAATACAGATCATGCCTTTTGACACGTTGCTTACTGTCCATCCCCTGTCCCGTGTTTAGAACGGCCCCTTCTCGATGATAGTCTACATTTTGTTATTTTTCTCTAACACTGTTTCTCTTCTGCGCCACAGTATATTTCAAGCAGACCACGTGACAAATAAAACGAACACAGAAGGAAGGCACTGGGCTTGCTCAGTGCTCTGCAACTCTTCATTTCTTTCGTATGTGACAGTACAGAAAGGTTTCTTTGATGGTTCAGTAAAACAAACCGCGCGACAGTCTGTTTCTCTACGCGCATCAGGCGCACCCTGACCGCCTTGCGGCGTCCGTCGGCGGCCGCGTCGGGAGCGAGCGCTCAGGCACTGGATCGCCGCTCTTTCATCAGAAACCATCCGTGATTCTTACAGTGAGTATTTGAATATGACGGATATTAATAATAACTTCTTGCATTTTTTAAAAATCAAAAGAATTTAAAAAAAGGTTGGCAAGAAATACGGTAAATGCCCACGACGAGCGTCAAAGACCCTAAACCACACAACACGGCGGCGCAGAGCAGCTGCCAGAAGGAAGGAGGCGGCCGAAAGCCAGAGTCGGTCAAGTTGGAACGCGGGTGTAAATACAGATGAGCTCTGCTCCAACGAAACAATCCCATTTTTCAACGTCAAGCGCGGACCCCGGAGCAGACGTGTAACTCGCGATTCCCCGCCGAGGGCGGGCCCTCAGCGCCGGCCTTCTCCGCCCCCCCGGCCGCCCCCCTGCCCTCAGCACCGCCCCCTTGAGCTCTGTTCGCAGTCCGTGGGCCTCCTGGGGCTGCTGCCCTGGCCTCCGGAGTCAGCCGAGGGCGGCCGTCTCAGCAGAAGCACCAAGGGTCACTCCAGGGCGGCAGCCGGGATGTCCTCAGGACCCGCTCAGCGCTGGGCCTCTCACGCAGCCCCGCTTCTGAGGGGCTGCCTCATGCCGAGGGGCACAAACTTAGAAGCACTTGTTTACCATGTCACCAAAGGCAAGTAGGTAGACGGCAGGGCATTTTTATAAACGCTGGTTCCAGAACCAATCTGAAGTGGCTTCTTTCAATCTACGAATCCAGTTTCGAGGCCTGGGCCGAGGCACAAAGCCCCGCTCCAGGACCGGGAAGTGGAATTCCCTGGCGTTGCAGCTTCACTGCGGGGTCACTCGCGCCCAGCGCTGCAGACGGTCATGAGTGTTTCACGGTCTGGACCCGCCCAGCCTTCTCCACGAGGAGCACAAAGGAAGACAGCCGCGCACGCGATGCGGCGAGGGGCTCAGCCTTCGCTCGTGCCAACTGTTTTAAGGAAAATTAGTTTTTACTACCTTTCTGCTAAAGCCATTACATCATGCAAAGTCACAGGAAAAATGAGGGACTAGAACCTAAACTACATTTCCTGTATTCTGTACCTTGAGGAAAGAAACTGTTTACTGAAGGGCTACCCCTGTTAGAAAATGTTTTACATTCGTATTAAGAAGAAAGCGTTTGCTAACTACTATGAAACAGAAGAACAACGAATCCCTTCAGTATAGGACAGGGAACTATATTCAATGTCTTCTAGTAGCCTTTAATGAAAACGAACATGAAAGGAGTATATGTACGCACATGTACGACTGAGACACAACGCTGCACACCAGAAATGGACACAGCACTGTAAAGGGACTAAACTTCAATTTAAAAAAATGGGATCAGGCAGGTTAGCAAAATAAAAAAGTGAAAATGAAAACAAACAAAAAAAAGAAAGTACATGCTCTATGTAAAAAAGAAAAACACACATCTTTGGTTATACAGTGAATTTTATGGATAATAGCAATAAAATCAAATTGGTGTGTCAGTCAGAATTCTTATTTGCAAGCATCAGAAACTAACCTGAGACCCTTCACAGGTGGAAGCTTTACTGGAGAGCACAACAAGGAAGTGAGGCTAAGAAGGGAAGGTTTAGAATGTGGCCTGGACCCGAGGTGAATGCAGGGACCAGCGGTCTCAGACACGGGCTGGCTACCACCTGCGGCCACTGCACGGAGCCACCGTGGCTGGACGACACCCCTGCGGTGACACCGATTCTCACCCCTCCCACTGCGTGTCTCTCAGTCCATAACCCGTGGTCCATCGACGCAGCTCACCTCACATACTCCCGCCTTGCTCTCAAAGGAAGGGAGGAGCGGGGAGTCTCCCCTTTATATTTTTACTGTGTGGTAGGTGAGAAACTTGCGTGGCTGGCAGCCAAAAGCACAAATCATAAATATCCACTCTGGCCTCTTACGATTTCCGTACTGACCAAAAGCTCTTTAAATTTTATGTAAACGTGGGATGGCGCCTCTATCACTTTTAATGAGTTACGAGAAGTTCATTCTCGGAAACAGGGCCTGCAAACTTGACATCCATTCAAACCTCGGACTCTGCATTTTCCCTGTGATCTTTGGCAAATGACTAAATCCATCTCTTGTTTTCCCTGTCTACAATAATGCCCATACATTTTATCTTCCATAAAGGGACTTCATTAAAATCACTGCTAATTAAAATCTGGACATCCTCAAAGAGGAATTCAATTTTTAGCCAACGTTTAATTCTACTGCTACATACGCAATCAGCCCAGGACTGATTTTATAGAATTCCTGTTTAAGT
Organism: Vicugna pacos; assembly: GCF_048564905.1. Classification (NCBI taxonomy): domain Eukaryota; kingdom Metazoa; phylum Chordata; class Mammalia; order Artiodactyla; family Camelidae; genus Vicugna; species Vicugna pacos. Next base: position 8,966,717 of record NW_027328742.1, read on the forward strand.
GCATCACTAGAAAACCCAGAATGCAGTGTGCCTGTATGTATCCGTATTTCCTCTATAAATGCCACAAGAGAGGCATTTACGCTGAGACGTGTGGCTGGTCAACGCCTAGTTTCACAGAACTCTTCCAGTTCCTCAGTGCAGAGGCGTGTGTCCTGCCGTGAAACTGCCCACAATTTTGCATGGAAGAAAATGAGCCTGGTTTTCCACTTCCTCAAAAATAAACCAAAACAAAAAACACTATGAGATAACTGGGGATTGTTTGCCTTTGAAAACGAGCCCCCACTGAAAGCTGGGAACGTGGAATTATTCCTGGTGACCTTCCAATCTTGCTCTGCTTTTTAGCTAAATCCATGAAAGATCAGAGGGAAAGTTCCAGAGATACCTGTTCTTTGCACCTTCTTTCAAAATTAACCCTTTTCTCTATGAATCACAGAGGAGTGGGAGCCCTGGGAAGGACGTCAGACGCCCCATCTTTCTTTCCAAGCAGGTCCCCCCCAGTGAATGACCGTGGATAAAGCATCCATAATGCTTCTGAGGTAGAGTGAATGCATCTCTAAGGAACAGAGGGGAGACTAGGACAATCTCTTACTGCAAGCAATCAGCATTTTTTTCCTGTTTCGATGTCTGTTTATCAGTGCAAGTGATTTCAGCAGATTGCCTAGTGTAAGATTTATTTTTAAGATTAAAATTATTGATTTTCTCACTACCTCCTCAGTGTTATTTAGAAAAATCTCAGGGCTAACTGTGCCTACTTAGTGTCAAATATTCAGATGAAAGCAGACCCTTAGCTGTATTGTTGGTTTCATGGAAACATCAGGATACTTAACTGAGTTTTTAAATGATCTTAATGTAGATATTCGACATAACAAAAGTTGCCCTGTAACTTCATGCACAATAATCTTGTTGCTAAAGTGATACTCTTTGAACATACTGATGATAAAGGCTTTGGTTGTGTTGTGCACCACCTTGAATGCACAGTCATATCTTTTTGAAGATAATTATTGAAAAGAGTATTTTTTAATTCAACATAAAAAGAATACTAAATTATCGGATACAAATCGTTTTTCTCTCTACTAACACTAGTTTTTTTTTTTAAATGATTATCTTCTTTATTTTGGCAAGCGTTTTGAAGCTAAACACATTAAGCATACAGGTAACAGCACTGAAACACATCAAAACACAGTTTTGTGAACTGTAATCTCAGTTTGATTTTGCAGTGTTCGGATCACATGATATTTTTAAAGTGAATTTGGATGACACGGAGTGGGGAGGTAGTAACTGAGACACAACGGCCTGCCAGAAAGCCTCGGTGCTTCGAGCATTTTGTTTCCATGTTGCCGTCACTTTAAGTCTTTCTGTTCGAGCTGAGGTCAGCGCAGTAACACTAACACCCCTCGGTGGCTGTAATCCCCCTTCGTCTGACAGTGCCTTTAAAATGCCCCAGCAAAGATCACATTTATCAACTTCACTTAAATCATTTAATAATTTTCGTTTAGTTTGGACCTTTTTCTAATTTTTTTTTGAAACCAACAGAAAATAGATAGGTGTCAGCTGAGACAGAGGGAAAAAGGATGCAGAGCTGAAGAAATTCATGGCAGAGCTGAAAACACCTGTTCCCTACTCCGTGAGGAACGAACTCTCTGGGTCATGCCTTCGTGAATCTCTTCTTGTGATTTACCTTCAGTTATCACCGCAAAGGGGCACACCGAGGGCTCATTACCTGAGTGGTGTGACTCTCTCTGTGTCTCTGGAAGGATGAGGTTCCACCCCCGGACAACCTGGACAATCCATCCTCTTCAGGTAAACCTGTTGAGGTCAACACAAAGCAGCAGTCAGATTGTGAGACCTTCCCCCAGTAAAGGCAGCTGGGCGCCTACTGAACAGACTAAAACTGCTACATTTCCCTGGAAATGAAGGTCAGTGAACACTCACTGAAAAGTACATTTCCCAGGCGGCTCAGGAACACCAAGAGCTGCCTGGTGTTACTCCACCTGAGAAAAGGGGGATTGCATTGGCAAAAGAAATGAAATGAGAGTGAAGAAATAGGTCATAACAGCACAAAAGGGAGCAAAGAGGTCATGGAAGGGAGGAGGGAATGTCCTGTAGAGCCTGAGAACAGACTGAGGGAGCCCCGACGTGGGAAGAGGAGCAGATGGACACCGGGGGTAAACGGGCTCGGGGGATTGCAGCGTGTGGCTCATCTGAGGCGGAGAAGAACGGAAGTCAGGTAAGGCGTGATCCAGACATGTGTCGGATGCAGTCTACTGACTGCTGGCTTCGTGCGCTCCCCTCACACATGGCGGGAGGGAGGAGGCCGGGCAGAGACCTGTGAGGGAAAGGTCAGGGTAGCTGCCCATTCACACGCATGCTGTGATTTTGGTTTTTATTGGACAAATCCTCAGGGATCTGCTAGCTCTGAAACATCTAAGCTCTCATGACGTCTGTGTATAGGTGGTGTTTACTGAGCACTGATCTGAGCTGGCATCACCGTACTAGGTCCTCGTCACAATCCCACGAGGCAGTTCCTTTGATTTTCCCCATTTTTATGATGATAAAGTGAGCACTGGAGGGTTTAAGTCTTTTTCTCGGGGTCCTAGAGTTAGCAATAAGCATCAACGCTTGGGTCTGAACCCAGGCAAACAGGAAGCAGCCAACATTGCCAGGAACTGGCCGAGCCAGCAATTCAGTCCAGCCATTTTCAACCCGACTTCTCAGCTACGGTGGAGGACATTTAATGAAATGAAGTCCAAACCAGAAACCATGTAATGTGACTTGGAAATATTTTTAACTCAAAGGAGGTGTGGGGCAGGGTTTTCTGAACGCCTGAGGAGTTGCTGCTTTCTTTACAAGTCTACCTTCTGCTGCTCAAAATAGATAATTGCACAATATCCCAGCTTGTCAAGTGAAGGCTTGCTTCCCCTGCTGGTTAGGCTTTGAATCAGACAGCAGTACCTGTTCCAAAGGATCTACAATTCCCAGAAACCAAATGATATTGTAAAACCCGTATCTGAATAGATTTCGTGGATGCCAACCAAAGACTCCTTCGCTAGCGGTCTAGACCCATCAGGAGCTTGGCTGGAAAAAGCCATTCTCAGATGCTCTCAGAACCTGTGTGGTTCAGTGCCGCTATGGCACCAGGTCCAGCATGGCCCGGAGTCCAGCGTCTGCGCAAAGAATGCAGAGCTGCTGGGCCTGCAGACAGGCTCACCCAGTCCCTCCCGGTGGAGAGCCCTTCAGCATCACAAATTCCCTTACAAGACCTCGAGGATAAATACAGCGCACATAAAAAGAGCCGGTCTTCCCAGAGCGGTAAATGTAAAACCAAACGTGATGACTGCATTCTTTAATTGCCATTTTTCCTGATGCCCAGCAATAAAATGTATAGCCATCGAGCCGCAAGAAAGAAAATCACACTGAACATAAAATGGCCTAGATGGAATTTGTTATATCTTTATTTCCCCGCAAAATAAACATCTTTATATTCACAATATTTTGTTTGATATAACTACAACGTTCCAGCACTAAAAACTGTTCTCTAATCTAATGATAAATAACCACAAGTCCAGGGAATAATTAAGTATACAAAAAAAGATCCAAGTCTGTGTTCACATCAGTAAAAGGATGGCAATTAGAGTAAGTGATAGCTATAATTACCCAGACATAACTATATTTCAGCAAATGAACAAACAGATAATTTTTTCTGGGAACAGAGGTAGCATGCAGATACTGGAATTCAAGGGAAATCATTTCCTTGCAAATACCACTACTTCTGATTCAATTAAAACTTCAAGTTATTTTAAACCTTTATTTCCATCTTGTGCCTTTATTTGGAACGCACATTGACTATATACTGTGAATTATGAATCAGCACTGCCAATTGATTTGAATTATAATGCTCATGTATATATCATGAGCTCTACATGTATAATATTTGCTCAATTTTTATCGTGGGAAGAAGGAGAAATTTTCTGATTCTGCCCCTGCACAGGACTTAGCGGTTCCTATGAAATATGTAACTTTGTTGCAATCAGGAAATGTCTGCCTCAGTATCCCAGCATCCTGCCGGATATTTTAATACTCATGGGAGTCTTCAGGAACCCAGGAATTCATGGTGGTCACACAAGGAGACCAACAGAAACACGCCAGGCTCCTTTGAAAGACTGAAATCCCAACTGAAATAATTTTCCTCTTGTGTGTATAATTCTTGAGAATTTCAAGTGATCGTCAATGAACAATGACACAGAGCTAGCTTTATTTTAAAATCTGGTCTCTATAAGCATTTCTGGGATAACATATAACCCTCTGTTCTAGGGTTTGAACGTACACTATCTGTTACATACTGAAGTTTAGAAGCCTGGTATTCCTAAATATGTAATATTATATGATAAATTTTGGGCAACGTATTCTATAAAAATTTCCATTTGGTCTAGAGAGATTTTTGTGTGTTTGTTTGTTCCACAGATTTGGGGGGTTTGTTTTGATTTTTAGAGTAAGACTAGGAATTTTCTGTATTAAGTTTTCTAGGATATTTCCCAAGTCGTAGCTTTTGGCTTTGACTCAAGACTCAGACAAACTAAATATGTTCGTGAAGGGGTGTTTCTATTTTTTCCTCTCCTTATGGTAGGAAAAGCATCGCTCAAGGTGAGCTGGAGAAAATGTAGTAGAAGGGAATGTGCATATGGTCATCTTTCTTAAATATGTGTATTCAGTTTTGGCCATCCAATATATTCTAAATTCCCTCTTTGTTCAGTGGCTAGTCTTAAAAACTCCAAAACTGAGATCTTCTTACTAGATACACACAACCCCTGTGACATGCTCTTCCATCATACTCTCACTGACTATTGCTATCGCTCAAATTCCATTTTCGTTGTTTTAGGAATTTTTAATTTCAGTATACGGGTATCCAATGTTTTTGTTGTCCTTACCTTTTTTTTTTTGCAAAAGGTTATCATCAGCGATTTCAGAAAGCAATGGTGTTAAAAGAAACATTTCCATCTCAATACACACACTCGTAAATCTGAACATTACACATTAACGTGGAAAGTTTTACAAGATGCCTGTTTGAATCAAGTCGGAGTAATCGATCGTGAACACTCAGTGTGATTTTAAGGGTGGAAAATTGGGGGATAATTCTAATATGCCACAAAAGGGCTTGGTGGCTTTAAACCTTGGCAGTCCTGTCTGATGAGACGTGAGGAATCGCACACAATTCATGGCTGGCAGTAGACAAGGCAATCTGAGTTTGTTGACAGATATACGCTACGTGAGATTCCTAAGAGGGGAAACCAGACAGTTAAAACCGCACGTACAGTGTAACTCAAACCTTGTAAAAACAAAACCAGACATATTACATAAATGCACACATATATTTGTATTAAAAAACAGGATTTTTCACATGGCAGAATATCAGACATGCTTAGAGTATTTCTAGCTAATAGAATGAGTGGTAGCTTTTACTCATTCTTTATTCTTCCCTGTATTTTCCAAATGGCCACACAAAACATGCATAGCTTTTATAACCTGCGCAGAGTTAAAGCAGCCCATGAACAATTGCATCTTATTTGAGAGGCCGCTCAGGTCAGACAGGAGGGAACTCAGGGAGGTGGACACTGCAGGACCCGGGCGCCCGCACGGGCTTGTCTGTTTCCGGGGCAATAAACTCCTGGCAACTGCAGTTCCTTTGTCCAGAAATCTCTCCTGCTGGCGTAAAAATGCTCCGTCTTCCCAGTGTCATTTCCTTCCGTTGCACCGAAAAGCCTCTGTCTTATGAGCCTAATGCTCCTAATCATTACGTGCAATCCCTGCTCAGTATGATGGGGCAGCGTTCGTAAACATGTTCGGATTTTTCTCTGTGTGTGATGAAAATAATCTTTTTTTTTTTTCTGGTGCCACCAGAACATTCCCACATCACCCTGAGGACCTGAATGCTGAGCCTGAACAAACCCTGATCTAATCTGCTATCCACCTCCAGACCCCTCCCGAGTACAGCCAGCCCTGTGATGAACGTTGCCTGGCTAGTTCTCATCCTGGATCCATTTGCCCCCTCCTGCTGCGTAGGTCAGCAATGAACGTCTTTGGGTGAGCATGTGTTCAGATGAAAAACTACCTCCCCATTCTTCCTTGGACCTGGAGGGAAGCCCGAGACAGGACGACGAAGCCGGAATCTCTGACGCTCACGGAGGTCCTGGGCCCTGGACCTCTGACCTCCATTCGGAAATCTGCCTCCCTCTTTCTCTCCCATTTTTTTCTTTTCTTGAGGAATTGCAATGACCCTTCAGGCCAAGAGATGGAACACTGTCAGCCACCCAGGAGCTCCCAACAGCCTTTCTCCAAATCTCTGTTGGCTCTTTCTCCTCTGGGTAAAACCACTGCCCTAAGTGTTGTGGAAACCCCTCCATAAACCCCACTGTAATTTCATGGAGTGTGTCACAGGGTCACGTGGCAGCTCTAATTTGCATCTAATTATCAATGACGTTGGAGTTTATTAAAAATATTTGTGTGTGTATTCACTTCTCCTTTCTAATTCTCCATCCAATGGTTTTTGTCTGCTTTTATTTTAAGTAAACCCTGAACATGACCCTTTATCGGTTAAATGCGTTAAAAACGAGTTCTCCTGCTGCGTACACATTTTCCCCTTGTGGTTGGCACCCTTGTGTCCTGTTAGCTTGTCTAAGAAGTCCTTTCTTCTCCCATCGCTGAGGGTGAAAAATTATTATTCTGTATTTTCTTCTACACATTTTATTTTACATTGGACATTTAGACCTACAACCTGTGAGGAATGTTTTGCGTGTGGCCCAAGGTAGGGGTCAGGCTGCATTTCTGTCCCTCACGTGGACAGCAGTTGATCGTCCCTTCCCCGGCGTCCCACGGTGCCGGTCCTGCCGTCACTAAGTGGCTGTTGATGGCAGCTGGGAGAGTGCTCTGTTTATGTATTTATTTTCCCCTTCCTCTTCATTTCTTTTCTCCACGAGAGTTTGTGTAACAGCGGAATTATTTCATCCTTAGAATTTTGACAGAACTTACCAGAAAAGCCATTTGGGCCTCGGGCTTTCCTTGTAGGAAGGGTTCCATGTACAAATTCAACGACTGAACATTTACACTACCAGCTAGCCGTACTCCGGCTTTTCTCCATTTTGGTAACTTGCCAATTTTTGTTTTTTGAGAAACGGCTTCATCTCAATGAACAAATTTATTCTGGCGTGAAACTGTTCAAAATACAATGAACAGTCATTTTTAATTTCTGCCCGATTTCTGGCGGGTCCCCCTTGTCACTCAGAGATGGCGTTGTGTCCACTTCATTTCTCTGTCACCTTTGAAAGAGAATTCTCAGTTTTGTTAATGTTTCAAAGATTGCTTAAAGGTTTACCCTTCGGCTGTGTTGCTTGTCTTATGTCTCAGTAACTTAGGTTCTCCCCTCTCCTGAATCTATCCATTTCTTACAGACGCAATTTATAACCTCCCCACGGACGAGAACTGTTGTTTTCAATATCTGTGTTTTTAATATCTTCCCCTTTTCTACCGATTCGCTTTTAAACTTTCAGCATCCTCATGTTTTTCAGAAGTTTCAGACTTTAAAATATTATACTCATCAATTAATCTTTTATGTGAACTTACACTAAGAAGCTTCTAAATTTAACGGAATTCAATTTAATTATTTTCAAATGTGCTTTTAGGCTTGCCATCTGAGAGCTTTCTATTTGTCTTACTTCCAGATATTCCCAGTTTACCCCTTTTGCTCTCTTCTGTGTTGATTGACTTCTTATGATTCTATTTTACTCTGCTAATTTGGAAATTATATACCCCATTACTATTCTTTCAGTGGTTGCCTTTGAAATTATAACCTGCTAACTTGATTTATCAATGTATAATATTAAATATTGTTTTGACCCCCTCCTGCCTTCACTTACATTTTTATTGTTGATTTTTCCTTCTTTTACCTCTGAGCATTCTGGGTCTGCCCATGTTTAATTCTTTCAGGGTTTTTTCCCCTAAAAATTTCCTTAACTCCTATTCATTCCTTCGAAAGTTTTTTATTGTCTATAAAATTCTAGGTTGGTAGTTCTTATTTGAGCATGCTAAATGTGTGATTCCATTGTCTTTAGACTTCAACTGCTTCTTTAAAGGTAATTTGTCTTTTTTTTTTTTAACCTCTGGTTGCGTTTAAGATTCACGCTTAGTTACCCAGTGCTTCAGTGCAATGTGCCTAGTTTTCTCTTTATTTATTCTGCTCAGGCTTTTTTTCTTTTTTAAACAAAAGTCACATTTACAGACAGAAAGATGCACCTTTATTATACGTACCTGTCTATAAATTTATAGGAACACATGCACCCTTGTTTGTCGACAGCGCCACATGCCCCTCTGCAGCAGTCTGTGTCCCCCTCACATTCATGTGCTGACGCCCTAACCCTCAGGCTGACGGTTTGAGGAAGGGGGACCTTGGGAGGGGGTTCTGTCATGTGAGCAGAGCACCCACAAATGAGATTAGTGCCCTTATAAAAGGGACCCCAGAGAGCTAGCTGGCTCCTTCCCCACGAGGACAAGCAAGAAGCTGGCGACCTGCGGCCTGGAAGAGCGCTTCCCTCCGGGCCGGCACCTGACTGTGGACCCCAGCCTCCAGAACTGTGACTCGTAAATCACCGCCCTTTATCAGCCGCCCAGCCTGCGATGTCCGCCACCGGGCCCAGCCCCTGCCACTACACGCAGCCTCTGGCCGCCACTCGGCTGTCGCTGTCCCTCGGTATTGCCTTTTCCAAAATGGCATCTACACGGAATCGCACTTGCAGTCTTTGGATTCTAGCTTTTTTCACTTGGTGCACTGCGCTTGCGGGTCGCCCATTCTGTCCTGTGTAATAGCGGTTCATCATGTTTTCTTGCAAAGTTGAACCCTGCCCCGGTCAGCCTGTGAACTGGCCCCCGATGGACCCACCTGGAGGCACTCACACCTCATGTCACCCCCTCCCACGAGACGCTGGGACGCGGGATCCGAATCTGACAAGCAGGATGTGGCAGGAGTGCTGGTGTCCCCGCGTCCCCCGAAAGCAGGCTGTGCGGGAGCGTGGCTTCGTCTCGGGCGCCGTCCATGGACTCCTCGCTCCGGGGGAAGCCAGCTGCCCTGCTGCGAGGCCCCCGGTGTGCAGAAGCCCGTGTGAGTGATCTTGAAACTGGGCCAGCTCTCCAACCAGCCTCAAGATGACATCATTTTGGCTGACGGCTGACTGCTTCCTCACCAGGGAACCAAAAGTCACTCATTCAGCCGCACCCACCCAGACTCTCCTTGACCCACAGAAACCACAAGACAGCAGCCTCTGAGTTCGGGGCAAGGGGCAGTTCCTACAGAGCAATAAGGTGCAGCCACCAGCTGGAGGGGCTTCGTTTGTTTCCAGTTCTAAGTGATGGCGACAAAGACGGGAGACACACTTGCCCGCAGGTGCCTGTGGCATCACTTTGATTTCTCTTCGGTAAACACCCGGAAGCGGCCGCTGGGTCGTCTGGAAAGTGCACATCGAGCTTTGCAGGAAAACCGCCAACCCAGACCTGCTTCTCCATGCTCTCATCCAGGCTGGAAAATTCTCTCATGTCCCTCAGCAGGTCCCGTCTCTCGTCGCCGGGTCCTCCCTTCTCTCCCCGGATCCCCAGGAGCCTCCTCACCACGCCCGTCAGGCCTCCAAGCCATTTTCTGGCATTTCCATTCCTCTCTTTTGCTTCTTTGTGTTTCATTCGGGATATTTTCTGATTTATCTCCCACTTCCCTGGAATTTTTTTTAATAGCTGTGTCTAATAACTTTAGACTCATCTCCTATTATCCTTAACTTTACGACTGTATTTTTCAATTTCAGAATTTCCATTTGACACGTTTTATGGGTTCCCATTTCTGCTGAGAGTCTCACCCTTTCATCTCCCTGGGCGTAGTAAACAGACTTATTTTAAAGCGCGTGCTTTTGAACGCCAACTCTTTGAGCCCCCTTGGATCCTCTGCCATGGACCGGTATTTCTGCTTGTCGCTTTTCATCTTATCTGGTGTCCTCACGCGCCTGGTTCTTTTTGATTATGGGTTGAACTCTGTATTTGAAGAGCAGTTTGCAAGAACATTCTGAAGCCTGGGATGCTGTTTCTGCCCTTTGGGATGGATGTATGCGCTCTTCTCCCCTGTACCTGCGGATTCCGTCAGTCCGGGGGACCCTCAGCCCGGCCCCAGAGAATGAGGTGGTTCCCAGCTGAGCTGTGGTTCCTGGTTGCTCTTCTGGCCTCACCCTCTGACTCTGGCAGGTGCTAGACTCAGCCTGTCCCACAATCCTAGGAGGCACAGCCCAGCTTCGCAGCTGCCTCCTGTGGACTGAGTGAGATGCCCAGTGCCTTCGGAGAAAAGCCAGAACATAGGCCTTTTGGCTTGGCCTTCACTGCCCTCCACGCCCACCCCCAGTGCCTTCAAGAACAGACTGTCTGTTAGAGAACAAACCTATGGTTACCGGGGGAAAGGGGAGGGTGGAGGGAGAGACTGGGAGTTCAGGGTTAGCAGATACACACTACTGTACATAAAATAGGTAAACAACAAGGACCTACTGTACAGCAAAGGGAACTATATTCAATACCTTCTAATAACCTATCATGGAAAAGAACGTGTATAACTGAGTCACTGTGCTGTACACCCGAAACTAACACACTTGTAAATCAACTGTACTTCAATTAAAACAAGATTTGATGGTAAAGTTAAATATGTGTGACAAAATATTGAGAGACAAAATATTGTGACATCATATAAGACATCAAATATTCAATATAGAAACAGAAACATGCACGTGGAATAGAGAGAAAGCACACAATAAAGTTGCTGCTGTAACAGCTCTTAGCTCTGGGTGGTGGGATGTGAGGTCTGACAGCTTTTAAGATGTGCTAAATGTTCTACGATAAGTATGTGTCATTTTTAAAATCACAAAAATAACACTGAAAAACAAAATCTCCTGGCATGCCAGAAAAAAAAATGAACACCATATTGTATACTTGGAAGGGGCTAAGAGAGTAGAACTTAAATGTCCTCATCACACACACAGACACACACACACACACACACACACACACACACACACACACACACAGGGTAGCTGTGTGAGATGATGGATGTGTTAACTAAACTTATCTTGGTGATCGTTTGCCAAATACACATGTATCAAATCATCATGTTGTAGCCCTTACACTACCCAATGTTATATGTCAATTATATTTCAATAAAATGGGGGAAAATTTTTTTAAATGAAATAAAATAAAAGATAAGGTTGGTCTGAATTTTGCATTCAGACAATACTAGAAGCCCTGGGTTTCTTCAGTGTGGGAGAAATAGCTTTTTATTTAAGCCACTATTGACAGGTTTTGGACACACGTGGTCAAGAAGCCAATTTCTACACAAGTTCACCGGTGCACTCACATTAAATACTTAAAGCCAGTCTGGCATTTACCATTCCTTCAATATTACTTTTCTTCACACATTTTAGGTAGGAAAAGAAAAAGATAATTTTTCCTTAAAAATACCATTAGAACATCCATTTCCTCCTCCTGCTCAGTACAAGACTCATTCTCTACTGGTTTCCACAGACCAAATACTCCAGAAAAATCTCTGAAAAGTCAGCTAGTAACGAACGCAATTTTAATTCTTTAAGTTAAAAATAAGAAGTTGACAATATACCTCATGGTGATATCTCATGTTCTAAACCAATCCCCAGTGTTTACGGCTGCTTCATTCTTACGTCAAAAAGCTCAGTCTTCCTAGGCAGTTGGCACAGCTTAACGCTTGTACCTACTCGCTTCTGAGTTTGAAGGAGTGCCTACCATTTGAGAAAGGATTCCCATTTTCAGCGGTGTTGGCACTGGAGAGTGACTTAGATAACTGGATTCCGGGGTTATTCGCGTTTCCATCTTGGGTCTCTGATGCAGCATCTGGTGTACCAAGATCATCTCGGCTCGTAAGGTTCATGTTAGTTTCAAAACCTGAAATACAAGGCAGAAAAAAACACTATTCTTCTCTGATAAAATGTACTGAATAAGTTAATTCAAAGAGTAGAAGGAAGTCATACAACATTAGTTGCATTTGAAACAGTAAATAAATAATCATCCTTAATCAAGTGTATGGCCTACAGAACATTCACCAAATTTCGCCACAACGCTGTTAAACGTAATGGGATATGTGAGATGACAATGATGAATTTCCTGATCTGTTATTTTCAAGCATATCTATACAGAATTCTTGATGTCCTCGGTCTAAGAACTGGTCATTAGAGAACCGTCTACCTTGAGAAGGCTATTTCCTCCAAGAAGCATAGCGCTATATTCATGTTTCAGAAGCTTTCTGAGTGTTTAAATTAAGTCAAGCTGCAGCCACCTTATGGTTTTGAAAAGATAAATGTATTTTCAACATTATTACAAAATTTGTTACTGTCTGCTCAGGAGCACTAAACTTCAAAGCCCCACTTCTGGCTGCTGCGCAGTGACAGCACTCGCTAAGCGTCTGGTGCACATCCCACGTTGAGTTCTCCGAGGCGCAGGGACACAGAAGCCGCTGTCAAACTAGGCTGAAGAGCCAAAAGAAGGAGGTCCACCCGACTGGGGGATTTTTGTTCAACGCCAGGGACACGGTGCAGCTCCTGCCCCTGGTGGCGGGTGCACAGTAGATCTGCCCGGCTCTGGCTTAGGTTTTCTCAAGTTTTAGGTTAACATATTATTCAAAAAGGATAATAAGCAGAATATTCTGGATTCCACTTTCACGGGGCAGAACGGTTTCCCTCCCGTGGTCCCGAGGGCGGGAAGCAGGGGGAAGGCGGCGGCCGGCCAGCCCTTCAGAGCCCGACTCCGGGGTGGACCCTCCTCTCCTTCCTGGATGCCCCCCACCCCGGCCCTTGAGGCCTGCGCCCGCACAGCGCTCAGGCCGCGAGCCTGTCCCTAGGTGCTGCACGGGGACTCAGGTCTCGGGGCTGGGGACCTGCCCTCACTCCGCCCAGGGGACCCGACCAGCGCAGCCCCCGCGGGGCGGCGGCGGTGTTAGACGAGAGCGCGGGCGCCCAGACCTGCAGGGGGGCTGGGGCTGGGGCTGGGGTGGGGGGGCTGGCAATGGTGGGGGGGCTGGGGAGGGGGACGGGGGCTGAGGCAACGCCAGCAGGGCGCTGACGCCCGGCAGAAGGGTTCCCACGTGCACCAGCCGGGAGACGCCGGAGCTCCTGACGCCTCGCACTTAAAACCCGGTGGAAAAGCCACGGCCCCGCCCGCGGCGAACAGGGGCCCTCGCGAGGCGCCCGCGGGACCCGCCGGCCAGGCCAGCTCTGCTCAGCCTCTCTCCTTCTGACCGTCTGAAAATGAGGGACGCAGCTTCGGCTTTAAAGCTGTGTCGAGACCCAGACGTTCACCTGCTTTTACTTCTCTTTGAGCTATTTTTTTTCACTCTTCAATTCAGGTGTTCACTGAGTGCTGGCTCTGGGCCAGACACCCTCGGGGGGCTGCAGGGACAGGGAGCTTGGGACGCCCCTCCCAGGACGTGAGTGACGACGGACAAGCGGACAAGGGGACTAAGGAGCAGGTGGCGGGCAGTGGTGGTCTCCCAGTGCGGGGGAGCTGCCCAGGCGGCCCAGGGAAACCTCCCTGGGGTCTTGTCTAGGCTCAGAGGGGCAGCGGAAGCAGCAGCTGTGCGGACAGACAGCCTCCCCGCCCCCAGAGCAGGGAAGAGCTCCCCTTTCCCAGGGAACCGGGCAGAAGCACGCTTTCCAGAGGCGCGGGGCGCAGGGGCGGGTGAGAAGGCCGCAGGCGGATCCCCGGAGGCCCCCGCAGGCAGCAGCTGAGGTTTCCTTCCAGCGCGATGGTCGGTTCTGGGGGGAGGGAAGCAGGGAGCAGCGCCTGGGGAACAGGGACGCCCTCTTACACCTGTCAGTACAGGACTCAGAACTCAGAGGCGCTCTGGGGGCTCCTGGTACGAACACGTGACGCAAGCTTCCTTCATAACTGATTTCTATCTCATAAACAATGGATGTATTTAAATTACAGTCAAGGAGGAAGGAACAGCTCAAGTGGCAGAGCGCAGGCTTAGCACGCACGCGGTCCTGGGTTTAATCCCCACTGCTGCCTCCAAAAACAAACGAATAAATAAACCTAATTACCTCCTCCAAAAAGGTAAAAATTAAACTATATGCAAAACCTCCATTTTTACTCTTAAAGTTTAATTTTTTTCATATTTCCAATCAGCAGGTTAAACTGTAGCCAAGAAATGTTTTAAAAATTGATCACGAGTTAGGCTGTGATGCTTCTGTGATCCACTAAAACTTTCCTTATGTTTTTATCTTAAAAGCACACGTCTGTCCATCCAAGGAATGCTCTGGTGGGAATTAGGCAGTGAGCCCTTCCGAACCTAAGATGTGAGAACGAACGGTCAACCTGATGAGGCTCCTCCCCGTTGTTCTCACAGCATTGCCAGTCCCCTGCCACACCTGGGGCTTGACGCTCACCTTCAGTACAGTTCTGAGCAGCTGCCATTCTCTGGCCTATTTTCGAGATGAGGTCACTGAGGCCTGGGGTGGTAAACCTACCTGCAGACATTTCACAATCAGTCGGAGTTGCAGCCGGGCTTAGACCGAGGCCTGCAGGGCTCCGCCCACACTCCCGCCTCGGCGCGGGCCCCCCCTCAAAAGCCCTCCCTCCTTCTCCCACCTGCTGACTCCAGGACAGGGCAGCTTCTTTTCTGCTCCTTTCATTCATCACCAGTGCCCCGGTGGTAACGAACTGGGAGCCCCAGGTTGAAAATGGTACTCTAGCCACTGACACAGAGCGGGACATCGACCTCTCCACTTTGGGGTTATCCTTGTCCATGAGCATTACCCGAGGGTTCTTGATTACTTCATTCTGTGTCAGGCTCGGCTCGTAGGCACCCTTTTCCTCCAGGCTGAATCCACGTGCAAGACAGTCTGCGCCCCAGCTCACTAATTTCTCAGTTCAGCCACAATGAGGGTCAAAGGCAGAAACTCTCAACCGTCTTGATTTTGCTGCAGTGCCGGCTGTGTGCAGGAACGGTTCCTCTGCTTACAGGCACACCCGCTCCTCTGCTTAAGCACAGGAGGAGACACATCAGGAACAAACCGAGAGGACTCTGGCATTCAGTGCAAAGAAGTCTCAGCTACAGCAGCGCAGCTGTGAGACGGATCCTTCACGGGAAATTAAAAACCGGATAACACAGAGCAAATGAAGTCATCGTAGTTGTTCACGTTTCCAGGCAGGGGTCAGCAGGGTCTTGAGGGTGAAGAAAAGGCACACCAAAAGAACATATTTGAGATTCTCACCGAATCTAAGCAAACAAGTGGGGGAGTGAGTGCTGTCAACCCCTCACAGTGAGCCTTTTTGCATCTCTGCATCTTGTGAAATCAGCGGTTTGTGTAGTTCCGAGGCAGCCCTCCCGTCGGGCACATCGTGACACGAGCTGACTGCAAGAGCTGCGGTATTTTCTTCCAGCCTGTGAACCGGGGCTCCCGGGGACCCGTCTGGGGCTGTTCTCACAGGTACGGGAAAGATGAGTCACTCAGGGATCTGGCTCAAAGACGAAGTCTTGGCCTTCACGTTAGGATGTGATTACTGAGCACAAGCAGGTAAGCAAGGCACATTTAAGCTGAGTATTAATCGAGTGAGAGAATTCTAGCAAATCTCTACATGTGAGTACAGGAAAAAAAAAAAAAGAAGAATTCAGTGGTCCAGGGCTGGCTTCTGGATAACTGAAGTGTCACACGGGGTAGT
Source organism: Vicugna pacos (assembly GCF_048564905.1). NCBI lineage: Eukaryota > Metazoa > Chordata > Mammalia > Artiodactyla > Camelidae > Vicugna > Vicugna pacos. The sequence continues at coordinate 8,982,470 of NW_027328742.1, forward strand.
TAGATCTTTTGAAAACTGTGGTTTTCAACAGGAAATGCTACTGCCCCCCTCAAGCCCCTGGGGACACTGGACAACGTCTGGCGACATTTTTGGTTGTCACCCTGGGGGAGGTGGGTGCTACCAGCATCCAGTGGGTAGAGGTCAGGGATTCTGCAAACCCCTTACGATGCACAGGACAGGCCCCCACGAGGACTCGTCCCCGGGGTGTCCGTGGGGCCAAGGTTGACAAACCCTGTTCTAAGCTAAGTCAGATCATGCCATTTGCCACTCATGTCTCTGCACTAGTTTCTTATTTTGTTCAGGTTCAGATGCAAAAGCTTCCTGAGGCTGAGAGATCCCCCCATGAATGCACTGCCTGCTGGTCCTGAACCTCATTTCCAACAACCCTCTTGCCACCTGCCCCGCCAGCCCCACCAGCCCCACTGGCTTCTCGGCCTCCCTTCACTCAGCCCCTCACCCTCCAGGCAGAGAGCGCGGGGCTCTGCTCCAATCACCCTGAGCAGAAAGGCCCTCCAGCCCTTTTGAGACGACAGCGCCTTTCTCCCGCCCCCGTCAATTTCTGTTCCCACAACCTGCTCTAGTTTTGCGCAAAGTCCTCACCAATGGCACATCCCATTTCCATTGTTTGTTTATTTCCCCTCTCCTCCCTCTAGAAACATGTCAGCACGAGCTCAGATGTGATACTGGTGCCTTCAAGGGTGCCTGCACACAGTAGGAGCTCAACAAACATTTGATGGAAAAAGAGAATAATGAATAACAAACAAATTAATACAACAGCCTTGCATAAAAAATCATTTCGTAAGAGAAAGCACACTTTCTGTAACTGCAGAAGAGTGGACAAGTTTATGAACCAAACAGATCATGTGAATTATGATACAGAAGTCATACATCACAGTACTCATTTGTCCCCACTCACATAAGATTATTGGAAACGAATAAAAGGATTTCCACTGTTAGTAACACACCTTTGAGTTCTAATCCCTATTTAAAATTAGAAGGTACGGAAAACATCACAGTGTGTGAGTACGCATTTTACTTATTCGAAGGGCAGAGCTGTTTGCTTTCTACCTAAGGGCGTTAACTTGCAGCGGATGCAACAGGCAAAATATAAAAGCAACCCAAGTGCTCGCGGACGGGTGACTGGATGAAGAAGATGCAGTGTGTGTGTGTGTGTATATATATATATGTATATATACACACACACACACACATACACACACAGTGGAATATTACTCAGCTGTGCAAAGAATGAAGCCTTGTCATCTGGGGCAGCAGGGATGGACCTAGAAGGTATTTATTATGTTAAGTGAAATGAGTCAGGCAGAGAAAGACAAATACTGTATGATTTCACTTATGTGTGGAATTTTAAAAAACAACACAAGTGACCACACATAGCCAAACAGAAACAGAGTCATAGATTTAGAGAATGGACAGGTGGTTGCCAGAGGGGAGGGTGGCGGGGGGACGCGGGAACCAGGTGAGGGCACCTGAGGGGTAGAAACTTCCAGGTACAAAATAAATGAGCCACTCGCAGGTATGGGACGCCAGGGTGGGGAATACAGGCCACAGTAATGCGATGTCTTCCAGAAACAGAAGCAAAGGGCAGAGCTGTCTGCCGTCCACCTAAGAGTGCTGCCTGCAGGTACTGGACATCTGTCCCTGACGGATGGCGGCACGCTGGGTATTTCCACTATGTTCCCACCATGACCACCGATGATTCTTTCAGGACCGTCCTACCAACACACAAGGTCCACACGGTCACTCCGCAAAGAATCTCACTCCCCATGGTTTTGCAATGTCTAACGTCAGGACACTAGAGGCAGTTTGGTCAGCGTTGACTCTGGGATCTCGGTGCCTAGAGACAGTCAGAGGCAGGGTGACCACAAGTCTACAGTGGGGGCTCCAGACCACCCCACTTGCAAGGGCCAGTGACAATCAGTCAAACGCCCACGTGAACATCTCCGGACCTGTCTGCTTTCTCTGACCAACCTTCTACAGCAACGCGGCTGCAGCGATAGATTTGTCACTTATTCTCTTTTCCTTTCAACAGACATTTGTGGAGCATCTGGTACGTGCAGGTCCTGTTCAAGGCACAGCACAATGAGTCCTTGGCTGTATTTCCTCATTTTAAGTTAATGTCCACTTTGCTCCCTAAATTTTTGTCCTCTTTATTCTTTCCCTTAAAAAAGGCCCTCCTCTGCCAATGGGACAAATTTCAACTTCTTGAAAATAGAGAACGCAGAACCTGTCCCGGGCACAGAGCGCTGGGCGGCGATGCGTCAGCTCAGATCCTGCGCCCCGGGTTTACTCTGGGGCACAGCAAGTGTCCCAGGCTTGCACATACATACATATGTTCGTTTTCATATTTTTTTCATTAAAGGTTATTACAAGATATTGAACATAGTTCCCTGTGCTGTACAAAAGAAACCTTTTTTAAAAATCTATTTTTATAGCTAGTGGCTAACATTTGCAAGTCTTGAGCTCCCAAATTTATCCCCTCCCGCCCCCTTTCCCCAGCAACTATCACAGTGCTGGCTGTGTCTGCGGGTCTGTTTCTGTTCAGTCTTTTGAGGCGTGTTGCTGCTTGACACGGGTCCTGGGGCAATGTCCTGGCGGGAAAGGCCGACTCCATGCTGCCCGCAGGACCGCAGTGGCCGCTTCCCTGGACATGAGAGGAATGAATATGCTCATGATGGGGGCTGCGTTGAGGAGAGGAAAGAAGACAGGGTTTTGTTGAGGGAAAGCAGAGGGGAGACGGAGGCTAAGAAGAGGTAGGTCTCTTGGGGAAGGAAAGCGCAGATTCTTCAGCGGGGGAGAGAAGCGTCTTTCTCGGGGTGGGGAAGACCCCTTGAGTAAGTCTGGGGGTTAGAGAAACACGCGCTGCAGTGAGCGACTCAGAGGCGAACTCACTCCCAGTCGACGTCCAGAAGACAGCGGCACAGTGGCCTCCCTCCCTGGGAAGCACTGAGATGGCCCTGAGTTGGTGGCCACTCTGGGGAGCTGATGGCGACCCAGAAGCCAACCACGTTCCTCCTCCAAACTGGGAGATTTCTCCAGGGCTTGGACACGTGTCTGTTAAGTCTGACACAATTCAAATTGCATACGAAGATGCAGCCGAGAGCTTTTAGAAAGATACGCCTCAAAGAACTGGCTCCTCAGATGCTCCCATCTGAGAGGGGCGACAAGACACGTAAAGGACAGGGATGCACGGAAGCACAGATGGCTGGACAACCACCTCAGGGGTGCAGGAATGAGCAACCTAGACCAGCCACTGCAGGAGTTCCATCTTACTCGGCTGAATTAATGCTTGCTGGGTTTTTGTGTTAAAGCCTTTGACACATAAATTGCTAACACGTGTGGGAGTGACACCCAGGGTGCATCCTAACAGGTGCCCCTTCTCAAGCATCTGAGTGGTGACTCGACAGAAAAGGTGACCCAGCTCAAAAGTGGTCACCTCCTCGGCCCCTTCAGGGCAAACGTGGAGGCAACAGCGGACCAGAGGCTGAAAGGACAGTCATGCAAATGCCCAGGGGTCCACAGGCGAGACGGGCTGCGGCGGCTGGGGGAGCCCCACTGTGTGGGCAGTGGGAGAAAACCCTGGGTTTGGAGGCATGGACAGAATGTGGAGAGGAGGAGGGAGAAGGAAGCAGGAAGCAGGAAGCAGGAACCTTGAGCAGCAGAGTCAGGACCTCACGGGCTCTGCCCTCTCCCTGCCCTGGGAAGTAGGGGATGAGCCGCCGGGAGCTCGGCAGCATCACCGAGTGGGTTCCGGCGAGGATTCTGGGCGAGGGTGTGGTGGGAGGGAGGCTGGATTTGTAAAGGGCTATTCATCCAGCCCCAAAAGCGTACCGCTGACGAGCTTCGAGGAGAGGTTAGAAATGGAAAAGCAGTGAGAATTTAGACTCAGGCAGTGGCAGGAGGAAGGGAAGTTGGGGGTTCACCGAGCTGTGGTCCCTTCGGGCCGAGGGATGGGAATGAGTCAGGACTAGGCAGGGGCCTGGTGATCAGGACGAGGGTGGAGCCCTGGATGTGGCCTTTGAAGCGACAGCCACCTACCCACAGGGCAAACCAAGTGGCGATTATTTGAACAAGAGCGTTACTAGGACTGAAAAAAAAATCTAAAAATCCTTCGGTAGGGAGGATTGCTTCCAGGAAAAGCAACATTCCTCCGAGTAAGGAGCCAGAAGGCAGAGTACAGGGGGTTGTGGGTGCAAAAGGGCAGGTGCGGGCTTGGGGGGAGCACCTGGGCAGGGATGAGGGTCAGCGATCAGCAGAAGGAAGGGCTTCTTGTAGCAGAGGGAGGCTGATGGCACCAAATGCCACAGAAAGGTCAAGAGGAATGAGGAAGGAACGGGCCCTGGAGGGTTTCTTTAAGAAGAATGCTTAAAGACATCATTTCAGCCTCAGTTACCTTAACCTGAGATGGTTTGAGAGTGTATTTTGGAAACATACGAGATTAGGATCCAGGTTTCAGTAACACAGGAGAAAAACAAACTATAGCTGTTTGACTGATTTAATGCTGAGTGAGAGTGTGATGCAAGGCATAAAAAATGTGAAAATACATTTTAAACTCATTACGTGTGCTGGCTGTAATTCATCCTGCAAGTCTATAGGAAAATTCCTCTGCAGAAAAGCTACTGCGGGGAGGGGCGTGCTTGTGTTTCCCTCTCCGGCATTAAGGAAAAGTACAAAGGCTGCGAGAGGAGCCGGGCATGGTCCTGCCACTTCTCACACCCTTGTTTTTAAAATTTAGAAGCTGCAGCTAGACTCTGCCGACAGACACACACAGACAGGTGGCTAGGACCTCTCCGACCCAAATCGGCACCTAGTTTGTGTTAAACCAAACTCACCCTGTGTTACAAGAACAACGCATGTCATATCTCTGATTTCTCCGGAATCTTTTATCATTGCCCGTGAGGAAGAAACACACACAAGGACCTAGGGCCACTCCCCAGCCCCTTGCACGCTGCTGTCACAGGCTTCTGAGAAGGAAGTTTGACTTTTTTCTTATACAGAAGAGCAGGACCAAACATTTGGCACACTGCCTCAGAGAAAGACAGATGTCAATCATAAGATTCTCATCGACCCGGAGGCTGGTCCTACACTCAAACAAGAAGAGCGGAGTCACGCGTGGGGTCGCGCATCGAGATGTAAGCTGCCCGCGGAGGGCACGTTACCCAAGGGAGACGCGTGCTAGGAGGGGCTTGGGTCTGGAACAGCGTGGTGGGGGGAGGAGGGTACAGCTCAGCGACAGAGCGCATGCCTAGCGTGCGGGAGGTCCTGGGTTCCAGCCCCAGCATCTCCACTAATTAATCAGTCAATCAATGAACATTGCAAGTCTGACCCGAAACCGGGCGAACCAGACTTTATCGTCCCTCTGCGAACAGCCCCAGAAATGCATCAAGAGAGGGCTTCAGTGTCACCAGTCCCGAGGAAACGGGCCGACACGAGGTTCCCTCACCACCACTCCTGGGACACGGCCGAGTCCCACAATGTGGTCATAATTCTGTAGGAACTGATTAGCCAAGAAATGGCAAAACACAACAGGGTGGAACTGGAAAGGCTGGGCAGGTTGAGAAAATGTCATCGCCGGCCCTGCTTCTTAGCAGGCTAGACCCCACCCCCACCCCAGCTTTCCTCTCTACTTCCTAAAATCCTCTTTGGAGTCAGCACCTTTGAGTGGCTCAGAACTGCTCCTGAGCTCGTGTCTGAAGCATCCTTTCCGCAGGAAGCCCCTCACTACGCATCCTCGGGGTTGAGCCGGGTGGGGCGGGAGTGCTCCCTTGCCCCTCCCCTCAGCGCCTGCCACCCCCTCCCCTGCCAAGTCTTCAGAGATGGTTTGTGCTAAAAACACCAACTGAAGCAGGAAATAGAGTGATATCTTCAACAACATATGTGCTGAGCAGGGCAAGAACGCACCATAGTAAAGCTAAAAAATGCCTGTCAGTATAAATAAGGTTTTTCACCCAAAAAGGCACAGAAAATTCTGTTGCGCCAGTTCCCTTTCAGTTTGACGAGCCGGATCTTTGGGAGCCCACCTCTGCTGCCCCGGCCGCCATCAGGGAAAGCCCGTCGCCATTCTCTCCCCTGCAGCCTGCCCGCCCCAAAACAGCTGAACGTGCAGCATCCACACAGCAAGCCGGCCCGGAGAGCCGTTCCTCACGTCTCATCGCACGGGCCACGGTGTTTGCACAGCGGTTATTGTTACATTCCCCCGGTGCCCGTGGCCACGGGCACCCCAGCGTCCCAGGACCCAGCACCTGCACAGCGGCCCTGGCTCGGGAGGGCGGCTCCTCCCCTCCTTCCCCAGAAAGCACAGGCGGAGAGCACGGTGCTCCTGTCCTTCCATCGGGGGCTCCCGATGGTCAGGACTCTTGCAGGGTGTTGCCTGGATGGGCAGCTAGGGACAGCCCCAACCTGAAAAAAGACCCCAGTAGGTGTCCCTGTGGCACTCCCATCAGCCTCTACATCCTCCCTCGGGGAAAACCAACAGCCCGGCCCAGATCCCTCTAGAACCAGGCGGCTTGTTCATTTATTTATTTATTTATGTGCTTATTTTCATGAGAATCGTGTTGACTTTGTTTTGGCTCTTGGTATTTAACTGCCGTTAGGTGGAGCTCAGAATGGGGCCCCTTTTGGATTTTTAATAGACGAACTGCTTTCAGGATAACCCCTTCAGCCCTTGAGAAAGATACAATCTACATCTGCCCCATTTCGGGGCACTGCCTTCTGTTTCTGTCACAACATGCTGTTCTGGGGGCTTCCGGGTGTCCCGCCGCCACCACGTGAGCCTCAGCACAAGCCGGGATTCGGCTGCATCTCTCACGTGTCCCGCGAGGCAGCCTCTGACTGCCGGCATTCATTTCACTGACGGCACTGCAGCGCGCTCATGGACAACCAGGGAGGTCAGCGAAAGGCAAAAACCAGAAGGCAGTGGTGGGGGTCGAGTCTTGCTCAGAACTAATCACAAATGTGTCCGCCCTCAAATACCGCACAGCCCAGAGGGCAGAGGCCCAGGCCCACGGGGCCCTGGGAGCCTCTCCCTGTGTCAGCACCTAAGGGAGGGGACGGGGTGGGGGGGCAGGACACTGGGGACCGCGGGGGCTCAGGACAGCAGCCATCTCAGCCTGGGGCAGGGGCGTCTCTGCAGGGTGACAACATGTGGTGGGCCCCTGCCCCCCCGGGACAGCCCCTGCCCACGCTGGCTGGCTGCCAGCCCGCAGCGCCTTCCGTCACACATTGAAATGTCTCTGTAGACGTGAGTTCTTGTCCGAAGCCTCCTCGAGCCGCGTGCCTCCTTCTCCGCTGGCTCCTGCGACTGGGTCCCTCCCTGGGCAGACTGGTTGGCGTTTCTAACTCCCTTGGCCTCCATCCCTACGTGCAGGTGACTGAGTCTCCTGGGAGCTGTCACAGCGCGGATGCCAGTTACTCAGGATGGATGAGCCACTGGGACCCCGTGGGAAAGGGCTGACCGGGGTCTCCCGTGGGCCCGCCTTTCACCCCGGGCTGTAGGAGGAGACCCCCCGAGCCAGCCAGGAGATGGGGTCCCCTCCTCGAACGCCTGCAAGTAAGCGTTTCTCATTAACCATTTGTGAAGTATACATGTTTACATGCAAATGAACATAGAAGCGCCTCTCCACGCACCCTGGTGTCGCTCCCCCAAGCGTCACTTACTGATGGCATCTGCCCTGCTCTGAACCCTCCTCCTCACAGTCCTGATGCAGCTCACGCTGCCTCAGCCGGAGGGAGGGGTCTGCCTACAGTCTCGTCACCCCTCCATCTAAATCCTACCCTCCGGACCAGTGTTTCAAAGTCATATTTGGGAAATCAGTGTAGTGGGTCACAGTAAACATTTTAAAACGAAAGAGAGTTGCATGAATCGAATAAAAATGCAGTGTTTCACAGGCATTAAGGGTAGGCAGTGTTTGGAGAAACATGAATGGTGTCCTCACTCACTTCCTCCCTCGCTACCTGGTGCCTTGGATTTTCCATGTTTCCCTGCTGTGAGCGGCTTCCCAGCAGACCCTGTATTTCACTTTTAAAATCCATACAACTTATTACAATGCCCAGCGCAAAACAGACCCTCAATGCATTTTCTGAACAGATGAATGAAGCTCCCCTTTCTTATTAAATGACTTTTCCAAAACCTTTTGAAAACTTGAGGCAGGTAGCAAACAGCAACACACAATTCTACGGCGAGTTGAATCTCTTTGCCTGAGGTGAACCTCTGATGGTTTAAATTCTGAGAAGAACTGTATGTCTTGGCGGCCATGTCATAGAATGATTTTATTATCTAAAAAATGGACCGTCTTCCCTAAAATCATTACAGAGTTCCTAGGATGGATTCGATCCCTGCAGCAAGGGGAATGCTCTCTGATTGGCAGCTGGACCACATCCCTGAGTTTTCTAATGATCATCAGATTAAAAAGACATTTTTTTGATCCCTCCCCATCATCTAGAAGCATAGTGCCGCTGTCCCATGTCAGCATCCCAGCCTCCGTCCATCAGACGTGATTTCAAGCCTGAGTAAGTGAGCAGAGGAGACTCCCCCCGTGGCTGCAACGCCATCAGTGAAATGAATGCCAGCAATCAGAGTTTGACTGTCTTGTACGACACGTAAGTGATGCAGCCACATCTCGGCTTGTGCTGAGGTCTGCTTGGTGGAGACAGGGATGCCCAGAAGGCACCAGGACAGCATGTGAAGATGGGAGCAGACGACAGTGTCCCTGAAATGGAGCGAGTGCAGACTACATCTTTCTAAAGGACCGAAGGAGTTATTCTTAAAGCAATTTATCTGTTAAAACTCCAAGAGGGGCCCCATTCCGAGCCACACATAGAAGTGGTTAAATACCAAGAGACAAAATAAAGTTAATACAATTCTCATGAAAAATTTTTGAAAATCACTCTTTTTGCACTACAGATCTGCCACTGAGCATCAGTCATTTACTTGAAAAAAAGATAAAGTGAACGGGGAGAAGTATTGTGGGGGTCACCCTATGTTAAACTAGTCCTTTGTGCTCTATATGCCACCCCCTCATCCTGCGTCTAAAACCAGCCTGGCCCCATCGGCTGGTGGCCTCACCTGAGAACTGGAATTAAGCAAAGGTAACTTCAGCGAACAAACGAACAAACGTGACTTCAGGAAGTCATTTAAGGGCTGCGAGTTTTACTTTGCTTTTCAGTGACATGCAAATGCCTGCAGAGGGGCAGTTTTCACCCATTGCTTTGCTCAAGTCTTCCGTCTCTTACCTCCTGGGTCTTTCCACATCAAAGAGAGTAATAAAACCCAGATCCAAACATGCCTGGGAATTTTTCCTGTGGGACCTCTGATGTACCCGTCAGTCCTTCCCTTCTTTAAGATGGACATTTGTTTTTTTTTTTTTGGAAGAGTATATTTGATCATGAGCCGGAGTGGAGTTTGGGTGTGGAGTGGCTCTTCTGGAGGCTCTGCAGGACTCTGGGCGATGCACGGCCTCCCCGGGAACTGGCAAAGGGAGTGTTCCGCTGGAAACGCATGTCAGCGCACGTCCAGCTCGCACCTGCCTGGTCTGGGCCCTGCCTATTTCAGGACCTCATCATCTACGTGGGAGGAACCGAACCAGAGTGTTGTCTATTGTCCTGTTACAATTAACGTGTATTCACTGCACGTGAAATTGCGATGGCCCAGTAATTGCAAATGCACACTAAGTATGAAACTGCAGATTTTGAGGAGAAATCAAAAGAAGAAAGGAGAGAAAGCCAGGCTAAGAGAGGGTCTGAGAAGGTTTGCATACGGTGGGTGGGTGGGTAGGAGGGGGACTGCTGGCTCCTGGGATGGCGCACTGGGTACCGTGACCCCGAAGAGAGCTCACTCTCAGATGGTGTGGAATTTTCTAGGCTAATCTGAGAATTAATCATAAAAAATGACTCAACTGGCATAAAGGACCTAAACACTCTTAGGTAATTAAGAAACAGGGTTTTTTCTTCCAGTGCTCATATGGAAGGAGAGAACAGGGTAGCAAGCCAGCCCATCTTTAGGAAAACATTCCACGCACCATGTCTCTTCCAAGCATTTCTTCACAAAAGGAAGGAAACCCCAGGACATTGTATTATGTGGCAAGAATGAGATGCAGATGGTCAGGAAGGTCTTTATTAACTTGCTTACGGAGCGTCTCCGAGTGGCTTAGAGGATAAAGCCCTGGGTTTCTCTTCGGAGCCCCCAGTGGGAGTTTAATTCAGAATCTAGCAGAGAGACCCACCGTACACAATGGCCGCTTGCTTTAACGGCTTGACGGTATGAAAAATATTTCCAGGGTTATGAAAAATAATCCGCTTCGGAAAAGACTGCCTTTTTCCCCCAGATTTCCAGGTACAATGGAGTCTCCTCCCACGGACGGGGCCTCGGAGAACAGCCCAGCTGCGCCGGCTCCCCAGCCTCCTTTGGCTCATCTCAAGATGAAGAACTATTTATGCAAGATGCGAGTCCCCGGGACGGCTGCGTGCTACCAGCTGCAGCTGCACGGCCAATGTGTTAAGGAAACTTCCCCAGACAACTCACACTATTCAGAGGGTAACGTTTTGATCAGTTGATCTAAATATTTAATTGTCACAACTCTCCACTTGGTTTTGCTTCTGGGTTTCCAAGAATAACGAGGTAGCAGGACCCAGTGGAGGTGCCCAGCTCAGGAGACCTGAAGAGCTGAAGATTCTCCCAGCAAACATGTGCTGCAGGGCTCTGAGTCGGGGCCCGACACTAATTTCTCATTCAGCCGTGTTTCTAAGTTCACTGTTATCTCTCTGCTTCCGCAACCACATAATTTAGAAAACCAGAAGCTGCCGTAGAGATGGACGAGGAGAGCTACGCTGGGTGTGTCCGCCCTCCCGCCCTGCTCCCGGCAGCTGCCGAGGACCACGGCTGACCACCCTGCGGCCCTCAGCACGGCTCCGGGGATGAGGTGAGGGTCGCTACACCTTTACCTTCCGGCTGGTCCTGAGCAGGCATCTGAGATGCCCCACGACCAGGACGGCCGCTCACATCCTGCAGAGTCAAATACTTCCTTCAGGAAAGGCGCTGGGTGGGCACTCTGCAAAGAATGCAACCTCCGTGAGTGGCCGCTTCCCTGTAGGCAGGCGCTGTGCCCAGCAAGCCCTCACGGAGGCTGAGACAAAGGGAGACAGAAGGCCAGGAGCCGGTCTTTGAAGGTGAGGACGTACTCTGACGCAGCCTGTGTGCTGTGCGTCCCTGACCCAAAGCGGGTGCTTTGTGCGACAGGAGAGCGGAGAGGTTTTATAGAAAAGCGGCACTGAAAGAACCTCCTCTCAGGTGAAAACGGCCCTTGCATGTCCCTCAGGAGCATGCCCAGCAGCTGCATGTGGCTTTTTTTGAGTTTTCTGTGCCCTCGTCCCAGATCTCCCGGTGAGGAGTTCACGTTTACCTTCAGAAGGGAGTGACTTCCTGAGACAGGGCCTTTGCATCATTCCTACATTTTAATTGGTTTTTGTTTGTTTGTTTGTTTTTGGAGACGAAGAATGCTATAATAGGAAGAATCCAGGGTTTGGGAGAAAAGGGACGTGCTTGACTTCTGACCCTGGGAATGACTAGTTTCTGCGATTATGGGAAAGCCACCTAACCCCTCCGAGTCCCTGAGTGCTCATGAGTAAATGGGGAGGCTGACACCTGCTCCGCTGGTCTCGGAGACAGGACCCAGGGACAAGGGACGTCAGCACGCTGGCCGACAGGAAAGAGCCACTTACAAATGTCAGCTGTTCACAGAGTGCCGCGACCACGCGCTCCGTGGTGCTTCTGAGCACCTCCCGCTGTCGGAGGTCACACGCACGTACCTAGGACTGCTGCCCTCCGTTGGGTTTACCTTCGCCCTCTGGCTCCCGGCCGGCTCTGTAGGAGCGACCCCAGGGGTTAATGCTGAATGCTCGCAAGACAGAAGAGGAACGTGCGAGAGGATGCCGGGTCTTGCCGCCAAGTGTCCAGGTCGAAAACACACCTGGTCTGTGTCCATGCAGACCAGTAGCCCTCTCTGGTCTCATGCTCCCAGCTAAAAGGACCAGGTACCTTGAGCACACATTCAGGGGCAGGGCTCACCCCACATCAGCAACTCCGGCTGCCATATCTAACCCTTCCTTCTGCACCCGGGGAACTCCGTGCCCCACCATCCTCACGCATCACCTGTCCTGCTCGAGGTCGGCCCTGGCACCGGGCTCTCCTAGACTCCACAGTGGCAACGCACTCCTCCTCCCAGCCGCCGTCACCACCTGTGCCCGACTGCTGCAGGGAAGGGCCCTGCACTCCACCCAGGTCGCCGACACTTTGTGAGCATCGGATGAAGCCTGTGAAGTCTCTCCCCAAACAAGGAACAAGCATAGCTCGAGGCCCCCAGGCCGCCTGGGGCTCAGTCACGGCCCCACGAATGGTTTGTGGCCCCCCAGGTAAGGCCGCTTCCTGCTAGACTGTCCCTCACTGAAATGGGGTGGACCCAGCTGTCCCCCGGTGTCTGTGAGAGGGCAGGGCACGCCGATTCTCTCTCTTCTTTGGTTCCCAGTAGCAAGCCCTGCACTCGCATTAAGTAGATGCTTCTTGGATGACTGCGAGGGAGTCCGCTGTACAAGTTAATACAGGTCGCTGGTTGCACGATCTCCCCGTGTGAATTCCTGAGAGAAGGCGCTGTAAAGTGTGAGAAAAAAACCTCATGAACATTCACAACAAAGCGTAGGTTCTTTTGTAAAAACGTCCAATTAACACAGAGGACCAAGAGCTTTGTGCTCCTAACGTAGGTCAGTTTGGCTGCTGATCAGCTTACGCCAGCGGAAAGCTCTCGTCCAAGTGCAGATGGCCTAAGTATTGTGTGTGCTGGACGTCTGGGGAAGCAGAGACGTGGCGAGGCACGGCTGCGATTTCCAAACTCAGATGCTGTCCGTCAGCGCGGAGGGGCCAGGACGTGGGTGAAGCAAGCCTTTTCTCACAGAGAGAGTGACTCTCCTTACGTCAAAGCTCAGATTCACTGACACACGGCGGAGGCGGGGGCCGGGGTGGGGGGAGCACCTTTCTCTGGCTCATCCTTGCCTGGCGTCCACTGAGTGACAAGCAGAGGACTTGCCCAAAGACCTGCTCATTTGGAAAATGAGGGAAATCTCGTGTTGATTTCAAACGGCTCCAGAACACGGAGGCATTCCTCACTCTCAGGGGAGGGAGATCTTCATGCGAGGCAGGAAAACACCCCACAACACATCAGTAAACTATGTGCCTGTCCGTCCACGCCCTCTATAATTTTCCTGAAGCCTCCGGCTACCGCCCTCCCCACAAATAAATCACCATGGAGAGAAAGCAAAGCGTGTGGGGAGTGAGAGGGGAAGGGCTCGGCACAGGATGCAGTGCCGGCGAGGCGGCACGAAGCCTCCGGGGCGGCAAGCCCTGCATCCCGCTATGGGATGTGGAGATTTGCCTACGGAGGACCGAGTTCTCAGGCTGCAATCTCATTAGACTGCATCACAGATTAAGTGAAGACACCGTCGAAACTTCTGTTTCAAACACCAGGAGCAGAGAGTGGCAGTTTACCGACACTATCCCTGAGCGGACCGTAGGTCTCCGCCTGTGATTCTGTGATATTGTGGTGATTCTGGAGCATCTTCTTGTAACTAAACAATGCATAAGTAATTGTGCTTAATTTGGCAGACAAACATCAAGACCTCATAAAATATTGATTTAAGATGCAACTATATGTCCGACGGAATGCTGACATTTCGTACTTAGCTCTGTTTGGATGCGATACTTAGAAATCCACATTTTTGTTGTTGTTGTTGTTGTGGGAAAGTGGTCTGCATGGCTGCCCACGGCCGGGGCTGTGCTCTGAGCCTCTTGAAGTCCCTGTGGGAGAGCTTGCCGGCCACTGTTGTTGCAGGGGAAGCTCACTCCTGAGAATTATTTTGTTTATATCATGAAAAACGATGCTCCAGTGTCCAGAGGCAGGCTTCTATCCTGAGCAGAAATCTCACATCCGTGAAGCTCAAACGGATTGATTGGTCTATGCTAATTACAGTGACTTAAGAATAAATATTTTATTTTTTAAAGGACTTCTATAATAAAATATTTATAAATATCTATTAATAAATTGATTTGACATTGGGACATACTTCAAAACAATCCGATGACGGCAGAGGGAACTGGGCAGGAGTGAAGACGAGACAGAATTGGCCCTAGAGAGAGTTCGTTAGTCTGTTCTCCTTACTTTTAAATGTGTTTGAAATTTTCCATAAAACCAACTTTAAAAAGAATTCTTTTTAAAGTAAATGGCTTTATGGAATCAAGTATCATACTGTAAAAAAATTCATTTATATAATATTCTGATTTAAAAACTCAGAACACTCTTATTTGGAATGTTAATGCAATAAAATAAAATGCTTGAAATTAGGAGTAATTTCCATTTGGCTTAAGTGGTTTTTTTTAAGTAAAAATGCCACAAGGGCTAGATTTATCAGATATATTTATAAGTCAAACTGCTTTTTTAAAGGTAGGTTTTCATCAAATGCATTTAATAAACACCTACTATATGCAAAGAAATATTGTGTGTACATATTTTGTTGTCAGTATGATTTTTAACTACCTCTGTACATCATATAAACTAAACACACACAGTATCAGAAAGTAATACAATACTGTCTTTTACAGAGTATTCTGCAAATCAAGCTCCTCCACTTTCTTCTCAGATTTCCGAGGTGGCCCGCATCTCTGTCAATGTCTGTGCATCCTGATCTTTTTCACTAGGTCCAGAATAACAGACTCATTTTATTTCTCCTTCCAGATAAACAACCAGCTGCCTCAGTGCCATTTGGAGCAATGGCACACCCTGGTGGCCCAAACAAGCCAATGACTCTCCCCCTTCATTTGAATTTGGTCTCATAATTTTTGAAACTGAGCAACTATCAATAATTAGCATAAGAACATCAATCATATTATAGAATCAGTTGAAAAACACTTTGTGAATGAACAGAATAAACAGAAAGGCATAGACAATTTTAACACTTAGTCGTTCTTACTTTTAAGGGCCAAGTGGCCCCCAGACAGTATTCCAAAATTGTATACATACACCCATGGGCTGTAAAAGACACATATGGCATTTTTGAGTTTGTGGAACACGTTCCACTGCATTCAAGTCAGGCTATGTCTCTCAAAGGAAAGAGACTTTGAGCAAGTTTAATCTCTGTGCCTTAGTTATCCCATCTGTCAAATGGGATACTAGCAGCAGACAGCGTTTAGTCTTGCGAGAATTAAGCAGGTTATTAAAATGATGCCTGGGGCAGAGCGGGCACTTCTGTGACTTGCTGCTGTATGACTTGTCTCAGGTTACAGACACACCTACCACCTGCACAATCACCATTTTTCTGTATCTGCATCCTGGATTCTTGGAATTTCTGTGACTTGGTGTGCCTCAAATTGAATATCCAAGAGTCTATAGAGAATGAACTGTTTTGAGAAACATCGTGTTTATAGAATCCCACATCTAAGTCTATGGAGTGGAATTAAACACCAAAGGCCCTCACTTCCTACCCACAGTTCACCCTCCTGAATATTTTAACTGGAATATCTCTAGCAGGGTAAGAAGGAGCAGTTTAATCTCCTCAAGGTCACTTTCCAAAGAAGCAAGGGGAATATTTTGAACCCTTCTGCAAACGTGCAGTACAATTTCCCCATCTCACAAATATCCAAGAAATGAGCTGTAATTAATTTAGGTGCCTTGAGGCTGAATTAGCCACCCACTGGGTTCTTGGGTAAGAAAGCTATTTCAGGTGAAAAGACAAATCTCTTTAAGTATAAAGAAGGGAAGGTAGAAGATTTAGAACTTTAAAGGAAAGGAGTCCCAAGACGACAGTAAATCATTAATAACAGCCATGCAATTCATTCAGAAGAAATGGATTACTGGCTTCAGGATCAAATGGTGTAAACCTTAATAATCATATAAGCAGCTCCAATGTTAAGACTATCTTTTTCTTCCATGTCTTCTTATTAAGCCCCTTTTACATACTAAAACCTGCCCATCCCGTGAGAATACAGCCTGCAAGCTGGGAAGCGTATTCCGCTCGCCGTGGACCATCCAGAACCACAGAGTTCTCAGCTGCACTGCTGGAACCCCCGACGCCTGGCCCATGGGGCTGACCTGGTCTCTGACTGCAGCGCCAGGGCAGGTGCTGCCAATTCGTCTACTTGTGAGAAAATCCTAAGTGGCTCAAGTCAATCTTTTCAAAATAAAGAACGTTCTGTAAAAGCCCACAGTAGGAAAATAGATGTTTCGTAATTTTAGAGTTGCACTAACGATGATGTTGTTCTTGAGGTTTGGCTGTGTGTTCTCAAATGCTGGCTAGAGCCTCCACGGGAAACATGATTAGCACGTCCCTGCACCCCGCCTGGGGGCCTCCCTGTAACCCACTCTGCTCAGAGCCTAGACTTAGGGATTTCCAAACCATGACGCATGTCTAGAAATTCAGTAACTTCACTTTCTTGAATAGAGCCAAGGTGAATTCACCCAACTCCCATCTATAGTAAAATGAGGTTTATGCGGTCTTAATAAGCATATATTAAAATACATATATATATCTAAAAGCAAATATTAATTTGTTCCTTTAATGCTGTTCCCTTAGATTTCCATGTCGTTCATTGGAATGAAACACATGATTTGGGAAATTCAAACAATCTCCTGCTTACAAGGACAATTTCATTTATTAATGGCCTATAATTAAGAAGAAATTGTTAGCTAAACAATTAGTTGATTTGTCTGAAGAGTAAGAGGGAGTAGGTGGTTCATTCATTTGCTAAGTGTTCTTAGCTTTGACCTACTTTTCACTTATTCAGAATGTTTTCTAGATTTGCCAGAGTTTTTGGACCTCCTCAAATGAGGAAAGCCAACGTATTTGTTATTTTCTTTAGGAGAAAGAGCAGGCTAATGTCTACAACAGAACATTACATCATAAGTCAAATTTTTATTTCCACTCTACCACCTGACCTTAAGGAAGGTGTTTAACCTCCTCGCTTTGAAGCTCCCGACCTCTGTAAAATGCGGATGTTAAGAGTTGGCATCCACATTCGGGTTAATGGCATCATGACTGAGGGACCTGGTACAACTTCCTTAAAGAGAAGACACTTTATATTGATGTAATTCTTCCCTGAAACACAGAACATTGGACAACTTTTTGCATAAAAGACTTAGGATGTTTTTTGGAAGATGACTATCTTTTTTATGATTATTAAGAGACTCTGTGACCAAACAGCACCTTTGGCACAAAGGCCTCGTTGTCGCATGTGGTTAACTACAAACAAGAGATGAGCAGAAAGCTCTCAGTGAGGATTCTTCTGCTCAGTAAGCTCCGCTTTTACAGGGACACTAAAGAAACACTCTGTAACACAGGCAACAGCCTCCGGCCGCCGCAGCCTAGCCCTGAGCTCACCTGACTGGACTGTCAACGGCTAACCAGGCGTTAGGCTGAGCTGCTTAGGACAAGATGCGGATTTAACAGAACTGAGTTAAAGCGTTCTGAGTGCGGTATACAAGCAAAAGAAAAAAAAAATCATTCGTTCAAAACAATACAAAGTGAGTGGTCCTGAGTGTAAGGCAGTCAGTGGACAGGCGGTCAACCCAGGAACCTGAAGCGGAAGCGAGGTGGGAAACGAGACGGAGGACACTCCAGGGGCAACTGCAAACTGCACAGCCGAGGGGCCCGCACCACAGTGTCACAAAAACGCCGTGTCCATGTTGGAAATGAGTATTATTAGGAACCAGACATCAGTGGCTCAAGCTGAATCTTGCTCTGTCTAATTCTTACCAAGTCACAGGCTGCGTTAAACCCAGTTTAGCGCTACGTATTTTCAGACGGTAAACTTTTATCTACAAAACAGAAATACTCGTTCTTACCTCCTTGGCCTTACGGGTTGCACAAGACTTTTTAAGTCGTTATCTGCTCATAACGACCACCACCATCACCTCAGACATGACTTAAATTGGATCTGAGCGGACATCCGCACACCTAGACCCAGGAACCTAACGACCCAGTGCGCGCGATTCACCTTCGGGCTCGCGGATTCTCCTCCCGGCCGCCGACCTCCGCAGCACGCTCCGTCCCGAGTTGAAGAGGCTGGCCAGCTCGTCCAGGGGGCTGCCCAGAGGCCTGGAGTTCGGGGGGCTGCAGGGCACCGGGGAGGGGGCGCCGGGGTGGGCCTTCCTGTGGTCGGCCCAGGCCGCCTTCCCAGGTGAGTAGGGGATCTTGGAGAAGGGACTGCAGGGCGCCCCCGCCTGGGCCAAGTCCAGCTTCGGGGGGCCCTTGGGCGGGTCTGCGGGGACCCCGGGCCTTCCCACGCCGGGCTCGGGCACCAAGGTGAAGTGTGCGGGCGGCCGGGGGGCGGCGGGGGGCGCGGGCTGGGGCGTGGGGGGCGGGGAGGCTCTGTGCGCGCCGGGGGACACAGGCCGGTCGCCGTCCCCCTTGGGGTTCTTGGGGTGCTGAGGGGACAGGGGGCTGGCGCCCTCGGGCTGCACGGGGTACTTGAGGTTGGTCTCCAGGACCGGCAGCTTTTTCACCTCCAGGGGCGTCAAGGGCGACTCGTCGGACGCGGGGCAGCAGGTGACCGGGGTGGGGGGGAACACGAGGAGCGGGGGCCGGTGCGGCAGCAGGTTGGGGAAGGGCGCGGGGATGTCGCACGCGTCCCTGCCGGGCCCAGGCGCGGGGCTGCCGGCGTCGCCGTCCTCCGGGAGGAAGGGGCCGCGAGCCTCGCGCGGCAGAGGCGGCGACGCGGACGCCGCAGAGGCGCCCACCCCGCGGCCGCCGGGGTCGTCGGGGGGCGCCAGGTACTTCATCTCCTCGTACACGGCCTCGGCCTGCTCGGGGCTGCCGGCGCGGCCCAGCATCTCGATGTACACGGGCTCGGGCTCGGGCTCGCGCGCGGGGGGCGCGGGGACCCCCCGGGCGCGCTGCGGGCCGGACCCTCCGCATCGCGCGCCCCCGGCCCCGGCCGCGCCCTGCCGCGCGCCCGCGATCTCCTCCGAGGAGCCGCTGAGCTTGGTGTGCGGGCTCCTCTTGGGCTTCCGGGGCGGAATCTTCTTCATGGCGCTGTAGTCATCGCTGTGCGGCCGCGGCCGGGCGAGGCCTGCGCGAGGGACAGAGAGGGTGGCTGTGCGAGGCGGCCCGGCTGGCGGAGCCGCCGGGACCCCCGACCCCGAGGACCCGGCCTGCGCCCCTCCACCTCAGGGGCCCAGGTCTCCCCACACGGCCCGCCGCTGCCAAGAGGAGAGCGAGATTTGATCGTGCAGCTGCAGGACAACCCCCAGGGGGGACCCAAGCAGGCCCAGGAAGGCCAGCCGCGGGCGAGGGAGGGGCCGCGCTGCTGCTGGCACCTGCTGGCACCTGCGCTCGGGCCTGCCGCAGGTTAGAACTAAGTGACCACTGGCTGCCCCATCCTCACGATTTCAGAGACGAGGAAATGGAAGCCTAGGGAGGACAAGCAGCGCAGCGAGTTGGCCCCGGTGGGTGCCTCCTGCGGAGACGCCTCGGCCGATCATTCAGACTGAAACGAACACAGCCAACACCGACGCCCACAGCTACGTGCGTGGACAGACCAGTTTTCCAAAAAGGACCTTGTTAAAATTATGCCAAGGGCGAGTTTCACCACTAACTAATATATTTGAATCCTAACAGCTTTAACAGGGAAGTGAAGAGGCTAATATTAAAGAACTTAAGTGAGAACTTAAGTTGAAAAAAGGGAAAGTATTTAAGAAAACAAATGAGCATAATATTATTAGTATGAACTAACTTTCAAAGAGGCAGAAAGACTATTTAAATATGACTCAAAACATTTATTCATGTTTAAGTTAAAAAATTCTAAAAGACTTCTCTTTCTCATTTATTTACTATAAATTATGGAAGATTTTATTAAATCTAATTTCTCTGGACACTGAGATGTTAATTTTAGAAAATTACTGAAATATCAAAACTTCTCAAAAATCTTTAACTACTTTACAAATTTGGTCTTTTGTGAATCTGTAGGAATTCTTGATATAAATAAGTACGTCTAACTGTGCTGCGTTCCTGAGTGATTCAGGGCAGCTGGAGTTTTCTCTCATGACGACTGCACATGTGATGGGAGTCCCATCTCCACTTCTGGGGTGACAACTCCACTCTGAGGGTTAACAAGAAAGGCTTTGGAATCAGATAGACTTGGATTCACTTCCCACTACGGCTGTTTTTTTATGCTATCATTCTAGGCATGCCTTTAGCTGGTATTTATTGAGACACATTAGTGAATATACAGAAAGTGCGCCCCGCCTTCCTCTGCCCCACTGGGAGGTGTGTCAGACAATAAAAAAGAAGTAAAGAGAACAAGTGAGCAAATACTATAGCATGTTAGGGTGCGCTATGAAGTGGGAACCATTGGCCATAAAGGGTCACAGAATTGTGTGTTTGTGTGTGTTTGCAGGGATGGCACTGGTGCAAATTACAATTTAAAAAGAGGTCTTGATCAAATCTCTCCAGGCTTCAGTGCAGTCATGCATAATGGGGTGATATCAGTGACTCTCTCAGAGGTAAAACAGACACTGCATGTCAGGGCTGAGCTCAGATGCTGACACCCTGCAAGCATGGAACAAACGGCAGCCCTCCAAGTGAGAATGGAAAAGGACACAGTTCATTTTCTAACTCAGGGGACATCTTTGAATGCCAGTATATTCAGGGTTTCCCCCAAAGCAGCCAACTTTTAAGAGCACAGAATACCCAAACTGCACATTCTGTCACAGAAGAGCATTACCCCAGGCTTTCAACGTGCTAAGACACAGCCACTCGTAAGCTTCTTCCAGAAAGCCAGTGAACCAGACACAATTGTAATGTTGCTATTACAGGGTCATGGAGACCAGGGGAGTCTTGAAGAGACTATTAGCAGAAGCGTGACCCTCAGGAAAGCTCTTGGTGAGGTTTAAAGGAAAGTGAGGAAGACACTGGGTCCTGAAGGAAACATAAGCCTTTTTACACCTTTGTGGAAAGTTTAGCAACACTGTCACCTGCAGTAAAGTGGGAACTGGATGACACACCTGTGGACCTGGATGATGTAAGTAGGGAGGTTTTTAGGGTGTAAAAGCGGCCCCCTAGATTCTCCCAGCTGCCTACAGAAAAACAGATAATCTAAAGAAAGAACTATTAACTATAAAGGAGTTTGGACTTTCTGAGTTTGAAAATAAAGTTGTTTCTCACTGCCAGGCCATCCAGATAGCAAAAAGCTCTGAAGTTAAGAAATGATTTGTAAGCAGAGAATAAATCTCGGGCATTTTCAGGGAAACACGATCTAAAGATGAAGCCAAGGTGACTATAAACCCCTTTATTAAGACCTCAGAAAGATTTAAGGTGGCGCTTCACTGGACCCTTTCAAAGTAACAAAACCACAGGACTTCTAAGAATATCAAGAGTATTGCCCCACAGAAACCTTGCAGGTAAAAAAAAAAAAACAAAATAAAACAAACAAAAAAAGAAACAAAAAAAACATAGAGAAGAGATTATCTTAAAAAGATTTGTGGATGTAGCTTTTGACTAATGAAGTGGATTATAAATTGATTCATAGGAAACTCACAAAGCTTTTAAAGGAATTGTATCAGCTATGCCTTGAAAAGGGTAGAGTTAATACAAAATAAAGAGGCTACGGTGCTTTAAAATTTTATGAGCAGCAGTCAAGCTGAGAAAACTACCAGCACCAAACAGGAGTCACCTCTTGTGGGTGAGGAAATAATATCCAAAGGCAAGCCAAGATTCCAGAGCATGGCCCTAAGTGCTATGGAAAACACTTCCTAGACACTGGGACTACATCCTCATCAAGGCACAAACAAAAAGTAGTGTAGAGAACAGGTAACTTGTCTTCAGAGAGTTAGGGACAGTACTGGGGGAGCCTCCACCTAAGGGGCTTTACCCGAGCAGCCAGGATACCTGGATCTGATTTCAATGGTGTGATCTGGGCCCTGGACTGACTTGATGTGATGATGGACTGAGGCTCTGGGGGAGGGGTGGCATGAGTGCCTCTTATATTTAGGTGGGATGTGAATTGTTTTGTCCAGAGGATGGACTGAGACTGTCTGTACTTTCTGAAAACCACAGTATGTTCCCAGTCCTACCAAGGGGTAGAATCTATTTCACTTTTTAAAGCCTAGATGTGCCTTTGAGACTGCCTGGTGGATGGAAGTGGTGGAAGAGATGCCGCCTGACTTCCAAGGCTGGTTCATAAGGGATAATACAGTTCCCGCCTGGGGCATTCTCCTTCCTGGCGCATGTGCCTTTGACTCACTGATTCTCCTTAGAAAAAGTCCAGCTGCCCTGAAGCTACCAGGCTACTCAAACCAAGTGGAGGAGCCACCTAGACATAGAAATGGCCCAGGAGTCCCAGTCCCCAGATGTCTAGGACACCAGAGATGCAAGTGACTGGCTTTCAGGCGATTCCAGCCACCACCTGCAGCTTCATGGAGGACCTTGAGTGGCAGCCACTCAGATGAGCTCACTAGACACCCAGAACCTAAGACAATAATAAAGTGATGACATTTTATTTAGATATCTAAGTCTGGAGGCTGTGTTAAGCAACAATGGATAGCTGATATGATATTCCCTCAAGGCAAGCTTTAGATGCAGAGAAAAGTTTTTTTTGTATTAAATGATTATAAATGAAAGTAGCATGGCTTGTCAGGAAGTGGTTGAGAAACAGACTCTCTAGAATCTGACTGCCTGGGTCCAAAGCTCGGGCGTGTGACATGGGACAGGACACACACTGCTCCCTGACTCAACATCCTCATCTGGAGAGGGATGACAGTCTCTCTCCATCAGGTAGTTCTAGGGAGTGAAGACACTCAGCATAGTGCTTGGCACAGATTAGACACTTAGCAAGTGTCAGCTGTCACCACCATCATCATGTTATTACCACAGAACCGGAAATTAATCACGAGTTCTGCAGAGCGTGGTCTGGGGTCCCTCGGTATCGGGTCACCTGGGGTGCCTAACAGAGTGTGGGTAGCGCACTTCCTGGAATACCCCATGACTGCCGAGCTACAGTGTCTGGGCTGGGACCTGGAGCGCTTCCTTCTGCATCAGCCAGAATGAGACCACCACAGTCAGAGAATCAGAGCCTAATCTGGCTTCATGGCTGTTCCTGTGTGCCTGCGTGTGCGTGTGTGCGTGTGCGTGTGCGTGCGTGTGTCCACACAAGCCCTGGATAACTGTTCACTTGCAAGTATGCACTTAAGGGCTCTTCAAAATGAATTCACATGAAGAGTTTTCTTAACAATTTGTTTGAGTCCTAAGACTCACGGGCAAAGCATTTGGGACGAGTTGATGATGTCAGTGAGATGGGGTCAGGTGGATATTTCATGGTCACAGACCACCTTTAGGCAAGTCTTACTGTCCTGACAGTAACTTCAGGGACAAATGCCACATTCTCAGCCCTCTCATTATTTCTTAAACTTGACTCTTACCGGAGTTACTGTGTGATGACTTGTGTCATTTTTAAGTTCTGTTAGGAGATAAAAATTTTCTTGTACGAAATACTTCCCCTTTGAATTTTTTGCCAAGGCGTGTCAGTGACTTTGTAACAAGACACGAGTTATCGGGGCCCCTTCTCACTCAGACTGAGATGTCTGCATATTAAATATGTGAGAAAAAAGAAAAGAGAAGCTTGTATATCAAGAAAATATTCATACAGCTCCATTTCCCGCAAAACACAGTTTATATACGTAAGTACAAGAATGGGTTAGCTGTGTGGCTTAATTTGGAAATACTGTTAGCTTCCTTTTTTTTTACTGTCTTGTTTATATATTTATTCTAGAATAGCATTTGGACCACAGTAGGCACTTAATAAATACTCATTAAGAACAAATAACTAAATGTTAGAGAAATATATTTCTTGTACTGCTTTCATGAAAATAGAATTCGCTTCTCATCAATCAATCAAAACGAGCTCAATTTGGCAAGATCCAAAGTGTAACCCTTCATGTTTGCTGACTTATTTTTCACAGAAGCCCCTTTATATTTTCATCTAACACCTGAAATATGACAGAAATGAGGTTCTCCTTGAACGCTGCCCTGAGAGCGTGTCACTGGATGTAACAGGAGAACGTGACTGTCTGTTTCACAACCTGTCCATTCAACACGTATGAATTCAGTGTATTCCACGAGCCTGGCCTCTCCCCGAGGGCCTCAGAGACCAGGGGGAAGAAAAATGGCCACACGGATTATGACAGAAGCGGAGTGACTGCATGGAGAAGAGAGCGCCAAGGAGCACAGGGAGGCTGCACAGTGATGAAAAAATATGGATTCCTCCTCTGATGTTATGTGTAAGGGCTGGGCTACTGGAGCGTGAAGGAGGGTGAGTGAGGAGGTCACGTGGCCAGGGTTCAATGTTGGAGCCTACAGCTGCCCAAGAGAAACCTGACCATCCAGTCGTCGCTGTGCTGGGGAGAAGGCCAGCACGCTGGATTTAAAGACTCGACTTTCTAGAAAAGCTCCCAGCTCAGAGCTCCCTGGCAAAGAAAAAGTGAAGTGGGGACCCTGGTCTTCCTTTCCTTGTCTCCGTTTGCAAAGAGCAACCCCAGACTTTTAAAAATCAGACTTTCAAATAGTTGGCTCCAGCTTGTTAATAGTTTGCAAACAAGTGTTAAAATTTACCAGCCCATAAAACTGGTTCCAGCTTTTCAGGCGCAAAGATAGTGAAAAAAACCCAAGCCCACCGGCCCGCCTCGCTTTACGACTCCGTGTTTATTGGATGAAAACCTGAGAGAGAGGTGCGTGTGGAGGGCTGGACTGCAACGCACCCTGACCACGGGCTCCTCCAAGACTCTTGGCCTTCATTCTCCGCGGATCTCTTTTCACCTGACAACCTTCTGAATGGATGAGCAGTTTTACTTGTGAAGGAAAAGGTCTTGAACTCTACTGGTGGTTCTTGTTCTTGTGAGGAGTGTTCACAGAGCATTTTTATCAATGAACAGATTTCCTCCCTAACTTTTGCAGAAGAAGGATAATTGTGGGACCTGTTACTAGGCGCAGGAAAAAAAAAACAAAAACTCAGTGTTGCCCTGGTGATAGAAATAAGAATTTGAAATCAGTGCTGTCTGCTAGAACCTTCTGGCAGGATGGGAAGTTCCACACCTGCAGCTGTTGAGTACTTGGAACTAAGGACTGAGGCACTAAATTTTAAATTTTATTTAATTTTAACTATTTTAAATTTAAATGGCACAAGTGGTTAGTTGCGACTTTCTGGACACCTTCAGCATGAAGGTGGGAACAGAGCCACTGCTGACGACCTGTTTATTGAAATCCAGGGCACTGCTGATCTGAATTTAAGTCTGATTCCGAAGCTACAAAAACTAGCCGGCGCACCTGCTCCATCCCATCAATCAGGTGAATTTTTTATCCTTAAAGGCCCATTTAAAGCACATGCCCAAAGGCAGGAGTTCGCCCGCAGCCGCAGGAGGTGCGTGGGTGGCTGCAGGGAAAGCAGGATGAGGAGGAAGGACAAATGCAGCAGATGCTGAAGAAGGAACCAACAGCAGCCTCCGAGGTGTGACATCCCCTGGGGCGGGGCTGGGTGGGGCTGGGCGGGGAGACACCCAGAGCATCTCAGAGCCGCATGGGAGCTGAAATGAGGTTCTGAGAACCTGCAATTTATACAGAAGTCTTGCAAGTCTAGTGGTCACATAACGCATTGTAAACAGCAGCCTTAGGAGCTCCGCGCCTTCTCGCAGTAGCTGGAGTCTCAGCGTTCCACACCTGTGGCCTTTCTTGCTTCCTCTTTCTAACCATTCCCCCCCCCCCCGGTCATTTGCTTTTATATAGATTTTTATCTCCTGTGGTTCTGGAGTGACTTTTTTAAACTGAGGGGTTGTTTTGTTTTGGGGCTGCACATGAGAGAACTCAACTTTATACTCAATATTTTCTCTCCTTTCACACTTATGTGACACACTGGCACCTGAATTTCTCCGAAATCTCAACTCTAGGACAGGTGAACATTCCCTGTGCACACAAACTGAAAGCAATTTTAGACTTCCTGGGTATTTTGAGGCCTCCTTATCCAAACCTAGGGTTTATTTGGTGTTCAGGTTTGGGTGGCCTCCATCTTCCATACAGTGCAACTTTCGATCTTTTTTTCGTATTGTTTTTTTTCCATTTCTCATGCCGTCTTGAGTCTTTATTTCACATTTTCCCATCTCATCAGGCTTAGCCTTTGAGATGTGGTCTTCCTTCCCCAATATGCCCCCCAGTCTCCTGTTTCTCCCCATCTTTTTGAGATCTGCACTGTAAATCCACTGCACTGGTCTGCAAGTACTACTGGTGGAAATGGGACCAGCCTGCTTTCTCAGGGAGTGTACACGACCCGCATGGACTCCGGATCCCTCCTGGTTTGTGGAGTCCTTTGGGAGAATGGGAGAAAGGCGTGTTTCTGTGGACAGCCCTCGCTTTCTGCCCAAGCTGCCATCGCTATGCACCCGAAGACTGTCCTCCAGACGATTTCTCTAACGTCATGTTCCCCTTTTGTCATTGTCCTTGTTACCAGCGATGCTAAAACTCACACACTTGTACTCTTCTCCCCAAAGAGATGAATTTTTTCTACCTCTCCACCTAAGCATTACCATAAGACTTTCTGAATGATTCTGGTTTGAGGCTCCTCATTCAATGCTGAAGTTGGGATAAGAGTTAAAGAAATGATACATAAGTAGCTTTTCCCTAAGAGGCTTAGAGATTTGAATAAATATTATTTATATTTAATGATTAAAGGGCCCCTGGCAAGCCGACAATGGATTTAATTTTATTAAAAATATATTAGGGCAACATGACTGCCATGGGCACTCCAAGGCTGGAAGAAAGTCAAGCATCTGCGACTGAGTGGGGTGGGCTCCTCCCTGCGGGGGGGGGGGAGGGCGGACCCCTCCCTCCGAGGGTGGACCCCTCTCTCCCTCCCTCCCTCCCTCCCTCCCGAAGCTAACCTTCACCTGCCGAGTCGCTGGCTGCAGCCCACAGGCAGGCGCTCACAGCCTCATAGGAGGCGCTCAGCCGCGTGGTGGGGTCCCTCTTTGGCTTGGGCGGAGGCTGTTTCCGTGGTGACGGGAGGCCACAGCTGTCATCGAGGCCAAACACCGAGTGCAGAGACGGAGACCGGGTGGACGCGCCAGCCAGGGACTGGACCAGACTGTCCACCACCATGGGGACGGGAACGGAGCTGCAGTGGAAGTGCCTGGGTCCACCCTTGTCTTCAGCTCTGGAGGAGGGTAGGAAGCAGACACACACGGCCCCACCAGAGAGACCCAGATGCATTATTCAGACGGTAACAATGAACCAGTTCAAGCAGACATAATCAAGGCTTTTTGGTAAAGAGCTTCCTGCAGTGGCTGGAGGATGCCTGCTGGTCACGGCACACGGGGGAAAGCCTCCTGCCCTTCCAGCCCCGCTTCAGGATAAATACGCCCGCAGGACGCTCATCATGAGCACTTAGAAAACATCTCACACAAGCGCAGACGTCTCAAGGAGGGCCACGTGTGCTCTCAGGCATGGGCTGAAGGAATTGTTCACACTCTGATTATTAAGCAAATCAAAATGCCAGGATTTCGATCTGAATGATAATTTCTGGGAAATCCATCTTAATAGAGAGCTACTAACGCATCAGATACTGGAGGCCGGCACTGCTTCCCCTTGCAGAGGTGGACACACTTTACTTCAGACTATCAGAGACTCACCTTCTCCCTGTCTCTCTGTCTCTCTTTTCCTTGCCACCTAAATTCCATCAGCAGTTATTTAATTATGTGCAGAATTATTATTTCTTTTCTATTACTCCATCTGGCTGCCCCGTGCCCAGGGAGCTGCGGGTGTTCAGTAAATAAATAGGCAGATGCTTCTTCACTTAATTTTGTATCGGGCAAATGAATACATAATGAAACTGAGAAATTGGGGTGGCTGGTTAGCTCCAGCAGAGAAGATAATAAATATTATTCTGGAAGTCATATAAAATTAATAGATATCTGGTTTAAAAAAATTCCTCTGGCTTCACATGTCAATGTGATCATGTGCCAAGGAGATGCCAATGTGCTCTTTTACATGCAGTCTCTGAGCGTTTGTTTTTGTAATTACATCTCTGTGCAGCAGGGCACCAGCAGGGCTGGGATCCACTGCGAGGCCAAGTCAGACGCCCGTGTAGAAAATGAACTAGCTGAAGATGAAAGCATGGCACTCAGTGGATAATTTGTTTTCCCTGTAATGTTTAATTACAGTTTTCCGTACAAAGGGAATTTTTTCAGTATTTAATCACTGAGATGTCTGAAGCTAATTAGTGAGAGATCACCATTTCCGCTTTAATAAAAAATCCTTTGACACAGGCGGTCAAGGCGAAGGGGAACCGTTTTCTGGGAGAAACCACTAGACTTTACCAAGTTCCTGGGGAAAAACAAACATCTCTCTGACAGCAAATTAGGGCAGAAAGCACCCAGGTCCTTGGCCTCCCGGGGAGGGCTGTAAATCATGGGTGTCACAGAGAGGCAAGAGCGCTGAAGTGGAGAGGGGCCTGGTGGGCCCCACGTGTCTATTCCAATCTCAGCATCCGTGAACTTCAAAATAACACCTTCCCCAAAGTGCTCCTCCTTGGCAAAGATGTGGGCCTCTCCCTAGGGAAATGCAGCGCATGCCACTGTTGCCTGATTTCACCGCGCTCACGGTTTTGGCGTGGCGTCTCCACTCCGGGGAACTTCAGATTTTCAGAAGTTCCTGTGAGTCAGCCTTATATCCATGACACTTGCATAAAGATGGAGAACCCAGCTGTACATTTTCGCTAAGACAGAAATATTAGATGCCTTAAAACTGTGCTTGAGATGGTAAGAGAGGCAAGCATTGTAGGGGAATCAGTTATTTTATGTGATTAACTAGCACACAGGGCATCTATTTCACGGAAGGAAGGCCCAGGAAAAGCATCCTTTCAGATGTCAGGGGGTCTCACCTAACACACCGTGATTGCACACAGGCCTGTTCCTCTCAGTGCCAGCACATCTGATGAACTCTAGGCCAAGGGCTAGTTCCTTCGGCATCTTCCAGCTCCACGGGACCTGCTACAGGGGTGGCTGCAGGCGCACACAGTCTGGCCTTACCTCTTGGCTCCTCCCCCTTGCGTGGTCCTGGCCTCCGCCTTCTCTTCGTGGAAGGTCACGTTCACTTCGCTCCGCAGCCGGTCGTTTTCGCGGGCGATGTCCGAGGCGTTCTGAACCACCAGGGCGTCGTAGGTCTTCAGCCCCATGTCCTCTGTGACCTGCAGGAAGCTCCTGATGGACGTGACCTCCTGCTGCGTGATGCTCCTTTTCTGATGCAGATGCCGGCGTGCTAAAAACCCTCTTATAACTTTGGCAAAAGAACACAATCACGGGTCAGACGTGAGAAGCAGAAGCAAGAAACCCAGAGGGACAGCAACAGAAGTCACTGATACATTCACGTCCGGGCAGCTATGAAATAAAGCGTATTGAACCCAGACTAGGACTTGACTGAAACACTCTAATCTTGTGTTAAAAAGAGATACCTAAATTCAGTGATGATAACACTAGAGGCAAAAGTCCTCACCCCGGATGAGATGGTGCAGGTAATGTTATAATAATACCACATTTCTTGTGGTAACACAGGCCGGACATTGACGGACTGCATTCAGATCAGTGGGAACGAACAAAGTCCACACCCAGAGAATTCTGGGTGGAGCTCCGACCAGACCCTTTGGGGAGGTACTGATCACGCTTTGTTCTAACAGATTCTAACAGAAACGCCTGAGGCTCATGAAGCAGGCTTTGCAGACGCTACACACGTATTACCAGCAAGCCTGTGTGCTGCACCTCAGAAACGGACACACGGTAACTGACTATATACTTCAATTAAAAAAAGACTGTGACTCAACTCCTAGAAAGACTAACACTGCCTTTACGACTCCAGGAAGACACTGTGTAGAAATACGGGGCATCCTTCCTGCTTTCCGGGGAAGCAGGGCCAGAAGGTCATGCACGAACTGGGGGGAACAGGTGAATGAAGACATTCTGAAAGCACTGATATGTCAGTAACAGATGTAAGACTTGAAAATTAAAATCACGCCCACCGCTTAAAGACACTGCCGTGAACTCTAGTCCATCTTGTTGGGCACAAACTCAATGATCATTAACGTTCCGGTGTCTCCATTTTGTGCCCAAAGGAAGAGAAGCTTAGTGAGGCTAAGAAAACAACTCCAGGTGAACACAACCAGCAGAGGCTAGAGGTGGATTCAAATTTCTGTCCTTATGAGACCAAACTCTGCTGACCAGCCATGTAGCTGCAGTCTGTAGCTTTCAGGGAGCAGAGCTCAACAGGGAGGTCGCAGGGGAGCACATTTGGGATCAGTATGAGGAAGAACTTTCTAACAGTGAGCACAGGTTGTAAATGCATCAAGCATCTCCTGGGAAAGAGAATCAGCTCTCAGCCCCTGGGCACACTCAAGAAGCAGGATGGCCCCTGCTCAGGGATGCCGTGACAGGTGCAGGGCGAGGAATTCCAGTTCGGGCCACTTGATGCTAGGACGCATCCCTTCTAAGTTTCTAATGGTGGAAGGAGTTGTTTGGATTAAGGGAAGAGCTATAGCTGCAGGGAAAACCAACACATGTAGCAAAGACACTTCATTCACATCTGGAGGGGACATCCCTGTAAAACGTTAAGTGCTTTCAAATATTCCCTGGCTACAGGACGGCAACTGCGCGCGTATCTGCATGTCTAGGATATTCAGACGCCTTTCCTTGAGCGGGATGTGGAAAGTTGGATACAACTTTCTATACTTTTGTCTTCAGAGGCAAATAATAAGCAGACATCTAAAACGCACAAGGCTTTTTTTTTTTTCTTCAGACGGCAATACTAAATGTTTAGTTCCTTCGAAATGCGGTTGTATCAACTGTGAAAACAGCCGTGCTGAACTAATCTAAAAGAGAAAATAATTAAACAGTAAAAGGTACCATCAGACTTTCAGGAATATAAAATGCGCAATAAAATGCAGAAGTGTTAACCAGGTGACAGGCACACCGAGGGAGAGAACTCAAATTGGCCTGCTCACTTGCTCATTCTTGTTACATTAAAAAGACAAACTGAGACACTGACTTTCGGAAAATGAGAGTGAGGGTACATTCAAGACGTTTAATCTCTTGGAATAAAGGGAAGATTAACATGGACCCGCCAGGCTTCTGACTTCCAACTACAGCCAGACCTTCACTGGCTCCATGTTTACCCAGGAATCCACTGTCCTGCGTCTGACTTGGTTTTCCCACACTTCGTGCTCCCAGTCATCAAAAAGCCTTTAAAGTTGTTATACCAGTTGCTAAAAGGTGGTATCTTTTATAAGAGATAATACAGATACATTTGCCACAAATAGATAATTGATACTTGTTCTTTCTGACAATTTCACGGAGGATGGAGTGAATGCGTTACAGTCAGAGGGGAACTTCTGTTAGGAATAATTTGAAGTTGAAATGATTAAATTTAAGATGGAAAGTTACAGCTGTCTTCCACCCAATATTTACAAAGAAAAAATGAGAACTCTAGAAAAACTGGAAATGACTCCAGATGATACAAATTCTGAGGAAATTTCATACTAGCCCCAAGTACTGAAGCAACAGCTCCAAGAAATGTAAAAATAAAAATCAATAATTAACGCTTTGCATTGAAGAGCCTGTAATTTAAAAAAAAATGCTTTGATAGCCATTGTTTCATTGATGCAATGGTAAGTTACGGTTTTTATCTTGACGCCATTTTTTTCAAAAAGCATTCTCGATTTTTGTCATTAGAGGTGAAGATGGAAGCAGAGGCCTGCTCACTTCCTGTCTTTCAGGTCCGTCGGGCACAGCGATTTGGTATTTGTAACCCACTACGAGAGAAATCTCTGGTGGGCACCCCGAGGGAAGACAGGGCACACACACATCCTTCACGCAGGAGGATTCCAGGGGAATCTGACCCCCGCCCTGTGTGCGTGTGACGCAGGGCCCGGTGGAACCCTCAGCTGACCCCGTGGCCGAGGGGCCGAGCGCTGGCCTTGTGAGCGGTCCCCCTTGCAGCCTGAGCACGGTTATGATTTTTAGAATGTACCCATTTTCGATGGTCACTTGGGTTTCAATAAAAAAAAATTCTACATGGACGTCCTCAAAGTCAAAATGAAATAGATACTGTCTGCTATCAAAGGTAACAGCCCAAACATTATCACCCCTTCACGAAGGAAAAACGAAGGCAAGGATTTTCCCAAGGCACAGCAGAATGACAGCGAGGAGGTCTGGCTGCTTGGGGTGGCAGTCCTCCAACTCGAGCGGACCCGGGAGCCGGCTCTACAGCAGCACCTGAGGGCCACGTGGTTTTGCTGTTGGTTGGTTTTGGTTTTTCCGTCACTGTGGGTTGAAAGGCACGCTCTTCTTGTCCTGTGCTTCTTGAAGGATCAACAGGCATGAATATTTTTAAGGTGAGGGAAAGGCACATTGGTCTTGTCCTGTGCTTCTTGAAGGATCAACAGGCATGAATATTTTCAAGGTGAGGGATGCATAAATTAAAAGATATGTGTATCCCCTCTTCCAAATCATGACTTAGGTGAAAATTTGATACAGAATTGCAGACGGAATGACCACCAAACAAAGCAGGAGCCAACCCTGCACACTGATTTAGAGAGGCAAATAGCAAACTTAGCCATAAAGCTCCCTAAATTCCTAAATCTATTTATTTGCCTGAATGTAGTGTCTAGCCCTAACCTTAACCCTAACTCCAACCCTAGCTAACCCTAGCTAACCCCAGGGTTAGGGACGGATGGACACAGTGCTGGGTCAGGGTCCACTATAACGCAGGCATCACGAGCATTTAAACTCGGGGGTGCACTAAATGATTTTGTATTTCACACCTTAACAAAGTTCAGAAGCGTTAGCGTGGAGTTGTTACCTTTCTGGCAGGTGATAACTTTTCTCTGCAGCTGCAGGCACAAGTCATTTAGCTGGTTGGCATGCCAGTGTTTCAGAAACACTTTGCAAACTCCGATCTAAAATGCAAACAGCAGGAAAACATTTAACAGCACGAAGATGGGGACATAATCAGGCAAGAGAATCTTCCAGAAGAAGATTAGAAGAAACAAACCTAACAAAATTAATTCCAGTACATCATCCTTATTTTTTTAACACGATTACATTTAGTTAAAATCCCAAAGGGTTTGTTCTAATAAGTATGTTTGCTGTGCGTACATGGTCACTAATGGTTGCAAATACCCAGACACTGCAGTTGTGGTTGTACTGTGTGGTGCAAGAGACAAACACTGGCCCTGACCCTTTGTGGGAAGAGTCAACCGTTCCTGTGAGTGAATTCCCAAACTCCAGGGCTAAACCCCGTCTTGCCTTTCACAATCCCTTTCTTTCTTTGACTCAAAGCAGGGAGGCTGAGACTATGAAAAGGAAACGCGAACACACAAAAAGACCAAAACCAAAACCAACACAACTTAAAGCTGACACACAGAATCGTTGCAGTTGTGTTTTCCACTACACCATGTATATTATACATTAGAAGCTTACGCAACTGCAACTACAGAAGCTCAGCATAGAAGTGGAAAGTCTCAACAGTCGCCCCTGAGCAGTCGGCCCCCAAATGCCTGCATACCCGGGGGCTGTACGATGAATATTCTCATGTAGGATTTTAAAAAGGGAATTTCAGCGTGTACCAAATCACTTTTTACTAAAAGCTCCGCATCTAGGTAAGCCTGTCCAAACGTGTTATTGATAAGGACAGCTGCCAAAGAAAATTCTCAAAAACATGTGACAGCAAGCCGCATCTGTGCATCGTGAAAATAGGTTTCTTGTGCGTCACGTGCATTTTCCAGGAATTCATAGGACCGCAGCAGGCGTGAGGCACGCCCTTCACAACGATGCTCACAGCCTTTGGGGGGGGGTTGCAGACGCAAGTAACTGCAGGAGAGCTGGGACTGTGACCGAGGGACGCCATGGAAGTCAGAGGCGAGGTTCTGTTAGCTGAGGAGCAGACACTGTCCAGGCAAAGCTCGTGGTGCATTCACAGTCCCCCCCTCGGCGCTCGAGACAAACATCCTGAAAAGCAGAGGAAGACTAGCACGTGTGTCCCCAGGACAGAGCCATGCCACAGCCTGCGTCAGCATCACAGGGACATGTAAAGTGGGCCCGGACGCGCACCGTGAGGTGCCAGGAGGGCCCATCGGTCAGACTTGCCTTCAGAGGGCTTGGCCAGAGATGGTCTGTGAGGCTCTTTGCAGGGAAACTGAGTTTACTCCAAACACAGCTCGTCACGCCTCACCCTTCTGTCTAGTTCTCCCCATAGCCATGATCTGCTGTCTTACTGAAACACACTTTTGCATGAGATCGGAACTGTGTGTCCTGGCAGCCAGGCTGGTTGGCTGGATGGACTGAGCGCGCTCTCGACCGCTCTCCTGTTTGGGGGCTGGCTGACCACACGTGCTCCTTCATTTCCTTTTCTTTCAGTCAGTTGAAATCCGAGATAGTCTTTGGAGTGGGCGGCCACAGTGAACTGTTGCTTTTCCCCCATTGTATTGCCATTCTCTCTTCCTAGTTATTTTCCACAATTCATTTCTTTTTCCTTCCCATCTGCTGACTTCCTTTGGCAGCCAACAGGAAGAACAGTTGGTCCTGTCTGCGTGCACCGCGGAGCAGATCTGAGACAGGCGCTGGGAGGAGGCAGCGTGTCATCTTTCTGTTCATTGTCGACTCACTGCAGGAACCCGAATCCCAAAAGCAAAATCCATGCAAACCTGGGTTCCAAAATGAAACTCCAGAAGACTTTTGGGCACCAAAGCTACAGGATGAGGAGAATCAGCAGTGACCACTGGGAGAGCTGATACAGGGCAGGGCACACCCCAGGGACGAGACCACCGGCATGGAGACAGGAGAACTGGGTTCTAATTCTACCCTCTTCATTCAACAGAGACCCTTGGCAGGAAGACTGCGGGACGGGATGACTAAGATCTCTTCTAGTGGCGTTTCTAACAACCATCCAAAACCCAAAGTGGGTTTACCTTGAGAGTTGTGCTAGATCTGGGGATACGGAAGAGGTCCTCCCTCTCAAATGGCTCCTCGTTTACTGGGGAGGGTCAGCAGTGAGCAGACCCAGCAAGAGCGCATGCTCGGGGTGATGCCAGAGCCACGCCCACGGGCCCTCGGAGAGGGAGTGCTCACCAGGATGGGCCAGAACTCACTGAGATGCACACTGTCTAAGCTGGTTAGTCTTGAAGGACAAACAGGAATTTTCCAGGGTTGGGGGGAGATAAACGTGGGACAGAAAAACTAGGCAAGAAGCAGAAAACAACAAAGTCGCCTGATGCACAGCCGTGTGCAGAGCGACGGGGGAAGAGACTGCAGGTCCGAGTAGGGGCCACATCGTGAAGAATAATCCTGGAAACGTGGGGATTTTCCTGCGAACAACATGTACACAATGGAAGATTTAAAGAGGATCCTGTCTACATTTAATAAAAATAATTTCGAAATTGTATTTGAAATTTATAAAGTTCCTGCTGAAATGTGGCTGGAGAATGGGCTGCTGGGCTTGGCCTTATGGGGCGGGACACTGTAACGCAACGAACGACTTAGGTTTGGAAGAGTCTACGGCTGTCGCTAATCCGTTAGCTGACTGCTGTCAACCCTTCACCCACTTCCAGGAGTGGAGCTTTGATACCCATTCCTCTGCCTCCAGACGGGTCTGGATGACCTTCATTTGTATCTCCAGAGCACACTGTAAACGATTCTTTATTTCTCTTATTGTGCCATGCCGTGCATTTGCCATTACACATATATATTTGTATCTCCTGAAGATTATGAGGACATATTCTGGAACTTCGTAAGTGGTAGGACTGCGGGGAAGGTGGATTCAGATTAGAAACAGATGATGAGGAATTGCGAAGTCCTGGTATGAGATGAGTCATAGTGACAGATGATCATGTCGTCAAGGAGGGAAATACGGTGCGATGGACAATGAAGGCAGAAGCCAGACCCTGAGGTCATTCAGCGAGCTGGGGGTGAGTCATGGAAGTCGACAGGCCATAGACCAAGAGATGGGAGGAAGGAGAGAAAGAACCATAGGACAGGAGGCTGGGGAGCGATGACTCAGCCGACCCTCCCCTGCACTCACACGAGGAGAATGAGTGAAAGAGAAGCCCTGTAATAGAGTATTTTCAGGGAACAGCCAGTTTTCAGTTTACAGATGGCCGCTCACTCGGAAGGGGAGTAAATATGGATGAAAATGGGTTTTACTCCCCAAACATTAGGGATTTCATAGTAGCCGACAGTGGCAGTTAAGAGGGGTCTGAGTGTTTCACACGCGATCTGTGAGTCAGGCCAGACTCCGAGGGAGGAAAAAGGCGACTTTCTGGGGTCGTTATGCCCATGAAAATTCTCCCTCCCGCAGTAAAACCAAGGGCTTTGTAAGTGAGGGGGGCTTCTGGGCTTCTGAGTCGGTGGGGGTGGGGGGGAACGCTGAATCCACGCTGCAAGTGTCCTGCAGAGACACAGCTGCAGACTTCGAGGCAGCGGCCGGGTGCGGTGCCCGCATTCACAGCCAGGGGGTTTTAACAGACTCTTCACTCAGCTACTCGGGTGGACTTCACAGTTTCCAGCAGGCTCGCTCATCCATTCATTCATTCGTTTTTAATTTTTACTGTTTACCGTATGACTTCTTGGCAGATGACCTGTATTTGGAGATGCTCACTAGAAATCTGAGCACTTGTTTGGCTTTGCCGGCCTTTTAGAGATGCCATGGCTGTCGTTGACACTTCTTCTGTCCTTGAAGAATGAAAGTAGCCACTCAGTAGTATTTCAGATTCCTTCCTCAGAAACCATTCTGAGTAATACATTTTAGTCCCCTGCTCTCACCGACGCTAAAGATTAGTGGGACATAAACCTAGGAACCTATCTTCACCAGGAAAACCCGGACAAGATCACATGGATTCTAACTTTCCAGGGATTTACATTGTCTGTTAGTGACACTGGCTAAGGGTCTGATTTTGTGTATGTAATGAATTCACGTACAGTTACTCTGTAGTCAGTGCCGTGAATCAAATCCAACAATTAAGGCTCGCCTGCCTGAGACCAGACGTTCAGATCACCAACAGTCTTGATCTGGGTTGCGTTCTCTTACAAACACACGTTCTCACAGCCAGACAAGGAGAGGCTGACCCGTCCTCCCTCCCCGTGCCCTCCCCGACGCAGCGTTCCTATCTGAGATTAAAACCTGAATGTCATCCTGACTCCTGTGAAAGTAAACCATCTGTGAATTAGAGTCAGCACCATTTTTATTCGAAAACAATCAGTTTTCTTTTTCTTTTTGAAGTGACAGATTTTAAAAGATTAAGCAAAACTGTCATGGATGACTTCATAAGTTTCAGTTCCCGTTTTCCAGTTTTCGGGGATATTTTCTTAAGAGGTGTAGGCTGTGGGAGCACAAACAAGGGCTGGCTGGACCATTGCTATGGGGCAGGGTGGCCTGGAGGCTGAACTGGAGAGGCAGCGAGGGCACCTGGGGGTCCTCCGCCTCCAACTCCTCACCGATTGCTTCCGATCACGGAGATGCAGACAAAGGAGGAGGGCAGGGACCCACACTTCCTGTTTCCAGGGCAGGGGGTGCGCATCACTGGCCTCACCTTTTCAGGGACACCCACCACGTGACCACCCCTTGCTGTTTGGGGGATCGTGGGCAAAATTACCTTCAGAGTGATCTTTCTGAACATCAATCTCATTATGTTACTTTCATGCTTAAAATTATTTAATAGCAGGTCATGATTTTCAGGATAATGCTCAGATTCTTTTGAAATGTTACTAGACTTCCTATCGCACGAGCCTTCTTCAGTACATTCCAGTTTATCTGTTCTCAAACTGAATCATATTTCTTACTGTTCCAAAATGGGAACTTGCTTTTCCCACCTCCAGCCTAATATAGACTATTTATTTTTCCTTCGTACCTTTCTCTAAATCATCTACTAGATAAGCTCCTGTTCATCCTTCAAAACACAGATGGCTTCACGAGCTCTCAGTCTAGCGTGTATCTTGTAAATTAAATTCATTAAAACAGCTTATCTATGTCACTAATAGACCGTGAGATATCTCCAGAATACCACCGAATTCCTGGTTTTGTCATTATTGGTCCACCTGTCTGAATGTTCAGCTTGACTGTGAAATACCTGTAGGCTAGGATAATGTTGGAAAAATATAAAGGTCATAATTGGCAATCTTAATATGTGAAGGAAAGCAGACGGAATGATAAAATGGGGGAAGCGGAATTTCAAAGAAAGCGATTTGAGTGGACACTAGCTGTAATGTGAACTCAGATATGTGAGTTTTAATTTATTTCAAAGACTTGAATCTTTAAAAAGTTAAATCTATTGAAACTATATGGATTCATTCATTTTATAGAAACGCACCCAGTGCTGTTCAAGAAACAGAGATGTTAAATTCCGTATTTCTGGTGCCATCACAGTCTGGTGTAGGATCATTGCAAACCCAAATCTAGAGCTTACCGCGTCCTCTAATTCTTTACCTGCTCGCTGACTCACCTTGCATACAGCCTCCAATTTATCAATGTTCCAGAAACCTTCACTGATTCTGTACTGCCTGTAAGCTCAAAAGCATACTTTTGAGTTTAGTGTCCACAGCCCTCCATAATATGCTCTTTCCTCACCTCGGAAGACCTAACACTTTTTACTCCTCTAAAAGAGGTGCCATTGATCCTTATTCCAACCCCCCCTCCTCCCTGAGAGCAGACAACCCGAGTGAGACCTGTGCAGGCAGGGTCCCGGGCCCACAGCTCCTGACGCACAGAGCTCTCACTGATGACGCCGCCGCGGCCGCCACTGTTGTCAGCTGTCCTGCTTTGTGTCTGGGTCTCTAGTTACTGCACGGATTTCATTCATGATACTTTATTAATTATATTTCAATGAGAAACGGTTTATGGGGAATGCTTATATTTTTCCTGCAACATGCTTTCTCTTTGTTATTACAGATAAAAAAATTAGTCTTTAAAAAGTTTAATCTCCCTTGCTCTAAAAACATCAGCACTATTCAAATAGATATGTCCTGTTTAAAGCCAAGATGCATAATGTCATAACTGCATTAAAAGTATTCAGCTTCTTTCACTGCAGTGTTAGAATTTCAGACAAGATGCCCCGGTACCTCTTAAAGTGCCCTGCCAGTGTCAGTCTGTTCGGTTTCTAAAATAGCTTTATTTACAATGATAAGAACAACACACACTTTCATGTGTTTTGATGTCTGTGTCACTCTCCCATCAGACTTGTTTTCCTTCCTGCTGATCTGAGATGTCACTGTGCTCCTTTAAAGCACAGTTCATTCTGCTTTCATCATGCAACATACTTTCCGTACCTCCCAGGTAATCCCTTCCAAACAGAAACAGCCCCCCAAACCCCAGCATGTCCACATGCTCGCTGTGAGCCGTCCTTCACACATTCCTGCTGCCTTGTCATTTCACATAGTGCTTACATGCATTGTATCTCATCTCCTTCCTGGCTTTCTGGCTTCACATTAATTCAACTACCTACCTTACTATCTGTCTGTTCTATTCATTTATTCACTTATCATCTATCCATTCATCCCTTCATCCATCCACCATCTGACCCTCCCTCCATCCATCTCTCCATCCCTCCCTCCATCCACTCTTCCATCCATCCCTCCACCCACCTATCCAACCATCATCCTTCTATCCATTCATCCCTCCATCCCTCCCTCCATCCATCTTTCCATCCCTCCCTCCATTCATTCATCTATTCCTCCATCCATCCCTCCCTCCCTCCATCCATCCACCCATCCATCCTTCTGTCCATCCACCCACCCATCCATCCCTTCATCACTCCCTCCATGCATTCATCCACCCATCCATCTGTCCATCCTTACATCTATCCATCCAACCATCCATCCATCTACCCATCCATCCATCCTTCCATCCCTCCCTCCCTCCATCCATCCACCCATCCATCCATCCTTCTGTCCATCCATCCACCCATTCATCCCTTCATCGCTCCCTCCATGCATTCATCCACCCATCCATCTGTCCATCCTTACATCTATCCATCCAACCAACCATCCATCCATCTAACCATCCATCCATCCGCCCATCCACCCCTCCATCCTTCCATCTCTCCATCCACCCATCTATCCACTCCTCTATCCCTCCATCCCTCCATTCATAAATCAAACATTTGCCAAGGGCCTTCCTAATACCAGCCACTGTGCCAAGCTCTAGGACCACGAGGATGAATAGAACATGGTCTATCCTTTCAGGAATCTCAGTAAAACAACCATTTTAACTAAAATCGATCTTTCCCAGGTTTAATTCACATATTTCCCCCATTTGCGTCCTTGATTCCTGAAGTTTCCACAGAAGACCACAATTTTGCCTATTTCTGTTTATTACTAATATTTTGGTATTTTACATTTTCATGGTAGAAATGTTCTAATGTTCAGTCTGGCTCTGAATGTACTTTTAAACATCCTCAAATGATACATTTGGACTAAAACACAGTTCTTTTCTCTTTGTTATAAATAGACTATTCTTGAAGTTTAGCTTCAGCGCAGAAAAGATAATTACAGCCACACGCATCTAGCAGAGCGCTGTATCTTCTGGTATTTGAAGGAGGTGGTTTGGTTCGAATTACATATAATTACAGGTTAAGAAAAATTAATTACTCTCACCTAGAGTGGTCTGACCTGTACAGCAAGCACTGAGGGATGAAACTACTATTTTGAGCGTAGCAGTGAATTACTCACTATGGGCGCCTGCGTGTCACTTTATTACGGGAATCGTATCAGTGTGGTCAAGAACGCTTAAAAGAGAAAGCCCCTGTCCTCCTCCCAGAGTGACCCACTGTGAGAAGCAGCCAAAGCCAAACCCTAACGAGGCCGCTTGGCCCCGAAAGCTCAGAGGACGCCGCAGGGGTGAGCACGAAGCACCTTCAGTCTGTCTTTCTAACAAAACGGCCTCAGTGGTGCGGACGACGGTCACCTGCCGCACGGAGCGTGTGTGACGCGTGAGCAGCATCAGAGGCGGCGCCGCGCCCGCCGGGCTTGGGGCGCGCTGGGGGCGCGCAGCCCTCGGCGCCTGCTGCCCCGGGAAGGGGAAGGCTCCCGGCCCTTCGCCCGGGCATCTGGTCTTACATGGCTCATCCTTAAGAGTGCGTGTAGATATTTTTTAAAAAACCTCGCTTTCCTAATTCCCCAAACGTTTGCTCCGTGGCGTGTCCGCGGCTGCTGTGCGCCGCGCCCCGTAATCCGGCCGAACCGGCTCGCGCGCTCTCCTCCCCGGGGGCCGGGCCCCTCCCAGCCCCTCCCAGCCCCGAGCGTCCCGCGCGCCTCTGGCCGCCAGGCTCGCTCTCGTGAGGGGGGGCCGGAGCACGGCCCGGTCTCAGCCAGCGGGCGAGCCACCCGACGGGCCGAGCGGGAGGGTCCCGGCCACCCCCAGCGGCCCCAGCGGCCCCTGCCCTGCCCACGCTGTGCCCCCTCACCTGGGCTACTCCTCCGTTAGGTTCGCTGCCTGGCTTCCCGGCTCTGGTCTTGTGTTCCAACAGTACATTTTTTCATGTTTCAAGCATAAATCAGATCACGCTGACACCCTCCTGCCGCCCTACTGATGGCTTCAGGTTGAGCTTGAAGTAGAACACTGCGCTTTGCTTGCACACGTTCCGCGGGCTCTGGCCCCTGCGTCCCTCTGAGAACCCATCTCAGCCGGGAGACTCTGCCCAGAGGGTGAAGTTGGTTCCTGATGCGCAAAAAGCCCCTTAGCAACAGGGTTCGTGGCACATGACTGTGAGGGCTTGCTGAGTGAGCACAGGAAGACTAGACGGCGAACAAGAGGTGGAGCTGGATTCGGCCCGGACGTGGCCGCCACCCCCCCAGTGGCTGTTGAGAGGCCAGGTTGTCCAGGAAGGCTGTTCACTGAAGGGCCACCAGCCACTGTGACAGCTAAGAATCTTTTTGTCTCCCAGGAGTATTCTCTGACTTACTTCTCTCTCTGGGTGGAGGAGGGTGACGGTGAGATGACAAAGGTCGAAGAACACTGCCCTACGGCGTCCTCTCTCCCCTTCTCACCGGAGCCCAGGGCTCCACCATCCTGCCCCCCTCAGCTCTCCCGGGCAGCCTCCCCCTTGGGTCTGGCACTCCCTGCTCCCACCCCAATCCTGCATCCTGCCCCATCATGTCACTGGCTCCTTCTTGCCCTCAGAGCTCAGCCAGAGCCTGTCGGGTTTGGAGACACCCGTTATGATCACTGCCACCTGAACTAGGGACACTGTGATTGGCCATCACGGGGTCTGCGGTGGTCCCCTCCAGGTGAGGGATTACAGGAACCTAACCTGTAACTATCCGTTTACTACTTATGGCCCCCCCCACCCCCACCCCCTGACTAGACCTAAGGCCTGTGCTGGGGGACACAGCGTTCTTCCTTACCGTCCCCTTACAACTGCCTCGTGTGACTTCAGGACAAAAACGGGGCTCAACACACGTTTACTGACTTGCTCAATCAACAGACCTGGAATCGGAGGAAGGCAGACTGATTTCTAAGGCATGAAATTTGGATTAAGAGTAGGCAGTTTTCACATCACAATTGTTGAGTGCCATATTACACTCGGCCTTTTGTTCAATGAAGCTGAGAGGGAAAACACAAAATTGCTTTAAAAAAGAAACCATCACACATATCAGCAGGACTTGACTGTGGGTCCCTAAGGAACGTGTGGTAACAGGTGGGAAGTCGGTTCATTCATTCATTCAACAAACACTGGTTGAGTGTCTATTATGACCCAGACCCAGGGGAAGTAAGAGTGAAACACACACACATGTGTGACAATATATAAGGAAAAAAGAGAAGTCCTGTTTGTCCTCAATAAAATTCATGGTGAAAGGGAAAGAGACATGCTTTCCAAGAATCAAACATCTGAAATGTTCTTTTTAAAAACTGAGTGAGCATTTGGAGTACTACTGTCTCTAGGTAGTTCAATTATGGGTGATCTATATTTTCTTCTTTAATTTTCTCTATTTTTCAAGTTTCTTATGAAGATGGAGTGCTTTTAGTACAAAGTTATATTCATACATCTGTGTGTATATATGTCTTTAGTACAAGAGAAAAAAGGAAATAAATATAAGTATATATATAGCAATTCCTGGATATCATGCCCACAGTACCAAGAGATACTCTCAGATTGCTAATTTTTATTATTTTCAACATTAATAATGCCAGAGAAAGAGGAGGAGTATGAGAAAAGGAGTAATTTCACAGACTCTTTTCTAGCTTGCACCTTCCAGTTGATTTACGAAGTGCTCCTTGAGTAATAAAACAAAGCCTATAAACCATTAATTTATTGTACTAATAAGCACCAACGGCCCTAATACAATTGTCTTGTCCTGGAAAATGTACAGAAAGTGGCGGGTGCTTCAAACTTTAACAGTTTCTTGCTCTTAGTTTTATTATCTTTTCCCTACTGGACTATTTTAGATTAATGAAATAATAAATCCTTCATCCAACTGATTTTATTTAATGTTATGGTAAAATCTTAATCTTGCAATTCTCTGCACTGGAGGAGTGAATCCTTCAAAGACCAGCAACGAAATCGAATTGAAAATGACATTAGAGGATGATGATAAAGAAAATAATTATTGCAATTACTTTTTGTGAATGAATAAACACAAACAGGAAAAATAAATTTCATTAAATTTGGACTTTGTCTTTGGTTATCTCTCTCAGAGTCTGTCTCCCTTTCTCCCTCTCTCTCTCTCTCTCTCTCTCTCTCACACATACACACACACACAGTACTCAGCATCATACCCCTATCCCGTGGGTAGCTGAGATACAGTTAAAGTTCTAATTTCATTTCTCACTTCCTGCCTGTAGCATCCTGGATGAGTCACCGGAAGCCTTCCTGCGTCTGACTCCCCATCCTTGCAGTGTTAAAGGATACGTGACTCTTGCTAAGGTTATCATCTAAACTTCTCCTTCCAGGAG
The DNA here is from genome assembly GCF_048564905.1 of Vicugna pacos. Classification (NCBI taxonomy): domain Eukaryota; kingdom Metazoa; phylum Chordata; class Mammalia; order Artiodactyla; family Camelidae; genus Vicugna; species Vicugna pacos. The sequence goes on from NW_027328742.1 coordinate 9,026,480, forward strand.
GTCCTGGAACAGGGGTCATGAACACCTGCTTCGAGGGCCCAAGGACACTCTTCTTTGTCCACAAAGCTGCCTCCACCCCTACAGTTCTAGAAACCTGTCTGGAAAGACAGTGAACCGTTCTGCTGTGAAAGCCTTGCTGGGTGGGGCCGCCCGCCCCGCAGCCCTGGCTCCTCCCTGGCCGGCCGGTGCCGGGGTGGGAGCGGTCCCCGGGCACCGTTGCGGGAACCGGCTCCGGCAGATTTGTTTCTCTGCTCGTCAGCCCTCCAGATGGCTCTACCGTGAATATAGCATTCGAATAACTCCACAGAAGAAATCCTCCTATAGCCAGCTGATTCTTATAAAACGTGTGAAAATCAGATTCTACCATTTACTTTTCCACTTAGAATTAGTTTCAAAAGCTTTCCCTTCACATAAATGACATAACATTGCAAAACAAGCATGTTCCACACGGGCCTAAATGCCTGCCAGTCACTGTTCCATGGCTTAGGGGAAATCAGGGCAGAAAAAGCTTATTAAATGTGTGGTCACCAAAGGGAAAGTGGGGAGGGATAAATTAGGCATCTGCGATGAGCAGATACACACTTCTCTGTGCAAATAGATAAACAACAAGGTCCTACTGTAGAACACAGGGAACCATATTCAACAGCTTGTAATAACCTATAACGGAAAAGAATAGGAAAAAGGATGCATGTATATATGACCAAATCCCTGTGCTGCACCTGGAAACTAACGCAGTTGTAAATCAATTGCACGTCAATAAAAGCATGTACAGAGTCTGCAGGGGTTATTTTCAAACGTACCTTAATGCAGGACTAAACTAAAAATGTACCTATTTAGAGAAATAAATACCCAAATAATTCAGAAAGCCTCAAATAGCAGAAGGTTAATAACCAGTGGCTTAATTTAACTTGTTTTCAGACTACTTGGATTTTTTTCCCACAAACGAAGTAATTAATAGACTCTTTGTTTCATAAAGAAAAATACATCTGGTGAGAAGGAACACAGTCCCGGAAGGCACGCAGAGTCCACTCAGAGCGTTTCAAGGACCTGCTATTCCTTTTAGAACAACTTACTTAAATTCTGCCCTGAAATGAGGACACAGCTCTGACTAGTCCACTGTATTTTCGAAGTGTGCCATTTCGTTGTGAACAGGAACAAGTCACCACCGAGCAGGATGCCTTCCCAGCCATCACTACATCATGCTTTATTCACTTTGCCTCGAAATGAAACCACCTCACGGCAAAGTGGAGACGTGGCAAAGGGAGCGAGGGCACGAGTGAGTTTGCCGAAATGTGTGGTTACTGGTTCGAGTCGTGTGCAGATTCCTTTGAGAAGTAAGGGCGGTGGTGTGAAATGCACCACAGGTGAACTGTTATTTGGAAACCAAAATGCTTCAGGGAAGCTCAGGCAGTGTGATGTACAGTTTCCTCATAAATGTTTAAAATAATTAATTTGACCCTATACCATATCCCACTTAAACTGTGTTTATGTAGTGGCTACTACATATTTTAGAAGTCATTTTTAATTACAGAAGGAAGGCACACATGCATTTACCTCCTAAACACAGATATAAACTCAAATTCCATTTGACTCTCATCTGAACACCATTCGCCAGGTATCAGCACTGTTAGGTGTTTGTGACTTACTCCAGATAAAAAAGAGTTCACACAGGTCTGCATATCCATACAAAGTATGTAGTAGCTTGGTGGTTTTTCATTGATAAAGACTGATTTGCTGGCCTGGCAAACATATACTGAGCGTCTGCTGTACATCCTTCTGTCCCCTGCTGGGGAAAGAGCAGGAAACTGGGCAGACGCAGCCTCCTGCCATGAGCTTGTCACCGCTGGAGGAGACACAGGCGGCAACTCTGTCAGAGGCACAATGTCAGCAGTGAGAGCAAGCAGAGGGCAGCGCGGGGGCGAGGCTGTGGCAAAGCCGGGGGCCTGCCAGCGGGGGGGGGGCTGCCAGCCGAGGAGGGGCTCTGCCGAATGGTCTAGGGTGACCGTTCTTGACCTGCCTTCACCCAAGCCGGGACCCCAGGGCCAGCATCCCCCAGACGCACATCTCCACCGTGAGCCATCGCCACCCCTCCTGTTCCCTCTGGACGCCCGGAGCACCTAAGTCTCGGCTCTCAGAGTAGAACTGACTGTAAACACTGAACAAAGTCAAACATCTCCTCCCTAGATCCCACCTCCTCTCCTTCCTTTCCTCCCTTTCCTCCACCTTCTTTTCTTTGCAAGAGGCAGTCAGGACCTAGCCTCTGAGAGCCCCGGCTCTTTAAGGGTCGGTGGGCTGACCATCTGAGTAGGAAAGATTCCAGCCAGAATCAGCCAGCCGGGAAGCGGCCAGCTGGTTTCCCCTCGGTCTACAGGGGCATCAGAAACACACAGAAGACAGTAGCGACGGGAAGCAATCTGCTCCAGCTCACGGGGGAGCCTGCCCGTGCCTTTGATCAAAGCTCATGATGCGTGACCTCGGCCCTTCAAACCCTGCAGTCTGAGCGGAAGGACTTCCGAGGACAGCCATGCGAAAGAATGCAGGTCGAGGCGAGGTGTTGGGGAGAACACAGTGCAGGAGACGAGGTCCGGTCTCAGCACAGTGGCCTTCCCGCCAAAGAGAAGTGTTAGCCACACGGCGTATTTCCAATGATAGGCTGATCTCTAAGATTCTATTTTCTTACACCTGAAATGAGGTCATTACTGCTCACCTGTCCACCTTGCTTTTTCCACATGGAGTTGTCATTAGGTTTAACTTGAATAAAGCAAAAAAAAAAAAACCCTCTGAATAGTTGTAACAGATTCCAAGGATGAAAAGAATCATCATTTATGAGATATTGGAAATTGCAGAGCTTCACGCACTGACTGAAACCCATGACCACATAAACAGACAGCTCGTGTGGACCGTTAAACACGTGCACAGCACTGGAGGGAGGAGGTCCCCAGCCTCATCGGAAGCAGGAGGAAACCCCAATGTTCTCCTCCACGTACAGAATTGCTATAACCTGTGAAAGAACAAGGAAGATAGAGCTGGAACCCTGGCGCTGACGATCGGAGGCTCCCTGTGCTGGCTCTGATCGGCGCCCAGGAGGGAGAAAGCAGCCTCCAGAGATCTCCAAGGCCCGTCAGGGCCACAGTGAACGGACCCCATTTTTAGGAAAGGGAACTGAATTTCGAGCTAACAATCTATGCAGATTCACACAGCAAAAGGTGACTCCAAGCTCTGTAGGTTCTGGCAAGGCTCCTAAAAACTATGGAAAAGAATTCAAATCCATCTTGTGCGAACCATTCAGAGTCAAAGGATGAACACTGGCTGCTTCACAGAAACGTGCATTGTGCCTCTTGGCAGTCTGAGAACCACGCTGCGCGTTGGAGGACCATCCACCAGGACCTTGCTCCTGCTTCACATAGCTCCCATCTCCTCCTTGTCCTGAGGACCCTCCCACAGGAGGGGTGGCAACTCTTTCTGCAACTTTCAACCCATTTCACAGAGTAGCTTTGCTTTTGAAACAAAGGAGTCTGGCTTTTCTGGGTCAGAAATAAATGGTTTTTTAAAAATTCATTTGCCGTCTGACTAGCACAAAAATGAAATATGAATAAGCTGTATTTCCATGAAGCCAATGATTTGTCTTATAGCATAAAGGACATGAAAGGTTTCATCTTGAAGAAGCTGAAGAAAGAAGCTGGAGAAAGCAGGTTTTCCTGACTACTCAGTATCAATCGTGTAAGCAAACACTATCATCAAAATGAAGACTTTTCTTTTTTTCACTTTGTCTCGTATTTTTTGCCTCCTTTGGGGAGGGAAAAAGGGAGGGAAAATGAATTAGTGTAATGAAATGGGAGCTCTTCCCCAATTCTTATTTTGATGCACTTTTTCAGTCCCCATGTGTGTTTCAGTGTAACACCGTCCTCAGCTGCAACTTCAAGGGACCTCGCGCACACAGGCACGCGGGCGGCATGGAGGCTGTGAGGTGCACTGCTTTGCCTCCCAGCCCCCCCACGTCTGACCCCGCACCCTGCACAGGTGAGTCGGGGGACTGACGGGCGGCCAGGCACTGTGGCTACCGCCAGGCATTCTTTTAGTGGAAGAATTGTTCCAGAGCCCCTCACTTTTCCTCGACAACTCAAGCTTCTTTCTCAGCGTTTGATAAATCTTTCTTGTCTGTGAGTATTTTCTAAAGAAGAAAATGCACTGAGAAAATCTTAGTGTTATATATATTCACGAACCACAACTCTTCGAATACTGACTTAAAAGTTCCGACAGTGACTCAGTTGAAATGACTTCAGCTGCCTTCGGCTTGTCGAACGACTGAGTTCTAGAACCCCACATCCTATGCCACCGACTCCAGAGCAGTGTGCTGACATCATCCTCTGCTAGTGATTCCTCCTTCCTCCTCCTTTTTTATCCAGTCCTTTGGCACGGATGTGCAACCATGACTGTTACAGACTGTGAGCGCCCTCCTTCAGACCGCTATTTAAAGTTCAGCTCCATTATTAGTTTAAAAAAAAAAAGGAAAGAACAAGGGAAAAGGTAATAAAGGCAGAGACTGGGCGGCGCAGACAGTTAAACCATGACTCATCGATGCTAAAATTGTAGGTTCTTAGTTCCTCGTCATAGACGGATGCGGGCGTCAGTGTCACTCCGGATACTCCCCCTGCTCTGCCTCCCCTGGACCACTTTCAGACACATCAGTAATTCAGAGCCTCCTGCTGACGTCATGTCTGAAGTGTGGCACTTGTTTTTGGCCTCGTCAGTTACCAGCCTTTTCACTTGTAGATGCCGTCTCATTATTACGTTTTAAAAAACTGAGATTTATGTCTGCTTTCTAGTAATTGTGACGCTTTGCCAAAGCCATGAGCACCACGCTCTTCGCCACCTGTGTGCTTTCAGATGCTCCAGAGCTCGAAGCTTCCAGTGATCTCTCGTGTCGTGGATGGTCGTCCGTTTCCCAGGCTGTGCTGACATTTCCTTCTTGGTTCTTTTACGTTTCAAATTCCCCTTCCTCACACTGGTCACGCCGGCATTCTAGGTTCTTAAGGGATTAAACCAAGTCCGGACTGACTGAGCCCTCGTGTTTCCGGGGAGGCGTCCCCCGCTATTCAGTCTCCTGTGACTCCGTCCTCCTGGAAGCCTGGCGACCCCACCAGCCACAAGGGTGACGGATCGCAGTCAGACATTTACAGTTAGGGAGCTCTGGCCATTGACTGAGGTTGGAGGGGCAGTGACACTTCCAGTGCGCGGTGGGTGAGAAGCAGGGCAAAGAGAAACAGGACAAAGGAGCCCAAACAGGACCTGGGGCGCCTGGGAGGCCCGGGTCTTACAGAAAACTCGGAGGACTCCCGGAAGAGCCAAGGAACCAAGGCTCGGTCCCCTGCCTTGACTCCTCTGACTTCTGCTACCTTTGAGACAGTCCAGAAAGCCTCAGTGTCATCGTGGGGGTCTAAGATGGGGGCAAACGGAGGGGCTTTAGAGCCCCCGCCCTAAACAGAGCCCCTGGGTCCCTGTGTTTGCTGCTGAGACCAGCGAATCAGAAGGACTGCTGTGTTACCAGGAGTGCATGAGCATCTCGCCTTGCCCAACACATCACAGCGACTGTTTTTTTCAGGTGAGACTCTGCTGGTTCCCTGCGATGACTCAGCCCACACACAGAAAACCCTAAACTGCTCTGGGAGGAGCTCGGGGGTCACCAACCTGCCAGCCTTGTAACTTGCACCGCTGGAGGGCGAGCCGGCATCTCTCCTCGGGGGACAGCATCTCGGCGCCTGGGAGGGTCTCGGCCACCGGCTTATACCTGCAGAGAGCGCGGGGACAGGAAAGCAGTGACTGGATCAGCCAAGAAAATGATTGTCTTCAACAGGATGCCTTTGTTACCCTGTCTCTTCAGTTCTCTCCCCTTTGGACCGTGCCCCGTGAGCCCCTCAAACTCCGTTCATTGTGCGTTTCACATTGGACAGCTGTGAGGCAGCCCTTAGGCTTCACATGGAAAATGATTACAAAAGGGAGTCCAATGTATTTTTCAGTCCTTTCATGTGTGCTTAGTGTGACCACAGAGTGATGCAAATTATCGAAAGAAAGTCTGATGAGAAGGAAAACCAATTAGTTTTCATTTAAATTTTTAGAATACTCTTGAACCACACCTTTTAAGGTGTTCCCACTTTCTTTATTAGCATTTGAGAGTGAGTCTAGACGTAGTTAGAATCTGCAGTAAAGGGGTGCCCCAAACGCCCACAAGGGTGTGTCGGTGGGAGACAGAGTAGCTCCTCCCCTACAGAGTAGATTTTGAGTATTTTAAATCTTTCAGTAGGACATTCTAGTTTTGGGAAGGTTCCTCTGAATAATTACATTTCACTCCCTGGCTGAAATTCATGGCTATGCAAAGGTTTCTTCTGGGTTTCTAAAAAAATGCCTTTCAAAATTATGTGATCCATTAAAAAAATCTTTGTGAAATTTCCCTTTGCACTTAGCGCATCTAACACAACCTGTAAGCAAAACTGCATTGGTTAGAGGAAGGGGGAGGGGGGAGGGGGAGGAGGGGGAGGAGAGAGACAGGAGAAAGGAGGAAGTGCTGGGTTGCTGGTCCTGGTTGCGCTGTGTGTTTATGGTCCTCACTCTGGGCTGCCCTGGGAACTCAGTGCCAAAAATTAAACCACCGAAGTTTTCTGTTATTTTCTGGATAAGTCTCAGCTTTTCATCTAAGATTGTTGCAGCAAACCTGGCATCTTCTAAAACGAGTCCTTTGTTTCCCGAGGGCCACTAAGGAAGGAGGTGTGTTGCCTCCACTCTCTGCCCACCGGGTGCTGGGAGGACGGGCACATCCCCCGCGGACATACCGCTCCTTCATTTCTACAAGAGCAGTGGTGAAATGAGGTGCCCAGCACAGGGCAGTGCAGCGGGAACCGTGGGTCTGGCATGTCCCATAAATACGGAGAAAATAGACTCATTTGACTTTTTCAGCAGTAGACATTCATTCCTTCTCTAAAATCCTTTTAGCATCACCACCGAAAACTCACTCTGTTATCTGTCCTGGATTGAGAATTGTCAGAATCTCACCAGCCGTGAGTTGGACAAAATAAATACACCAGCATCAGCAACCTCCCTTCCTTCTCATACACAGATTTTTGCTCATGTTATCAGGTCAGGGTGCAGGAAGGAGTAAAATAGTCAGCTCCGGAGGCAGAACGTGAAATTGTCGTGCCAGAGGCAAGGCTGTGAAAACCCTTGTTCGTCATTTTGATCACACGGAATGGTCTGAAACGATCTGCGGATGATGGAAGTGTTCAGTGATTTTTTTTTTTTGATAAAAAGCAAGAATGTGGTTTTCTACCCAGCAGGCACGTAAGTTGGCATTTTTTGTTTTGTTTTGTTTTCTTTTTTAACTGGTTCTACTGTGGTTGCTGCAGAGGAGAAAGGGTATCACCGGGGTGGAACAGAGCAGAGGAAGAGGGTATAATGGAGTGTGGGTGTGGACGAGAACTAGGAGTAAGGTGTGCCAAGGGCAGTGGAGGGACCACCTGAAAGGTTGTGAGCACCCCAAGGAGATGCTGGTGCTTCACATCGGAGCATCACTGGGCAAGCCGGGATGATGCACTGTAACGTCAGAGGGGTTCAATGGCAGTAACTGATAACTGCACAATGTGTCTGAATTGGAAAGAAACTGGACTGGGGATCCAAACCCAGCTTCAGCTTCCAACTCCACAGCAAATTTCCCACAAGGCCCTAGGCAAGACACCTGGTGGGTAATTCTCCCCTCTCAGTCCTGCCCCGGTGTGCTTCTCAGGACAGGACACAAGTCAGATGCTGCATTACGAACATAAGTTTAATTCTTATCCGTCCTCAGAGTGTGTGAGGTTCCCAAGGATACGGGGCCATCTTTGCACCTGCTAGCTTGCCTGTGTATGGGGAAAGTGTGATAAAATGATGAAAGGCCGAGGACTGGGCTGGGGGAGTGGAGGATGGGGTGACATCTTCTGAGCACTGAATGAGGGCAAGGGTATTTTCATAGGTCACGTTGCATCATTCCTGGAGGATGCAGGGGGTCCAGAGGATCTCTTCTGATAGTGAGAGAGCTGGTCGTCACAGAAGTGAAGTCACCTGCCCAAGTTCACACAGAGATGACGTGGAACTGCGTCTCTCCCCCAAAGCATAAGTGAGTGTGACCTTGTTTGGAAACAGAGTCCTGGAAGATGTAATGCAGTTAAGATGAGGTCATTAGGGTGGGCCCCAAACCAGCAGGACAAGTGTCCTTATAAGAAGAGGAAACGCCACGTACAGACAGAGACACATGGGGAGGCAGAGACTGGAGAGATGCAGGTGCAGAGATTGGAGTGACACGGGTGCATGGATTGCTGGCCACCACCTGTAGCTGGGAAGAGGCCAGGCAGGGTTCCACCCAGCCTCAGAGGGGTGTGGCCCTGGTGACACCCTGGTTTTGGATTTCTGGCCTCTAGAACTGTGAGAGAGCCCGTTTCCTTTGCTGGAAGCTCCCCCAGTTTGGGGTGCCTCGTGAGGGCAGCCCTAGGAGCCTGACATGGACGGCTGCAGTGGCTGAGCTGGACTCGAACCCGGGGCCACCCGACTCCAGGGCAACGTCTCCAGCAGCACTGCGGCAGTCTCGGCAGGACGGAGGGAGCCCCCGGCCCCACGTGGCTCCAGAGTGAAAACAGGATGAGACGGCGTGAAAGACCAACCCGGCAAACCCGACGGTCACCCCCGGCAGACGGGACAGGCAGAGAGGACACACTCGGGCCCTGACCTCTGGGTGACTGGGCCCCTCCTCAGCAGCGAACTAGAACTCATAATGACACAGGCTCATTCAGGCAGTCAGGAAAATCAGCGCGTTTCTACCATTTGCCCAGAGTCACACAATGAAGTGAAATCACTCAAATGATCTCTTTATTCTTTTATAATCGTCTCATTCTGGAACTTGGCTAATTATCACTGAGAACTGAGCTGACATAATTCAAGTATCTGAATACGGTACAGCATTAACAAGTCAGAATAAAAATCTGAATGCTTGGGGCTCCCCCCCCATTTTATATTGTTCTTTTGACACCTAAAATGGTATAATTCTGACATTTCAACTGAAAAGACAAAAACGTCATCTCAGGCAGGGCAAGGTACTCTGTCTCAGTGTAATTAAAAACATCTGCCTTTGGGGATGTGAGTGGCATCTATCCGCGGTGTCACTGGTCTATCACTGCACTGACACACGACCGCACTGAAACCTCACGGTGGTAACCAGCCTGAGCCCGGCGCTGCACGTATGTCCCGAGCACGGGTGGGATTGGAGACGGAGGTCTCATTCCTCCACCCTCCTGGCCTCCATGGTCCAAGAGGAGGCCACCTGGGCCCACTGGAGGTCCCTACACCAGGCTGACACCTGCCCTGCGTCCCAGATCAGCCAGCCGATGGTAAGAAGTCAGTGTTAACTCCTCCAGCAGACCCCCTCTTGTCTCATCCTGGTTTGGATGAGGGGCATGACTGGGATCTGGTCCACGTCCAGAATCAAGGTCCTGTGGCTCATTCATTGGGCTCATTCCATCCATCAACTAATGCTGACTGAGCACAAAATATCCACCGGGAATGCGGGAGGAATGAAACAGACTAAGGTCCTTAGAGCCTAGGATGGAGACAGACAGACACGCAGATGAGGAGGGATGTCAGATGTGAGGAGAGAGAGGGAGACACACAGAGCAGGCAAGGTTTTGGGGCCGGCGGGTGTCAGCTGGGGAGGAAAGGGAGGTGGCGCTCTCTGGGGAACAGGGCTCAGAACCCAGGGCACAGCAGGTGCAGAAGCCCGGGGTGGGGCATCGCATGCCTGCTGGAGGCAGGGAGGGGCAAATGCAGTCGGCAGGCAGGTGAGAGGGAAGGTGGAGGGGTCGGATCCACAAAGCAGCCACACGGGGTGAGGACAGGGGTCCCGCAGGGGACTCCAGTGACTTCGGCTGTGACTCTGAGAGTCCTGGAGAGGGAGCGAGGGTTTGAGTAGACAAGTCACATCACTTGACATTCACAGAATCGTCGGAGCTGCCAGGCTGCGAGGGGCCCCAGGGAACAAGCAGGCGGCGGGGAGGCTATCTGGAGACCCCGCCCACAGCCCCGGAGGGAGGCCATGGGAGCGGTAGGAACTGGCTGTAACACTGTCCAGACTGGAGGCAGACCCAACAGGCGCCAGGATGTGTATGTGAGGGGAAGAGAGGACGACCCCAAGTTCTTAGGCCCAGGAGGCAGGAGGATGAGCTGACACTCACTGAGCTGGAGCAGACTGGGGAGCTTAGTGATTTCCCGGGACCAATGCCACATAAACAAGCGGAAGGCATCAGTGCCACTGAGAACCGAAGAGGAGGAGGCACAGAGAAACTCCTCAAAGAGGAGTGGGCCCAGCGCCAGCCGACAGCCCCGAACGTGGCTCCCTGCCTCCCTGGGCCAGCAGCCCGGCGGCGGGCAGCTGCTTCTGCGTTGCGTCCGCCTGCCCGACCGGACAGGACTTGCTGACCGCTCAGGAAGCTGGGTCTGTTGCTGTCGCAGGGCTGAACGCTCGGCGTTCTCTTGGGGCTGAAACTGAAACCCGGGCTGGATGCTCCATTTGCCTTGTGAACGTGTCTCTGACAGCTTCCAGCCTCCCCCACCACCAGCCTCCATCCTGAACTGCTGACGCGTAAGCGTGGGCTCCCACAGCAGGCTCTGCCACAGCTACTGAAAACCACAGCACACATATCCTGCTCGTCAAGTTCTGCTTCCCCATCAAGGATTCAAGGACGCCAACTCCCTGTGGACTCACAGGATCGAGAAGATGACAGTGAAATGATAACGGACATGACCATACTTTACAAGATTCTAAGGGGCAGAACCACACCACTGCTCATTTTCATTCTGGGGTCCCTGTATTCTAAGAGGAACAGATTGACGCTGAGGTAGCAGAGAAATGCTAACAATTAAGAAATATAACGCAGAACCTAAGGGAAGAGCTGAAATCAGCATTTCTCTTGTCTAAGGCAGTTCTTCCATCTACTTTTAAGAAGAACTTTGTGGTCCTAGACATGAAAAAAAAAGAGGTTATGCAGTGACTGTAGACATCAGGGTAAACACTGCAGTGACTCAACTGACTGTCACGAAATTGTAGTCATCGCCTTAGGAAGATGCAGGGTGTGTGTATCAAGTGAATGCTTAAAAAACTCAGGTGTCTCTGAAATTGCTTCTGTTTGCTGAATATTTCCTCCATTCTCAAGGAAAATTCTGCTGTGAAAGTTTTAGTCCCGTAACCCCTTAAAATTCAATTCTGTTCAGCAAATATTCTTTGAGGACCTATTACGAGCAAGATACTCTGTTAAAATTGGGAGTTCGAGATTTGCAGATACTAAATACTGTATATGAAAATAGTAAACAACAAGTTTATACTGTACAGCACATGGACCTGTATTCAATGTGTTACAGTAACTTATAATGAAAAAGAACATGAAAAGGAATATATATATAAATCTGAATCACTACGCTGTAAACCAGGAATTGACATGACATTGTAAACTAACTATACTCCAATAAAAAAATTTTTTAAGTGCTGCAAAAAAAAATATACTCTGCTAAGAAATGCACTGGTCACCAATGCATTTTGATTTCGCTGCGTATGATCAAACATACAACATGACATTTCTTGGCCAAAATTATATCTTAGAAAAGACGTGGTTTCCTTATTTCAAGACCTCATGGCATTTGTCTTATTATGTCTTATTTAGTTGGGACAACAAAAGAATGTTGGAGGAGAACCGAGAACCTCCTTATCCTTGAGGAAGGCCTGGATCATCCACAGGAGGAAGACAGTGGGGCGCCAGGGAGCTCTCAGTGGAGGGAGGATGGTGGAGGGAGATGGCCGGTGAGGGGGGCGGGCAGGCGGGGCTGGGACTGTGCGATTTCCGAGCAGCCAGGGAAGGCAGGGCTGGAGGTGTGGTAGGCAGTGTGGAGGGGTTGAAGTGTGTCACACGGGGAAGGGGCTGCTGGAGTTGTGACTGGGGACTCAGACAACGCCCAGAAGAAACCGGAATCCTGTGGCATCGAGACATTAGCAGATGGTGGAGAAGCGCGAGGACTGGGTCTGGTGCTTCAGGACACACGTAAAAGGAGAGGTCAAGGGCTTGAGGGCCAAGTGGAGTCAAGCCAAGTTCTGGGATGCTTTGCTTTCCAGAGGCAAGGAAGAACACACAGACTCCATAGGCCGGCTTGCAGACGCACGCAGGTCCTACGCTCTGTTCGTGCTTGTTTTTGTGTGTTTCTGTTTTCCTCCGGGTGACCTTTTCTGCGGACGCTCAGCTCTCACAGGATGAGGGCACCGCTTCTTCTGGACCCACGGCCTTGGTAGGGTCCTGCGTGGTCTCTCTTTCCGACACACAGGCCACACAAGCAGCTGTCGGGCCGCGGATAAACAGGGATGCGTTTCACGGTTCTACAAGCTTGCCCGGATTGTCACCGCGCCCTCATGTTCCTGCGCTCACAGTAAACGCAGTGCAGGTGCGAGGCGTGATTTTCTAGCTCTCTGGGGCTAATTTCCAGCATTCAGAGCGCTGAGTGGTGGGCTGAGCATAACAGCTGCCTAGCAACGGGACTGACATACATCACAGAAACAGTGAGGGATGCAGGAAAAGGAGCACAAGTGGGCTTGGAGAGGAAGGGAACCAATTTCACTGTGGGGTGGGCAGGGCGTGAGGGGAAATGAGACCAGGCGGAGGATTTGCAGAAGTGCTTCTCAGTGAAAGAGGATCACTTCTGTTTCCTCTTAAAGGGAAGGATGTTCAAGCAAAGAGATAAAATTGTCAAAAAATCGTCTTATTCACCCCCAAATCTATTGTGTTCTCTAAGCATGCCCGTTCTTTCTCTCCTTCCATAACTCTAAGGTTTGGACATCCCACCTAGGCTGGCGGGTCTGTCCAGTTGCCAGCCCCCGCGCCGTCTGCCGGTGGTGGGTGGGCTCTGCGGGGCCTCCCCCAGGCTCACACTGCAGAACAAAACCTGAGCTGCTCCCATCCCACATAGAGCTTTACCATGTGCACCTGCCCATCGCCCCACCCCATCTCCCACCAGCTCCCCACCGGTCCTCCGCATCCAGCCAGTCAAACCGCTTCCACCCTCCCCACCTGCCTTGCACCTGCTGGACCCTCTGCTTGGAGCTCGTCAGCCTGATGCCGTTTCCAGGGGGTTCACCACCTCTGCTCTCCAGTCCCCACGACCTCCCCCTGTACATTTACAGGAAGAATGGGAGGGGGATGTTAGCTATGTTTTGCAGTGGCTTTCGGGTCTCCTGGAGTGTTCAGACCTGGAATTTGGTCTCGAGTTAATTTTCACGTCTACTGGGACTAACATTCAGCTCCCCAGTCTCATCGGGATCTGCGTGTGACTCTGCCGAGGGGAGAAGAGTCTTCACATGAACACCATGACAGTCTCTGGCCCACTGCTCAGCCCACCAGGCAAGACTGAGTTCCCCTCGCTTTCCAAATTGTGGTAAACAGGCTGCTGTCACCTTTAGAAAAAGAGCAGATCATTCAAAGACACTGTGGTGCTTCACTTTCCCATGGGCTTCCCAGCTCAAGAGCCCCCAGGAACAGGGTCCTTGGGAAGAGTCGGGGGACAGGGCAGAAGAGCTGCCCCACTGACGTCACCTTGCAGCCGCATGCCCCTGACGGTGCTGTCGGGGCCGGGGGGCTGGGTGACCAGCACAGTGAGGGTCCTCCCTGACTTCCATGTGCAATTCTCCAGAGTTCACAATGGGGCAGGAGGAGGCAGGGCAAGGGGGGGAGATATGGGGGGAGGGGGACCCCAAGGAAGAGGTATCGGGTGCCTGTAAATGTCAGGGTATGACGCCCGGTCATTCCACACCATTCCTGAACTCTCCCAGCAGCCCCAGAACCACCCGCACGGGAGTTGCAGGATGACTTCAAAGAGTCAGTTTACAGCGAGCTAGGGTCCTAATCCAGGTGGCGAAACTGCAAGTCTCATGGGGCTTCTACGAAATTTGGGAGATGGGAAAAAACCAGGCACTTGCCCCTTTTGTTTCTGAGCTTGAAAGGACAAAGGCAGCCATCAGAATACGGAATAACGTATAAGTGAGGAACATTAATAAGACAGGAGGCGGGAGCAGCAAGGCTCCAGGCTACTGCCTGAAAGTCCGTCTTCCCGTCAGGGTTACACTCCCTCCTCTGTCTCTCTGTCCCTGTCTCTGTGTCTCTCTCATTATGCTGGGGAGGTGTTGCTTTTGTTACTATTATTTTAACAGCGTTACTATGTTATTATTTTAACATAATCACGGTTACATTTATTAGGCATTTATCTGTGAAGATTCTAAAACACAGCACCCCAAATTCAAACTCAGTGTCTGGCTTTCACATCGCTGCTGGTGGAGACCCAAAGGCGAGAGAAAGGTGGTGATACGGTAGACTGAGGGGGGTTCTGAGCAGGCTGCCAGGCCCCGGAGAAGCCCCTTCTGTACCCTTCACCGGAAATCCCCGGGATGGTTTTTGTGAGGGTTCTACCGAAGGTGTGGGGCGTTCTTGGGGGCCCACTGCTAACGTGCCAACCGGCTGCACCGTGGGGACGGCCAGGTACGAAGGACCACAACGGAAACGTGTCCACTTGCCCCGCAGCTGCTTCCGCGACAGCATCTCGCTCCGCTGCCCGCGGCAAAGCAGGCCACACGGAGACGCGGCCTTAATCCTGCGGCCTTCATTCACACACTTCACGTAATTAAGCCAGAGGCTCTTATCCCAGACAATATGGAGCTAAACAATAAAAAAGAATGCAAAATCGTACCTCTGCTCCTGGGATTCACCAGTACCACGAAGCCAATAAAAAATGAATTCAGAGCATCTGCCTAGAATTTCCATGACAATGCTCTCAAGTGCTCTCACATCAGCCCGCCCCTCCACTGCATTTTAATTGCACAAGGTCGCACCATTCTATTTACTGAGTGAATGGAGGGAAGTGAAACCCCCATTACGAGTGTCCTGGTGTGAAGTACACATGCAATTCCACTTCCAGGGCAGCCTCTTCAGCAGGTAACCTTTGCCTTGGCCAGGTTTGGACTTGCTTCTAATACGGCCCTGGGATATTTTTCCACCTAGGAGCCCCCTCTGTGCACGCACAGCACTCCAGAGCCATCTACTGTGGGAGACATCTAGAACCAGGCCCTCTGGGAGGACAGAATCTGTGATGGAGATGAAACATCCAGGGCAGGCAAAGGACCCGGGGCCGGTGCTCTCTGACCACGCTGCGCGCGCCGGGGAGGATGCCGAGCACCAGCGGTGCGGACGCTCGAGCCGCCGTGGCCCCTCCTGCGCCGCGCTCTGCGGAGTGTCCTGGCTGAGCCACAGCCTGGCTCTGTCAGGTACAAGAACAGCTTGCTTCCTTCGACTGAAAAGAACAGATGTTCATTTGTTGTTTAAGCCTAAATAGGAGGCCTCTCTAAGCTCTGTGGTTTAAGGGAAGTTATCCCATTCCTAAACCAATTTGCTCCTTAACCACATGTGCACCAGGGTCAGTCTGACCTCCTGTCTTTCACTAGGAACAGGAAACCAAGGCAGGTCTATTTGTTGGAGATACTTGTTCTTCTAGTGTTTGCTCTCCCTACCACACAGAGGAGGCAATTCATCTCCTTGAAAAAGGCTAAAAATGTTTATGAAGATTGGTGGCTAATGCCAGTTATTTTACTATTTCAATAAGTTCATGCCGATTTCAGATCCCGAATTGAGTTACTTCCAACCGTATGAACCTGCTGTTCAGAATATCATTGCTGTTATAACTGGTTAGCAAATCAGGAAGGAGAATGAAGTTGTTACGGTCTCCAGAGGAACAGCCTAGCACTGAAGCCAGATCTCATGACTTCCACGGCCATGAAACTTTCTTTTGAACATCTGCTTTTGAAAGTGTGTGACAAGAGCTGAAGGAAGACTTAGGGTTCAGTATTGGTTCAGGACATCAATGATGTTTGTTAACTTTGGAAAGTATTAATTATTTTTAAAAACATGTTATTGAGGTGTGATTGACAAGCAGCCATATGTATTCAGGGCATCCAATAGGGTAAGTGTGGAAATGTGTATCTGGGAACCATCACCACAGCCAATGCCATAAACACAATCTACCACCTCCAGAAATTTCCTCTGCCTTCTTCATTTTCATCCACTTATTTTTTTTTAAATAAGAGCACTTACATAAGATTCGCCCTATTGGCAATTTTTTAAGATTACAACACACTCCTGTTAGGCGCAGACACAACTCTGTACGGCGCACCACTAGGACTCACTCATCTTGCAGAACTAAGGCTCGGTGTCCTTTCACCATCACCTCCCCGCTTTCCCCTCTGCCCACCCTCTGGCAACCATTCTGCTCTCTGCTTCTATGACTCTTACTACCTCGGATTCCATATATAAGTGGGGTCACACAGCATTTGCCTTTCTGTGCCTGGTTTATTTCACTTAGCACTATGCCCTCCGGGTTCATCCGTGTTCTCATGAATGAAACAATTTTCTTCATTTTTAAGGCTGAATACTATTCCATTGTATGTAAACACCACATGGAGAGTACTAATTTTAAAATGCAGTCAGCTAAGACTTACAAAGACAAAACTGGCATTTGTGTGGTGGTCAAGTCGTGAAAAATGAGCAGCAGTCAATTCTAACGCCAGTTAACGGGGTTCTCATCTGGAGCCACGAAAGGCAAGCAATGTGCATTTTTAAGAACCCAGGATCAAAATGATAAACTTAACACCTAATTTCCTTTCTCTTCAAGGAGACACTTTAAACACAGATATGGCACTCTTGAACAATATAACAGAGACGGTTGACAACAGTGAAGGGTAACTAACATTAAGAGTGAGAATCCAAGTACGCTTGCATTTTGAGGGAAAATAACATGGTCACGTAATTGTCATATTTAATCTTGATCACTTATTGTCACCATTTGAAAACACTGACTGGACAGGACAGGTCCACGTGAGAAGCGCTGGTATTTGAGACACCTCAGAAATTTAAGGATATTATCACCCACCGTTAGGCACTGATGCCTCCAATGAAAGTTTTAATTCAAAGAAAGGCACAATTAAAATCAGTACTAATTAGAACTCTAAAGGAATTAATAATACACAAAATGCCCTGTCTCTTCACATCCACTGAGACACCGCACACCCGTGACACAGCGCACGCTGCGAAGTTCCGCTTCCCATGGCCTCTGGCTCTCACACTCCCTCTCTTGACAATTACCACGAAGACCAACGGGTGTACAGCACTTTGCTTGGTCCTGGACACAATGGTCGACAAGATATGGTCTTGCCTCTGGGTATCCTTTCACAAGAATGCTGGGTGCTATCCAGTGGACCCCTGGGAATTACCTAATTTTATGGAGGTATCATCTTTGATTGCTTTTGAATAGGCAATTTCGTAGCTCTGCAGAGACAGAACTGAAACTACAGAAAACTGATAATGTGCAGATAACTTTTGTCCAAAGTAACAGAAATGACATTTGTCAGGGCAGCACCGATAAATTTTGCCCATAGAGAAGATCATCTCTGTGAATAAAATCTAGTTTTAACATCTGACTAGTTCTAGTTTCCTCTTTACATAAGGAGGTGAACAGAATATTTGATGTGTGTTTAGATTATATCTATATGCCAGTCATGATTTTACCTTTTTGAAAATTAAATTTTACCACGGTATGATGGGGTAATCGAGAATTAGCAAGGGATGGGTTGACATTCTACAAATAATCAAATCCAATTCACATCTTCATCCCAGTACACTCTCCCGCCTCTGCAGTCCAGTTTCCATTTTTGTGAGCATCACTCTGTGGAAACATCATACGTCAAGGTGGCTCACAAATCTACACAGGCAAACCCAGTGGCTGCATTTCGGGGCTTTTTCTCCCCTGATGCTTCTGTTTTCGTATCACTTGATCTTTCTGTGGCATACGAACCCCCTGGCATCTCCCTCCCTGAAACAGTCTGCCTCTCACCTGTCCCACACATTCCCGGTCTCCACCCTGCACTTTATTTCCTCCATCCTTCTAACCATTGTATGTGCTTTTTTAGTAGCACTTGCTTCCTGCCTCTCCCGGAATGTCTTCCTCAGTAGTAGCAAATGTACTCAAGACTGTAACAATCTCTTATAAACCAATGTTTTAAAAATTTTGTGTATGTAAGACACCACAGTCACTCCCCTGAACGTCACACCAATGTGCTGAATAGCCCCTGGACAGGCAGGTTGGATGTCCCAAGCACACCTCAGGACCAACCCATTCCACTCCCCACTCCTGCCCCATACGCTCCCATTTGTGGTCAACTTTCTATCTACCTCCCTCCCTGGCACCTGGAAGTCTGGAAAGACTGGTCCATCAGCACGTACTGACCACTTCACAACCTAAACATCTCTCAAGTTTATATCCTCTTCATCTCAGTTAAGTACATGCCATGAAGCCTCAACCACTTCGTTCTCAATGACTGGACTCCATCCTCTCCTACATGCACCTCGGTCTTGTCAGACTCTCACAATTTCTCCGACGTTGTTGAGGGGCTCCCCGCCTTCCGCACAGGGTCCTGGACGTTTACAGGCTTCAAGACGCGGTCCTCTCTGACTTCTCTGAGTTAAACATCTCCCGGCCAGCGGGCTTCTGCACGTTGACTTTTACTGCACTTACCCTTCTCCCTCGCCGTTGTGCTTCTGCATGTGCTTGGGGTGGGGGGTGGCAACTGCTCTTTGATTTCTTTTCTGGGTAACTCTAAGTGGTCTTCAAGAATCGGCTCGATGTCACGTACCCCAGGAAATCTTGGGAGCCCCTTTCCCGGGAAGCCCCCTGCCTGGTCCAGATGCTGCCTGCATCCTCCTGTCTCCTCACTCTCACTGCCGGCTTCCATGTCCCTAGCATCTGAGCAGAGAACATTCTATGCCATCCATATTTTTATCCCACAGTACCTGGTATACTGAAACCATTCAACAAGCTATCATTGAATGACTAAAGGAGGGATGGCAAGAAAGCAGAAATGAGAGGAGGTGGGAGAAAATAAAATGTTTTTGGTTATTTAAATATTATTTTATATATTAATATAATTAAATCTGTAGTGTTTATATATAAGTATATGTACTTTTAAAGCAAAAATACTTAAATAATGCTATTTAATATTTAATATTATTTTAATAATAACTCAGGGATACTCTTTTGCCAGTGACCAGCCATTTATATAAGTATATAAAAATTAATGATTGTACCATCACACAGCATATTAGTGATCAAATGAAAGCACAATTTCCTAGTCATTCACTTCTTGTTTTTATTTCTAGCTTCTATCCAGGGGAATTGGCCACTTTTGTCTGACTGGCGCCTGGTCAGCACAGCGGAGGTGGGCGTCCCTGTCCGGTTCGCACGGACCCCACTCTACAGCAGTGGAGCGGCGCCGGTCGCCTTAGCAGCGTCGGCCCCGGGCGAAGGGAGCCAGTGACGCCGGGGGACTGGCGACGGCCACTCCTTCTCCAGACCGCTCCAGGCCCCTGGAGGGTCTCACCGGTTACCCACGAGCACTCTTTTCCTCTTATTCATTGGATTGTTTTTTAAAAATGTTAAAGTACCCATTTTTCTTCAAGTGTGTCTTCTCCCGCACCTTCAGATTGGGTGATGCTAAGAGAAGCCTGTGGCTGATTTATTTAAAACCATTTTTAAGCTATCCAAGTTTCATCTAAAAATAGGACTGCTGAGTGGGTCAACTTCAGTGAAAATGACAAAGTGGATCAGGCTTAAACCCGCGTTGATACGTGGCGCACCGCACACGTGCCGCTGTGGAAAGGCGCGGGCCGCCTTCAGGGCCGCAATCTCTTACCAACGGAGACGGGGCGTGAGCCGCGACCTCGGTGGAGTCCTCACACCCTCTGCGTCTCGTCCAGACTCTTGCAGATACTTCAGGTGCCCCCAAAAACCCTCTCACGGTGTCATAGCTGCCACCTGCCGAGATCGGGACACTCAGAAGTTCATGGGGAACCTGCCATGTGAAGCATGGAAGTGCAGTGTCTTGCTCACCGACACCTTCTCGGGAGTGTTTCTGGCCAGCATTAAGGGTGACTCTCTCTACAGTGCTCCTTAGAGGCTGTGGAGATCTGACACCCCCCCGTCCATCTTTTCTCTTCTTGGCTGTCTTCTCATTGTGTCTTTGAAAAGTTCTTGACTCTCTCATTCACACCTCAGTTTGCACAGTCTTTCTTCCACCCGGAACCCTCAGGGGGTCACTCTAATTTCACAGCAGAGAACCTGGGCTCCTCCTTTCTGATCCTCTGCTGCAGAAACTCTTCTGACCAGAGTTCCCACGAGTTTTAAACATTTAATGCCTATTAGCCACAGGACCAATTCCAAGTCTTGCACCTGATACGTCATTCCTGCCTTCCTCTCTGCTTTCGTTTTCTTTGATGTATTTATGCCGCTGCAACGAGAAAGTCCTCCCAAACACTTCAGGATGCTTCTCACTCCCTTCCCTTTATTCAAGTCAGATCCTGAGATCTCACTCCAAGTCTGAGGTTTCCTCCATCACCTCCTGCAATGAGCTTACTTCTCACGCTTGCTCGAGAATCTTCGAGGCACTACTTCTGACGGGATGACAGGCTTTACTTCTAGGCTGCGACAGCACCCTGGTACCACTGCGTCTCAGGCATCTCTTCCCTCAGCTGAACTGAGAGATACATCAGGCTTGGGCAAGACCCATCTTTGCATCCTTAACACGTAGCCCGACCTCAGGCAGTTTGCAGGAACTCCGCATTAACGCCAATGAATAACCTTTCTAGAGATGTCTTTGAGCGTTCAAGCTTGCAGGTCTTTAGAGGGCACTTGGGTAAGATTAAGGGCAAGAAATAAAATAATCTTTAAAGGAAAATAAAGTACAGCCATCATGGAACGTTGTACTTTGTTAGGTTTCATGTGCGATCACTACTTTTCTTAATTTTAAATACTTCAATGAATGACATATCTGCAGCTTCACATGAAGACTTTATTTTTTTTAACTAAATGAATGAATAATATATGGGAATCCTGAAGAGAGAATGTAAGATATACATACAGCTTATACCTTTCAAACCCTGTCTTACTCTGGTTTTTTGTTTGTTTTTTGAAACACCAATTATTGCTAGTTATATATAAATATATATATATATATATATAGTGTATATTACATATAACACTGTATATGCTATATATATGTGTGTGTATGTGTGTGTGTGTATATATATATATATATATTCTCTGACCACTGAGATGGAATGATAATAACACACGTAAAGGCCAGAAGTGTTTCCTTAAATCCTAATTTTTGAGCCTTATTCAATGACCTATTAAATGTCTGATAAATGATTATAGCAATATTTGCAGGTAATGGTTATAAATATTTACGAGATAACACATGAGAAATGTAAGTGAAAGTTACTTTTTAAAAAGCTATCTCTTTATCCTTGTTATGTATTAATTTTTGAAATACCTTAAGGATTATTTTTTTTTATGTCTTAGGGTTTCCCTAGGGTAAAGCACTGGTGATCAGAGAATTGGGAAATTTGCTACTAACTCTTAAAATTCACTGGGGGCAAAGCAGGTGAAGTTTTTTTTTCTTGAGTCAAAGTATTTTTTCATGTGGGGTAGGGGGCCGAATGCTCATAAGTCTATTCAAAGCTTTGCACATAAATATGCATTTCTGGTCATTTTGGTCATAGAAGCTTCCAATCCATGAATTCCCTAAAAATAGGGAAAAAGTCATCAACTTCCTGGACAATTTCTAACGTGCTTAATTTTAGCTTAATTAAAATCCCATGCACATTCAAACAAATACAGTGTCCGCCTCCACTTCCCACCCAAACTCTTGTCTAGCATCATCATTCTATAAAATACCAGCTGCTCTGTGTTCATTTTTACACAGAGATACAAGTCTGTTTAGGCAAAGGTGGTATACATAATTGGAAGAGCAAAGAAGAAAAGTGTACCACCATCCAAACTATCAAAATGACCTTTGAAAAAATACAAGCTTTCAAACAATAGGATCATTTTAGGAAGTTCTCTGCTGTGAGAATAGATTATCGGTGCTCACAGGACAACCCAGGAATGATTAATATGTAAAATACCATCCAGTAGGAAACCAATATGAAAAATAAAAAATAGGGACCACTTGTACTCTCCACCCTTACACAACTTAAACCCAAGCAACACGCATGAAGCAAGGATTCTCAGACAGTGAACACTGGTGACCCCTGAGAGGGAACAAGTCAGCTAGGGCCCTAAGACCGCCCCAGCCTCCTCCATCCAGGGGAGGCACTGGCTGAGGCCTGAGAAGGAGTCCCAAGTGAAGCCTGAGGAGCTCCCTGAGTGGAGGAGATGGCCCTGGGGGTGGGGGACGCCAAGGCAGCTTGAGTTCACAGCAGATAATCTGAGAAGAGAGAGCTGCACAGAAAGAAGGTTCCAGGGCCCTTCAGAGCCCCCCAAGTCTGCCGCAGAACACTGATCAGCACATACATGTGAATACACTGCCTATGACCAGGGAAACAACCGCCCAGCTGGAGGGGAGGACACCATCCCCAGGGCAGAGGCGGGCAGTGAGGAAGGCCCTTCCTAGCAGCCAGAGTGAAAAAGTCCACACCACGGGGCACTGGAGAGAGGACTCAATTGCTTTGCATCCGTAGCACAACATAAAAAGGCCCAGACTACATGCTGATCTGCCTCTAACTAAAAAAGCATGTGAGTATGACTGCAAAAGAACAAATTTTTTTTCTAAGTAACTTAATCGTTTCGAAGTCCAAATTCAAGAATATTTATAGAAATACAAAAATACATATCACATGAAAAAGTAAAATTTGTAATATCTAGTAACCAATCAAAAATTACCAGGCACGCAAAGAAGGGGAACAATGTGAAATGTTAATCTGTCAACATCGACCCAGAAATGGCAGGTAATGGAATCTGTAGACGGACACTAAAATAAAGATTAAACATATTAAAAACCTGAAGGATTTTGAAAAGATCCAAGTTCTAGAGATTACAATTCCAGTAACCGGAGCAAAAGATGCACAGGATGGGATGAAGTGCGGATTAGACTCTGCGGAAGAAAAGATGACTGAGCCTGAAGACGTGGCTGCAGAAACCACCCAAACTGCAACACTGAGGGAAAAGACAGAACAAACACGGACATCAGCGATCTGCGGGACAGACTCAAGCATCTAATTGACATGTAACTGTAGAGTCTAAGTGAGAGGAGACAGAAGGTGAGAAAGAAAAAATTCTCAATAAGATTATGACAAAAATTTTCCAAACTCAATGGAAGCTGTAAACTCATAGGTCCAAGGAGCTTGATGAACTGTAAGCACAAGAAATATGAAGAAAACCTCTCTAAGACTATCACACTCAAATTACTCAATCATCTTGCAAAATATACTTGGAAAGTGAAGGTGAGGACATACAACACCAAGGGTGAACCACGACGGAGACCACGGACGTTGGGTGACTAGGACGTGGCAGTGTGGGCTCGTCTCTTGTGACAAACGTACAGCTCTGCTGGGGGATGCTGACCGTGGGGGAGGCTGTGCACGCCTGGGGGCTGGGGGTATATGGGAACTCTCTTTGTTTCCAATCAATTTTTTGTGAACCTAAAAGTGCTCTAAAAATAGTCTGTAAGGATAAATAAACTGAAAAAAAAAAGGTGAAATACGTACATAGTCCATACACACATAGTTCGAGGGGAGCTATGGGTTCATAAAAAGCCTGACTGTGTCATTTCCCAGAGCTCCCCTCCTTCTCAGTCTCACTGGCGCTTTCTTGCTCCCTGAGTCTCCACTTCCCTGTGTTCCAGCCTGAAGTCTGGGGCTTTATGACCCGTCCCCATTGTATGTCTGCACCTGGGACTGAGATGCAGGTTGACAGGCAAGAGAGAAGATCAACAGGGGTTCATCCACCCTCTTGGGGCCACTGCTCTGAATTAGGTGCCCGTGGGCCCTCTGACATAGGACTGCTTGTGGGGAGGTGGGAGAGAATGGAGGAGTGAAAAACAGTCTATTTCCACATGCTTGGAGCTTTACTAGTTTCGTGTCCTGCCCCTTGTGCCTGGAGTAGAGAGTGCCTCTTGGAGCTGTTTCTGTTTGCACCAATGCCCACTTCTGGGTTTAGAACTGCCTGGATTCCAAGCCAATGGATACTGAAAAAATGTGGGCAACTCACCATCAATTCAATGATGCAATTTCAACAAGTAGAGGGAAATTTATATGAAATTTATATGAAAAGAAAATAAGGTTTCACATTGCTTAGAAACTACAAATCACTAAAAGCCAACCAAAAATGAGGCAACATGAATATCCCAAGAACTATTAAATAAATTGAATTCATACTTAAAATCCTTCCAAATAAAAAACCTCCACACCTAAATGGCGTCTCTAGCAAATTCTACCAAAAATTTAAAGAAAAATCAACACGAAGTCTATGCAATCTTTTTCACAACGCAGAACATAGGACACAGTCTTGGAAAAAATGTTTGTCAATTAAATGTTTAATACTTACGTGTCTTCAGAATCTATAAAGAACTTTAAAATCAATCAGCCTAGTGAAAAATTAGGCAAGACATTTGAACAGAAAATTCACCAGAGAAGATGTATGGAAAGCAAGGAAGTCCATGGGAAGGTGGTCAACATCACTAGTCAGCAGTGAAATGCAAAGTAAACTCCCAGCAAGATGCGAGCACACATCCCCCAGAAGGTCGCAATGAAACGGCCGTGCGCTGGAGAGGATGTGGTAACTGGAACACTCATACCCTGCTGGTGAGGGTACAAAATGACAGGACCATTTTGGAAAGGTGTTTGGCAGTTTTTTAAAAAGTTAAACATATACTAACCATATGCCTCGGCTATTCCACTCCTCTCCTTTCACTCCCAAAGCCACCCCAAAATGAAAACATGTCCATGCGAAGACTGGTACATGAGTGTTCACGCAGCCCTGCTTGTAATAACCAAACCCTGGGAGCAACCTAAATATCCATCAGCAGAGTGAACATTCAAAAGGAATGCTACCGGGCAAACCACTGCTAACACACAAGCACATGGTTAAAGGTCAGAACTATTAGGTTGACCGAAAGAAGCCGGATAAAAAAACAGTACACAATCTATGATTCCACTTGCAAAGTATTTTAGAAACTGAAACCACTTTATAGTAAAGAAAAAGCATCAACGCTCGTTTGGGAATGAAAAATCAGGGCTGGGTAAGAAGCTGAGACCACAAAGGGCATAAGGACTCCTGGGGCCAATGGATACGTTAACCATCTTGATTTGTGAAGTGGTTTCTCAGATGTAGATTTATGTCAAAATTCATCATTTTTTAAACTAAAAAACAGGTGCAGTTTATTGCATGCCAGTCATAGTTTATTAAACCAGTTAAATTTTTTTCAGAAATAAATAAATACACATTCATAAAAAGAATTCAGAGAAACTTAACAAAAACTCTGTCCTGGATGCCTACAATAGAAACCAAAGTTCTCGCTTCTTCTGATGTTTAGTTTGCATGTTAAGTAAACACCAGAGGAATATCTCCTCTTGGTGGAAAAAAGCAAGGAAAATGGTTTCAGCACTTGTTGTTTATCTGAAATTTAAATTTAACTGGGTATCCTGTATCTTAGCTGACAACCTTATCTACTTGCCCAGGACCCAAAAAATATATATCTATATTTAATCCTAAAGAGTCTACTGAGCTGCCATGGTTGAGAGGCACTGATTTAAAGAATTTGTTCTGAAGAATGCTTGGGGTGTGTGTGTGTGTTTAATAACAGAACTTATAAACATTAGTGGAGGCAAAGCATTCCCTGGAGAATTCCCAGTGATGACTTGAAAGCTTTCTTCATTACTTCAATAGCAACAGCCTAATTACCAGCCACCGACTTTGCCCCAGGCCTTGTGTTAGGTGCCGGGGACACAGCCTGTAACAGGAGACTGGTGTTTATCACTAAGGCTGCATCTAGGTAAGGCTGTGAGAAGATGTGATGGTGGAGTGGGAGGATCAAACTCCTTTATTCAAAATTTTTTCTATTCCAGTAACCAAGAGTTGGAACAGGAGAAGATGCCTTTGACATTGCATTGATAGCACAGCACGTGGCAATGAACCGTTCTCAGTGAGCATGTGCTGTCACTCACCAAGAGGATCCAACCTGTGCTGTGAAGCCAGAGGGCTTGTGAAGCAAGAGTCACAGCTGACCCATAGAAGAGGCTGCCGTTGGGACTTGAATCACTTGCCATGAGTAAGGGTACTGGGCTAGGAGCTGGGGGAAATGCGTGTCCTGTTACCAGAATGTGCATGACCAAGCACAGAGAATTAGAGGTCATTGTGTGGAAGGATCGAAAGTGCTGAACTGTTCAATTCAAGTGTGGGAAGATGATTATGGTGTCAGGGTCGGCCTTGACGATGTGGCGTACTGGGCATAGGAAATAAATCTCCCTGTGTCTACACCTGCTCCAAATGCACCTTTCACTGGGACAAGACTAGCAGATTTTAAAACAGCCCATGGACTGACAGTGTTCAGTAAGTCTCCTCCTGATGATTCTATAAAAGTCCACCTGGAAATGACGTGTGGGTCATTTCTAATGGAACAGGTATAGACAGAGCTTTCTTGTTTTACTTTCCTGTTAAGGAAGCATTGCTTTGGGGAATCTAAGTTATAATTGATCACTCTGTCCCTGAGCTTTGTAGAGATCTAATAGAAGTTCCTTCAAAAAAAGGGGGGGGGAGGACATAATTTTGCCCAAGGGGGGGTGGGGAGGACATAATTTTGCCACATTTGGTACCCAGTTCTTGAGTGGGACTCTGATTTTCAGAGCGACGATGATCAGAGCTGGAAAAAGTCACACTGCTCCATCTCTAACCATCTGTCAGTTGCTGAGAAGGCTCTTCCTTCCTATTAAAGCGTTTTCTTTTTGAGTCCCTCACCACGTGCATTGATAATTTTCAGGTCACTCTGTGTATGATTCATTTTCCGGCAAGCTTCATTGTTTTGAATATATTAAAAGTTCCTTCCTAATATAAGTTACCCCATTTTTGACAGCTGTGAAGAAAATAGCTGAGAAATATGTACAGAAATATGCTGGGATTTTTTGGTCATAAATGGAGAGAGCTCTGTAAGCATATTAGTTTAAAGTTTAAAAACATATTGTCATTACCCTATTGTTAAAACCATGGATTTTAAAAAGCAAAGATTTCCTAATAATAAAACAAATTACTTTTATTCCAAAATTGGTTTTTGCTCAAGATAGAAACCTTATTTTATTATTTATTATTATTTGTTTTATTATTATTAAACTATGCCAAAGGCAAGACTGGGAGCATTATCTCGCACTACAGTCTAAATGGCTACCCTTAAATGGAAGTATTTAGGCAAAATGAAACTGTACGTTTTAAGGTGGTGAGAGAATGACAACCATTTTGGCCCACTAATGCATCCTGCAGAGGGTACCAGTGAATGCTGCACCGTGGACGCACAATGCAGAGCTCAACTATAAAACCATACAGAAAATTCAAGCGTTACTCCCGTCTTAAATTCAATGGAACTTGCTGGCCACCTAGCGCGTGCACACAGTAGCAGGTCTTCCTTAACAGAGCTCGCAGTCCGCTGGGAACGACAGAGATGAAAGGCTCCTGGCAGGGCAGTGCGATGAAACTCACAGGAAAATAAGTGCAGGGTAAAGACAGTTCAGGTGACCGATGTCCTGGTTTGCCAGGGACAGGCCTAGTTTATACGGTTTTCCTGTCAAAATTATTAAGAGTGTCGCATTTCACTCTAAAACATATCCTGGTTTGGTCAATATACTACATGATCACCCTTGTCACTGGTAACATAAAATACGAGATTCTAGAATAATTCTGTCTATAATTTGCTGCTCCAGAGGCCAGGGACAGAGAACCACATTTAGTACGTGCAAAGTTAGTGCCCAGATCATCTAATGTTTAATATTTACTCATTGGAAAAGCAAAGTTGATGAGAGAGTTGGCACTGACTAAACACAACCTGCGAGGTCTAAATCAGTCCCGTCAGTAAGGCACCTCCTACAGACTGCATGCTTGTGTCCCCCCAGAAAAAATTCGTGTTTTGAAGCTCTAATGCCCAGTGTGACAGCATTCTGTCTACAGAACCTCTGGGGGTAATTAAGGTTAAATGAGGTTGTGAGGGTGGGCCCTAATTCGGTCGGGCTGCTGCCCTTGTAAGTAGAGACACCAGGGGCTTTTTGTCTCTCTCTGTCTCCCTGGCACCTTGGTTTTGGGCTCCCAGGCTCCAGAACCATGAGGAAGTAAGTGCCAACTGTTGAAGCCACCCAGTCTACGGTATTTTGTTATGTTGCCCAACCAGACTAGCACAATGGCTAACTGCTCGGACTGTTACACGAAAGGGTCCCAGCTCGACCCCGATGTCTGGACCTTTAGCTAACTCTGAGCCAAGTAACAAACACGGAAAGGGTGATTCAGAAATAGGCATTTAATTTCTGCATATGGAATTTTGGACATTTAATTCAGAGAGGCAACATAATCAGATTTCGGATTTCAATTCCTTTGGAACCGAGTATCTCTGGACTTTACAAGACACATTAATCTTTGACCTTTCATTTCTCACTGGGAACTTAGTAACGGGAAAAGATTTATAGTCAAATTTGGGAATATTTAGGCTATTGGGATTTTATTATTTGAGTTGCTTTTTTGTTTTAATATTTTCATTTATTCTGGTCACAGAATCCCTGCTGCGCTCTGCTGGCTAATGCGTCAGGATGGGGTTTGGGATGGGAAATAAAATGCATTTACAGTCTTGAATACAGAGTGGCCTTGAAATCAATTAAAGTAATGTGTTGTTGGCCCGCTTCAGGATCTTTGGGTACAAAATCTGTGTTGCTTCTCAGTGGTTCCAGAAAGATACATGAAGAAGCAGTGGGTGCTCGTGGAGACGGGGAAAGAATATTCTGAAAGACAGATGCCCCCCCAGGAGCCGAGGCGCCCCTGTCATCTGCAGGCTTTCTGGGTGCATCCGCTCGTTCTGAACGCAAGACAATGCAGAGACTGGGCCCAGGACACTTCCTCTTCTTTCCTGACGTTTCCTGAGAGACGGAGGCAGGGTGACACTCAGCCCATTTCCAGTCCTTCACAGCTCAGGAGGGGAGGTCAGGGACTGACTAATCTAATTGGGAATTTTAATGAGGGAATAAAACAGGCTTCTCAGCTGCTTGAGAACAAACTGCCCGCAGAGGAATTGCCGTATGCCTTCGCTCTGCACGCTCCGAGCCCTGCCCGAGCAGCACCCCCGTGGGGAGGGTCACCCGAGCCCGCGCCGTCTGCAGCAGGTGGGCGCGGGGGGAGCCCCGCCGCATCCTGGGATTCCATCAGCAGACACTCCTGCTTTACACCAAGCAACGTGCTTCAACCCAGACTTCGTGCACAAGGAAGAGGACACTCTGAACATTTTGTCTTCTCACTTTGATCAAGAACCGGCTAAGGTAAAGGGTACTGATTAGGTTCCCTCCAAGGTCCCCGTGACGCCTGAGTTACCAGGATCAAGCAGGTGTCATGAATGAAAACTATCAGCTACCAACGGTCACATGATATCACACTACTTGCTAGAGACAGAATCAAACAATTTCTAAGTCGTGAAACAAGTAACTTACAGGTAATTATTTAAAATTGCTTTGGCCCTACAAGCAGGGTCATTTTGGGATTATGTTTTGCCTGATATAATTAAAAACATTCAGCTGCATCAGTAGACAGATGTGGGGAAGAAGCCCAGATAAATCAAATGATAAACAGTAAGATTCAGGATGCTGCAGACTGACTTTTTCATGCATTACCAAAATTGCATTACAAATAAAATACAACTGTCAAAACACTGAATTCATGTTAAAAATAGTTTCTTGCCTGGTTTCCTGGCGAATCGCTGGGCTGTCACTGCTTCATAGTGAAGGCTTACCTACGTGGGGTTATGTTTAAATCACTTAGTCTGGTCAGTTTGGGGTCTTGTTCCTGAGGTTGTTAGAAAGTTACTAAGGCCTTTTTGATATCATTTCTTGCATTATTTTAAATGAAAGCATGCAGAGCTCCGTTTTCAAGGAACACTTTTCTTACTCTTCTCCGAGCTAATTTTTCAGAGGTCACACTTGATCCACCACCGATGCAGTGTCACCACTGCGTGAATTTGCAAGATTGCTAGGGAGTAACTTCAGTCCAGGAAATTCAACAAAACTGACTGGATTGTTTTTCGGGAAACAGAGCAAAGCTGATCCAGTGTGAAGGGCCCGGCGCTGAGTTTCAGCACTCTCCAGGGGTTCTTGGCCCCGTCCCCATCCCGGCGCCTTCCCGGCGCCCCGCGGCTGTGCCTGGAGGCGTGAAAGGCAAGCGCGCATGCAGAGACTGCCCTCGGAGTGGAGCAAGCAGACGGAGCAAGGGCTTCGGAGCAGGGCCGTTGTCAGCACGGCCCTCGCGTGGGGAGCGGCTAAAACTCCCTCAGGGACAGGGTGAGGCTTAGGACCAGCTCCTCACTCCTCGGGGCGGCAGTTTTCGCAGCAGTAAAGCAGGCTCGCCGCTGAGAACGCAGCGCGTGGGGACGCGGCGGGGATTCAACGAGACAAGGCCTGTGAAGAGCCCGGCGCGCGGTGCCAGGGCTCGGTCAGCGCTGGTGAATCCGACCCGCGGCAAACTTAACGCAAAGGGCGAGAAGTATTAATGGCACAGTGACTAAGGGCTGAGCGATGAGAGTAGTTACCTAAAAGGGTTACCGTGAGGACAGGATCATGAGCGCTCGGTGCAGGTTCAGGGCCTGAGGAACGGCGGGGGCACAAAGCCACCCTGTGACGACGCCCGAGATGCTGCTGACAGTGACTTTCCAAGTCACAATGGCATTCTGGTTCAGCAACGTGCCTGTATAAAGTGGGAGTGAATGAACGAATGACGGAGAAGGGGGCGATGAGTGAGTGCACGGATGCTGTCATGGAGGTGACCCCGCTTCCTAGGGTAGAGATTAGGGTCTAAGCTGGATGGTACACGTACAAAAGCAAACATCAAAGTCATCTCTCATTATCTGCCCCCTTTTCCATGGAACCCCCCCCTACAGTGCTATCAGAAAGAGGACGAATGGGACTAGATAAAGTGCTGGCTACCCTTGGGTCAAAACCACCCACCTTCTGTTCACGCCAACAAAGTCTGCAGAGCTCTCCTCGCCCGCTCACTCACTCGCTGTCTGTGGTGCCACGGTGGGGCTGAGCAGGTGCACCGGCGCCCCGTGGCCTGCGGCCTACGTGCTTCCCGCCTGGGCTTCTGTACAAGTTCACAGACGCCCGAAGTAGGTGGTAGGGGATGCGTAACTCATAATCCACTGAGCAGCAGGGCAGGCTCCCGGTAAAGGTCCGCCTAATGTGCTCACACTGAAATGCCCGCGAGAAGCTATTGCTTCCACTCCTCCTTCCTCCGTTGCGTGTCACTGAACAGCCACAGCAGACCCTGTTTCCTCCCGAACTTCACTGCACCTTCGACAATCAGCCACCCCAGCAGAGTGGTTTTATCAGAAAGAATATGCTTAGACTTGGCAAAGTTACCCCGAAGAAAATGCACCCTTTGCCAGTCAAATTAGAATATTTAATAGCTCCTGAGCTGATTAATTCACGTTTCTGTGAAAGATGTATTGACACTAACTAGATTCACTTCCACGGAACGAGGAAAACTTTTAGATGATTCCAAACCAGATCGGTACCTGGGGATTCTGCCTCACTGGGCAGCCACTGCCATTTAGTTTAACCCAATCAGCTGAAGCGTGCCTGCATTCATCCCTCTCCTCGCACCCAATTTAATATCACGGCTGTGTTCTTTCACAGCCTGACCTTTCAGCAACAACGGTGTCATTTAAACAAGCTGAATGGCTCCAACTCTTTCTAAGGGGGATCTCATCCAGTAACAGTCTCAAAACGCAGATCACGGCCCTCCCCGTGCCAAGCACAACACCAGTCCACGAGCTGCTCCAACTCAACAAGCCCTTTGTCTCTTCCAAATGAATGCACCGCAGTAACGGGTGCACCTCTCCCCGGGGAGATGCTGTCCTGCCACCCACCACCCCCGGCCAACCACAAACAAGTCCGGAGACGGCTGACGCATGCGGCCCTTCGCAGCCTGCCACCCAGCACCCACAGCTAGGTTCCAGAAGAGGTCCCCGCAAGTTCTGGAAGAGGAGGAACACGCGGAAGGCTGGCACCGGAGAGGAGCAGACAGGCACAGGACCAAGGTCTGGCACGGCCTTGGCTGCTAAAAAGCCATGGGAATTATCACGTCTCAAGCACACCGGGGATCAAGGAAAGCTTTGAAAATGATGGCAGCGTGAGCACCACACAGGGCACTTTGCAGACGCCTCAGAAGCTTTTCCTCAGCATGGCCTCATATGACCCTTTCCCTCAATTCCACAATTTGGACAAAAAAAACAAGCCACGCTGGCATTACCCTACTCAACACTCCGAACTCATGTACACTTATGTGGGAAATTCTTATTGTTCCCAGTCACCTGCAATGTTGTCCCTTTAAGAGGATGCGGTGGCTTGTCCCACAGCCGGCCGATGCCGATGGCCTCCTCCCAGGGGAGAGCGCTCAGCTGCTCTGCGGCTGCTTCGACCAGTAAGACAGAAGGGAAGTGATGTGGCACCAGTTCCCGGCCCAGCTTTTAAGAGGACTGCAAGTTTATCTTCTTGCTTCTTGGAACTTTGAGCCACCAGGTAAGAAGTCCAGACTGATCTGCTGGAGAGAGAGACCCTGAGGAGGAACATGCAGGCACCAGACACGTGAACAGAGAAGCTGC
Source organism: Vicugna pacos (assembly GCF_048564905.1). Taxonomy (NCBI): domain Eukaryota; kingdom Metazoa; phylum Chordata; class Mammalia; order Artiodactyla; family Camelidae; genus Vicugna; species Vicugna pacos. The sequence goes on from NW_027328742.1 coordinate 9,059,295, forward strand.
CTTGTGCACTGGGCCCAGCTAGCACCAGCCTCTGCTGTATGCCTGCAACTGACGGAGGAAGCCAGGCAAGGACGCCCCGCGAAGCCCAGGGAACCCACAGAACAGGGAGAAGCAACAGGCTGCCGTTTCATGCCACTCGGGTTTGGAGTGTTCTGATACACAGCACCTGCTAACAAGTCCCACGCACAGAGCCTCACCCTGTCACGCGTTCTGCAGTACTTCCTGTGAGCAGGACACTCCTCCACTCTACTGATGTTGGCCCGGGCCAGGGGACCGCCTTTAACCAACGGAATACGAGACAGTGACAAACGCCGCATCTCAGCAGAAGTTGTGACAGCCATCCAGCCACGTCTCTTCTCCCCCAGACACAGAAAGAGCACGTTCTAGAGCGGGGCTGTTCCTTAACCCCAGCGTCTGTCATGAAAAAAAGACCCGAGTCAGAGCTGATTCGAGCTGGGGTATACTTTTTCTAAACGCAGTCAAATGCGACGTAAAAGAGAAAGAAACCTTCATAGTTGCATGTGGCACTTCATGTTCTACAGAACGTGCTGGTGAGAGCTGCCTTCTCCAGTGCCAGCAGAAAATCCTCACGAACTGAGGAATCCAGCCAGCATTAGAGAGCTACCTGCCCGCATCCAAGGGGCCGACGCCTAGAGCAGGGGTAGTGGTTTTTTTTCTGTAAAGGGCCAGAGAGTAAGTATTTTAGCTTTGTATGCAGAGAGGCACAATTGAGACTGTTACATAGGTATGTATCTAACCATTTAAAATGTGACAATTTAAACATGTAGGAAACATTCTTAGCTCGCAGGTCATACAAAAGCAGGCGGCAGGCCAGACTGGGTCTGCGGGCTGTGGTTTGCTAACCTCTGGTCTAGTGGTTGAGGTCGGCACGTAAATGGATAGTTCCAGTGAGCACATAATAAACCTAATACACAAGGCCTCTCTGGAGCTTAGGGAAGAGACACAAGCCAATTTTGGATTTTATGAAGATTTTCCAATGGAGAGGATGCCTCAGTGAATCTTAAATATCAATAAACGTCACTGAGTAGTTGGAGAAAAAGGTGGAAAGGATACAATCACATGAACAAAGCCACGCAGTTTTTGAAACCATGTGACACGTGCGTGTAAACTAGACTTCGGCTCATCTGCACAGGAGTATCATAACATGCGAACAAAGCAGCCAAAGCTGCCCAGCATAGCTCGCCCGACTCTGCGGCCTTCTGACACCACAGAAGCACAGATCCACAAACACAGGCTCCCGGCCCGCTCAGGCCGCCAAAACAAAATGCCCCAGACCCGAAGGCTTAAACGACAGAAGACTATTTTCGCACTGTCCTGGAGGCTGGGAAGTCCAGGATCACAGTGTGGGCCCCTTAGTTTCCACTGAGGACCCAAATAGCAGAGAAGGACACGCTCTCTGGTGACTTTTATTATAAGGACACTAATCCTATCGGATCAGGACCCCACCCTTATGACCTCATTTACCCTTAATTACCTCCTTATAGACCCAAACAGGTCTCATTAGGGGTTCCAGCTCCAACACAGAAGGTTTTGTGGGGGAACAATTCAGTCAACAATAGCCTGAAGTCCAGTGACATACCATGATCTGCACATAATAATTTAGCGTGATTGCTCCTTTCCTTCCTCCTTGTGCACCCACCCTTGGAGAGTCTCCTGCCACGGAGACAGGCCCTGACATCCACATCATCAGAAGCTATTGGTGCTATTAGGAAAAGGAATTCAGCAAGAATACTTCTCTTTTAATCAACATAGGATCTCTCGACAAACACAGTTCTCCAGTTTTGATTAGGAAGCCTCAAAATGATGGACAGTTATTAAAGCCAGGGTTCCAGAAAGCAAATTTGCAACATCATCACGTCCGCCTGCAGATTCCACAGACGGGTCCATTATCCGCACGTGTCATCACGCCGGACTTCAGAAGCAACACACATGCTGTTCAAATGAGTCGGTGCTTGCTTCATAACTGGACATATTTTCCTTCTTTGTCCAGTATTTTCGTAGTAACCATATTCCTTTTTGTAAACTAAACAAAGTAATTTGATCAGGTTTTATTCTGTAACAGTTAAGAGAAGGTGATAACGAAGAGAAAATAAACGTTTTACACAGAAACTGTTATCTGATACTTTGGCAACCAGAAGCTTCTATTACATGACACCTCTAGGCATTGTTTATATGGTGATGCTGGCTGCCCAGGGGAATTCCAAAGTTCCGAAGAGCTTTCTGAATAAACATGCTGTATGTTGATGCGACGTTCGGTGGATCGTGTTTTATTCAAGTTCTATAGAAACTGATCATCTCTGTATGGATCGGTGTTTTTGTGATAATATTCCAGATTGGAGTCCTTCATTTAAGAGAGATCATGACAAATTTCCAGGGAAATAAATCAATAATTCCATTTCTGTTGACATGCAATTACAAACAAGGACGACACACTGCAATCACATCTCCTTTTCAGTAAGGGTCTGGTTAAAGAAATGCAAAGATTTACCCAAAAGTATCATTTCCCATCCCCATTAATCTTCTAAACAAACATGATATAACTGTGGTCTCTGTTTTGCCGAAATATTACTTTAAATTGAACAACCATTAGTCTCTAGTGCCAGCTTCATACCGAAAACATTGATTAAACACCCACGAGGCGCAGGCATGGAGACTGAATAAGAGGGGGTCTGCCTAGAGGCCACAGCACAGCAAGAATGCATATACACGGGGAACTGCACTTATGCGTAGAGGATAATCACCGCATATACTATTTTAATGCAGATAATTCCTGGTGGAGCATATACGTCAAACTGGACAAACACAAACAACAAAGGTCAAAAAATGTTCTAATCATTATGAAGTATAATGTTGTGTACACACACACACAGCCATGGGAAAAGAGGACAATTCAAACGAGTGCTTGTTGGAGCAGCAGGAAGGAAGATTCGTGCAGCTACCGAAGATTATACCAGAGAAACACTGAGGGACATTTTAATGCAAAGTGTCTTTGATTCTATGATTCTAAGACACTAACAAAATAAACTGAAGAAAATGCATCAAATACACTTTAAAAAATAGGATGAGATTAATCCTATTTCCCATCCAGTGTAGGAACCCACGAGCAGTGCTTCTGAAACACGTGCACACAGACCACTGGGGAGGCTCACAATTTAGCAGATTTAATCCAGTAAATCAGTGAATGCCTGGGACTCTTCATTCTCAGCAAGTTAGCTTTGATCACCAAGATGCATTCACATACTTCTAGCCCTCGGCCAGGGAAACCAGAACAAAACAAAGGCGTCATCCTCCAGTGAGCAGAGGCTCCAGGCCAGTGGTTGTCACAAGGCTGCCCACACGCAGCAAGGCCAGCGCCACCCGGGAACTGGTGGGGGACGCTGATCCACAGCCCTCAGCTGCACCTGTGAGTCCGGAACCCTGGAGCTGCTGCCCAGGAGTCTGCGTTCTGCCGAGCCTGCAGTGACGCTGACGAGCAGGAATGCTGGAGGGCCCCTGCTCCCAGCAAGGCAAGGCGGGTGACAGCGTCACCGTCCCCCTCCCCAGCAGACAGACCAGGGGGCCCGTGGACCCCACTTTCTGCTGGCTGTCATTCAGAAGGGCTGGGATAAATTTGGGAATCTATTATTTTAAACTCATACATGGGCAGGTTTTAAACTCATTGAACCAAAGATCATTTGTACCTTAGGGGTGGGAAGGCTGACTTTTAACACTTGCACCAAAATGTGTGATACTTATAATATTGATATTATGTTATGTCAGTATTGTTTTTAAATTTTATAATTTTGATATAAGATTACTAAATACTTTCTGGTTTCTTTTTCCCCCACCCTCTTTTATTGTTTGATTGTCTAAAAACAGACATTCTCATTATTTTCACTGGCTGTGTCCCAACAAACCTCTATTTACAAAAATAGGTGGTGGGCTGGATTTGGCCAGTGAGTGCAGTCTGCCAACTCTTGGTTTAAAAAATATTCTGTCCATAGATATAAAGGAAGGGGTATCTCATGTGCCACATTTTTATAAATGTTTACATCCAAGGAAATCTAAATTTAAGGGAATGTGAACATTGTTTCCAAGGTATCGAGTATGTTCAGCAACTTTTTATCTGAGCCTCTCCAGAGCATTTCACTGCCTCCCAGAGCATTTTGTTTACTCAGGAGAGAAGAATGTAAAGGATAAAAGGAACGCCAGGAAAGAAAACAGAAGAACTGTGTTCCAACATCGTCAGCGCGTTACCCAGAGCAGCAGACACAGGAGAAAAACTCACCTCCACAGGAAGTCCGAGAAGGAAAGGTGGACGGGGTATCCGTGCCGGATGATCTTCACCATCTCCAGGACCCCAATGTACTGCAGCTGGGCTGACATGTAAAAGTCATCGAACACATCTGGCAGCTTCGAGTTATTGGGTTTGATGCAATGAACAAAGTGCGGGGAGCACCTCTGAAGCTTCCCCGTAATGTCCAGCAGGGTTTTCTGCAGAGAGAACCGAAACACGGCTGAGTCCCCGGAGAAGACACCGGCTCACGACGTAAACAGGTTTTCAGTAAAGATCTTTATTTTCAGTCCTCGGCTTTATTTACTACACATTCACTCATCTTAGGTGTCCGTGGGCATGCTTACTACTTTAAAGGTACCCAAGTGGTCAAAGACGGGAGCAATTCTATGTAAGCCCTCTACAGTTGATAGAATCAAAAAAGTTTTTGAAATCTGAAAATTTCAACTAACCCTGAGTTGCGACGCCACGGTGACCGGACCTCCCCGTTCTAGTCTTTGAAGAAATGTAGAATTTCCTTTCTTTTTTAATAACTGTAACGAAAACAAAAAGAAAGGGTGAGCAGATTTATTTGACTGAATTCCAGTTTAGAAGAAAAAAATTAATCCTCCCATCCAGGTAAACTCACTTACAGGCAGATGCAGACTTAGACTCTAAAAATCAGTACCAGGTGACTTCCTGCCATGGTACCCTAAGTCACGGGGATGGGCAGCTTCGTGCAGAAAAACATTACCGCAGCCTTTCAAGTCCATGGCCGTCACCAACCTGCACCTACTTTGACTTGAGAATAAACACAGACCTTGACTTGCGTGGTGGTACAGTCATCTCAGCCTGGTGTCCGGATCCTAGCGCTAACTGCCCGTGTTTATCGTGAAATGTAGCTTAGTCTGGGGCGAAAGGATGCTATGTTATGTCACAAAGGTTTCATGTTTTCACAGTCATCGGTTTGCCCCCCAGGTTTAACTATAATCAGTTTCTTATTCAGTTTTCCTTTCGCTTCCTTTTCTTCTTTTTTTTTTAATGACTGAAAGAGGTTAGTAAAGTACCTGCCTGTGAAAAATGACAATCGACTGCTTTCTTTGATCAATAATGATCCATAACTCTTACAAGGAAGAAATTCATACACAGCCAAGACTAAATGATAATGGGGGTTAAAGAAGTCAGTGGAAATGAACCCAGGGGGTGAAGAAATAAAGGGCAGGAGGCAATTAAATTCCACCAGAGGCTAAAAGAACCCTCAGCCACTGACGTAACTACCGCACGCCACAAACTCACACTGACTTAGGCCAACGCACCTATCGATTCCAAACCATTTCTCTTAAAATAAGAGGTCTCAACAGAAGAGAAAAAACCAGGTGAAATGTTCTTGTCGATACGGTGCTACTGGGAACAAGGTGACGGCTCATTTCCTTCCATTAGGTGAACCGTCAGCTGAAATGATCGCGTGTAACTGACAAGCGGATGTAAAACGAAGCGATGGGTCTAAGATCAACCTGTTTTCCACAAACCCAAAGCCAAACGTGGTGCTTAGGTAAGGAGCAGGTGGACAGCCACTCTGCTGGTCGCGGGCGTGGACGTGGAGGGGTGAGGGCCCTCTGAAGGGAAGTGCGGAGTGGAACACTTGAGGAATAATCATAATAAATAAGACTCCATCCCTCGAAATTGAGCACTCAGTGTCCCTTTCTGGGTGGAGGAACTGCAGTGAATGATCTCCCTTTGGCAGGCCTTCGGGGGAAAGGCTAATGGCATGCATGCCTGTAATGTGCAATAATTCAGGTTAGGAATTTCAGTTTAGAGGTGTGTGGTGACTTCTTGTTTTCCAGGATGATTAAGAAAGCAAGGACCAGGCCTTTCAGCAGAACCCCAGGAACTGAGATCTTTCTTACAAAGGGTGATCATTTGTCTTTTTTATGTAAAAGATGCCATTTCGTGTGCAATGGGATTGAATTCCTGTGTTCACCCAGTTCCAGAACAACTCTACCAAAGGATTCTTGATTCTGGGTCTACTGGCTAAACACAGACACACTGCACATTTCTAATACACTATACACATTCCTGCCACCCTTCCCTAATAGAGTTGACTTTAATTGTGCTTTTATTTTAACTGGTAAGCTGAAACACATTCCAGCAAGCTACAACAACGGAATTTCTAAAACGGACTGTCCTGGACACCTTCCCAATCATGATTCTCATCTTTCATCATCTCTGTAGAGGCAAGCAGAACAAACTGGGGTACAATCGGGCACTGAATTCATAAACTTAAAACATTTCAGTCTGAAATAACTCTTCACTGAGTTTTTTAGTTCTGTTTTACAAATGGAATCTTCAGGTTGTAAGTACCACCACACTTGTGTGGCACAAATACACGTTAAACCTTAGTGCCGTACTAACATGAATCAAAAATCTACAAAACACACACCGAAACTCTAGGACCTGAAAAAGATACTATGTCTGCATGAAAAACTACAATTTATTGTTTGGAGACTTAAAACCTCTGAAGTGATTAATGTCAACAGAATCAGGTGGCTAAGTTTACTCCCTGTAAACCTACTGTCCCTGAAGTTCCCACCCATTCGTCAAAAAGACAGTCACGGAGATGAGACAGAAATAAGACTCTGCCCCGACAACCAATGCAATGACTACCACCGCGCTTGCTATCAGATTTTGCCTCTGCTCCACCTTCTCCTGCACTGTTTTCTCTTGGAGGGTAAGACTTTAGGGAAGCAGTCTTTTTCTTTAATTTTTTAAAATAAACATCAATTTCCTTCCATTAGTGTTCAGGGTGGCGCTTTTTTTTTCTTGAAAAGAAGTGGTGAATGTGCTAAGCACACTTAAAAACAACCAGACAAGAATCACAGAAACGCCTACCTTGCTAAGCTCTAGATAGTTCCTCCTGCCCCCGATTGCTGAAGATGCTGGCACGTGCTTGCTGAGCCGGGCAGATCCGTGTCCTCTGAATTTACAAGACGGAGAAGAAGACATGAGGGATACTGTTTCTGACAGTTTCGATTGGAACAAATGATTGATCACGACGTTTTCACTAGCTGGGAAATAAATAAGCGAAGATCGTAAGTGGCGTTCAAGTCATAACTGACTTGAGCATTCAGCTCCTCCCCATCCATGGGCTCCCCCCACTAAGACACGCTCAGGGGGGAGGAAACTGAGGAGGCCACGGTTCCCTTTGCCCCTCTTCTATTTCCTCCACTTTAGTGAACTCTGACCTTCCTTGCCCTTGACCCCAGGCTCCCAGGCCTCACTGCGCTCTCTGCGCCGGAACGGAGCACCACCGACTGCCCTCCAGACGGCAGGAACCGGAGGGAACCGAGGGCCCCCACTCAGACCTTAGTGCCCGAGACCGCGTCCCCAAGGCCCATGGCTCCTGCTGGCAGCGCCTCGCTCAGGGAACCCGTGCCCCAGGAGGCGCTGTCTCCGAGCTGTCTGTGGGCACCTGGGGAGACCCCGACTCCTCCGGCTGTCTCAGCCGTGGGGGGAAGAAATGCCTCTCCTCCTGAGCCAGCTAAGCTGCAACAGCGAAAGCAACCGCTTCCTTTTAGAAGTTAGGTTACAAAGAGCCCAGTGATTCCGGGTCCATTTTCCTTTCTCGACACCTCGGGAAGAAAGGGGCTCACGAGGGAATGGTGACGATGTCAGTGGCAGTCACGGCTCCAGAAGGCATGGTTCTTGCGTCACTTCTATCTGTATGTAGACAGTTCTGAAGCCCTAATTCCCTTTTCCCTGAAATAACCGTGACAGTCCCTGCTTTGTGGATTCCTACCAGCTCAAATGCGATGTAACAGACATACAGAATTCGGGCTCCTCCCGTCAGACCGTGAGCGATGGGCAGTCACCAGGCACCCCGGCCGCTGCCGCTTCTGCACTCAGACCACCCTGCTTGCCCAGTTAGTACATTTATCAGCCACGTGAGCAGGCGGGGCCCATGTGAGCCAGCCAGGAGGGGGCCAGGGGGGCCAGCAAAGGCACATACAACTACGAATGACAGGAAGGCAAAAGGGAGCCTGTGGTGTTGGGCTGGAATTACAGGTGTCATGGTAAATTCATGACTTTCAATATACAGCAATATATACACACAAACATATACATGTAAAATCTACACCTATGTCTTAAATTTTCTAGTTCTGAAAGGGTCTGAAAGCAATAACATCCCAGTAGCAATGGGCTCACAGTGACCCCATTTCTTAGTGTTTCTTGACTCCATTCTCCTCTACAATGAAATAAGGCTTCTTGGATAAATGGCTGATTCTAGAGCCGAGGCGAAGCAGAGGACCCTGGAACATTTTGGAAGGCCAGAACGTAAAAAAGCGCTGAAAAGATGTGAGAAGCTATCAGAAGGACGGGGGGCTAGCTTGGAGGGTCCTCCCTGGGCAAGTCTTGGGCAGTTTTACTGACAAAATAATGACAGTAATGTATTACGGTTCCTTAAATAAAATAAGAATCCATGAGTCCGTCTGATGATAAATGAAAGAACGAATGAATGAAGGAATCAGAAAGGGAAGTTCTTACATAGATAGGAACCTATGTCTGCATGTGCACAGCTGGGACGCTGTGCTGCACACCAGAAACTGACACATTGTAACTGACAATACTTCAGTTAAAAAAAAAAAGAGTCATTCTTACAGTAGAATGTCACTGTCGATGGGGTTAGAAAATAACCATTTTGCAACCAAAAGAGAAATTACTGATTTAGGTAAGAACCATTAATGTATGCAAAACAAGTGAAAGTTTGGTGAGAGAGACTATATTGTCTCAAGTACTTCCTTACAAGTCAGTTATCAATTACAAAGAAAACAGTGATTTAGGGAACCCTGCAGGACACCGCTTTAACAAAGTGCTCAAGGTGAAGGTCCCCGCTGACCTTTCCACCGGTCGCTATGCGCCCCCGAACATGATGAGCTGAGACAGACACCTCCCTCCTCTCCTCCACGGGGCTCCTGCCAAAAAGGAGAAAACTGACTCCAATGCGAGGAGACAGCACATAAGCCCAGACTGAGGGACGTTCTCCAAAAGCTGGCCTTTCTTTTTTCTTTTTAAATATTAATGTCATGAAGAAAAATAAGAGCTGAGGACACGTCCCAGATCAAAGGAGACAAATGAGAAGTGGCAAGAAATGCAGCAAAGGGCGGTGAACTGGGGGAGTCACTGTGGAGGGCATCGGTGGGTCACCAGTAAAGGCTGACACAAACTCCGAGTTAGCCGTGGGCAGCACAGCAGTGCTACATGTGCTGGGACCTCACTGAGGTTGTGTGGGGGGGCGTCCCCGGTCTCAGGGCATGCATGGAAGTACTGAGGCATAAGGGCACATTCGGTCACTCTCCCGTGGTTCAGAAATGTACGTACATACACGCAAGCACGCGCGCGCACACACACACGTACAGAGGAGGAAAAAGCGAGGAAGAGAGAAAAGGAGCAAGAGAAAACAGGAAAGGGCACGGAAGAAATCTGGGGGAGGGCATGTGGGAGCTCTTTGTACTAACTTTATAACTTGAAGTTTGAAATCATTTCAAAATAAACAGTTAAACAATAAACAGATAATACTATGCCCCTTTAACCAAATTAAAATGTTCTTTATATATATTTTATTGAAGTATAGTCAGTTACGGTGTATCAAGTTCTGGTGTACAGCATGTTTTAGATATAAAAATATTATTTTTATTTATAGCCAGTCTATAGATGGATAGAACCACAGATAGACGATGTAACAGGGGATTCCCATAATTGGGAAAAAAGCCTTTACTAGATCTAGAAACATTAGACATAACTATGACCCAAAACACATAACTGACCAGTTTCTGTCCTTTCTCTGAACCATGTGCATGAGGGCCAAGTAGGACCAGCGTCTACCTACTGCCAGGGAGAAGCCAGCATGCTGCGACCCTAGCACCCGAGCCCCGCCCACAAGCTGAGCAAGTGGGAGGTGGGAGCAGGTTCCTCGGGACATAAAAAGAGAAATTCAAACAATTGTGCTCTACACTGGAAATTGACACAGCATTGTAAACTGACTATAATTCAATAAAATAAAATTTTAAAAAATATCACATAAAGGATATTATGACAAATAAATGAAATACTTCAGGTAAAAAAAAATTTTTTTAATGAAGGAAAAAAAAAGAAATTTGGCCACCGTGTTGCCCCTGATCGCAGAACCTGATAAGAAGCCCCTGCTGAAGGCATGGCTCTAGCCTCCTTCCCTGCGTCTGGGAGTCACCTGCAGCTGGCACCTCCCTTCATGTCCCTCTGAGCACACAATGGCATGGGAAGCACCCCTCTCTGGGGCTCATGCACACGGCACTAGGCATCTTTCTGTCCGTAAATGAGACAAGCTAACGTAGGTGCCCAAGTCTATGAGCAGGCACGCAGAGATGCTCAAAAGCGTTAACATCACCCTTAATGGTAAATCGTAAGCTTCCTCTACTTATAAGCAGGCTGGAGAGTCTGGGTCTTAACTCTTCCTGCCTCTTCGGAGTCAAGCGGACTTCGTTTCTGTCTCGGGCCCCGACGAGGGCACTCGCCGTGTTTCCGTGTGAGCTGAGCCGCCCGGCGCCCTGTCCTCCCTGGTCAGGTGTCTCACAAGACACGGGTCTGTTAGTCCGGACCCTACAGCGGACCCTGTCTCCTTCCTCAGCTCGGAGCCTCCCGATAATATGGAATTAAATCACATGCCATAAGCAAAGTGCTTGGCAAAGTGCCTGGAAACAAATCATTACTATTATCTGAAATTACACTTGCTTTTCATAACTATTGGTAGTGTCGAAACATTCCACAGATTCATAAAATACTATCACAACCAGGCTTCTTTGGCCTGTATGATGGAATGGGTGAGCCACTCTGACCGGTGGGCCAAATCTAGGCCACTGCCTGTTTTTGTCAATAAAGCTTTATTGGAACCCAGCCACATCCATTTGTATTGTCTGTGGCTGCTTCCTTATTGTAACAGCAGAGTTGAGTAGTTGCAACAGAGATGCTACGGCTCACAAAGCCTAAACTATTTATTCTCTAGTCCTTTGCAGAAAAAGCTTGCTCCCTCTTGTAAGGACATAAAAGGACACATTGTAAACTTTGTCCTCTTGCTCAGAGGTACCTATGGTCTAAAGTATTTCGAATAAAACAAGATCCACCTGTTCTCTCTCGGTGTATACTTGCTGGCAAGTATACACAAAAAGAATGCCTTCAAAATACAGGGACTCCATGAACACATGCAGGGTTGCACCATCACTAGCCACCATGCTTTCATCCTAAACATGTATTCTGCCACCATGAAACATAAGAACAAAGGAGGCATTGCTCCAACTTTGAAAACACCCTGTATGTTAGGTCTTCACAGAATATATGGATTAAACGGAAGTCTGTTATAAATGAAAGTCCAAATATTTGAAAACTGGAAGGAAGGTGTCTCCAGTGATAATCGATAGGATGAATTATCTCAATTCTTTCTCTCACGTGGGCTTATGCTCAGTCCGAGCTTTCATCATTAGTCTCTGCCCGTCAGAGAACTCAATAACCATCCGTTCTGAGAGGCAAGCCGCGCAACTGCCCTTGAAGACCAGTATGTCGCAATTCTGCCATTTGATTTAAGGTAAATGTGCTCCTCCAGCCAGAAGTGATATGGAGCTCTTATTTCCAGCTCAAAGGCATCCAACTATTTCATGAAAGGCTATCATCTGCTTCTTTCCCCAGGAATGATAAATGACTCCATCTCACTTAAAGCAACGTAAAGCACAAAAGACGATACATTTTAATTCACTGAAGAGGAAATTTAATTCATTATTAGGAAAATGTGAATCACTGAGGAACAGTTATTAAGGAAATAATGACTAAAGAGCTAGAATCATATACATCTATTAATTATACCTCATGTAAGTAGAGCACTCAGCTTTACGTGCAGCACAGAATTAGAGACAGAGGTACATGAAGTGCCAAGCTTCACTAAGTGGATGGCGCCTGTAAATTTATATTGACACACACGTGTATGCAGGTCTGTATGTATATATAAATTTTTATGCTCGTTCTATTTTGGGAGCACTAGTTCTTTGCAACTGGAAGTACACAGAATAAAATACTACCCTTAGGTGTGCTCTGGAGTCAACTTAAGTAGTGGAATTCACCCTGCTGTGGCCTAAATAAACTGGGAAGCCCTATTCGTCTTCATCAGTCTCCATGGAAGAGCTTTTTAATATTCATACTGCTACAGTGGGGAAGGTATTTTATATTTCTATCTGCTAAAAGCTTAGTTAAACTATGGTTTCTACTAGGCTCCAAATTAAATTGTACCCAATGTGTAGCACGGCCAGAGCCATTCCTTATTATTCTGGGCATTAGAATGCAAAAGATATTTCAATTACCCCTTAGCTGGCGGCATGTTTTATAGGACACTGTTCAGAGACAGAGAAAAAGGGAATGGGTGGCATGTGAACCACAGTGGGTGGCGGCAGGGGGTGGACTTACTTTTCATCACAAATAGAAGGTTCTGTGAAAGGGAATCTTTATTTTTTTCAATTGCTCCAACAGTTTCATACATTACCTGTAATAGAAGAAAACAGTGTAATTACTAGTGGTTAAACGTGACCACGGAAGTAATTTCCTTTAAAGAATAGCTTGACTCGGCAGCAGTTTTAAATTATTCACAAAAGCAGCATCTCCAGGTCTCAGAGTTCCCGCTGCCGGCAAGTGCAAAGCTCGTGTCCCCGGCTCGCGGTCTGCACGCGAATGAGGGACGCCTGTCCTGTTCTGCCTGGCAAAGCCCTCTTCTCATCGGAAGTTTAGGAGAAGGTGGTGGGACTCAAATCCGTTGCATTCCCCTAATTTTAAAAAACGCTCACCTGCTTAGAAAACTCTCTAAACCAAGTAGAAAGACTTCCTTGCCTTGGGAAAGAAGCGAGACGTCAGCTTGAACGGCCTCCGTCATAAGAGTTCCCTTGGACCCTTCAAGCAATAAATCTGAAGTCTTTAAAATGAAGAAGACTCAGGAAACAATGAATGTGGGATTATTCAAAGGGCAGTTTTCTTCACCACAGTTTACTTAGGAATAGATTTAAACAACTTTACTGTCTGGCCTGGGGACCTGAGTTTTGTACACAGCCTTGGTTTTACCGCCTCTCTGTCTCGGCTCAGTGTGAGCTCCCAGTGTGGTCCCCGAGGCTGCATCAGCCAGGAGGCTTATCGGTTTCAACAGCCGCTGCTGCTTCTTGGGGAACTGCTTTGGGGCCCCTTGGCACCAGGGTCGGGTGTCACAGGCTGTCCTCTACCCTGTGTGGACCAGGACTGAGCCCCGTAGGGCAGCTGACCAACGATGCCTCTTCCTGCTGCGTCAGCCGTGGGGGAGTGTGGGTGGTTGGACCAATGGAGGTGATAGTCACCTCATTTTTTTGGAAATTTTAACTAGAGAGCCCAGAGGAGACTGTCCTATGGACAGCAGGAGGGAACTAGACAGAGAGGATCCATGAGAAAGAGGCTGAGTGCCCATGTGACCCCAAATGAGCATTGGTTCTTAAAGGGCTTTCAAACCCCAGTCATCACAATAAAGCTCCACTGGGATTTTATTCTTTGCTGTCACAAGAGCCTAAATGGCGCAGAAATCACAAGACAATCTGCAGGTTCCCAGATTT